>NC_133902.1:23144678-23795480 GCF_964199755.1 Larus michahellis | reverse complement strand
GTTATAATCCAGTAGTTAGGATTTTTAAATTTTTTTCAAGTTTCTCTTTTAAGTTAGGCTTCACATACAAGAAATGATAGGGAGCAATCACTAAAATGATTTAAGCTTTATGAACCTAATGGCATTCCAACTCAAATAATTATTTCTCCCTTTCTCTGTAATAGTTCTCATTATTGGTTCTGTTTCCTGAGTTAAACAGAAGCCAGGAAAACTACACAGTTTGAGAGACCACAAGTGAAGAATGTGAGTAGAAGGAGCCTACGTTCTGTTGGCTGGCTGAGGTGTAGAAGTGGACACAAGAAAAAAATTACCTGCAACATCTGACACTCTAGAAGAAGCTCTTGTGTTTTGAGAACAGATTGTTGTTCATCACCCGTTGCAGAAAAGCAACAAAAATTTGTCACGTTCTGGAAAACTACTTCTTAACAACTATCAATAAGGTGGAATTTTCAACTCTCCTGCTCTCTAACAGAGTGAATACAAAGGGTCCCTATAAACCAGCAGTTAACCAACTTTAAAGGTTACTTTAACATTCAGATCTGCTGATCGTCTTTAGCTTGATATCCTAGCTTGAGCTTGTTCCTCCCCTGAGCTTCCACCTGAGTGGTGGCACTTCACAAGGATTCCTTAAGAAATGGCGCAGAGCTCCTGAGCACACCTTCCCTGTTTCCCCTCCGCCCTCCCTGGAGCACTGCATCTCTAACCCCAGTGTGACACAGGGCTCAGTTCTTATGCCACAGACCTCTCATAGTGGTATCTATTACTGGAAAATTTTAAGCAAATTTGGATGGAAAATCAGTAGTCTTCATTATATTTTTGTTAGGCTTCAAATACTAATTCGTTGACAAAATAGAAATACTTCCTTAAAGAGAGATGCAGGGTACAGTTAAAACAATGTGGATATGAAGTCAGCACTGTATAAAACACCATCTGTAGCGTACCAAGTTTATGCTTAATTTAATACAATGAATTTCACCTCAGCCATGAAATACACACCTTCCACGCAGCCACCGATATGGAAGAAATGTGCTTGTTCAGAGGCTGCGAATACCGAGGATGGATTAGCCATTAAAGAGCCTGCTCCAGGGCCTGTTCACCATCAGGAAGGCTTCCTAGGACTTGTAATACAAGGATCTGTTAACTCCAAAACCTTATGTCTATGTGAACAAGAAAATTCACGTGGTACCACTCATCTCAGGATCACTCGTTAGCATACTTGCCATTATTTCTGTATTTGGAAGTACAGAAAAACTTTCTCAGCACAGATAACAGCAAATGTAATCATGCTGATACTTGACACTGGGGAGTTTCATTTCCTTGAAGCTCTTCTCTTTGCTCTGTCCTTGGAAAAACAGAAACGCAATTAGGAAGTCAAATTGCTGTCTATTGGTTATCTATGGAAAGTTGGCACATTCCTCACATGATCTTTATTTTTGCCTTGAAAAGACCTAATGCATATGGTCTGGAATGAACCTCTAGCTCCTGTTTACGCTCTTTCAGAGAAGTTACTTTTTTTTTTTTTTTTCCTAACGCAGGCTAGAAATTAAAAAGAAAAAAGACAAGCTGAAAATTGAAGATAAATATTTTACGAGTTATAAATACGTATGTGTCTAATATTAGTTTCAAGTAATTTCAGATGCTAGCATAAGAAGGGATTTTCAAATGACATTTTAATTAGAAAGTGGTTTTGTAGAGTTGATGTTATGGGCCCAAAGTTATTTGTCGTGTCATAGAGATGCTTTGCGGGAATGCAGGGATGACCAGCAGCAGCTGCAAAACGGCTGCGTATCGCTAGGAGGCACTGGGCAGGAAGACGCTGCAAAGACAGTCAGCTACCTGGAGAAGTGCTTGATGGAAACTTAACTAGAACAGGATAAAATCCAGTAAGGGATGTAAAGGCATACAGTCTGTCTGCCTATAAAGCTGTAAGAATGCATTTTCTTACATGACATCTGCTAAAGTTTCTCAGCCAGGTGTTTTTTCTGCCTTTTGGTGAATGGAAGTTATTTTTCATTCAATTTCTTCACTACAGGATCAGAAATACAACTTTTTTTTATAAGTCCTGAAAATACTCGGGCCGCTACAAAGAGGGAAAGTGGGTTTCTCAGCTAAGTTTTGGTGGCTCTCTCTGCTGGATATTTACATGTTCAAGGGAAAACAGGTTACGCTATATCAGCTTTAGCTATTTAGTACCAAAACCGTAATACGTGCATCATGCATAATAGCACATCCTCATGTACTATCAAACGCTAAATGTGCAAAAAAAAAGTGAGGTTTCGGAAGGGGAAGTTTCTTCAAAAAGGAAACCTTAGCTGTAAATAGTCTATTTTAATAGATCAAAACCTGAATTTAATGCATTCTGATTCTAGCAATAAGTATGCTCTGTGATTTGCCCCTGGGAGCAATCCCATTCATTGTGCTCATGACATGGAAAAATATACAAGAAATAATACTTCTGAAGTTTCACATCCTTTCACAACGTGATCAGAAGACCCAGGAGTTAGATGTCTGAGCAACGATAGGAGTACTGTGGAGTCATATGTTTCCCATGGAAATCATTTGTGACTTCCCGCTCTTTATGCCACACATCTTCAAAGCAAAACCAGCTTGTGTTTTGAGCAGAACAATTATTTGCTTTACATCAAAGTTTTATGTAGTTCTTGATTCAAACTAGGTTTCAAAGGAGTAAAACTAATGCAGGTCTGTATAACACATGGGTTGTGATGTGTTTTCCGCTCCTGGTACGCTTTCAATTGATAGATCTCAGTATACTTTATAAACATTAATAGTTCGGCTGCTTGCCAGAAAGAAAATGTGTTTTGCTGTTTCAGAATAAGAACTGATGATAATTATTGCTAATTCCTTCTACTTTTGCAAAGAAATATAAAAGCAGTCATCTCCACGCCTTGCCTGCTGTGTGATTGTAGTGTGATTATGGTCTGATATATCTGCAAGTATTTCAGTTTTAAGTGTCTGGGTGGTCAGACTATACTATATAGCATAATTTTGCCTCTCGGGATCGTGCTTGCCTTGTTCCTATGGGTAAGAGTTTAAAAGAAGCCACAGGCCTGTTGTTTTAGGCGTAATGCTTTAAACTGCTGTCTGAACAGCTTGTTTAACGTCACGCTTATGATGCAACTGAAATACCTGGAAAAAAGGAATTAAAACCAGAAATGGGATTACTAATATTCTAAAAAACTGCGTGTTGTGCATATTGTTCTGTAAGAGTCTATCAATATAGACAACCCGTGAACGTAGGCAGCATTCCGTGATAATCCCAAGTTTTTTGATCCAACTATTAGTCTATTTATTTCATCCTCAAAAGAAAAGTTCAGTGTTAACTAGTAAAAAATGTGGACAGTAATATTACTCCCTTCGTGCTGGTCGTAGAATAGCTCAAAGCCTTGCCTGTGGTCACTCGGTGTAGCTGCGTGCAGCATTTGCCACCGTGGTGATGTGACTGTCCTGTACTGTGGGACTCTTAATTCTGTCGGTGAAAATTGCTGGTTCTGCAGATCGGTTGCAGAAAGCCACTTGCGAACGTTTTGCTTTTGAAATTCATGCTCAGTCCAAAAACTTGTGTGAACGGATGTTTTTTTTTGTTTCCTGAAAAGGTTAAAATGGCTTCAATTTGGTAAAGCTTTCACACTAAACTATCCATTCGAGCCATTATGTTTGTAGGTCTCTCAAGAAGCTGTATGCCTCCAAAGGGAGAGAGATGAGTCTAGTTGTTTTTCAGTATTCTATTTACCTCTATTATAACCCTTTATTAAAATGCTCTTTAGACTTGAAATTTTTTAAATGGGGTTAGGTCCTGGTTGGGTTCAAAACCAAAAACCTTCTAGTGGGAGATGTCCCTGCCCATGGCAGGGGGTTGGAACTAGATGATCTTTAAGGTCCCTTCCAACCCGAACCGTTCTGTGATTCTATGAAAACTACGCCAAAACTTGTTTTCTTTCATACTTCAGTTCCTTGTGGTTAGGAGCTGAGGTAGGAAAAGTATTTTGCTTTCCAGGCCACTGTTATGCTGGTACCAGCAACAGCAGAGATGTTGGCTATTGCAGATAGAGAACTGTCTTCCTGACCGCGTGATGTGGATGGTCAAAGGCTCCTCTCGGAACAGGGAAACCTCAGCCCCAAACCTCCATCTCGGGCAGAGTCCCAGTCAGGTGTAACAACTGAATCTCTCTTCTTAGTGTCTAACTACTTGTTACACAGTGATGTGTATTTTATATTTTTACTTTAAACCTCCATGCTTTCTTTTTGTACTTACAGAACCTCAATTCTTCAGCAAAATGCATTTCTTCCAGGCCAGCCCAAGAGAGGAGTCTTAGAAAGAAAGAATAATAAAAATGAAGTGTGTAAGGAGTCTGATTTAGACATTGTGCTTTCTTCTTATCTCTTCAGTTGCCTTTAATCTGCCTGCCTTCAGACTGACTGACGTGTCCAGACTGGCTGGAGTTAAACCCAAGGGAATAACACGAACTCCATTAACCCGACGCACAGCCCCATTCTCCCACGTGGCTCTATCTGTCTGGGGGCTAATTTGCATAGTAAGGGTCAGAAAAACTTGAAAATTAAAATTGTTTCAGGCAACCAGAGCCTAATGGAAGTCATCACTCCGTGTTGTCTTTCAGCAGTGGATGGGGTGAATTTGCACGTTCTGCCTTCTTTTTTTTTTTTAACTTCCCCCCCTCCTTTTCTCTTCCACAATGTATTTTCTGCCAGGATGGCTCGGCGGGTGCAGCTGAGGGCAGGGGAGCTACTTCCACGCCCAGCCGTATGAAACAGATTTTGCTTCATGAAGGAAGTCAGCTCTCAGGAGCCAGAGGAAGGAAGTACTTTTCCTGTTTCATATTAGCCCCGCAGACTCTAAAGCTACTTTTGTGATTAATCTAACCAAGTTGCAGGTTGTCGGCATGAAAAGAGATGTGTACGTTGCTAATCTCTGAATGTCTTTCCTCTTTGGAATTCAAACGTGGTATAAAATCCTTGGTACAGGCATATCTTTAATAGGAAAAATGGTTGGTACAGGTGTATTTTTAAATAGGAAAAAGGGTATATTTTTTCATGCTTTCTCCATCTCAGATATTTCATAGTTCTCTTCTAAAAATAGATTTTATCTAGGAAAAAAGTTGAGACAGTCTAAAAGATGCTTCAGCGGAATGAAGCCACACAGAGCAAGGTATGCTTTGTGGGAAGTAAATGATTAAGGGTATTTCCTGCTTCTTGCTGTGGTCCTTTCCTGGACCCTGGAATTTGTGGAATATATTCCAGCGAAACTACAAAAACAGTCCCCATACTTTATCTCCCGGGTGGTTCGTTCCTTGGCAGAATACTGAAAATAAATAAACGGTATGAGAAAACACAAAGGAAAAGCTGAAAAACAGGTTAAAAACTGGACACAACGAGAGTGCTAAAATGAAGGCAGTGCATTACTCAAGAGTTGTTTTGATTTTTTTGTGGTTAGTCAAACTGTCCGTTCTCTGCACAACTGTGAAGATTGCTAAGCATAAAAGATCCCCTTTCGTAAACGGTCCAAGCCGCAGCATATTTGCTGTGTCAGCTTTCTCATCGGTTTAGGTACTGGTAGCAGGAAAGAAGTGCTATGACTTGTGACTGGTTCAATGACCAGACGTTTCTGAAGTAACGCTTAAGAAATAAAAATGACCCTTAAATCAGATGATTTTGATCTGGAGAATATATTCTTGGGATTAAGGCACAGTTTGGCATGGTTTTCAGCTTTGATTTACTAAAAGAAAAATTACATCAAATGGAAAAATATAAACCATGTGGGAGAAATTAAAAACTACAAAATACTAACGTAGACTCTAAACTGCTGTGGTGTACTGTCCGCAGTAATATTATTGTTCCCATGTGAGATCAGCATTCCCGATAGCGTAAATAGTTGTGGATCGTGCTCTGCGCTTTAATCTTTGGGATCTATCAGGCCTCAAAACTGTCTCATTTCACATGACAATTTGATTCTGTTACTATTTTTATATTTTCTGAGTCTGTGATCATAAACTGGGACTGCTTTAGATTCTCCAGAAGTGAAAGTGAAAAATATATGTATTGAAACATCACCAGTGTACTTGGAGGCACTGCTGCTTTTTTGAATATAGGTCCCTCCACTGGGTATGCATCAAGAGGCCTTTGTCACCCAATACAAGACGCCTCTTTCATTATACATATCCCTAATCCTTTACATAAATACGGAATATTTTTTTCTGCATCTCTCTTAAAAGGCCGTAGGTTTAAAAGCTCTTCGACAGTATGATACATGAAACAAGTTTCTCAGCAGGATCCTTAACTTTTCTAGCAGAGAAGCCTCAAGTTGTGCCAGTAATGCTGATGGTTTCCCAAATGATCCCTAGAAAAAAGCAAGCCTTTAGTAAGTCCCTGGCACAAATTGAGACTTTTCAGAGAGGGTTTTGTTTGGTTGGTTGGTTTTTTCCTATAACTGCTCATGTTTCACAAATCCCTTGACTGCTGCAATATTGTCCAGTGACATCTTGCACTAGCTTCCTTAAGGATGCAGAAAGTTAATACCAAATTATATATGATTTCAGTGCCATGGAGCAGGAGTCCTCACCCTTTTGCTGGCAACCTCACTCTTGGGTTTATGGTAGCATGATATAATTTCTCGGTATGAGCCCTCTCTTTGAATTAATTGGGTTTTCCACTGCATTTACAGCTCTTAGCTCCTTGTTTAGGAGCTATTGCAGTAGATAATCGCTTGTGCTGAGTGAGTGTGTTAGATCACATGCATCTTATTTGGAGACAGTGCAGCTCTGGGACATGAAGTAATCTGTTACAACACCAGTATTCATTTCGTATGCATAGAGATAGGTATATTTATAATGGAAAATGTGGTAAAGCATCTATAGATATGCACTGCTATTTCAAAGCTGTAAATTCTTTTAGGCCACGCAACCTTAGGAAATACAAAGATACAAAGTACACATATAATTGCATGCCTGATGATTACCTTGAATTGTTATTGTACACTACAAGCATGAACTGAGAATGGTCATGTCTATGTTTGTTCGGTTGAGACTTTTGCGTAGCAAAAGGGTACTATCTACCCAACTTTTCCAGCCGATTGACCTCATGGGGTTTGTTTGTAATCTTAAACATGGATGTATGTACAAGTAGCTGAATTGCTGTCCAAGTAGGCTTGCCTTTTTTTTTTTTTTTTTGATAGATCTAGGAACTCAGGTCTTTGGGGAGATAAAGAATGTCATTAAACTTAATAGACCGGTAGCACATGCTTAATCTTGTGGAACCTCTTCTTCTTTATATGGTGTTGGAAAACCAGAAGCTTGTTAAGAACATATGGTGCCTATCTCCTTGACGTGAAATTTCTTCATCCCCTCCTACCTCTATTCCCCACTCTCTGAAGGGCTCTAGAAGTCTTTGATTTTTGTGAACGTGTCAGTCATTTCTAATATATCTGAGTTGTCCCAGATAAATGAAATTAGTCAAACTTCATATGCTCTAACTTGTGGAAGGACTGCGTATTTTAGTTCGTGACTTTAGTGATATAAAAGTTCTGAGCAGAGAAAGACTGAGTGAGATTTAGATCTTGTTTGGATTGGTAAAAATCAACACACTAGAACATCCAGTATTGTAGGAACAACTTTAAATGTTTGGCAGAGTGAATCGTTTCTCTGAGTAGATTTAGTTAATTATCAGTGTCCTTTAGTCTACTGCTGTGTGTTTGCTGCACGTACAGCTTTATGTGTCTACAGTTAAGGCTTGATTTGTGGGGAATTATTTATTTAGTGTGCTAAACTACCATCATTGCAAGCTAAATTTGACTAGAATTGTTTTCTTTTTTATCCTTTTAAAGAATAATATCTGCTCCAGAGTTTGAGAAAAATCAAACCAAACAAATCATAAATGTTCAGTGTATATCATCTGGTTCTGATCACCTACTTTATTTTCTAAATAGCACTGGAACTTAGCAAATAAATGAACAGTCCAGAAACACGGTACTGATTAGAGAGATACTTGTTTTCAACTTGCCTGCGGTATAACTCAGTGGTTTCTGGGCATATTGGTGCATTGCAGAGAGTTCCCTGATTTTTCTTATTAGCACACAGTTGGGAGTTAATATTGCTTAAACACAGACAAGGCAAAATGCTGAAAGGAAATAGATTCTTTGCCATGCAACAGTACTGTGTATTGTATTTACGGAGTGCTTAAAGGATCCTTTTACTATATGAAATTAACTATAATTTCAGTAGAAGAAAGTCAGAAATAAGTGGCTGAAGTATTCTAGGAATATAAATTAATTATAGGCATGAAATTTAAGGGAAATAAATAGGAGACAGTTTCCAAGTAACTTCAGAAAAGTAGATGAATTAAAAAACGAATAGTCATAAAAGTTGCATTTCCTCTTTCAAAATGACCAATTATTTTCAGAGTGCAACAATGTACGCTATTGAAAGAGTTTAATGGCACAAGTAAAATCTAAGCAGTGATATCTGACGTTCCAGGAATGACACTTGATAAAGGGTATGGTAAGAAATTATTGTCTTGTTCTATGGAATATACCGTTGATGTGTCAAATTCCTTTAAAGATATAGTATGCATGTCTAAAATGTGTTCTTCCTTTCTTTTCATCTTTTCATTTGCTCCAGTTGAGCACAGCCGTGGGATAGTATTATATTAGTAATGGGTGCCGGGTTTCCTTCCCAACTGTTCCTGGGGCACCAGATGGTGTCTTCCCTAAGCTATCGGTTAGGGCCTGTCATGTTTCTCTAAAGACAACACGCTGTAAATACTAACATCTGCTCATGTACCTGTTGGATATATCCATAGATTTGCAGGAGGGGGAGTAATCGAGTAAGCCAGAGACACAACTGTCAGGTTAACTTCTACAATATTTTCCCTCTCTTTTCTCTTGAAAGAGCAGAAGTGTAACTGAACCGTCCCCCCTGGAAACTTGAGGCTGAAGGTAGATTTACTGTCAAGAAAACTTTTCAAAGTATTTAACTCACATTTCACCTTTTATTTCTGTCCATTATACTTAGATGTACAAATGTGGTGCGCCTTCCCCTCCTTGTTTCCAGGTACTGTTGAAATAAAAGGTTACATACATAATTAAATTAGTTAAATTCTAATAGTCTACAAATATTTGAAGGATGCTATGAACTTTCTAAACAGTTTTTGAGGTTACTCATTACTTCAATCAATTAATGTTTGTTTAAATGCAAACACAGCTGTTTCATATGTTTGTTTGGTTTTTACTCCTCTTATGAGGGACTCATGAAGTGGGCAACTGAAACACACTGGGTTGACAAACCTTATTTCTTCAAAGCCCATAATCTCAAATGACAAATATTCTTGCTCTCCGGACTGGCAGGGGGTGGGGGGAAGGCAGAGGTGGATGGGAAATTGGCTTGGGTTTTGGTTGGGTTTTCTCCTGATGTTGTTGCCTTCTGGTTTGTAACTTGCCCCCGAAGCCATAGAATGAATAAGGTTGAGCTTCCAGGAATTGCTTTTAAGATGGATCTTGCCTCCGTCAGTGTAACGGCAAAATGCGCAGGCAGGTATGTTCACAGAGTCCCCTCTGTGCCGTATCTGGAATATGTATTTGGCCTAACGGGCCCTGAGTATAAAAACCCAATAAATTTCAGTGGGTTTGACTCTCATCTCTGCTTGTGTCGGCGACCACGCACAACCCCCGCCTTTGCCCCGGGCGACATCTGGACTGTATTTAAGCAGCAGCCACCCCCATAGCACAAGGCAGGCTTCGCTTAGTCAGAAGAAGCAACGGTAACCTTTTTCCCTGGAAAAACTTGGACCAACATAATATTTGCCCGTACCTTTCAACCCCTCTGATTTGAAATATGCACAATGTAGCCCTATTTCAGTATTGCTTTACAGAAAATAGCACCAGAAATACCCGCTTCTTTCGAATCTCTCTCAATAACGCCTTCCTACAGGGTGCTTCAGCATTTCCCAGATGTTCAAGTTTTTCCAAAGATTTCAAATGTTCTAGTTTTTTCTTTCTTTAAATATGTTCTTCCTTCATTTGATGCTGATTTTTCTTTATGAACATGAAATGCCCAACCTTTTTGTTAGTTTGAGCAAGTAGTAAATAGAGGATTAGCAAACTTGCGCAATGGGTTGGTTCACATTTCTTTCTTTGCAGTGTGATCTCATTAACGAATAGTCAAATTGAATTTAGGAAATGAACACAGGATTAAAAAAAAGCTGCTTTGTACCTCTCAGATTCTACTCAAGAAATAATTAATGTTGACTGGATCTAATGAAAAGGTAGACTTTTCATTTTTTCATTTTAAATTGAATGTTTACTATGAAATTCCTTATTCTTCTAATTTCTTGAGGAATAACGACACCTAAAGATTCTGAGATCATTTCTGTGGAACCCTGCTGATTTCTTTCTTACTAAATCCTATAGATCTGAGACTGCAGCTATTATGAAACTTTAAAAAATGACAATTAAAATGATTATTTCAGTAAAATGTTAAGAAAATTAACCTAATCCCTTTTGTTAAGTGGACAGATATTTTTTCCTATGGAGAAAAAAATGATAACAAATGACTCATAAAAAGATGTAGTTTTCTGAGGTCTGTTAAGCTGTTCATATTTTAAACTTTGTTTAGATCACAGCCATCTTTGCATTCGTCTAGATGTGGTTTCTTCTTTTCAAAAAAGATGTCGAAAACAACTGTATGGTGTAGATTCCTTAATGAAAATAGCCTACTTCTATGGCTCGATTCTGTTTTCTTGCTAAGGAATATTTAGCACATTAAAGGGAGCGCAATGGCTTGTTCCACAGTTCATGAAAGATACCCAGCACCAAGTAGCTGTGAGTACTTCATGTCTATCGCATTTTGTTTGATCAGCAAGTACTTGTGAACAGGAAAAGCGTGCGTGCTTTGAAAACAAAAGTTCACTATTGCCGCCGGGGCTTTGCTTGTGCAAAAGCAAACTCCACTTCAATGACGAGTACCACAGACAGGATGGCCAGAGCTTCGTTACGTGTGGAAATCAAAACAGAAACAAAACCCAGCAGTTTCCAGATGCTACGTATATCTTCCTTTGGAGACCCTTTACCTCTCTGTAAAGCTCTTTCTTCCTTTTTTTTTTTTTTTTCCCCTCTCCAAGATCCCTGTTTGTTCTAATTTTTATCCCTGTGATTATCAATTGGAGGATTATACACCTGATAGTTATTTCCTGCAGATTTACTGAAGTCTCATAAATTTCGTCTGTAAGAGTGCTCTTTGTAATCTACTGCCTGGTTACTTTCATCTGTTTTGATCTCTGTTGTTGTTTTAATTATCTTCTTAATAGCCTGCTCCATACTCACAGAATTTAGACCCTTACAACTGCCCGCAGTCAAACCTAATCTGTTATATAGTATTGTTTTCTATTGCATGA
Organism: Larus michahellis; assembly: GCF_964199755.1. Lineage (NCBI taxonomy): Eukaryota > Metazoa > Chordata > Aves > Charadriiformes > Laridae > Larus > Larus michahellis. The sequence continues at coordinate 23,784,062 of NC_133902.1, read as the reverse complement.
TCTGCTGTGTTGCACATGTGAAGTTTGAGTTGTCTCTGGTTGAACATCTTTATACTAATCTGAATTACTGTAATAAAATGATTACAAAATTTTAGTAGCTTTTTGAGTCCGTTTGATGTGGCTGCGGGAAGCCTCCTTTATGCTTCTCCTGATTATTTTTACTTAGAAGCTATGATCTAGACTGAATTTGTTAGATTTCTTTTTCTTGAATACGTTTTCAAGTCCGTGGGTCCGCAGGGTCTCGATGTGAGGTTCTCGTCTCTGTGCATTAGTGGGTGATCACCCGGATCCCCTTCCATCGCCTGGCACCGCAGGGGGCCACGTGCGTGGGAACAGGGGAAAGGCGCAGCAGCCGCCTCTCCCACTTGGCGTGAGCGACTGGCGGGCAGTTACACAAAAGGAGAGCATTGATTTCTAGGTTGGTTCCATTAGAAAAATGAAACTTCCCGCAGTTTCTCCGTGTGCGTCTCCCTCCCCTCCCCTTCCAAATAACTTTTGAACCCTCTGGTCAGTTTTAAGCCTGTTGGATGAGAGGTTTACGCTACGGAAGGTTAACTGAGATGAGGGGTTGGTAAGAGGAGAGAGGCACCATGAGTGTCCTCCTGAAGAGGAATCTTGTGGCTTGGCACCAGAGACTTCATATGGAAGAGAGACCTGAACGCTCCAGGTAGATGAAAAGTAGCCGCTGGAGATCTAGCGAAACCCAAACAGACAAAATTATGGGAAAACTAGCAACACTGTGCTGTGCATAGAACCTTTTTGGTTTTCTTTTCCTTAAAGTTTTAAGGCGTGTTTCTCTCTCTCTCTTTTTTTTTTTTTTTTTTTTTTGTCAGTTCCCCTTTGCTGTTCCTTCTCTTGCTGACACTACTCTTGCAATCTGAGCAGGTAACTGTGAGTCTCTGCAGATTCATTCTTTCTTGAGTAACTAAGAGCTAAGCATGCTTAAAACGGATGTAGGATTTCCGTATTATACATCAAACAGTTGTATTTAGCCTGAAAAGCTGCTTGAGAACTCCTGAATATTTTTTTCTTGTAAATAGGCAGCTATCTTTTTTTTTTTTTTTTAATAAATGTCCATATTTGAACCGATACCCATCTTTAAGTTGAAGTCTCAAGCATGGTTGTGTTATGCGTATAGATAGATATAGATATATAGTATGTATCTTCACAGCATTGCTGTGGGGTTTACTGGATTGTTTTGACTCAACGACGTAAGTGGCTTGATTTATTACTGCACTGAGAAGGGCAGCAGGAAACCTCCACCGTTTGTATATGCCGGCCCATCTTTAATTGTTTTGTAAGTGGTTCTACTTACAATGCATTATTCAAAGTTGAAATGTTTTTGGAACATTTCTTTGCTGCTTCACTGGAAAGCTGTTATTGCTTGCAGGTGATTTGCGGTGATGTGCATTCAGGGTGGCTTTCTGGCTTCATCTAAACCAGTTGATTTAGAAGTGGTTTTTTATTTTGCAAGTGATGTGCGTTTTTCTTTCCATTTAATCCTTGAGATCAGCTAGTGGATTTCACATAGAAAAGGAAAGATAAACTGTCACTGTATTCCCGAGTCTACTCAGAGAATATGCAGTCCAGAAATAACATACTGCACCGACCGATGGAGCGAGCACTATGAAAATTTTCCTTTCCTAGCATTTGTGATAGTTCTCAGAAATCCAGCTTTCGTTTGCACTACGCCAACTGAAAAAGGGCTCTTTTCAGTACGGGGTATTTCATAAATAGCCTCTTTGTACTAAGAGCACATGCGCTCCTTTTTACTTTGGCTTGTATTTTTAGGTTTTTTTCCTTCTACGCTTTTGAAGTGGCATGGGAAATAGAGCAATCTGCAGGCTCTGGGGGTTCACGTGAGAAATACGGAGACTCAAGCGTTGCCATTTGGGACTTGCGGTTCATGGTCTTCGCAGTCTTGATGGCAACAGCGTGTGCTCCCCATGGGCCGCAGTGCGTACGGCACAAGGTGACCGCCCCACTCCCCTCCTTCTTCCAAGTCAGGTCTTTGGGTTTTTTAAGTTGTCTTTCCTACTGACAAATCATCTTTAACATAATTTTAATTAATCCCCTGAACTTCTTGCTACATTGAGCTTAATTTTCAAAGTGGAAAAGTAAGAGGACTGTGACAGGTCTCTCTGCTTTCCCTGTATTTCTTCCTTAGAAGAGCAAGGACTGAAAACAAAAGAGGAGCAGAGCCTGGGGAAGCTGAAAGCACAGAGGAAACTTCACCTGAACAAAACCTTTCATTGCAGAAGTGTTCGACTTTGTTGGTGAAAATTGCATATTGCCTTTGAGTAACAAACTTCACAAGAGCGCCAAGTTACTTTTTCTTTATTATTTGTAAAGTAGGTGGCTAAAAATGAAAGAGATGTCATCTCAGATAATGTTGGGGAGTTTGTTTGTTTGTTGGCTTGTTTTACCGGTTTGAGGAAGAAATGAAAACTCCTTTGGTCACTAAAGGAATTAAAATAGCCAAGATATCTGAAGCTTTGATCACGGTCTCAAATCTAAAAATACAAGAAACTAAGTAGCACTGCAAATAAACATAAGTTGAGGCATCAATAACAGAAACCGATAAGCAGCATTATGGCTGAGGTTTTACATTCTGGGCTGTTTTAAAATAAAGAAGTTAGCAGTAAAAGAAATCCATCTTGAAAAATCGGCAAAACAAAATCTTGCTTTTCTGGGTAAAAAAGCATTTTCTATCTGAAAACATATTCTTTTGTTCCTGCCCTCATGAAGAAGTTAGATGAGTTTATGGCTGCAGTGTCTGTTCTGGAAAGATAAGCCTAATTCTTAGCAACACAGCTGTATCTGTGAAGGTCAACAGAGGACGAAGGTCATGGCTCCAATAACGATACTTCATTACATGTTAAAAAAACTCGTAATTTCTTAACTGATTCATATTAGAATCTAAGAAAAAATTCCCCTTCAACTGTTTAATGACGTGCTAGTATCAATCGAACAGCATTTTCTTTGAAAAGCAGGCCGCTGCTTTCCTTGGAGTTCGTTTCCTTAGCCCATTAGTTCGGGAGAGGAGGAAGAGGGTGTAAGGGGAACCGGGGAGCTGCTGCTCGGAGCGGAGGTGTCTCGTGCATCACCTCGAACAAACACCCCTCAGGAACGCTCCGGCTGTGGTTGCAGCTCTCATAGCACATGGGACAGGCTCTGTGAGAAAAGAGTGGGATTTTGGGTGTATAACATTAAAACCTCATCTCCTGAGCGTACAAAAACCTCTTGAAGATAAGTCCTTTGCTGTTCTCAGTGGAACTTGGCTGTCGTTCTGTGAACATCTTAAACTATTTATTTGTGTATTCCCTGGTCTCGCTGTAAGGCAGAATTTCCCCCCCAGCCTAGCTCCCCACAAAGGCAACGACGGCGTGTGTTGGCAGGGGTGGCGCAGGAGCGAGCAGCAGGCGTTAGCCCGACGGTGGGAATGCCGCTTTCCAGGGTGGCCGCTTACGCCCTCAAAGCGTCTGAGAAACCTGCAACCTCAGAAACTGCTGATGTGCACGTTCCCAGAGCTGTGTGGTAACCCTCCCCCCCAGCCACGTTATGTTATTTGCCTAAAGGGCTTCACTCGCTGTATTATGAACAATATTAAGAACTTCTTCATGAGCAACGTGGACTACATTCACTTTCGAATCAAACTCAGAGCGCTGTTTATAGCAGTGTTTTAAGATTTAGTACTTTTATCTTGTTGGCTATGCGTCTCCATGACACTGGACTATGAAGTCAAAGGGTGCTTTGTCAGTGATTTCTGAAGAGTCAGGATTTCATGCTAAGCTGCTTTACGGTAACACAAATTTCATTGACGATTCCTGAAGATACTCTGTTGTGACAAGTTCTCCCCTTTACGTGCTACGTTAGTAAAGTAGTTAAAATCCTGAGCTGTTCAGAGTATTATTTAAATGTCTTTTGCAACCTTAGAGGTGAGTGACCCTGCTGCCCTGGCTAAATTCCAGTTTACATAATTATAATCTAGTACTTAACTCCCCGAAGAAATGCTGTGCAGAGGCCAAAACTAATGCCTGCGCCGTTCAATCCGAACTGGGGTATCCGTGCTGCCCTGCGGAGATTCAGCATCTGAAGCGATCTTTGCTGGCCGAGGTATAAATTGCTGCCTTTGCTTCTGCCGTCACCAAAAAAGACCGTGGCAGATGCCAAAGATAATCAACCCAGGATATAAGCCAGAGCAGAAAAAGAACAGGCTTTAGGATTATCCAGAAACATTTATCAGTATTAAATGACCCTGACAAAATTTGCCCTTGGAATTATAATACATTAGTCACAACAATATTTGACCTGTAAGCAATTAGCCCAAAGAAGGTCCGGAGGATAGTTCTGAGCTTCTAAGGGCCTACAGAAAAGCAAAAATGAAAGGTTAAAGGAGATGATTTTGTGTTTAAAGGAAACAGAGTAGCATGCTTTCATTTATTTTTTAAAGATATTATCAAAGAAGTGTACAACAAACATGGAAGAATAGAATAGACATTTTGCAAGAAAGAAAGATTGATTTTATTAGGAAAAACGGTGACCATCAGAATCAGTAAGCATTGAATAGATTACTTAGATCTTAGCATAACTTTTATCAGAGGCTTACAAAATTAGACAAACATCTGTCAGGAATAAGTATACCTCGGTTACTCTGCTTCAGGGCAGGAGGGTGGACTAGAAGGTCTGATGAAGTCCCCCGAGTTATGTTTCAAGTTGTTGGTGTTTGCCTCTGTGCTGTTCTCCGCTGGTTCTAATTCTGGCTGTTACCGCGTGCTTTAAAGGGCTCGTTGCATACTGGGATTTGGCAGATCAGGGTACCTGAAAGAGGCTCCCCCAAGGTCAGACAGCCAAATGATTGTTAGGGGGAAATATGTGTGAAATACAAAGATCTGGGTGATGCTAAAGCAGCCTGCACAACTCACAGTTCTCGTTTTTTTCCCTATTCTTCACCAACTGAGAAAATACAGCTGCCAGTGTTTAGTAATACTAGCCCTTCGCGTAGCTTTCTGGCCAAGTCTGCACACCACGGGCCACGGTGTGTTTTGGAGCTGCTGTTTACTAGCAACCAGTCTGGGCTCACAAAATAGGGGCGCGCAGCCGTGATTTTCAGTCTCTGTGGAACTAAGCTTGACTGGAACCAGGGGGTTAAAATTACTGGCCACTTCCCCACTGCATTTAGTGCAGTGTCACAAGGAAGCAGCAGCTCAGTCAAATCGCTTCGTAAGGCCTCGCCTATCTTTTTTTTTTTTTTTAATTATGCTGAATTGCGCCTGAATTGTCTCTTGTTTGTACCGGGTTATTTTCCAGTAAGGCACTGCACTTTCACAAGAACGTGGGAGGTTTAAAAATACCCACACTTAACAAGCGCTGAGATTTCCTTCTTACCTTAAAGCTGCACTGAAGTGTTGCTGCCCCAGTAAGACAAGAGCAGGCTTTGGTGCAGCAGCACTTTTGGAACAACACGCGTACAGGTCTCTCTACTCAGCTTGCTCTTGTTTTTTCACAGAGCTGAAGTCTGATGTTATTTAAGAAACAAGACAAACCCCTTTCAGTGTGTCTTGTCTTAGTATAGTGCAGGCGTTGTTTGGGTGGGCAGGAGAGAGGGGGAGAAATCTTGATATTATTTTTTTTTTCCTTGGACTTTCTATTTCTTAAAACCTCTGAGTTTTCAAAACGTGGCATTTGTCAGTTACAGTCTTAACATGTTTTTCCCTATTTGTTCTGTTGAAACTTTTCATTTAGGGAAAAATCCATCAGGTCCAAGGGCTGAAAAGGCCGTGTCAGTTCTAAATCTGTAAATAAGAGGGATGGAAATAAGAGTTGCATAATATTTGGGGAGCTGCGATTTCTCTTTTCAGCTACGTATACCAGAAGGTTATCTAAACAGCTGTTATAAAAAGGGAGAAAATACAAAAGCAGAAAACTGGCTGTAGTTAGGACAGTGTCATTGTGTTTTTCCTCCTCTTTTCTCTGCAAGTTTGCAAAATGGAAATAAAAAATATACATGAACTTTCAGGCAAACAAGTTTTGAAAAAAACCTTCGTGGGTTTTAAAATACATTATTTTTCTGTCATACCAAGGCCTATAAAAAACCAACCAAAATGCCTAAAACATGAGAAACATTTCTTATAGTCCTATGTAAGTAATCTATGACAGAAGAAAATGTTGTCCCTCGCAGTCCCAAGCAATAAATAGTCTGAAGATCTACGGGATGTAACTTTATCGCATGAGGAGCTGCGGAAGCCCTTTGCTGTCAAGTAACTAAGTGAACCCTGGCCAGTTTAAACTGTAACCAATTTTGTATTTTTCATATTCATGTCTGATTAAAAGAAAATACAAAGACGGTGTAATGTGCTGTCATTGAACAGTTCACTCTAAGTGGCGTGAAACAAATTGGCTCTTTATGCAAAGCAAAGTCTATTGAAGTGTGTTTCTATTCCCCATGTTCATGTATTGACACCCATACGATTGTCAATTTACAGAACAAAAAAAAAGTGCATTAGTTTTCCCACTTTTCTATAGTAATGAGCGTTTAGTACCCGTGCAATTTTCATCAGCTTACCTTCACGCTGTAACACCGTAGGAGACTGTAGTCACTTTTAGGTCTCCAAATTAACTATACACTCACAGCTACCCAGTTAAGCGACACATAGAAAGCGTAGCTGATACAGGAGAGGCCTGCTGAGCTGGCTGTCAGGAAAACAGACACCTCTCCTTCCCCATGGTGCCATTTTCTTGATAGTTGGAAAGGTTTCATTATACTCTGATGCATGTAAGTACCCTACGCCTAAGAATCTCCCTACTCTCTGAAGAGCAGCAAACATGTTGGGTGTCTGTATTCTAGAATCAGGTGTAGTAAATCATTTGTCATCTGTCTCAACGGTTAGAGAGGAACTTCTGAAGAGGAGACTTGTTACTTACCTGTATACAGCACTGCTAAGAACTATCCTGATTTCTCCTACCAGCTCTTGAATTAAGTAGTCTCATTAACTGAAGCTGTTTGGGCTACTGCTCGAACAGGGCGGCTCAGCGGGGGAGACTTGCAGCAGCCTAGCTGTCACTTCGCTAACAGATCACAAGTCAGATAATGAACTCGGTTTTGCTATTAGCCTTTTAAAGACATTTGCAAGGGGGAAAAAAACCCCCACAGGTTAAATGTTTTCTAAGGTCGCAGAGACTCAGTAATAAACTAGAAGCAGAACCAGCTTTTCAAAACTTTAATCCCTCCCCCCAGTTCTCCTTTCTTACAGAAACAGAAACTGCTAAAATTTATGGCCGAAGGAGTTGGAAGATTTTTTTGAAGAATATTTAATCCACAAAGCTTCAGTTTACAGTATAAAACCCACAAGATGTCTGTTTAGAAAGCTGATATCCAACTGTAGTCCATTTTTCTTATTTTTCGTAGCTCTTTTTCCTGGGATTTAGACAGTTTACATGTTGTCTCTCCTAATAACTCCAGCGGACTTGTATCTTCTTGTTCCATTTCAGTAACATCTCTTTCCTCATCTGAATCATCCTCTGTTTTTTCACTTTCCATTTCTACTTCATCAGCAACTTCTTCAGCACTGTTAAGAGGAAGATGATTGGAAACAACCCAATTAATGAAATTAATGGGTACTTTCACATACTACCGTATTACATACTGTAGTAGAGAGGTAAGTTATCATGCAAATAACTAAGTAAACATCAGATTTTATTTATTTTTTTTTAATCTCAGGCTACTTCCAAACTGCTCTATTTCTCTTGCCATCTCAATTACAAGCCATTTTACAAATAGCTGTCCTCTGTTTTGAGTAACTTAAACAAAATATTTTTCTTTCTTCAAATACCATATACATGATGTCAGAACAAGCAGATCAGCATTATGTAAAAAGTTATAACCTCACACTCCTACAGGCTTAGAAACGCTGGATACACTGGAGGTGAGACAACATTCAAGGCGGCCACTCTTCTCTTTCAAATCTGAAAAAGGTCACTTGATCTTAAAAATTGCTACAATAAGACTGTTACTAGAAAAGAAAAAAAAAAAGTTTGTTTCGTTTTAAACAGAGAGAGGTACTTAAAGTTGCTGCTCCCTTCTGACCTCAAGAGTTAAACTAGCGCTGAAGTAGAAAGCGCACTGCTAAAGAATTACATAGAACGGTTACCATTTACACTGTGGTAATTAATAGTATTAATTCAAGTGTCGGCTGTATAAGTGTTTTGGATCTCATTAGGAATGACCTGCATGGCAGAACAGTACTGGTCTCCTAAAAATCACCTGTTCTAATACAAACTACTTAACACTCACAAAATGTAAATGGTGAAACGTGTGTATTACATGAATATTATACTGCCAAGGAAAATAAAATTATTTAACATTAACAAGAAAATTAATCTATACAGTGATATATTCTTGTCATTCTTCAAGAGCCCAATTCTACAGCTCTTATGCGTAACTTTAAATGTGCAGTCATACAAATTACCAGTGTCAAAGTACAAGCTCTACGTGTGCAAATATTCACACAGGCCACTGAACTCCCAAATTCTTTGGTATTGAAGCTCCATGCCAGTTTCTGTGTACTCCTTGTATTAGATTTTTGCCAGTGTTTTGCTGATGTGGCAAAAAGACTTTTACTCATGTTATCCAGTAAGAAAGCTAGCAATACTGGTCAACACAATGCAGCAGAACTGATTACACTGCCATTATGGCAGAATATAACACACATCCAAAACCTACACAAACGGGTTGTTTTTTCTGGGCAAACCCTGGCCGTGTAAACCACCCTCTCATTGCTCTTTGCAAATGCAGAATGGCAGCTGATACTAATGACAAGTTTTCATCTCCAGCCTAGCAGAGTTTCATCGAACACTTTAAAGGACAGATTGCACAAAAAAATGCAAGCATTTAATTGGCTGCAGTGCAAGAGACAAGATATTAATTGTCATCATAATGACAAGGTTACAGTGTCATAACCCCTGTGTCTGCACTCATTTTCTCGAGGCATACATCGATCTCAGGGGAGCAAGCTGCCATACGTTTTAAATATGCAACAAACTACTACGTTAAACTGGGATTAATGCATTGTAAAACAAGCTTAGCTAACTGTGTTCACAGTATACGCTCATATTTTGTAGCTTAATTAGGAATGAAATTTGAGTTCTAAACAAACTGTTACGATTAAACCTAAGGACTAACTTTTTGGTGTATCTAGAAACCGAAACAAAGAATTACGCAGGAAGTCATCGTAATATCAAATAAAGTTGACAATCTAACACTTATCCAAAAATAACACTAAAATCCCTGGAATAAAGTTAAATAAAGAACATTTGACTACCAAAGGCAACAGTTCACGTATGAGCACATTATACCAAACAATGGCAAAAATAACAGCAACAAAAGAGCCAATAGCCTTAATAGCCAGTCCACGTATCTCCCAAAACCTGAGTTGCTTTAAAGAAAATCTTGCCACAATGAAGTGTTCTACTAACTTCTGTCAACAAAAGAGATGAAGAGTGTTGGAAAACTGCTTTTACGCTTTAAACAAAGATGTACATAATTTACAGTAACTTCAATAACTAAGGAGAGGGCTTCAATTTTTCTTACCTTTTGTTCTCTTTGGAGATGAGCAATGAATTAATAAATATAGGACAGAGGAAGGAAGCAGATGGCAAAACATGTGCTGGAGTGTGCAAAAGCTGAAAAGATAAAACAGAGGTTTTATGAAAGCTTTTGTTTGTCATGATTTTTTTGGTCCTCTTACTGTAATTACTCCTACCTCTTTGACAGCAGGTGAATCTTGCTCACGCTTATTACGAACAAATAGTTTTCCAAGGTCTATATCCTCTTGTGATTGCTGACGTCTGTGCTTTCCCAATAGCAAACTAAATGGGGTCACAGGAAGACTTTCTTCTACTGCCAGCTTGAAAAAAGGTGAAAGTTAAGGAGAATTTTAGTGTTGCAAATCTAAGCCCTATCTCATTTGGAGTTACCAAAATTCAGAACCAACCCAGGTGACTGTACCTGTTTGCTTGCCGGTGTAAGCCTTTCTTGTAGAGACTTTGTGCTGAGCGTCATTAGCTCCTGAAATACAGAATGATGTAGCAGAGTTACAGTATGTGAAACTGCTTTCCACACTTCCATACCTTGCCTACAGAAGCTTCCAACTGGCCCAAAAGCTTCCATCAGTCAAGTGGAAGAGGCAAACTCTTCCTATTTATTTTATAAATACACTGAAAAGGAAGCAGGAATGGACCTAGAGGATCTGTATAGACTTTTTGGGAAAAGAAACAAAAAAACATCAACCCACAAATTACAGGGAAAATTAAATATCATATGAAACATTTTGATAATCAGCAATAATACAGCTTCTGGGTGGTTATTTAAGTTAAACAGCATAGGCAATATTCCCAAGTTATCTAGTTTCTTGTATGAATGAGGCAGCAGAAACTGTTAGCAGTAGAAAACCAGTAAGTAATCAATTTTGAACTTAAGCTACTTTGGCAGTAGAAAGCTTTCAATAAAGAACAAAGCGTGGCTTAGGCTGCCTTGAAATCATAAAAAGAAACTCTTACACTCAACAGCAGAACTCTGAGTTTGTATCAATCCATGTTCAGGAAAATACTTTTTCCCCAGGAACCACCTGCCCATCTCTATTTCTTACTTGCGTATCCGTAAGAAAAAATAGTTGGGATCTTCTTAGCCAAAGGTATTTTTCGGAGCCAATTGTTTCAGGTTCGTCTCTTGGAACAAAGGCAGCAAGCTGGATCTTTTCTCTACAAAGGTTTCTCTGGATATAGATTGGCCGTGGCTCATTTGGTTTAAACACAAACACTGCAAAACCAAGAAATGTCTTCTCTTTAAATCATGAAATTCTTACCTTCCTGGATAGCTGTCAGAGCCCTCTGTATCATAGCCAGGAAGGGCTGGACGGGATTGTCTTTAAGAACTAGTTTGCAGGAATTATAATTGGATAGCCTTACTGTATTAATAGGAGGTACCTTTCACAGTATGCCAATCTGGAATATATTTGGACATTAACTTTTCTGTGTAACAGTAGCTCTAGGAAGAGTAATCATAATTTACAGTCAAAGCTTTAAAACATAGCTGTACAGTTCAACCACAGTTTTGCATTTACAGGAAAAGGTCAAGAACATTCAAGACCCTCACCCAGAGGAGGTCACTAATCCTGTGCTATATCCTGTACTGGACACTAACTGCTGGGAGAAGAGACGGGCAGCCAACATGCTTTACTTGACTGCTGCTCTGAGACACGGCTCAGTTTTCCACAGGTGCAAACACAGACTCAAGCCCATCTTATGGCCTTCATGGGTCTGAATTCTAAGAAAACCTTTTCTAGAAATTACGCTTTCGCGGTTTTAAATTCCACTCACTGTTACTTGTCAAAGAAGCCTTTGTACTTACAACTGGATTCTTTTGAGAGCCATGAGACAGCAGCAATATGTTCTGAAAGGGGATCAGGCTGCAGGACTAAGACGTTGAGGTGGGCACTCCATTCCACTGAAAAGCAAACACAGCAACAGCCAGACATGAAAAGGCGGCATTCAGTTCTATCCCACTACTTTGCCAAACGAAAGGTTAAACTAGGAATGACATGCAGGGCCTTAACCTCTGGAAGAGGCAAGCCACTTCACTTATTCCTAAGTGAATAAAAATAAACAAACATGATCAACTTCTACAAATGCAGGAAATACTGTTATTGTGTTGTCAATCGTCTAAGTTAGAATTCACCGTGCACATCATACAAAGAAAGCACACGCACGCTGGACGGGATACTATATTGCCTGAAGTATGAAAATCATTACATTTCCATAGGGCATTTTGTGGTGGATCAATCTGTAATCAAACTAGACTTATTTAACGTTTCACAGTAAATTCAAGTGTTAAATGTTACCACTCGAGCATACACTTAATCTGATCTTACATGCACAACTGAGCAGGTTCCAGCAACACAGAAAGCCATCATCACTGGCACCAATAAGGTACTTGGAACATGTTAGTCTCCCAAAGCAGATGTTCCTACAGAAGTAGAGAGTCAAGAGAAGTTAGTGACTTTCAGATTTCATCTTTGCTTCTCTATGTAGTAATGATTCACAAGTCACAAAAACATTCAGTTAAGATTTAGTTCTGATATTTAAATCAGAGAAAGTTTCATTTTTTCTTTCACCTGTAGTGGCATGAAATTTCACACGCAACAACCAGATAGGTCTGGGAAATTTAAAAGCATACATAAATCCATAAGGATTACATGTTCCCACAACATTCTGATTTCAAGGAGTGATTTTTAAGGTCTTAAATAAGTTACAAACCTGTAAGTACTACTAAGCGTTCACATTGGGACTGGAAAATAAATTCCATATTTAAAGAATTCCTACTATTGCTCTAAGCACTAGGAAGACAGGAGTAGTAAAAACAAAAGTTATTCTTACAGGCTGCTCCAAGTGAGGAAAGTGTGTGATTTGTTTTCACTTGTTTTAATTTCTGATTCTCTTGTTTGGGAATAATAGAACAGCCTTTCTAGTGCTATAGAACGTTTCCAAAAAAGCTAATCAGGGACAGAATTTCTATAATAAGACATAGCCCTTTGAAGTTATGCAATTAATACAGTCATTCAGTATAGTCCTAGAGTCATTTATTTCCTTTTAATATAGCATACAGCAAAGGCTAGAAAAGGAGCAGCTGGCCTGGAAAAGCTTGCCACTGTACCAAGTTGTCAAGAGATGTTTTCTCTACAGATACAGTAAAGATCTGGCTTACACGCCTCCCACGATTTTCCTGCAGCCCAGTTTTAGAATGACATTTCTCAATTTCTAACCTTAGAGGACCAGTATAAACAAAACTGACTTGGTCACACAAAAGAAAAGCTTACAAACATACACAGAAAAACATGGAAGCAAGAAGTCTCTGTATCTTTCTAGGATTCTGTATGGCTTTAAAACATTGTGACCACACAATGTTTTGCTTTCCATTTTAGATGTTTCCTGGAAGTGGGTACATGAAATACCTCTAACATTACTGCAGTAATGACTTTGAGAAGCAAGTTTGAGAAGCAGTTAGAAAAACGTTAGCACTGAAAGAGAATGCTACAGTAGGTCTGTAGCACCTTCCTGTTTCAGCAATTGTTTAGATACAGAATCTGGCACAGAGATTAAGTAGATGAACCAGTGAGGTCACCTATATCCCTATTTTTTCCAAGAGTATCGTAAGAAAAATTATATTTCACCTGGATCAGAAACTGCTGTACATTTGCAGTCTCCATCTTTTACCTCCACCATTGACCTATGCCAATCCTCACTATCCTTAACAACAGAACTATATCTAGACCTTCAGAACGTCTTTTATCACGACAGCACACAATGGAGCATGCTGGGATAGTCTGCCAGGCAAATACAGATCTTCCAACAGAGGTTAGAAAGGATGAAGATACATATTTTATAATACAGATACTAAGGTCAATATGCCTTTATGGTTTAATGATGGAATTTCTATTTGTATGCATGCATACGTAAATAAAGCACAAGCTTCTTATATTTATACTTTTAGCAGTACTTTGATTTACCCTGGATTAATGGAGAAAAAGAGAAGGGCTATTAACACACTACTGTGTGCCCAAAAATACATAGTTGAGCATGGGAGGTACAAGAGTCATAAGTTTGATCTTATTTTTAACCGTATGTTACCAACCACCTAAAAGCCATTTTAGATTCTTTTCTATATATGAACGTAAGACTGTGAAATTCAATGTTTATATGAACATATACAAGGTCTTGGACTACTATGAATTGATTCTTTCTGTTCCGAGAGTTCAAGTAAGACATAAAAAGCCAGATGAAAAACATACCTTATTTTTCCAGGTGGATGGCAAAATGTACACTTGAGATCCCAAGTAACTGAATCCCACACAGTGACAGTTTCTTCAAAGCTAACAGCAAGCAAAGAGCCATCTTCTGAGAAACAGCAGTTAGTAGCTTGGTAGTTGTGGTAGCTGCCTACGAAGTCACAGCTCCAGCTCACACTTTGCTGTGCTGCATTGAATAAACAAGCTAGTTAATTCAAGTCTGTACATGAAGAAAGAAGAATTCAAGTATTAGGGCTGCAAAACAGGCTCAAGAGCAAGACAGTTTTGTTTCAGAAGGCTTACCATGAGCTTTGTTGGACTCAAATACCATCTAGTCGGTTTTGCATTTGTCCTCAGTTTTGTGTTTGAATAGTCAATTCTGAGATTGACACGGTACAATATTTATGTTTACTTTGCCAACTACATTAACTGTGCTCTCAAACAGGCAGATGTAGATAAAAGAAAAAAGATACTGAAGTAGATTCAACATTTAGTGTTCTGAAACATACCGTTCTTTTAAGACTGCAGCAAGCACATAAGCGTTACTAAAAATTTGAACACAGGTTACGCTGGAGTCCAACAAAGCTCATGGTTCATTTACATAAAGCTTGAGGATCACAAAAGTGACTCATCAGCACGCTTCCCTGTGCTGGTTAACCTGCCGGTGCATTCAGTTGGGATACCTTTCCCATTGTTTCTGTTTATATTATGGTAATTATCAACAAAGTCATGTACTTGCCACATAACATACATTTCCCAGCATAAATAAATTCACACAACATGCTTTTGAAACACATGAGTAGAATGAGGAAAGAAAGGAAAATAAGTTCACCCTATGCTAGGACATCCTTTATATCATGGCTGGAAATTGATGATTAAAAGAACTGCCTGTAAAAAAGAGCCAGAAACAATTCGCTACTTTAAACTCCATGGCACCATCTAGAGGCACAGTGAGAGATCTGCTGCAAATAAAAACATGCCAGAGTGCGTTCTACATATGAATTAATTAGTTTATCAATATTTGCCGCACAGAAGCCTGCAGCATGTTGAATCCTTCTACCTGAGCATTCCTACCCCGTCCCTGCTGGACAAATACACCACAGAAGCCAGCACGAATTTGTGCTTTCACACAGCTATGGAACAGGAGTCTGTAGAGTCACTTAAAACACAGGCAAAAAAATCCCTGATGAGGCCAGTCAGCAGATACAAAACTATCTTGTTGAAGGAAGGAGACCACATTAGGTTTCATCCCCAGCCCACACTGCACTCAAGATCAAAGTATCTGCTCATTAAGTAAGATACAATCTAGGCTTAGAATCACTTACAATCAAAAAAGAAAAAAAAATCCTCTTTCAGAAACCACTGAGGGAGTTGCTATTAAGTAAATATATGCATAAATCCTAGTAAATGAATACAAGCTTTTGTTTTTCTTCTCATGAGCAGCCACTGTTGAGCAAACAGCTTGGAAAGAGAAAGTAAATTTAGCAAAGTTAGTTTATCAAATGGAAACCTTAGTAGTTCAAAAGTACTTTTGAACATGTTCTTACCTGCCCATGAAAAGACAAACATGTTACTAAACTGCAAGCAGTTCATGCAACACCACTACCACATCTATTTGGGAATATGACAAGACACCCAAGTGGCAGGAAAGTTCCAGCTCACTTTGGTGTTCCTAGCACCGTAACAACATTTAAGTAAAAGGAAATTAGGAAGCGGGAAATCTTTCGTATTTCACATCCAAAGGCACATAGAGTAATACACAGCTCTCAGAAGTTCTGTTCGAAAAATAGTGAACATCAGCATGCATTTTGAGAGGTGAAATTTGATTACTTAGGTATCTTGGAAGTGGATCCTAAATATCCATTCTAGGACATTGGATCCTAAATATCCATTCTAGGACATTCAAATATGTAACGGGAAGGAAGGGTGTTCAAAAAATTACCTCTGAAGTGGAGGAGCTGCAGACTCGCAAAGTGCTATCATTTTACACTAAGTCAACTATAACAGAGTAACACGCTTCTGCATCCTGCTCCCTCGAGCAGAAATCTTAAATAAAAAGACTACCCAGAGGAATGACAGAAATCCATTTTCCCAGCATGGAAAAATCATTACCACAAACAATCCTTTAAACAAATCAACACAGGTTGCCATTCTGTTCTGCAGCAGGCTTGGCAAGGTCTTTGCTATTTCAGAAATGCTCCATATCAATCCATAATACTGCAAAACTATGAGAACTCCATCACAGAAGATGCTCAGGAGAACACAATACTCCATGCAACAGCAGAAATAGATAAATGCATGGGATGCATTTATGGATGAAGTTAGGGTCAGAATTTCTGTAGCATGTTACAAGGTAAGCAAGTAAGAGCAAGTTATGTTTTAACCATACTTACCCTCTGGATCAGTATCTTCTACCATCACCCAGACTTTAAACACACAATCTCTGCCAGTTGTTACCAATATCAGAGAGTCATCTTCCAATTCATCCATATCACGAAAGCACATGTCTGTTATCTGGTCCTCATGGGGCATATTTATTCTAGTATTCAGCTTAAAGCTATAGGAAAAGAAAACAGAAGCATAACATTTTATTTCATTTTGAACTTTTGGAAGATCTCAGTCTAAAATGATTCTGGAAGGGCAGGGAGAAGAAGAATCAAAGAAATTTCGGTCTACTTACATAGCTAAATGTTATCGCATTTAGAGATTGGATTTCCCTAATCACTTCGACACAGCAATAGACTGTAGCCCAGCACTGAGGAAGAATTATCACTAAGCAAGTATCACTCTCAGATATTCAGCCTGAACTCTGGGATGTCTTTCCAGTATTTAGACAACCAGTCACAGAGCTACTACACAGATCAGCTTTCTTTTGCTTTATTTCTTAGGAAAATAACAATTTGTAGTCAAAAAATATTTTTTCTTAAATAAGAAAAATCTGGGAAAGTGTATGAACCGGATGCATATGTTAGCTAAAGGAAAAAAAAAAAAGTCATACTCTTCTGTACTCTAGAAGGGCTAATCAATTGATGATGGATTAGACAGAAGTGGGAAAACTGAACAAGCTATAGAACCATCCTGTCAAGTCCACGATTGTCCCATGGTTAAAACAGCCTGTCCGATTAACATAACTAAATTAGATTCAGAGCAATTATTTCCAATCTGTATTTACTTTAACTCTGGGCGCCGTTTCAGATGCGTGTAGTGTGCATGGTAAACTCTCCCTAGGGTCTCCCCTAGAATTTTGTTACTTGATCTGGAAAAACTCTGCCTTTGCAAGACAAAGCCTGTGTAGATACTTGTGTGATACTTCAGATTTTGACACCTAGAAGGCCACCTCTATTATCATTACCTTTGTGTTTCTTCATCATAGAACCACAGCTTCAACTGTAACTCAGGGTCAGTTACTTCTTCTCTCTCTTCTACTGTTGCTAACCACTTGCCTTGCGCACTGAATGCAACTTTTACCAAGTCGGCTTGGTTTAAACCTGCCTGATGAATGTATTGTCGTTGCACAATATCCAACTGCAAAACAACGAGACAAAAATTAAATTTCAAAATTCAAGTGTAGATTTAGAGATATCATTCATAAAACCACGAAGAAAGGATGTTCTGAAAGCACTGATTAGAACTGACTGGGCTGTGGCACAAAAAAAATGTGGTAAGGCATAATTAGGGCATGTACATTCCACACTAATGTTAAGTGTAGGAAAGAAGAAAAAAAAAAAAAAGATATTTTAAAGGTATATTACCTAGAATTTTTTCACATTTAACTTCAAAACAGTGTGCTCCTCCTATATTTATTCAGCTGTCAACATTTAGCTATGCTTAACAAGCAAAAGAAGTTTGTGACAGAACTGAAAACATCTCAGCTTCGAATCCAGTCTCACAGTATAGCTGCTGGCTTTTTTCCTGTTTGCCATATTAAGTCTTCGAATAAATTCTGATGCATAATTTACTTGATTGACTAAGTTAAAAGTTTTAGTACAAGCCCATCGAACTTACACTGAACAGCTGTTGGTCACTTTGGAGACAATAGAACTGTAAGTGGCCAGGCTCTCCATTCAGGACTAAAGCTTTGGTTCTAGGATCAACCACTAGACCAGTCTTGACATCTGCACCTGGAAACAAAAATAAGATGACAAATGACCTAAGATGGGAAGTGACATATTCTACCCTCAAAGTGGAAGACAAATTTTATTGCACTTACTTTTGATAAGCCCTTGAATACTTTTGGCAAATCTTAGGTTGCTGTTGATTATTGTAATTCCTGAAAGGAAAAGCACATCGAGTCTTGGAAAAGGCTTCTGCAATGTAACCACATTTCATAGTGGGGAAGGGACCTTAACCAACTGTACTCAATCCTATAAATGTATCTTTTTTTCAATTTATGACACCCCTACGTCAAGGTGGAAAGCCAAGCTACAGCAGTCATCAGGCAAATTCACAGAACTGATGAAAGAGCTAAAGATCACTTCAAGCATCTGTTCTTTCAGACCGATATTCAACTTACATAGTATCTGGTTAATTCACCTGAAATTAACAAAATAAAGCTCACACAGATTCGCATTCCATTTTGCGTTAAGTGATACTTAAAATAAATTTGGCTTACTGTTGTCTGTATGCAAGGTGCAACAGAGCGTGCCATCAGATGCCATGGAAATGTACTCAATAGGAGATCCCAAACGAGGAAGGAAATCCTTCTGACAGTCTGATTGATTGTGCCACAGAACTAGAACAGATTCAACTCCACCACTCAGCAAGCTGGTTCCTAGTCCAGTAATAAAAATGCAGTTACAGGTTTTGGTTAAAAAAAAAAAAATAAATCAGCAGCATGCGTGTTTGCAATGACAAAGAGATTTCTCAAAAACCTTTCTTAAACTGTCACATACAAAGCAATTATTCGTTATATCTAGCCTGGGCAATACACATAGATATATTTCTCGTTATCCCATGTTAAATTGCTAGAGAAACTCGGATTAAGTAATGAGAATTTTCGCCTACAGTGCCTACAACGCTTTGGCAGCAGTAGATCCCATTACTTTCTGAATCAGCTGAGTATTTGTTATAATATAGCTGAATTGTTCTCCTTCTATCAGAAGTACTTTGCAGTAAGAAATATGCTAAGAATAGTTCAGATCACACAATTCAGATAAGAGTTAACTGTATTTTTGCCACTAGGTTAGAGCTCAGGCAGCACTGCTTGTTTTATTTGGATGCAAATAAGACTCTGACAAGAACTCATCAGTATTGCTGATGAAAGGGAGGCAGGGCGGGAGAGCGGAGGTGAGGGAAAAGAGGTTAAGAGGAGGGGTTAGATTTTACAGAAGGTAGATATTTGACGTTATAAATGCCAATCAAAAAATATAATAAAATAACAACTGATTCCACTTTTATTTCAGATCCTTCCTGGACATACTTAAAATTCTAGAAATTAATTTATTAGCAAGCAGACAAACTCAAACTTCTGTTGATTTTTCCCTCCCCACTGTAATGCTTTGACTTTGAAAGCTGGGGCTTGGTTGGTTGGTTGGGTTTTTTTCCACTCACCCTCCATAGAAAAAGCTAGATCCATGACGGTGTCATGATGCCAGTGCAGTGTGGAATATGTGTACTCTTTCTTGTGGTAGAAATTCCTCCTATGTGGGGAGGAACGGAACAGTTCTTTAAGTACAACGTCAACAACAGAGCAAACGAAAGGAAATACTGAATTGAATCAAGTATACCATCCTCTCCTCTAACTTATACGCTACACTTTCTTATATGCTCAAGTGACGCAAAGGGAGGGAAGGAACCATGCTAGCTGGTTTTCAGCACCTTCCTGCTGCACACCATACATCTTAGACATATTCAGCAACTTAGCAAGCATATTGTTCTTAACCATGCGATTTCACCAGCGTGCTCTCTGTAGGGCTCTACTTGTCCATAAGGAGTTTTTCAGCTGCTCCTGCATTACCTTTTTCAAATATAGTTTAGATTCATGGAGCATAGCTTAACAGGAATATTTTCCCATTTGACATTAAACTGAAGCTGTACATGGAAGTCAATGTCAGTACTGCAGGTTCACAGGGCTTGCCATTCTTTGCTTGTTATGACTTCGGAAAATGGCAATGCTAAGGATGAATTCGACAGCTTTGGTCTAGTTTCACTTAATTCCTATGGTCACATCAGTTTACGGGGGTACACAGTTGAATCAAAATGCACATACCAGACGCGAATCTTTCCATCAGCATGGCCAGTTGCAATACAATCCTCCGTAGGATGGCATGCTATGCAAGTGAACTGATTATTTCCACTTTTTGTCTTCACTGCACTTACAGAAAACCTTCAAGAGTTAAGAAAGTAATTTTAATTACATGAGGTTTTGTTTGTTTTCTTTTTTTAAATAAAGCTTCAAAAGGATCAGCTAATCCACATAAAAATAATTCTGACTAGCAAAATTAAGTATCTCCAAGTTGTTATAGTTACACGCACTCTCCAAAAAATCACGACAGATTTATTTTTCCTCTTTATTTCATTAGTTCTTTGCCTTCAATCAAGCTGAAACATTTTTCCTTCTTTCTCTCTCTCTCTCTTCTTCCACCGCCCTTTCTCCCCATGCCGGTTTTCACCCTGACCAAACTTTGTCACTTGTTTCAGTCCAGCTCCAGCCTAAGCATTTACCTGAAAAAAATACATGCCTGAGCTGGAAAGATAAGCTACCAATGCACTGCAGCACCTCACTGTCTGCCTGTACAAGGAGCTTCTTATATACTGACTACATCCCCTCCAGCATAAAACCAAATGGTTGCTGACAAATATAAAATAATGTGCGCACACGTGTCATGGTTTTGTCCAAACCTCAAACCACGACAACACATCAGCAGTTAACAAACATTTACGATATATCAAACTGAATCAATACTTGACATTTTCATTCTTACCTGTTCAGCTGTTTCTGTTTAAAAAAATAAACTTGGAGATTAACCTCCTTCACTGATGCCACATATTCACCCTGTTATAGTAAAAAAACAACATAGGACATACAGTTTATGTTCTTACACATGAAAGAAAAAAAACCAACCCCTGTTTCACTACAAAGTACTTAGAATTGGAGATAACACAAAGTGATGTTAAGTAAATGTTTTCCTATTATAAGTATTATGTGGTTTTTTTAATGAAAGAAAGCATAGGAGTTACAAACGCACAGATTCATTTAACTTCAGTTTTGTTCCAGTGCTGCTGTGCTTCTATAAATATACTTCATTTGAGAGGAAAAAAATCCCCAACCAACCAATACCCAACAGAAGAAAAAAACCCCATAAGGCGAATGTACCTCTCTTCCAAATGCAATATACTTTGGTGACGCGTCCACACGGTCTAAAACCACTGACACTTCCTTGGCTTCCAAATCTTGGCCTGCTGCTTTTGTCAGCTTAACTGAGACCAGCTGGAATGTATCTGACCAAACAAAAATGTGTAATCAAAAGGCTTTTACGAACAAGTTTATGTATGCCCATTAAAAAGGAGATTTGCACCCCTTCTACCTTAAAAGTAACGTGCTAGTACCTTCCAATATTTTTTATAAGTTTGAAAAAGTTTGTAATACCTTTCAAAAACAATTGTTTCAGATATTTTCATTCAAACAATAGTATTGAAGATTGAGATCGATGATAGTGGATACCAGTGCAACTGGTAAGCAGAAACCAAGCAAAGTTAGATAATATTTGCTGTTGCGTTGAAGTGACATTTGTAGCAATGTAGTAAGAGTAAGGTCAGGCTATATTTATATTTGTTTCAGAGAAAATTCTAGGAAAACATACCTATGTATGCTGTTAAATAGGACAAGCCTATTTATGTTAATACTGCTTAAGGTGGAAGAGTAGTCTCAAATACTGTAGCATATCCTATATCATAGTAAGCACTGCTTAAAGATTTATTGCATCTACACCATCATATACATACGGTATATGCTTCAAAAGTTAAGATAAGCACTCTTCTAGACAAATATAAAAAAAGCCAGATGTCATAGAATGAAAACAGAAAAAGGGTACAAAACGCATGACTGCAGACATCTGTCATAGGATTTAAGAATTTTTTTCAACATTAATACATTAAAGCGTGTTCTTGCAGCATACCATTCACAGACATGACAGTAGCTGTGACATAGCATGACTTAGATGACAAGGATGATGATAATCATACCATACCTCTTTCACCACTCTTTGGAATTACAACGAACACCGAGTCCTCAGAACTACCAAGTGCGTACAGTGCCAGAAGTTTGGATCCTACAGTGAAAGTCTGAAGAAAAAAAGAGGAGGTCATCAATTATTGCACTTGTTCATATGTTAATTTTCAACAGTGTTTAACGCTAAGTTTTTATAATAAGGAAAACACATATGCTATAAGGAAACCTTGATATATTAATTAAAATTCTTAATTCTAAAACAAATTAAAAGACCTTTATTCTATCAAGGACTAATATAAATGTTAAAGCAGTACTAATAAAATATGAGACATCAGATTTACTGAAAAACCTGGAGATGCCTTACTCCTAATACAAAGCAGAATGTCTCTTTTAGGAAAGTGCCTCTATTTATCAGAAAACGGGAGCAACAGGACAGTTAGCAGCCCACGTTTTCAAGACATCATATCAACTCCTGTTGGCACATCACAAACTGCAGCACGCTCCCTAAGAGCTACGCTGGACTCTGAGCTGCAGCAAGCTGTAGCAAAGTTAGTATGTCAGTACACATCCCATCTTTTTCCCCAAAAGATCATCATGAATTTCCGCAGTGACACATAGGTCAACTGCCACATTCTATTACTGCCATAAATAGATGGTTTTCAGGCTCTGTTAATGGCAGAACAATGTATCTAGGACTGATTTGTGCCCATATGTAGTAATAGTTGCAGAAATCCTTGTTCTATTATCAATGGGTCAAGAATTATTTTGTCACATGCTCAACAGGAATAACTCAACATACTTTAATGGGAATCCCATCCATGAAGTCCCACAGCTTAATGGTGCCATCAAGAGAGGAAGAATATAGCTGAGGGGAAAAAAACCACCACAACAGTTAAAGTAATATATCAAGGCCAGCTTTTACATAAAATCACAGCTTAAAAGTTGAAGGATTCATCAATGGAACTACAATTCCAGGTCGAGATGACTGAATCATCAAAAATACAGGACATGGATCAGCTCTGTGCTGCCTTCAAAGAAAGTGCAACAGAAATACAGCACTATTTTGAATATACATTTTCATGAAGTGTGAAAGAAGCAAGAGCTATTTGTGTTTAATCACTTGAGACTAACAGAGTAAACATAGATACCCATTATGTGAACATTTATTAACATTTGCACCAGATTTTGCACAGATAATATGCAGATGCAGTCCATCTTGCAAAATAATTATTTTTTATATAGACACACCAAAAATCCCAAGCAAACTGAGAGCCACAGCAGGAGCAGCAGTGAACAGGGAAGGCAGGCTACCGGCACACAGAGAGCCACTGGGAAATTGCAGGGATTTAGTCAAATCTGCATCTTTATCAGCAGATAGAGAAGGCCAAAATAAATGTTGCTGATTTCCTCAGGTGATTCTTTCCCCCCTTTAATAATTAAAAAAAAAAAGGAAAATTTGCGGGTATTTCCATTTTGCTGTCATTCCATTCCATCAGTGTTTCGGAATTATTTTTTTTGGGTACAAAACATATAACGTTTACCCTTCCAGCCAGATTTAGGAGAAGCATCAGCTCGACAATACTACAATTGCTTCCACCCCGTTCTCAGCTTCCACCCGAGCTCCAGCCCCCCGGGCCCACCCCAGCAGCAGCGGATAAGCCGCGCCAAGGGGAGAGCAGCCCCCGCAGCCGGACCTCCCCACAGCCGGACCTCCCCACAGCCGGACCTCCCCACAGCCGGACCTGCATGTGGTTGTGGGGGTTGAGCTGGATGCCCGTCACCAGGTCGGCGTGGCCCCCCATCACCCGCAGCGTCTCCTCGGTGGCCACGCTGTACATCTTCACGAAGTCGCCGGAGGCGCAGAGCAGGTACCTGGAGGGGAGGGGGGGAAAGCCGTTATCCCGCCGCCTGCGGGAGGGGGAGGCGGGAGAGGGAGGCGGCCCAGGGAGCCCTCAGGGAGGGGAGGCCGCGCTGACACCAGCCGGCAGCCGCCCCCGCTGCGGAGCTCAGGAGCCCCTTCCAGGGGGAGGGTGGGTGGGTTGGTGAGCGGACGGCCCCGGCCCCACTTGCTTGGAATCGGCGGAGAAGACGGCCCGGGCGCCGTGGAGGCTGCTGCCGCCGCATCGCACCACGCGGAGCCCTGCCGCTGCCGGCGCCACCATCTTCCTTCCCCCGCCGGAACCCCTGACCTTTCACCTCTGCCCCAGCCCCAACACGACGCCGCGGTGCGCTCGTCACTTCCGCCCGCATGGCGGTGGGGGCGTGCGCTGGCAGGGGTTGGCTGCCCGGCAGTGACGCGCTGAGGGCGGGCTGCTCGTGAGCCCTCGCGGCTCCTCAGGGGGCTCTGCCGGTCGTTAACGGCCGCTCCTCTCAGAGGCGGTGAGTGCCGAGGGCCGCGACGGTGCTCCCGCTGTCCGGGGTCGGGGGAAGGAGCCTGTCCGCCTGCCGAGTCCAGCCCTCACGCAGAAACCTCTCCTGGACCCGGTCGCTCTCGTCCACTGCCGCGCTGGAGGGAGACAGAGAGGGAGCCCGGGAGGAGCGGCACCGCTCAGCTCTAGCGGGTGCGGGGTAGCTCTTGTTCGCTGTGTCACCCGAGCACACAGCTCTTCTGGTCCACAGGGGGTGGCTGCTGAGCCCACGCTACAGAGGGTTGCAAAGGCTGCCAGGCGACTGCCAAGAGAAAACCCTCTGGTTGGGCCTGGGTATGATAATCTGAGGGGGAAAATGCGTAACACACCCTTGCCTAAGTAGGCAGAAAGGCCGAGCAGAAGAAATCGATAGGTATGCTTTGTTAAAACCGCAGTTACTCACTGACTTGGATGAATCGCAATTTTGCCGAGTTACTGAGGATGTAATGTTCTCATGTCTGAAGGAAAACTGTCAGAAGCGAACTGAATGTCTGGAATAAGGCATGATTTATGGTGACTGGGCCCTTCTCTTCTGCTTTAGAGTAGTAGTTAGGATTCTTGCACAGCTGTGTATTTTTGGCTGCTGTTTACAGTATTGAAACAATCTCTGGTATGCTTGTAATTGATTTTTAAACAGTCCCACTTAAAATAACAATAACAGCTGCATTCCTGTGGGCTACTTGTGATTATCCTGCTGTAGGCCAAGTTATGTCCTTTTCATAATTGCTGACTTAATTCTAGTTTGGAGGTTAGGTGAGGATCGTGTAGGGTGAGTAGCGCATGCATTGGAATATTGTGGTTATAAGGAACTGGTCATGGGTGTGAGAGAGCATAATGCATCCAGAAGCCTGGCTCCTAATCTCAAATGCTTAACAGTTAAGCAGTACGTATTTTCTGGAGCTGAGAGCAGAATTTACAAGTTCTGCCTAATTACTGTTATTGGTCTTAACAGCTGTGTCATTCACATTCTGGTAACTATTTTAGAAAGTGAAGGCAGATGCACTTGAATGCTCTTCCTGTGTGGGACAGTATGACATGACGGAGTTCTGAGCCACAGGTACTGAGTAAAGCCAGAGTTCTGTCCTGGTGGGAAAAAGCAAAGTGTTTAGGAAAAGATAGTCCCTTTAATTTAATCCACATTAATTACGTGAACAGGAAAAGTTATCTCTTTAGTCCAAGTTAACACTAAATCTAGTTGAGCCTAGTTAAAACGCAGGAACTTGGCCTGTTTAACTTTCTCCTTGATGAAGAAGAAAGGCAAATACCATGTGCATCTTAATGCATATGTTTTTATTACGCTGTTGTAATGCACATTTAATTTTATTATTTTAAGAAGTCTGTCATAAGCTTTGAAGGTGATAAACTGTATAGAACGCAAGACTACCCCCAAACTAGGAGGGTATATATTGGGTCTCCTATAGTGACACAATCCAATTCACTGTAATGTTCCATATTTAAAATAGCACTACTAATGCCTTTAGACGGCATTACTTAGAACAATTACACAGTGCACCTACAGATGAAAAACCCCTGTATATCATAACTACCCAATGGTCTTTCGCTACTGAAATCACATTAATTGTAGCTGCATTACTGGGTTCTAATGCTTAAGTGTGGGAAGGAAAATACAAATTAATTGCGTTGCTGGAAGCAGAGAAAGCCAGTGCTGAAGGCAGTGACTGTGCTGTGGGGGAACAGTGTTCTGCACTGGTACTGATGGCATATGGTTTATTTTATTCGTCTTTGCTTCTACCCTATGCTGTATGCTCCTTTTCTACTCCTTTCTCTTTTTTTTTTTTCATATTATATTTAAACTTTGTACTGACATATTTTTCGTCCATTTGGGTGTGTTTATACTATGATATTATGAATAAAGAAATTTGATCCGTAAAACCTTGTCTCATATTTAGTGAATGTAAAGTTATGTATACAACTTGTGGTCAGATCTCAATTCATGAAACAGCTGATAGTACTTTCACAGCATTTAGTTTAAGAAAAGTCTAAAAGATTTTTGTGTTCAAAGTTAAAATGATTGCCATAAATTTATTAGGAGTCTTGTGTGTGGTTTGTTTTTTGTTTTAAAAAAAAGTTTTGTTGTTTTTTTAAATGCGTGTAAGCTTTGAGTTCAGTGTCAGAACCTGTATTTTTAAGTGGGGAAAATGTGGCTTGAAGAACCAAACCAACCGTAGCAGTTTTGGGAGTTTGAGGTAGTAGGAGATGCTGAAAGTATCTGGTTTGTGGTATTCAAGTGAGTAAGGAGCAAAACTAATCTAACCTGTTGTTTGGTTTCATTTGTTTCAGGTGGGGGCTTTGTATGGTTTTCTGATTTATTTGTTTAAATTTACATTTCCAGTATATAAAATTTATGTTTGAAGAAATTTGCCTTTGTCTCTCTGGAAGTGTTTTGATTCAGTAAGAATTCTACTGTGTTCAAACGGATGGTTATTTAGGAGGAATTAATTTGTGACTCTTTCTGAAGTGGTTGTAAGTACTGCAAGGTAACATTTTTACAATTGTTTTTTATGTATTGCAATGAATCAAGCAAATAGTCCATGTGTGGGCCAAACATTTGTTCACATTTAGAATTCACTGTGTGACTGTGTGAATAATTCTAGGCAAACTAGTTGGAGAGAATGCGTTGTGGTTCTGATACATTTATTTTTCATGTTGCAGGTTAAAACAGAATTACTTATGAATACGTTAGCAGTTTAGAAGCAAATTCTTCCAGGCAAAGAGGCAAGTTTTTTTCTAAACAAATGCTAGTAGTTAGGTATATGTACTATATCTAGATTGTAAATTTCTTAACTGTTCAAAATTTGTGAAAGCCCGTATAAATAATACTGTGTAAGAGTGATCAGGAAAAAAATACAGCTCTGACTTCAAGGGAGCAGAATGTCAATCCCTTATGGCAGGTTGTGGTACAGTACTGTACCGTTGTACTTCATGAAGTCAGTAATACAATTTAGGACAAAAACTGTTTTGATGCTAATTATATTTTACATTCAACTTCCTTTTCAGCAGATTTATTTCTTTCTTAGACCTTATTTCATCTAAACTTTGCACCTTATTAGAATATCCAGCTATGTATCATTGTCTGTTCTGATGACTGCTCACAGAGTTGTAATCGGCTCCCTTGCTGTCCCTGGCACACTGCTGTAACGCTGAGATCCCTGTGGGCTGAAATTTCAGCATGAGGGCAATGTATCTGGTACTTTTTGAAATTTGATGTGTTTGTAAACTCCAGTGCTAGTCTTGAATGTCTTTTTGTCATCATAAATCAAAATAATAGAAAAAATTGCTGATAGTGACAGGTCTTCCATTTTGTGGTGTGTTTTTTTTTTTTTTTCCAACTGTCTTGTGGCTTACGAAGAATAGAAGAGGAAAATTTATGCCTTGCAGTCTTCTGTAATGAAATAAGATAAGAAAGGCTGCTTGTTTTTATAACTCCATCATTTAGGAGGTGGTGTGACTGACTCAAATAATTGATTACTGTTTTGCACGTGTAAATTTGCATAAAGCAGAGGCAGTGAATTCATATGTTAATTTCCAGTTTGGGGAATATATTTATTTGAAGGGAAATTACACTGTTTTCCTTTCTGTGGTACACAAAAACTAGCATTTATTTACTGAAAGAAAAGTTAACATGACAGCGATTACAACTGATTATGTGTCAGGGACACGTGCTGTTATGGGAAGCTGCTATAGGGGAGCACATCCGTAGTTTTCTTTTTCAATTGGCTTTCCTACAGAGGAAGATGGGATTATAACGACATCATGTCCCCGTTATAATAACGATTCATAGCTGCCGTGAACACTAGAGGGCGCTAGAAGAATGACTGCAATATCAAGAACGTAGTATTTAAAGCCCAGCATACCAGAAAAGTGGAGCTTGCTTGAGCTGTGATGTCCCTTGGAGATCTCTGTTCCAACCCAGTCTTGCCATAAACAGCATGCTTATGTTCTACTACTACATCTGCTACAGTCAAAGGGAAGGTGGTGACCTGTAGTGACTCTGTTTCTTTAGCAGTGTTCAACAGATTATAGCATTTTGTATGAGACCATGAAAATGTCAATGTGTCATCAAAAGCAAAAAACATAAAAAGAATTAAGCTGTAAATGCTTATCTTAATAACTGTTGCCATATGTAGTAGTGATCCTGTCCAGAAGACATTTGTACATGGAGGAGTTAGCGCTCCACAGTACAATTAAGGTGAGTGTGCCCAGGCCTGTGCTGTGCAGCGCTGTGCTGCCTGCACGGCTTGGCCTTCGGGCCTGTCCTGTGTTGCACGAGTCCCTTGTCCGTGGGACAGGGTGAACTTAGCCAGCTCAGTCGAACAGAGGAGCCTGTGGGCAGCTCCCACCCAGTACCGGTGGTTATGCTGCCTGCGTGGCCTTGCCTTTAGGAATGCAGCAAGACGTTCTCCCTTCTGTTTGACAGCGGAAATGATGAATAAAGTTATTTTCTCATAAGAAAATCCTATGGTAGGATCTTTGTGACCATCTCCCACCGTCTAAGGGAATTTAACATTATGTACACCATTCTCTTCTTATAGTGTTAGCCCTTAAAAATAGCATTTTAAATGATACTTTGCAAAGTCTGAGAACCTTTCTTACTGAGATCATAATGGATCAGCACGTCCTGGTGCAAAACATCATAATAAAAGTATTTTAGCCAGTATTTTTTATTTAAAACGTGTAAATTATTTGAACTAATCATTTTTTCAAAGAAGTTTTGTTTTGACACATCTCTAAACTGAGGGACTAAGTTAGCATATGGCAAGAATAACTAGAGGCAGGCTTTATAAATGGAAATTTGAATTTTGATAGCAACTCTGAAGTTGGCCTTTAAAATAATTTCATCTCTTTGTATGTGTTGGTATCTGGTAAATTGTGAAACAGCAATTACTATACTTTCAGTTTAATTTTAAATCGTTGATTTTGAATGTACTGTTCTCTTTTGGAGATTGTAAGTATTTAGTACTACAGAGTTCTCAATTATTACATCATCCCATAAGAGTTTGATTTTATAAGTTCTTTAGTATCTTGGAAATATTGGTCAGTACATACTCAAATTTTTGAAGTATAGTTAATTTTTCAATAGAGCTGGTTGGAATTTTTGTTACCAGCATTTTATGATAAGGAGATACCAGTTACTGGGAGGGAGGTAATGACACGGTGAGAAGCCTTGCAAGTAAGCAAAATGGAGAAATCATGTTAGAATCTGCCAACATGGATTTCACTGAAATTTCTTCACGTTTCATGAATTTCTGGATTTTTTATTTTTTCTTTTTAATGGGAAAAAGTGGAATAGGCTTTGTTTTCTGGCCATTTCTAGTAGTTAATAATCTCTTCCTTTTATGGAAATCGAAAAACTGTATGTAAAAGGCCAGCAGAAGCTCACCTCATGGTGGTGCAGATGTGCTTGATCTGAGACCTTTTCTTCATTCCCTTTGGAAAGGACATTCTGTGGAGATGCACTACCAACTGAACTCCATACAAGTACAGCTATGCTTTTGTATGTAGGTTGTGAATAGTCTTCTATGGGGCGTGTACGGTCATATGTATGTATTGTCCCATAAGTCAGTTTTTAAAAGCTGTGCATCATATGCATTTTATGCATCTGTATATGCCTTAATCTAGTGCAATCATAGAAGAGCCAGGGCTTCAACTGGGTGAGCAAATGCCTGGTAGAAAAGCGCCAGGAGAATCTTCTAGATTGATTCAGGAGCCAGAGTGTTAATCCACATGCATTTTCCATCTCGTTTTCACTTATTGAAAAATAGATATTTTGTATTGTACACTCCTGTGATGGCAGTGCCAGTCAAATCCCGTTGTTATTAACTGCTTATTACTACCAACCAGATGTAGCATTGCAATGTTGGTTTTCTGTTCTGTCGCCTCTCTGCTATTCTGGTAATGAAAAGAAGCTCTGGAATAAATGAAAATAAGTTCTTCCTAATCAGCGATGACACTAAATGACTTCAAGTTACTTTATTGATAAGGCATTGGCTGCTGCTGGACATTTTTTCCTTTCCACAAAAATGAAAACAGGGCAACTCCAGCTTCCTGAACAGATGTTGAGTAGTCCAAAGGTGCCCCGGTAAGCAAAACAGAGCCTGCATCTTTAACTTCTTTCTGAACTGAAACTGTTCTATGCAGGGAATCTGCTATAGACAGACAGACATACTTTAAGAAAATAATATTTTTTGTGAATATCTTGTTTCAAGGTTTTGTTCTCTTGAAATAGTGTCTGTTAGTAAGCAAGGATGCAGTTTGAGAGATGTGGGGGTCAAATGAGCCTCATGAGCTTATTTACCTCAAGCAGTTGCTGAATCTCGAGTGTTTCCTGTTCCATAATGTCTTTGAAGATTTTTTTTTTTTTTTCTTGCCACTAGCAACGGGGGCCAGGCTTTGTCCGGATAGGGAAAGTGAGTACTGCAATATTTACAAAAAGATTCTGGATTAAAAAGAGACTCTCGGTCTTTTAGCAACTAAGTGCTTGTAGTCTAACAAATGTTCATGGCCTTTCCTCTGATACAAACCAGCTGTAACTATGCATTAATGTGTGTAAACAGTGTTCTCCTGCTCTTAGTGTTTCCAACCACAAAGCAACAGATTGTAAGCTTTACTGTTCTCTTTTCATCTGACTTGTGTTACTTCCCTACTACTGATAATCACTCAGTTTGTTAAATCCCATCCTGTTCCTGTTGAAACCAGCAAGAACAGGGCCCAGCAGTGGATTACACGCCCTGTGACTGGGAGGAAGCAGGCCAAAGAGGCTGGGGTCTTGGTGCAGCTTTTAGTGTCTTTGTGAAAAGTCTTGTTGTAAAAACTTGGAACTCATGGAGAAAAATGGTACTTTTTTTTGCATTAGTTCATTAGGATTAACTTTCCTCACTACTTTTTGAAAAGCAATTCAGAAAGCAAGCATAGTATCTATATTTTCATTGGTTCCTTTAAAAAATATTCCTAAGGAGAGGTGTTTATCTTTAATGGGAGAGAACTCTGAGAGGAGCCTCAAAGTTTCGTAGATAAGATCAGTGGGAGGGATGCTTCAGAACTGGGGTGTGTCCTGTCACAAGTAACATAATATAATGGGGTCAGGTCATGGCCCGCTTCCCCTCTTCTGATATTGCAACTATAGGGTTACCTGTTTTTTCCTCTCCCGTACCTGTTTCTCATGAGAAATGTATTCTCTGCTTTCTTCCTGCATTTTGCACAGATGTTTCTTTCATGGCTTGGCATTCGTGTGACACACACGGGCTGATACTTGCTGGAGGATATGTACCCTTTCCTATTTACAGGTCTCATCTGAGATAAACAGTGTCAACGGAACTTTAGTTTATAAGTATATTCAAGTTGAGGTAAAATTCATTTCCAAGAGTCAAGTCCAGATGCCTGTTGGTAAGGTTTGGGTTTTTCTCTTGCAGCAGCTGTGGAGTGGATTTTTTGAACAGTTGTATTGAGTTTCATAGCAGGGAAAACTGTTCTGTTGCCAAGTGGTCGTTACCGTGATCTCTACTGAGAGAAGGATGTTGGAGGGGAGAGTGAGTCCAAATTTACTGTTTATTTCAGTGTGTGGTGTCTTTCAATGCACAATGGTTTTATTATTCTGAGTAAATGCTGCTGCCTTAAGTAGCAGGAGAAAAGCAGCATAAACACCTCCAACCATGATGTATTCTGAACTGGGGCTTGTTAGCTGTTAGAAACAGCAGTCAGTTATCATGGAATAGCTTTGTATTTTAAAGTCTATTGGACTGACAAGCATAAGTTAACAGGAGAATATCTCTTAGCTTAAATGCAAGTACCAGGTTACGTGAATGTGTGAAGTGTGATTTAGGATGGCAGCCTCCGAATTCACTCCTACCTAACCCAGACACAGTTGCTTTGTTGTACAGCTGCATGCCTGCTTTTTTCACAGTCTTAATTCATAGTCACTAATTCTAACGAAAGGATCTTATAAAATGGTATGCACATATTAATCCATTACATACTTTACATGCCCTTTCCCAAAGTTTACTAGAACTTGGTAGCTGGTGGAGCAAAGATTGTGTTTGAGTTTAGGTTCATGTTACCTTTAGCAATTGTTGCTATCATTCATGTTGTTAATGTTTTGTAGCTTTTATTGGCACATTTTTTTTGGAGACCGTGTGTTGTTGGCACAGTGTGCTCCTGATCCACACAGTGTACTTGCAGGGTACTGACAGAGTAAAAAATTCATAGTAATGAACTGCAGCTGATTTCATGACTTGGAAGGTATTGTTCCAGTGAACCTAATAAGCATAGCGCCATATTTTTGCAGGCAGAAGTAGAAACATCTTTGCTGTCTTCAAATTACGGTAGGTCTAATTGGAGGATCCCAGCATGAGTACTTGCCTGAATTTCTGGGCTTATTTCAGGACAGCCTTGAAATGAGTTCATGCAGAAAGGATCTGGGGTTGCTAGAAACCATGCTTCTGATCCATCTGGACCGGAACACTGTAAAAGAAACCTGCTTTTATGATACACAGAACTGGTGAAATTCACCAGGTATTTGGTACAATTTATAATTAAGTTAAATGGAGGTGTGCGAAAACACACTGTTGAACAAAAGTATTTATTTGGGGTATTTTGGTGTTCATGAACACTAAGTCAGCCTCCTGTTCCAAATTATATTTAATATGTTGGACTAAAATGTCTTTTTTAATGAATAATCACCTCAGGTTGTACTGTTATAGGACATTTGTGTCGGTTTATGCCAGTTAAAATTCTCTGGACATTGTGATAAAATTAATGTTAATCTGTTTTACTTGTTTTTTGCATACATGTTATTCCTGTGAGAGAGAATCTTCCTGAAACACCTGTTCCTCTAGATCGTTTCCATCCAAAATTTTTAATTGGAATTATTTGGTTATTTGTGCTGGTTCCATTTCTTTTTTTTTCTTTCTTTCATTTTGATGGATTTTTCTGTCTTGATTATGTATTTTTATTCGTGGCATGCTCTAGGTGAATTAGTGCAACCTCAAGGTATTGTGGTTTTCCATGGCAGACTTCAGTTTGACCTTACTGCTTCAACTTTTATTCCATCCTCTTTGAAGGTAATTCATATAAATTCTTGTGATACGTTCTGTGTAGTTTCACTTGAAGAGCCATAGTAGGCTTTGCGTTGTCTTCGGTGCTGTTCTACTTGTAAACTGCAGTAAAACTGTTAGATGTTTTTCTTCTGAAGCCCGTTGTCTTTACTGTGCTACTACTACACCTTTCCTGCTTAGAATACTAAACTTTTAATTTCCAAATTATTTTCTTCCAAATTTCAAATATTTTATAGTTTCTTGATCAATATCAGAGGTGAAAAAAAGTGACACTCCCCAGCAATTTCCTCTCTCTCTGAAGAAAAATGTCACCAGCACGTTCCAGGCTGGTGGATGGTGGGTCTTGCTGTTTTGCTGCCTTAATAGCTATCTAGGTAGCTAAAGTTATAGAACCATAGAATCCTTTAGGTTGGAAAAGACCTTTAAGATCATCAAGTCCAACCATTAGCCTACCACTGCCAAGTCCACCACTAAACCATGTCCCTAAGCACCACATTTACACATCTTTTAAATACCTCCAGGGATGGTGACTCCACCACTTCACTGGGGAGCATGTTCCAATGCTTAATAACCCTTTCAGTGTAAACATTTTTCCTAATATCCAGTCTAAACCTCCCCTGGTGCAACTTGAGGCCATTTCCTCTTGTCCTATTCCTTGTTACTTGGGAGAAGAGACCAACACCCACTTCTCTACAACCTCCTTTCAGGTAGTTATAGAGAGTGATAAGGTCTCCCCTCAGCCTCCTTTTCTCCAGGCTAAACAACCCCAGGTCCCTCAGCTGCTCCTCATAAGACTTGTTCTCCAGACCCCTCACCAGCTTCATTGCCCTTCTCTGGACCCGCTCCAGCACCTCAATGTCTTTTTTGTGGTGAGGGGCCCAAAACTGGACACAGTACTTGAAGTGGGGCTCACCAGTGCCGAGTACAGGGGGACGATCACTTCCCTCGTCCTGCTGGACACGCAGTTCCTGATACAGGCCAGGATGCTGTTGGCCTTCTTGGCCACCTGGGCACACTGCTGGCTTGTATTCAGCCAGCCGTCAACCAACACCCCCAGGTCCTTTTCTACCAGGCAGCTCTCCAGCCACTCTTCAAGCCTGTAACACTGCATGGGGTTGTTGTGACCCAAGTGCAGGACCCGGCACTTGGCCTTGTTGAACCTCATACCATTGGCATTTGCCCATTGATCCAGACTGTCCAGATCCCTCTGCAGAGCCTTCCTACCCTCAAGCAGGTCAACACTCCCACCCAACTTGGTGTCCTCTGCAAACTGACTGAGGGTGCACTCGATCCCCTCGTCCAGATCATTGATAAAGATATTAAACAGAACCGGCCCCAACTCTGAGCACAGGCCTGTAGTTCCCTGGATCCTACTTCTGGCCCTTCTTGTGGATGGGCATCACATTTGCCAACCTCCAGTCAACTGGGACCTCCCTGGTTAGCCAGAGTAAATAATGTAAGTGGCTTGGTGAGCACTTCCACCAGCTCCCTCAGTACCCTTGGGTGGATCCCATCCGGACCCATAGGCTTGTGTGTGTCTAAGTGCTGTAGCAGGTCCCTCACCATTTCCCCTTGGATCATAGGGGCTTCATTCTGCTCCCAGTCCCTGTCTTCCAGCTCAGGGGCCTGGGTACCTGGAAAATGACTGGTCGAACTGTTAAAGCCCAAGGCAAAGAAGGCATTAAGTACCTCAGCCTTTTCCTCATCCTTTAATTACAGTAAGATCCTGCCATATGCCTACTTTTTATCAGGTATATTGACACATCATGCAGGTATTACCTATTTCTGAGATCATTAAATGAGTTTATATTTGACATTTGTGGATAAATATTTTGCCTCCGCTCTTCCCTAAGACTTGCAGCTGTCATCATGTAGGAGAACTCATGGTTACTGGCTGTGAAAGGCCAGACAGTGCTCCTGCCAGAGCCATTAAAATCTTCTCTTTGGTCAGACAGCAGACTTGCTGTTGAGCAATTTGAGGCCCTCCCTTCCCCCAGAGACAAGGTATATTGTTACTGCAGTGCTTCCAGTCGCTTCTGCAAGAAGGAGAAAAAGGAATCGGAAATGTTTAGTCTCTTACATGATGGTATAGGAGGAACTAAAGTACTTGGCTGGCAAGACACAGACCTTGATAAGTACTCAGTTTCTGTATAAACTGTATTGTTAGCCACGTAATGACTTCTGTGGCATCCGTGCTCTTAAGTAACTATCAGGTCTGAGAAGCAGGACCAAAGGTTAGTTTGCAGTGTTAAATAATCCTGTCCTACAGGATGTGTAGATTTTGAAATACCTAAAATAATCTAGGTTGTCAAAGTAAAATAGCCGAGGTATCCGCAACTGACTTTATTGGCTAAATTTTCTTCTTCTATTGAGCAATTATGTCTGTAGACAAAAAAATCCTGAGAGCTGCACAAAAGAGTGGCTGCCAAATACAACAAAGGTTTCCTGTACAAATCTAGAAAGCCAGGCCTCAGTCAGCCCTATGGCAAATGCTGAAATTTGCTTCCACCTGCATTTTGTTTGAATGCGTATGCTTCAGGCCCACGGAAGTAACCGACCGTTAACTTTGTGGATTACAGGTTTTCAGTTTAGATTTTTTAAAAAAGGCTACTGGTGTAAGAGAATATCATATTAAGTTATTTGAGTGAAATTTCATAGTTTACTTTTACTTGGATACTGCTATTTATTATTAAGAGCCCACAAGCAAAAGAACTGTAGTACTACTGTATTTCTAAACTATTTCCATGGGCATTGCTGCAGGGTCTTCCTATTTTCTATTACTTTTAAGTTAACTGAATGTTAACCAATGAAAGGTAATTTCTGAGCGTCGCTTTTACAATGTTGTAACAAGAAGCATCTTTGTTTCCATCACGCTGGCAGTCCTTGCTAGTTGTGTCTGGTTGGCAGGTATCTGGCACAAACAGGTTAGTTGGGTAACTTTCCTTCTTGTTCTCTCTTCTGGGTACACGTGTTGATGCCATAAGAAAGTTTTCTCACCCTCTTGTCCCCCTGTTGTGGTGGAAAGTCTGTTATGGGTGTATGCAGGAGGAGTACTGATTGGTTTTTAGGTGTGTGGAAGAAGCTGAAACGGAAGCCAAAATAAAATGGAATAAATCTGAAAGTTCTGTAACAAACCCCTCTGTTTGGTATGGACTGAAATCAACAAAAATATTTCTCCCTGAAACATACTATCTACACCTCAGTTGCAAGCTAAGCTGTTTGCTGCCTTGGAAGTTCAAAGGAAATCAATCACGTTTATACTTTGTCACTCTTCGAATTACACAGACTTCCAGTACAGAGCCTGCTTTGACCCAGGACGTCCAGATGTCAAAAAAACAGTGACCCGAAACTAAAATGGAATAACCTTGAAAAAAAAAAAATCACTAAAGCTTTAATTTTCTTTCTTATTTGTGGATGCATATGTGATAATTATTTTGCTTCAAAACTTAAAAAAGCTAAAAAGTAGCTTTTGGTATCTCTCAAGTATTTCCTTCAAATGTATTTAATATTTTATGATAGATTCCTAAGAGACATTAATGTAAGGTACAGAAGGATGAAAAAGAACCTCCTCTTTGTACGGACAAGAGGAAAATTTTTTGTTGAATAAATTAGTTTATTTTTTGTCTCTCTATGATTTTGAAAGCTAGAGGACAGCTGTGTTTTCCAGCAGCAAAAGAAGCAATGTATAACAAATGGGGGGGGGAGTCAAGACAGCAGAGTAAGATAGTGTGAAGATAGAAATATTAAGTCTCTTCTTTTGACAATATTGAAAAGGCAATAGGTGAACAGAGTGTGTAAGTGAGGGAACAAATCTCAGTGGGATTTTACAGCTCTCTGACTCATTAAGCACACCAGGAATTCTTAGAAGATCCTGAACACAACAGTACATTTGGGGGGAAAAGGTAAGGCTTTTGGAAACACTGGAAAGACAAATGTTCAAAGCTGAGTGTTGTAAACTGTAATTACAGTCTGGAAAGGCAGACCCTAGGTTGAAACTTTCAAGACTTAACAATGAGGAATGTCCTTCCCTTTGTGTCATGTGTTAAAGGATCTGAGAAGACTAAGGTCAAGAAACAGAAAAGATATTTATGGAATGTCATCAGCACACCCAGAAGAAGTTTGTACTTGGGGGTGGAGGAGCAGCAAAAGTACAAAGGACTAGAAAGACATGAAACTGAATTACTTCCATTTGACTTTTTTCTAGGGATGGTAACTAGCCCAGCGTTTTGGGAAGCTGTGGAGACAATTAAAGAGATCCCATACTGCCAATGGCTTGTGATGTGCGGGTGAAATCAGAGTTCCTAGTTTTCACCATTGTCTCCCACTTCGTTAGCCATAAAGTTACGTATAGTCTGAAGAAAGAAGAACTTTTAAAATAGACCGTGGAAATTGTCAGCCTCATCTTTCACAGATAACAAAATGAACGTGTTCCTGGCAGCAAAGACAGACCTCTTTCTATCAGGGTCTTGGTATCCCTCCCAAAGGTTTATTCCAGCACAAAGTATGAACATCTAACTTTTCAGTTTGCACTGAATGATCACAGAACCATATGCAACCATGCTGCAATTCCATCAAAACAGACGAATTATTTATGAGGTAGGTACTGTTTACCCTGAATGGGAGAACAGAAGGAGGTTTACAGAGGTTTATTTCTATATTGCATGTGGAAGATGCAGCTTACAGACAGGAAAGTGAAATTACCTGAGAGAGCTTGGTGATAGTCCTTTTTAGGAAAAGACCTTGCCAGTGGCAGTATCATGCAGGCTGGGAGGATACCAGCCCCTTTTTTTCTGAGGATAATATGGAAAGCATCTGTTTTCAGATGCTTTCATTAGGTCATTCCATTAGGAATGGAAGTGCTGGAAATCTTTTGACGTGAATTATGCAGTGAAAAAAGAATGCAGTTGTATTTTATCTAGAAGTTTACATAAAAAAGTGGGCTACTAAGCATATGAAACAAGTTTTAAGGTGCTAAAATCAAACTGTAACTGAACTTGATAATTGCATCTTCAATTCTGATGTAAAAGTGGCATGTGATGAGCATTTTTAATTGTTACTCAGTTTAAATTATTTCATGTGAAACTCATTCTTGTATTAAGTTAGATTTTTATCTAGAATTGATTTGGCCTGTTTTTTGCTTGGGCCTAATGTTACTGTCTCATGGCGCATCTATCTTAACAAATATATTTTCTCTGTCATTTTATATGTGATACTGAGACCCTTCTCTTCTCTGAGGACAACTTTCATAAATGCTGAAGCACACTACGTTGGCTTGATGAGTATGGCTGTACTTATATACTGCCCCAGAGCTGGGGAAGTCATGATGGATGACCGTGTCAGAACTGAAGCATTCTCTTGCAGTTGATAGATCTGGAAAGAGGAGGCAGAGCCAGGTTGTTTAGTAATGGTAAACAGTGCATATCACCAAAGTTTGCAGATAGCAGAGACTGGTGTCATGATTAATGAGGAAAAGGACAGGTTACAGATGCAGAATATTTTGGATCTCTGCATGAAAAGGATAAAGTCAAAGAATGCGTACTTCTATCTTGTAGGTAGAAACAATTATTGTTGTTACAGGCATATGAGAACAGTCTGGGGAAATGGTGATTGTCTGTAGGAGCTGGAGCCCGGATCATCAGGTGACTGTGATGAACAGTTGTGTACAGCTCTAGCTAAGAGAGCTAACTGCTCCTTGGACGTGCCTGGGGACGACATGGTAATACTTGCATTTTCTTAAGTAACGTTTCTCTCTCAAGTTACTCTGTTTAAATACATACGTTTAGTTTAAAATGTGTTAAAGAAACTAAAACTAAGAGCAGGCATGATATTGTTAAGGCATATTCTCTCAGGTAACTAGGTTAATATTGTCAGATATTTGCCCAAACCTTGGCAACAATGTTTTCTTGTTTGCAAAGGCAAAAAGAAAAATCAAAAGCCAAAGTTTTGTGTGGTCTAAATTTGTTAAAAGACTAAATGAGGGAGACAGGAGGAGGGAAGGAAGGTGCTGGACAATCTTTGGCTAGGAGGACTCATATGAAATACCCCAAAATGAATGAAGACAGAAAGGAGGTAGAAGAGTAACCTCTGTGTAGCTTTCTGGGGTTTTTTTTTGGTCTTTGTTGGCCTTAGAAATCCTAATTCCTGTTCAAACTGTTAAAGGTATGGAATCGCTAAAGCAGGGGACCTCAAAGGGATGGACGCTAGTTTAACTGCTCTGCAGCTGTCAAGAGTGTGCAGCCTTGTCTCTGCTCACCTACAGCTTTCTCTGAGACAGTCTCCTGTGGTCCTTACAGGCGCTGTGGAATATGATCAACTTATGTGACTGCTTTACTCTCCCGCTTGGCAGCTGCCCAGCGTTTTGGCAGCGGGCTGAGGGAGAAGCAGGCAGAGGAACAATTTTATCATTTTTTCCACTGAGCTAACTGTTGAGTACCTTATGTTACACACTGGTGTTTAATAAGCATGGTTGGACTCGATGATCGCAAAGGTCCTTTCCAACCATGAAGATTCTATGATTCTAAGTTAGCTCTCAGAACGTGAGTGTGAGGAAGTTATAATTTATGTACAGCAATAGGGTATATGTTTAAATGCACACTGTGTAGGTACTGATATCTGCTCAATAAATAGTCACCGTAGCAGGTGCTAGGGTGTTTAAGATTTAGGAAGAGTACACCTATGATATATATTAGGGAACCTAATCATACTGCATCAGATCATACTGTTCCCTGTTGGTTTAGTTCACCTTTATGTATTTACATGGTTTCAAAATCCATTCCTCTACTTTCTTTGTGCCATTCTCCTGTTTTTGGATTCAGGGGACAGCCCAGTTTACATGAAGTCAACTCATAAGTCATCCTCCCCACACTCTGGAATATGCTTTGGCACAGAAGAGGAGTGGCTGGAGCCTAATGAGTCATATCCAGCTGTTAAGTAAGATTTATGTTGATCAGTTAATTGAAAACAAAATAGCGGCATTTTTGTTTTGAATGAACTACTTAGTCTTCTACCCCTCTTTCATGAAAATAAGTGTCCTTCAACTCATTTCCAGACGTGCCCTTTCGATCCAGGAGACCTTACCATAAGTAAGGTGAATGTTGGGAATAACTTGCCCTTTGCCCAAAGGCTTAGCTTTTCTTTTAAGCCTGTCCCCTGGCAAATACAGGATCTACTTTCCAGAATGTGACATCATATTTTTTAAAGGAAAGAAAATACTGATTACTAATTGCTGAAGTAAGAGGTCTTCAAGACAGTCTTCCATAAAACCTGAATGAATTCGCTTTAGTCCTCTCCACACAATAGTGTCCTCAATTTTAACAAATCTGAGGGGAGTCTACAGCCATAGCGTAGTCAGGAGTCCTGAGACTATGGATTCAATTTTTAAAAAAGTAAAAATTTCCTAAAATCTGAAGCACCATCCAAAACCTACGGAGAAGCCTGAATTGTGCGTTTCCCTTCAGCCTTTAGTAATTTAGCTGAGACTCGGAAAGATTACTTCTCCAAGACAAAACATTTTGCTTGCAGAATTATATAATTTCTTGTTCTGTACTGAGACATAAATGCCAAAATATTTAAAATTTAAAGTGTATGGTGTTTAGGTAGGAAAAGGGCACAGCCTGTATCTCATCCTAAATAAACTGGCTCCTTCTAGGTGTGCATTACTCTGCATTTCCTATGTTGAGTCTTTCTGAGTTGAAAAAGATACAGAAGCTGTTAACAAGAATGGCATTCAGTAGTTACTAGTTCTCTAGCAGTGAATCTGATGTGTTCCTTTTGTTATTTTGTGAATGATAATGAACTATTTATGCATCGAAAAAGGAAATATCAGACTTTGTTGACTTTGTTTAATGTTTAACTTGCAGGTAAAATTTTGACATTGGGAACGCACATTGGGAGCCTAGAGCTACACTGGTTGAGGTATATACTTTTAACAACATGTATCCTGTAAAGTATTTCTTACCTACATCAATCATTACATATCCCACCTTCTCTGAGTGGGGAAACTTGTAGTTTACCAGTATTCTATTTGGGAATAGAAACTATTCTTTAATATTTTAGTTGTAGTTATTTTGAGCATCTTAAAGCCTGATTCTGTTTCCAGTGTTTACTCAGAGTGATGTCTAGTAACTGACCCTCCCAGAGAGTAAAAGAAGTATCCAGCCCTTGTTATTTTTAAGGTGTTGCCTAAACCCATTTCAAAGCTGATTCTTTAGAGGAAAGCAAAGTCATAATTCTTCTGCTGAATAGGAATAACTTTTCACTAGTTATAGCGGAAAAAGCATTCCATCATGTTGTTAGACCAGCCAAGCAAATCTGTGACACGTTATTAATCAAAATAATATAAGGGCTTTTAGTAGGAAAAAGAGAAGACTTGTATTCCCACTCAAGGAGGTGTCCTGATGTTTTAGCCATACCACAAAATAGGTATTTGTATTAGTGACTGTAACAGTAGGGGGGGAATTTGATTGTTGTCTAAGTTTTTCTGAGGTCTTATTAGAAAATCAGTGTAAACATTAGAATATTTTTAGAAAACAAAGATTTTTGCTTATTTTGCATAATCAGACATATAAAGAATAATTTCCTGTCTTCAAAGCACTTAACATAATGCCACATCAAGCGACACTTTTCTTCCCAATTCCGAGTTTGTTTGCAACCACCTGTCTTGACTGGGAACTATACATGATCCACCTATTCTGAGAATCAGGCCTTAAAATGTAAGATCACAAATAGAGATGTAAATGTTCATTTTTGGCTCTTTTGTGTTCAACTTCAGTGTAGGGGTTTGGTACTCGTAAGTATCGTTGATTCCCCACATAGCTCTTTTGACTTCACTGCACTACACAGCAGTTAGTTAGCAGTGTAAATTGTGATGTGCAACTGGGGTTGATACTGGAGATGATGCCATAAAAGGTGGGGGTAGGGGTAACTGGAATACTCTAACTGGATTTGCACCTGCAGAATAACAGCAGTAATGCTAGAATAAGTGTATTCGGGAGGTAAATAGAAAACAAAAGTAATGTATACATTTTGAACTTCAGAGTAGTTCAGCTGTAAAGACGCTTTTATGGGATATGGTTGCAGAAGAGAAAGTATAGAAATCTCAGGAGGAGCAACACAGTATGCTGCATGGCCATCCGTGTGATGTTGCTTTTTTCATGTTGCAGTGCTCTTCACTAAACTATAAAGATAATCCTTGCAGTTCACAGACTCCATGTAGGAGCATCAGATGTCTTATTTTTTGTAGCAACATTTGGAATTTTTCAGCAAAATGCTCTTAACACAAATATTTTGCATTCTTTCTTCTGGCTGGCCTTGGTCAGTAGTAGGATTATTTTCTTTTAAAACCCCTATGCTGCTTTCTGAAAATGTGGCACTTCAAAAAGGACACTCAGGTATTAGATACCTAAAAGAATAGCTTCGTCTTGTATTCCTTCGTCCTGTATTCCGACCTATATTGAAAATAAATGAAAATAGATGTGTCTTATTTGGCCTTTAAGAATGATTGTTTTAGCCAATACTTAAATTCTTCTTGATTCAAGTCTCTCAAAATAAAATACAGAATACAAAACATAATTGTGCATGTTGCTATTTTCAGTCACGCTGTACATACTTAGGTTGCAATTGAAAGTCACCTACAGAGACCAGTTGTGTCTCAGATGACTAGACAGTGGGAAAATATTGGTACAGGTTTGCCTTATACATGTGATTATCTCCTGACACCTGCTGTTGGCTGTTGTTGGTGACAGGATTATTGGTCCATCATTGTGTTTTTAAAAGTGAGATTAAAAATAATTTTTGTTTCCTCATTCTTCTTTGTTTTTAGTAAACTAAACACACATTCTCTCATTCTTTTTGAACATTTTCAGTGTTCATAAGGGTAGTGATATTTTTATCTTGAAAACCTTCCTTCTAACGACAAGCTATTTTTTTTATCTTTTGAAGATACCATGAGGTAGTTGAGAGATGCTGAATCATAGAATCATAGAATCCCAGGTTGGAAGGGACCTCAAGGATCGTCTGGTCCAACCTTTCTTGGGAAAAGCACAGTCTGGACAAGCTGGCCCAGCACCCTGTCCAGCTGAATCCTCAAAGTGTCCAATGTTGGGGAATGCACCACTGCACCGGGGAGATTATTCCAACGGCAGACTATTCTCATTGTGAAACATTTTCCTCCTGTGTCCAATTGGAATCTCCCCTGGAGTAACTTGTACCCATTACCCCTCGTCTTTTCCATGTGACTCCTTGTAAAGAGGGAGTCTCCATCTTCTTTGTAGCCACCCTTTAAATACTGTAACACGGTGATAAGGTCTCCCCTAGGCCTTCTTTTCTCAGCCTGAACAAACCCAGTTCTCTCAGCCTTTCCTCATATGGCAGGCTTCCCAGTTCTTCGATCATCTTGGTGGCCCTTCTCTGGACCCTCTCCAGCCTGTCCATATCTTTTTTGTCTAGTGAGCAGTATTCCAGGGGTGGCCTGACGAGTGCTGAGTAGAGTGGGATGACGACTTCTTTATCTCTGCTGGCGATGCCCTTGTTGATGCAACCCGGCATCCTGTTGGCTTTCTTTGCCCCTGCAGCACGCTGTTCACTCACACTGAGCTGCTTGTCCGTTAGGACCCCAGGTCCCTTTCCACAGAGCTGCTCCCCAGCCAGGTAGATACCAGCCTGTGCTGCACTCCTGGATTATGTTTTCCCTGGTGCAAGACCTTACGCTTGTCCTTGTTGAACTTCATGAGGTTCTTGTTAGCCCACTCTTCCAGCCTATCCAGGTCTTCCTGCAGGGTGGCTCTGCCTTCTGAAGTGTCCACTTCCCCACCCAGTTTGGTATCGTCAGCAAACTTTGTCAGGGTACACTTGATCCCATCACCCACATCACTAAAGAAGATATTAAACAGTGGGGCCCAGTATGGATCCCTAGGGGACCCCACTTGTGACAGGTTGCCAGTTTGAAAAGGAGCTCTTTACCACCGCCCTCTGGGTGCACCTTGTCAGCCAGTTCCCCCACCCACCACACAGACCACTTGTCTGGGCCATAACGCATCAGTTTCTCTAGGAGGAGGCTGTGGGGAACCACGTCAAATGCCTTGGAGAAATCCAGGTAGACAACGTCCACCACTTGTCCCACATCAACTGAGCAGGTTACTTTGTCGTAGAAGGGGATCAGGTTTGTCAGGCACGATCTGCCCTTGGTGAATCCGAGTTGGCTTTTCCCAATCACATGCTTCATTTGACCTGTGATGGCCCCCAGGAGATTTGTTCCTTAACTTTCCCAGCGACTGAAGACCCA
Source organism: Larus michahellis (assembly GCF_964199755.1). Classification (NCBI taxonomy): domain Eukaryota; kingdom Metazoa; phylum Chordata; class Aves; order Charadriiformes; family Laridae; genus Larus; species Larus michahellis. The sequence goes on along the minus strand of NC_133902.1, from coordinate 23,739,291 downwards.
TGGGCCTATAATTTCCTGGATCCTCCCTGAAGCCCTTCTTGTAGATGCAGATGACGTTAACCTTCTTCCAGTCTTCTGGGATGTCCCCCGATCTCCACGACTTCTCAAAGATGATGCAATGATGTCAGCCAGCTCTCTTAACACCCTTGGGTGGATAACATCAGGGCCCATCGATTTTTAGGGGTCAAGCTCCTGTAACATTTTGCATACCAACTTTTCCTTCACTGGCATTGGATCTGTGTTTGCACCAACCTGGATTTTTGTTCCCAAGGCCTGGGGCCCAACAGTGCTGGTAAAGACAGAGGTGAAGAAAGTGTTGAGAACCTCTGCCTTTTCAGCATCATTGGTGACTAATTCACCTCTCCTGTTTAGCAGTGGGACAGTATTTTGCTTCTGTTCCTGCTTGTTGTTTACATACCTAGGAACCCTTTCTTGTAGAATGTGCTGATGGAATATATCTCCTTGACTCCACAGTGGATTCTTTTCAGTTTTCCGTTTTATTTGGTTGCCATTTCTTGCAAACTTAGCTTGTAATGCTCTAAAAAAGAAAGAATGCTGCAAACCAGTCATCTATCTGATCATTTGAGCTTAATCTCTAAAAAATCTGTACTCTCTTGGCTGTTGTGCCTTTGGCTAATGTTTGTGCCTTTGGCTAATGGGACCAGAACAGTTTAACTTTGTGTTCTAGGGTCTGTATTTTAATAACAAACAGCTGGTAGGTTAACAACGATAAGAAAGATCCATGTGCTGCCTTATCCAGTTAGTGCATGGGTTCTCTCCAGTCTCTACCCATTTTGTTATATTTGACATGTAATGGGCAACTTTGCAATCTGTAAGGTGTTTATCATACTCTAACTCTCTCCAATGTATCTGATCAGCAGTTACCCCCTGAACAGAAATGACAGTCCAGCAGTAACTTCACTTTATTCTTTTCTGGCTGACGTGCTGGAAAGTCTACTACTGCTCTGGAGAACAAGTGACAACAGCATTTGCCAAGAGTGGAAAGGCGGAATAAACATGACTGATGGCCAAATCTTCCCTCATTTTTGTTACTTGGCACTCCTCTAAAAGTGTCTATCAGCACTCACTTTCCTTTCTATTGCACAAAATGTTGGATGTTCCCTGGTTAGTAGCAGTAAGGATGGAATTTGTCATGTGATGTACGTGATAATTTCAGTTCAAACTGTGCCTTAACTTTAAGGGTTACTCACAACTCCTGCTTCAAAGCTGTTCTTTCACATAATTTACGAAAAGTCACTGAAGCTACCCAGTTTGTAAATGAGACAAATAACAAAGTCTTCTAGCAGTACCTGTACGGAAACAACTGGAAAAGCCAGGTGATGTTATCAGTCAGTGTCATGCTCTCTTAGTCACTGGCAAGCGTCAGCCAGGTAGTAAACCTCTCAATCAGGAAACTGAAGCTTCCTCTCGTTCGGTTTATTGATTATTTACAGATACTTTTTTTCAGAATATGCAGAAATAAGATTAATTATTGAAGGCTAATAAATCATTTCTTTTAACTCCAAGGCACCATGGCATCTGAACTGTAGAGATTAAATTATTCATGCCAAAACAAAAAAAAAACCCACCCCGAAAAGCAGAAGAAAAATCACAGTGATATTTTCACATTTATTAAGTTAAGAATTGCTCTGTGAAGATTGCTTTTTTTTTTATTATTTAAAAAAAGTCATTACAGTTTTAGGACGATGAAATAAACTACAGCTTAAATGTAGTCATCACAGTTTTAGGATGTCTTTGTTTCGAAATGTGTTTCTTTAAAAGTATAATTTGATCACTTTGATTTGTGTGTGTTCTGCCTGTGTCAGGTCACAGGCTTTATACAGTGGTGTAGTTTCTCTCCAGGAAGCAATCAAAGGAAGGAAAAGGAAATACTCCAACCCTGAGTATCTGAAAGCACGCTTTAGTGACCATCTCCTTTCTTCATGAAGGAAGAGGATGGAGGAAAAGGAGATGGGAGGCTGAAGGAAAGCAAAGTAACGTGTCATGTAGTTTGCATTATGGTGTTGTAATGTTTTCAGTTTAATGCACTTACTGGCAATAATTCAGAAAAGTCAGCTCTACAATTTAAACAGATCTCTGGATCTCTCTGAAGCTTTCCCCGTTCCCTTATGGGTATCAGTGTCATGTAACAGTGAGGACTTGTCAGCCATGTCTTAAACTGCCACACAAAACCCGTGCACATCAGCACATGCAGCAGAGCGTGATACTTTTCTTCAAGTGGGACTTCGTTGACACCTGAAGTAATCGGGTTGCTGTCTTCTTTTCTTAAACATCCTCCAGGTGTGTGATATGTATAGTTGGCATCACAAGTAGGTGTGCTCCTAAGAGGATACATCTTAAGAAAGTGTTATACTAGTCCATCTCTCCCCAAAGATGGAAGCAACCAGAGGTAGCAAATATCCGTGCTTGCTAGTACCTCCACTTCTGCTGCCTAGGATATCTTCTGACTACTCTATTGCTGTTGTGTACAGTATTAAAGTAGCTGAAAGGGGATTGTTTCTGTAAGTGATAGTAGCGATAGAAAAATTTTCACTACTGTCTTGACTATTGTTTTCGCCTAACGTGTTTGAGATGGATGGGAAGAGAAAGTATGTGGCAAGCTCCTACTGCTAGGTAAATTTGTACTGCTATGTTTTGAACCTCTTCTGAAAAACCTTTTGTCAGAAAGTTGGCTTACAGATAGGTTGGTTTGTTTATACAAGTCAGCTGTAAATATTTAAAATTTATGTTAACAAAAACAAAGATGAGTTGACACCTATTTTTTTCAAGATCTCTATTCTTTTGATTGCTAATTAGTTTCTTGATCGATATATTTAACAAACTTCTTCAAGCTGCGTCAGCAGTCTGTTCTGACTTCTTAGCTGTCCTGTGCTGTTCCATGACCACATGTCCTGGATATCATGTGTTGACTTAGCTAATGAGGCCATGAAGTGTTTCTGCGTGAAAAGGTAAATATTTGGCTTTTGTTTTCTTGTCATGAATTTACTAGCCACTACCTAACCATGAACGGTTCAGAAATTATGAACTGCTGATTCATTTTCTGTCTCTGACTTGGGCAGCTTTTCATTGTCAGACTTGAGAATTTGTAGTTCTTCATCAGCATCTGCTAACGCCTCTGTGATCAGTAGCAAATGGTGTATTTGTATTTAACTTGTCACTTGCTTTCGCTTGAGCTGTGTACTCTACGTTCTGAGGAAAACTAAGTAAATAGTTAACTCTGCTGACTTTTGCACTAATACAGCTACCTTGTTAATTAGCTAGCATCAGCTCTGTTCAAAGCACACTTGTGTAGGCCTGTGTATGTTTGGTCAAGATCATTGCTAGAAATAGCCTTAATAAATGTTTTTTCTAGAATTCTTAGCAATAGCTTCTTGCCGACAGTTTTAATACCACACATGCAATCTTCTTTTTCAGAAATTTTACTAATCTTCTGATTCATAAATCTAAACTAAAGCCCTTCTGTATTTAGCTGTTACCTGGCCTTGCTATGAAAAAGTGCAGAACCTCATGTCTACGGCATGTTTTTTTAAGTTAAGAGGAAAGGAAGCATATTCATTAAGCATTTGCCAAAGCATGCCTTTGAATTATTTCTGTCCATCTCTTCTCAAATATGCACGTGCTGTGAAATGAGTGTTTTGTGCATGAAAATGGATTTTTGGCAACTTGTCTTCTGACCAGCAGCATCAAGTACACTTTTAAAAAGCTTTTAATCTTTCTTCACCTTTTGCACAACATTCCATAAGAGATTCCATTTTGAAGGAATGCTGAATTTTCACCTGTGTTTTAGTCCTAGTTTGATGCCTTATTAAGCTTTTTTCAAGCAGCAGCCTTGCCACTCTTTAATCTTGTGTTACAGTGAATGACAGTAGAACTGCATGAGAGAATGACAGCAGAATAGTGCTTTTGCTAAGTATTACAGTTGCATCGATTTATTGTATTTTTGTGACTACAGTTGCAATCAGAGAAAGTCTAGGTGGAATCTGGAATTTTTGTAACGCTACAGTGTTGCTTTTCTGGAGTTTAAATGCTCTTTTTTAGCTGTTAAGAATCTACAGCATTTCTCAGTAAAGCAGATGCCGTACAACAAAACCCCTTTATAAGGTGGCGTAGCTTGCTTCTGCAACCACAGGTTTCTGGTTTGGATAACAGCTTAAGTTCTAGGTGTGTATGTTTTTTAATGGGTCTGCTGGAGTAGCAGCCATGACATCAGTCCAAAACAGAATTACATAGTCACTGGAAAATGCACACTTTGAACTGGCCAGCAGTGAGAGAAAGAAAGAGTGTTTTAGACTGTCAGGGTTTATGCTGTGGAACAGATAAAAGGCCAAGTGTAGCAACTGCCAGTTAAATAATTTCTAAAATAAGCCAGTGGATTTTTTTCAACTGAAAGGTCAGTTTTTCCGTAACTCCTCTACGCTTCTAGTTACGGTTTCTGCTTTAGAAACACTACTGCAAAGCAGAGGCAGCAATACATAATCCAAGCTTTAGCTTGTTAATGAAGTTTTTATTTATATATGTATATATTTTTTATAGAGAGATATATGTCAATTTTTTAAAACATCACTATTATGGCAACATGGGACGCTATTTATTGTCAATCTGCCTAAGTCTTTGAGACAAGAGGTGGTGAATTTATTTCTTAGGCCTCTTTGAAGAGACTGGGGAAATTTGTGGCATCTCAGACAACACTATCAGGTAATGAAGAATGGGAGTGATGGAGTCCTAGAGCTGGAGATAACTTCTGAGTATTGAAGACTTGGCCTCCTGCGCACGTCTGGAAGTGCTGATGCAGGACAACTGGCAGTATCTCCCTCTTTCTTAGCATGGAGTCACCCACGGAGCTCTCAAAACTTTTTCCAGAGAATTTTTGAATAATTTTTCTTCAATCTTAAAATTTAAATTGTTTTCTGTGAAAATTATCAAACTGCATCTTAGCTCAGTTCCTTCAGTTGCAGAAAGAAAGTTGCCTTTGCTTCAGAATTGTGAATGAATGTGGATAAAGCATTTAACAAAAACCCATTGCATTTCAATTTGGAGTTGAAATCTACTTATATCTGGATCAGCTGCTAACATTTTTGTCTGTGCTTCCAAAGATTAGTCCAAGCAGGATAAAAAAAAAACAAACCACAACCCAACATTTTTCGTCTCTACCAGCCTTTGGAACATTCTGTGCTGTTTGTTACCGCTCTTTCCATCCACAGCGTATTCAGTGGCAAAAGATGTGGTATTACAGCTAAAAATCTACTTCTGGTTTTGTTATCCCACTTCTGGTTCCAACAAAACTGTCAATACAAACGTGAATCCAAACTTCGCCGTGGGTTTGTAAAACATCAGGCGTGTGAAAACAAGGTTAATTTAATAACTGAACTATTATTTCCTTCAGATCCAGCCTCCAAAGATTTCTTCCAAGTCAGACTTGAGAGCTATGTATTCTAAGTCATAGCCTGCTTTCTTGTGAAGTGTAGGATTATAGGGTCCATGATGCATCTTGTGTTTTGCCCACATTAATGTGTTTTTGCTTTTTGTTAACAAACTTTAAAGGGCTTTAAGTAGTTCTACTGGCAGAAGGAGCTCTATGAGCTGACAGAGAAATCCCTCAATTTCATTATTAGGAAGCACGTGTACCTCTGAACTTTGCATTCGTGTTCCTAATTAGTATTTTCTGATTAACATTTCCCCTTCAATGTTTAAATCTTTCATTTTTTTGGACTGTCATATTCTGCTTGCTTCCTTGGTTTCTCTTACAAGAAACCATAGAGATACTTCAGTTTTTCCTCTATAAACCTTCACTTAGTGAATTTAATCTTTTTTTTTTTTTTTTTAAATTTTTTCAGTTTATTTTCTGTTTTGGCAGAGCTGAACTGGTTGTGTGATGCTTTCTCAGAAAAAACACTAACTAACAGAAGACTGATACAATGATTTTACTTTATTTTTTCCTCTTGAAAGTTTGGGGAAAAAATTTAGGATGGTCTCATAGTATTGGGATTTCTACGAAGTGTTCTTTTTTCATGTATGCCATATAGGCAGCCCACCACACTCAGCACATAACTATTCACTTGTTGCAAAATGGCAGGAGCAATTTGCAGGTCATCCTGTACATCATTGAACAGAAGATGCCTCCATTTCTTAGCTTTTCTTTAAATGTGTTTTACCACAAAACTAGTGATAACTTTTTCAGCAAACATCTTAAATTGGGGCTTCAACTATGTCCTGTAGTTTCTGACTTTAATTTTTTTCTCACTATTCAGTTGATTTTTTTTCTTCCAAAAATAGTCAATAAAGTCAGCTCCTATAATAATGATTTTAGAGTCTGATGGACCCTATACATGAAGTTTCCAAGTAACCAACAGTTTTTTAAGTGTTCGTGCACTGTAGGTTTAACCTCTATCAGCTTCATATACATACAAGCAAAACTCGGTTGGATACATACCAGCAGCTTTCCAATACATTAAAATGAAACAAGCTTTTAAACCTCTTTAATGGGCTATTATTGAGTATTTTGCCTTTGTATTCTATTACCCGGCCTCTTGTCTCAGTTGAGGGTTTATTTTCCAGGCAGAGTTGATTTACCTTACCGCAAGTAACAAGAACTCTGTGCTGAGGCACAGTTTCTCCCCGTTTCAAAGTTGCTTCACAAATCATGTGGATAGATCTGAAGCACAGCAAGACAAAATTTGGAAAAGCTTTGTTGTGAGGGAATGGAAAGTTGCGGTGGGTTTTTTTTTCCCTTTATAGGGGCTATAAAACTACAGAAGGAGAATAAAACTGAATAAATGCTAGTAGATATTCCAGAGATTATGTCCAACTGGTTTTGATGCCATAAAAAGAAATCCAGGAACCATCCAAAGCTCTTGTCAGTCAAAGAAAAATACCCTGAAATTGAACTTCATTGATACTCCTTGAAACTCCATTGGCCAGGAATATAGCATAGCAGCTGCCATGGCTTTGTAAATCAGTAAGAACTTGATTTACCCATTCACTTCAAGCATTTATAAAAGTTTGTATCTGGATCAATGGAAAGCATTTTCATGGACTTATGTCTGTCCTCCTGTAAATCTTTCTTTAGAATGCCAGCACTAGCCTATGCTTAGCAGAGATGCTTTTATTTCTTCACATACTGCCTTCTGCACTATCTCCCTTTGCCATGTTATGGCCGTAATTCTGAGTTTGAGGATTTACTAAGTAGTTTTATTGCAACTATTTTACCCTTGCTTATGATGCATCTGTTATTGGGCTCAGAGTTGTGCTGTTGCCTGGTGCTTTACAAAAGTGTATTGCAGGACCGTTTCCTCACAAAAATAGATTTACCCACACAGTCGCTGGGTAACTGAATGCTAGATAGCCACCACAATAAATGCTTTTTGAGAAAGAAAAATAATAAGGGGTTCCTAGTATATGTCTCCATCTGGTTACACTTATGACCCTTTTTGACAATCAAACAGCACATAGCGTTCTCATGATTGAATTTTCCATGACAAAACCTACCAGCAAAGTCTAGGTTTCTGCTATTGGAAATTACTACCTGTTTCTAATATGTAGGCAATTTCGGACAGATAAAATGTTCACATTTTTGAAATATTAATTGCACTAGAAAGTAATTTCTGGAGAAGGTGCGGAGCTTTGAAATGTAGTAAGAGTTAAATTTTGAGGAGTCTTGCCACAGGCTAGTCCAAAAAAGTCAGTAATTAATAGGACTTAGCTCTGTGGCAGGGCCAAGAAGAAATATGAAGCACTATGAATCATATGAAGAAACATTTTCTGAAATGTAAGTTGAGTTTCCTAGTGTGTGAAATCATTCTTTTTGACATGAGATGAATGCTGTAATAGCTGTGCCATAGTGTACCAGACGTCTGTGGATCTTTTTGGAGTTACTTTCTGGAGATACTAATGTTAGATTTTACCCACAAATGCAGATGAATTATGATTTCTTTTGTACAGTAAAACTTCACAACAGTACCCAGAAACAAGGATTAATATTTTAGGAAGCAAATACGTGCATTGTTGTAAACGATGGAGAGGAGATGAAATTCTATAGTATGAAAAAATAAAAAGCCCCCTGGATTTCTTTATGAATTCTGTATGAATTTTACAGCCATTTGTGAAACTGCCACCAAGGATCTATCCATGATAATTTTCAGTAACACAAGGAAAATTATATGGACAAATGCTTACCTGTGTAAACTCTTAGTCCTGCTGGAATAAATGGGGCACTGGTAACTTCTACTATATGCAGCTACACTCAGATAAGTATCTAAAGGCAGAATTACTGTCTAGAATTCTTTGTTTTCAAGCAGTAGAGCTGTTGATTGCATTCCCTCTCAGTTGTTACACTCAGGGTTTGCACATGTGTGAAAAGAATGGAAATAATTTACTGTCTTTCGTGGACTTGACTTTCTTCTCTAATTTGCTTTAATAAAATAGAAAGAAAAGCTGAACCTATTCCATGAAAATGACTACAGTAACTACAGATTTTCTCCAAAACTCAGTTTGGTGAATTCCTCTCCTGTCTCAAGCTTTGTTAGTTTTGGGAATGATTGACATTTTAATGAAAGCTTCATAAATTGACAACAGAAAAATGGTAACATATCAGCTGGTCTCGATAAGGGTTAAAAAATTAGACTGTGCGTAGACACCAGATGGTTAGGTCTATGTGCAGTAATAAACATGGTATATAAAGTGCAAGTTGTTTCTTAAAACGAAAACAAAAAAACTAACTACAAAGCTGTGAACTGTCTGATCTGCAAACCATGTGTTGAATCTCTTTGAAGTTTTGTTTTTACAAGCAGCCCAATACTCTACAAGAGAAATTTTATAGAAACATAATAGAGCGGTAGTATTTGCTAGTTAAAGTAATATTTCTTAATCTGGATTGGATTGCTTTCTTGATTCTCAATAAAGCTAAGCTGTTTTATTAGGGTCTAGTAGTGGTAAAATAAGTTTTGACTGGTTTGCTAATACCAGAATGGATCTGTTGACCTGACTGAAACTTGTTTTGGTTGAAAGTCATTTATATATTTCAGCTTGTTCTGTAGGTGCTTCTCAAGGCAGCGTAAAATGATGTGGAGGTGAAACTTTGTTTTAATCTGCGGATTATTCACTTCCAAAGTGACAGTTTTCTGTTACGCACTTGAGAAACCACACGTCTATGTAAGATATGGGAAACAGAGGTAAATAGTTTTCCCTACTTCTAATATAAGGAAGTAGAGCTTACCAGTTTTTCACAGCCTGGACTGCAATGTCAAAACAAGTTTAACAACTCTTCTCTTTAAACTTCCTGCAATGACATAGTTCATTCGCACATTTGAAACTCTCTCCGTTGTTTGTAGGAGACCAATGAGGTATTTGTATATTAAGAGAGTAGAATTATTGATGTCATTCGTTAACTGGACTTTGTTCACCACTTGTCTTAACTACATAGATTAAGGAGCATCAAGAAACAGTCTCAAAATGCTCATCTTTCTTCAGGCACTAAAATGAATATTCTTTCTCTGAAAACTGGCAAGTAAAAATGTTAAGCTTGCAGAGGTATGTTTAGATTTAAAAACCGAAGTAAATCAAATGGTCATCTGAGTCCATGAATGTGTGCTGTTAATTTCATTTTCTCTTTTAAGCTATCAAAACGTATATGTGCTTGTGTTGCATGTTGGATTTGAAATCCCTTACAGAAAGACACATTGGTAGTGACTGCTGTTGTAACAGGTAGGGGTTTCTGGTCTTGTTGCTTTCCAGTATCTGCTGGCCACAGAAATTTAATCCAGTTCTCAAAAATCTCTCCTTCTATATTTGTAAATCAAAACCATTTTTTTAACAACAATGTGCTTCTAAGTAGTACCTCTCTGAAATACATCTACACCCTTAATTCATTTAATCCTACATCAGAGGAACCACAGAGATCTCCTAATACCCAGCTGACCAATTTTTAGTCTAAAGCCTCTTTCAAACTCATTGCAGGACTTGAATAAAGGACCTCAAATATGTATCTAATAAAAAAAAATATCTATTGTGGCCAAAGGAAATGTCTTTTATCTGTGTTCAAATATTCTCTTCTGACCCACTCTCCTAGGCATGCATTAATTGCAGTATTTTTACAGGTGCTAAAGGGTATGCTTTTTTCTTTTTTTTTTTTTTTGCAAGCTCTGAATTAAAACCAAAGAAATCATCAACAGCCTGGTAATTAATGTGGAAAACAGAAGTGTAACTGTTTCTCTGAACACTTACAAACATTGAGTATACTCAAAAAGAATCAGCAACTGAACTTGTCTAGCCTTGTCTTGCCGTAGTTAATTATTTTTTCTCTTGTCCTTAATGGCCCTTCTGTGTATCCGTCAATGCCGGGTAGCTTTGTGCTTCCCTACAGTTTATAAACTACTGTTCAAGTTGGTTTTAAAGACGTTTGCTTGAATTCATGGTATTATATTGTGCCCTCATAAACACACACATATAACTCCTTAAAAGTAGTAGATGCTACATCTGTGTAACAAGAAAAGTACCATCTGTGGTAGATTACAGAGCAGAACACACATGGTTCAAATAAGGGAAAAAAATCCATTGTTTACTAAATTTTTGTGTTCTGCAACAGATACCACATGAAACTTGGACCCTTTTTTTCAGGCTTCTGTGTCAAATGTCAGGGAGTAAAGCAGGAAGAATGCATGAATGGTAGTGGCAGAAAATCTAGTGTTGTATATCTTTTTCTTGAAGTATGCTAGAAATCTGTTTTCAGAAAGGGCATCTGTAAAGAGGTAAGGAAAGAAATACTATCTCTGACTATCTAGGAAGTCCAGCCTAGGACAACCCTCGCTATTCCCTGCACGTCACTGTGTTCACATGGATGTAATAAAGCCTTCCAGACGTGCATACACTGCAGACTTTCGTCCCCACCATGCAGATTACTACTCAGTACACCTCTCGCACAGCAGACGATTTTTTCCATTGCAGTCAGCAATGAGGTGACACATACTTTGCCAACGTCAGCCCACCTATTTTCATGGAAAGAAACAAGAAAAGTCTCCACAGCTATCAAATGTCCCAAACTACTTGAAGCAGCTGTAAGGATTTTTTTTTTAATTGGAACATAAGTAGGAAAAAAAAAATCTGTTTCGCCCCTGTTTTTTTTGTTGCAAGTATAAAGGTACTTTTTAAAAAAAATATTTTACATTGGTGAGCATGCTGTGCCTCTGACTTCAGGGTGTGAAGCTTGCAAGGGCAGCAGACTCTTGATTTCCCCTGGTAATCTCTTGTAGATTTACATGCACTTGTAACAAATTACCCCTGAACTGGTGTGCATCAGGGAATGCATGGGTCTGTTAAGAGAAGGTTTTGGAGGAGCATATCTCTGCATTTTTAGGATCTGTTTTGAATAAGTAACCAGAGTGAAAATGGCTGCTGCTATGTGGCTGCTAAGTAGGGAATCAGCAGAGCTCTAGGAACAAACTGTGAGAACCTAACTTATAAATAAGGCTGAGCAAGGTAGGTGATATAGACAGGAGGACAATTTCTCCACGTATCTTCAACTTCCAAAGGCAGCGTGACTGGGTTTGAGTTTGGCTGTTCTTCAGTGATGCCCACGGTATTCTATGGCGTTTCAGGCCTCCACACTTGGAGGCCTGGTCTGAGATTCCCCAGCGCCCAAAGCACAAACTTCAGAGTCGTAAGGCAGGTAGGGGCTTCTGCAAATGCATACAAGGTTGGTTTAAAAGCTCTCCAAGCACTTCTTGGGAGTTTGAGAGCTGGCTAACCTGCTGTATAGACAGCTGGAGCTGTCTTGCTCTAAAACCCATCTAGAATGCCGAGAAATTAATGTGTGCATTTTCACACACATTAATGTGTGGAACAGTTTCACGCACATGTTAATGTGTGGAACAGTTGATACTGAAGTGTTTAATCTCAGGCTAAAATCATATCCCAGTGAATTCCATGGAAAACCAACCATTTTAATGTTTACGTTGAGTTCAGGCTTAACTGAAATTGGTGAAACTGTGCTTAAAAAACAAGCACAGTAGACTGAAGTTGGTCTCAGGATGCTTATTATGGTTCCTATAAGCTTTTTTAGACACCACTTGTGTATCTTGTTTAATAACTTCTTATTCAGGAGTCGGCTGTCCCACCACGGAGACTAAAAAGTGAGCAGCGATTACTTCCACAGTGTTCGTGAAGAGTTCTGGTTGATGGTCATGGAAACTTGAGCCTTGCTTTGGCAAGGCCTTATGTCATTAATAGGAAAGGGCAAAAGTTTCACTTTGGCATGGTGCCTCTGCCCCGAGAACAAACCCGTACCTATCAATACTGCGGTCTCCTGGGGCTGTCCCCATGCCCGTCACCGTTGCTGTAGGTGTTGGTGGAGGTGGCAGCTGGGAGAGTGGCTGTTCTGGTGGGGTCAGCGTCCACCAGCCCAGCCTGCGAAGGATGCTTGGTGGTTCCAAGCTGCGCAGGATAGGAAAGGTCGCAGAGAAGTGAAAATTCTGTGCAAGTACCATTGGTAAGAAAGCAGCCCTTTGCATTGCAGCAGACTTAAGGAGGTGACAGGAGATGAGTGAACAAGTATTTATTATGGCGGTTCGGTGTGTGTTACAGTTGCTGCAATGAGAAGAGCTTGCAGAAGCAGCAAGCTGGGACAGCTTCCGTGAATGGAAATTCTTCAAACACATAGATGTTGCACACAGGATCAATGTAGTATTCATCAAATTTTTAGCTCTTTTAGTAGAGACTGTACTTGTCTTTCCTAGTTGGTTTATTTGAAATGTGAAGACAATTGAGTATTAGGGTTGAGTATTAGGCCCTGACAGGATCCCAAATTGATCGTGTTTTGGAAATGCCTGTGGGATAACACAAGCAGGCCTCTTCCTGCTTCTTACAGTTGTTTTCCAGAGACCTGGGTATATAAGGACTTACTCGGAATCCCCGTTGTGCTAACTGTGGGAAGAGTGGGAAGAGGAGAAAAAGAAGGCAACACAAATGAGACCTGAAAGAAGTCAGGAATGACTATATGGAAGTCTTACAGTCCGATGTGATACTGTTTACTTTGGAGAGCCTGTGCCCAGATCTAAAGTGGTGTAATGGTCCTGAATTTCCACACATACTGGCAGAAGAAGAAATGTATGTGAGGGTGCAAGAATATAAAAACAAATGTCAATTTGTAGTTCAACATTTTAGTTTTCTTTGTCATGCGATGTTTTGAAAGCATAGGGAGGGTTTGTTTCACTGTGCCGAAGACTGTATCACAGGGAACCTGGTTACCTATGTTGATTTGTCATTGTAAAGATATACAAGTCAGTAAGCAGTCAGTAAATAAAGGCATAATTCAAAAAGATGAGGTTTTTTGGCACTGGGCATGCAGCTGCTGCATTTTGTAGTTAGAGAAGTGGCAAAGCAGCCAGCTGGATCTGCCTGTTTGTTGTGCAGGTCAAGTGAGAAAACAAATGATCCGCCCTGGTTTAATAAACTGTCAGTCTGATGGCGAAAATCCAGAAGGGGGACAGATAATAAACCAAAGAGGACAGAGTGAGTCTTCACTGCAATGTAGCATTATTTTAAATTGTAAACTGCCTGGCGAACTTTTGCAGTAACTGTGGGACTTTCTCATTTGCCATTGCTTCTTGCCCAGCTGTTTACTACTGTGCTTGGATCGCTTTAATTCCCCTCCCCCAGTGAACTCATTCTGTTTTATCTATGATCCCGAGAATGAGAGTTTCACTTTGTTTTCCACATTCTTTGAGTTAGTTATTTTTCAAAGGTGATGTAGACTTCTAATGTAGGGCTTCAAGACCATCTATAGTTCAAGTGTGATTCTTGTAATGGCCGCACACTGAATTCCAAAAGCAGTCGGTAAAACAAGGGGCTGTAAACTGTGTGCCTTCTATATTTGCTCATATTTTCTTACAGCAGAAGCTGCTGCTTGATAGGGATTAGAGACCTAAAAAGTACTGGCATCCCTCACAAGCAGGAGAATCTAAAACTTCAGTCACACATCTGCTGAAGTAACTGTGGTACTTAAAAAAGATCTTGCCATCTCGGTTAAGGTGAAGTGAAAACTAATCTGTAACACTTTGCACTGACCAGTCGAAGCATAATTCATTTTATTAATTGTGTCATGCTGTTGTACCCCATTCCCTCCACATGCTTCAAAATACTCAATACTTTTCTGTATTTTTCCCTGCAAAATATAGGGCCCTACGTAGTTTCGGGATTTGAGTATTTTTTACTGTTTCCATTTAAAAAAAGTAAAGCAAAAAAAAAAACCCCATAAGCACAAGTCTCCCTCCCGAAACCTCAAAACTTCACATAATGAATGCTTTTCCATTCATGGAACTTTCAGAGCTTATTACTGTTTCCATGTTTTTTAAGGAGGTGGAGTTACAAGAGTTACCCAAAGTGTTCACTTTGGATGGAGGTTTAGTACATTTCTCACAATCAAGCTTTACTCATATAATCACAAATTTTTGAGGCAGTGTTAAATTGGATTTTTTAAGGTAACAGAAACCTCTTTGTTTGAGGTTTCAGATTGCCTTCAGATTCTAGAAATACCAAAAACGCAAATGCAGTTGAGAAAAAAAGAGAAATAAGAAACATCTGGTAAGTTAGGATACCGTCTGCACTGGCACAAAGATGCAATAATAAAACGCCATTTTTTTCCAAGTCTGTTCTTGCAAATAATATTATTACAACAGTCTGCTGGCTGCAGAGTGCCTTATGGGAATGAGAACATGCCGCAGAGCATTTTGATGCACAGAACAGCTATGCTTTGGACATAGTTCTCTTTTGGCTAGTCGCATGAGAGAAGAGTGAGGTTGGCTTGTAACTAGGGCAGGTTTGTGCATCTTTCATGCACATATTTGAGCTGGCAGCTGGTAGCAGAACCAGGTGTGCAGTGTAAAAGTTTAGTTCCTTGTTAGTTAAAACAGTCACTGTTGTAATTGGTTCTTCACAGTCTCGAAAAAAGTCATTGGATTACCATGGGGACCATCCTCTCTGGTTTGTCCGTCTGTCTTTGATATTGGTCATGGTAGGCCGTGGCCTGCAAGAAAACGGCCATTACCTGTAAATATGAAAATTGTAACCCAAATCCTAACTGTGCTAGGCTTATTGATATAGGTTGGAGTGAATGCCCCATTGCCTAGGGGCAATTTGTTCTGGGCAGAGAGTGATTCCCCAGCCCTAACAACGGGTCATACAGTGTTGTGGCAGTTCAGGCAAGGTAAGCTCGTCCCAGCCACAATCTGAGCACTTACAGTAGAATACAGACTACTCTTGCACTTCTCTAGTGTGCAAGCTCTGCACATCCTGGCAAAGATAATCCTATACTCTTCTCACCAAAACAGTGAACTCCCTATTTCAGCAGTAGCTAAAATTATTTTGAGATAGGACAGCCAATACCACCATTTTGGAAAAAGGGCGTTGCAGAAAATATACCGTGAATGTGCTCTCACTTTCTTCTCCTGGCTTTAAGTATACCCTTGGTATTTTTACTCTTTCCTTTCTCTTCCCTATAGTCAAACTCTGATGTGGTTTGGTGCGGAATAGGAGGTGCTGATATACCTTAGTGTCAACCTAGCAACTCTTCAGTGAGCTGTAAAGTTGGATCTTTGCCCCAGTGTAAAATGGCTCTGCTGGCACCAGATGTCAGTGTTGGTCTGTGCTAACAAGCTTGGAAGGGCACATCTGTGTGTCCCCCTCTGCACCAGAGGCTGAGCAAGTGCCTCAACATCGTGGAATAGTGACAACCTACTCTGGTGAGCTGACATCGCCAGCAGTGGAACCATAGATGGCAAGTGCTATTGAAATACAACCATTACAATAAATTTATGAACCAAACTCAGGTTAGAAAGAGATATCTGACCTTATAGAATACTGAGAACATGAAGAGAAACTGGGATGTTTTCTATGCTGTCCTGAACGTGATTATCCTCAATTTCTTACAGGCTTCCACTTAATTAGTCACCGTTTTGATTCCAGTAAATAAATAAGCTTAAATGTGTGGTAATTTGTTTCTACTAAGTTCTAGATTTATTTAGATCAACTGGCTGAAAAAGTCATATTAATAAACTGTAATTATTGTTTATTTTTAATCTACAATATAAAATTATTGTAGAGTAAAGCAAGTATGTTATACAGAGAAGACTTGTGATGTGTTTCCACCTGTAATCGTCCTTAATGTAAATGCTCTTTTAAATAGACATTGCACTCAGACGACTGTCACCATTATATACTTCCTGCCTCCAGTACAATTGCAAACCTGTTCAATGTTATTCAATATAGGCCTTACGGTTTCAGTAGATTTCCAGCAAACACTTGATACTTATAAGGGGCACTTGGACAGCTAATTGGTTGTCACAATCCAAACAAAACAAAGATTAAAAGCTTTTTGCCATGCAAAAAACAGCTTACTTAATATTTGTAATTGTTTTTAGATGTTGGGAAAACATAGCGTTACAATTTTTTTGCCAAAATAGGCAACATTTCATTGTTTGAAAGTGTGCAAATGAAGCAATTCAACTTTTTAGAAGGATTTTTTTTTTAAAAAAAGCATCTGACTAGCTATGAAATAACGAGACAACTTTTTTTATCTATAGCAAATGGGAGAGAGATGTTTCAGTTTACGTCGTTTGGAGTCTTACTGGTTATCATTTGTTTTGTTGAAAAACACCTGCTTAGGTGTTTGTGCCCAGTGGTTTGAATCATTTTTCTGACGAGCTTGCACTTAAAGAAGTTGAGAGGGTTTGAAATGTCCTTCATCAAGGGCGAATCATGCCTGACATATCTGGTAGCCTTCTACGATGGTGCGACAGTATTGGAAGATAAGGGGAGAGCAACAGATGTCATTTACCTGGACTTATGCAAAACGTTTGACACTGTCCTGCATGGCATCCTGGTCTCCAAATTGGAAGGGCATGGATTTGATGGATGGACAACTCGGTGGATAAGGAACTGACTAAATGGCCGCACTCAAAGGGTTGTGGTCAATGGCTTGATGTCCAAGAGGAAGCCAGTGACGAGTGGTGTTCCTCAGGGGTCAGTACTGGGACCCGTGGTGTTTAACATCTTTGTCAGCAACATGGACAGTGGGATTGCGTCCACCCTCAGCAAGTTTGCCGATGACACCAAGCTGTGTGGTGTGGTCGACTCACTGGAGACAAGGGATGCCATCCAGAGGGACTTTGACAGGCTTGAGAGGCGGGCCTGTGCAAACCTCATAGAGTTCAGCCAGGCCAAGTGGAAGGTCCTGCAGCTGGGTCATGGCAATCCCAGGCACAAATACAGGTTGGGTGGAGAATGGCTTGAGAGCAGCCCTCAGGAGAAGAACTTAGGGGTGTTGGTGGACAAGAAGCTCAACATGAGCTGGCAACATGTGCTTGCAGCCCAGTAAGCCAACTGCATCCTGGGCTGCATCAAAAGAAGCATGGCTGGCAGGTCGAGGGAGGTGATTCTGCCCCTCTACTCTGCTCTGGTGAGACCCCACCTGGAGTACTGTGTCCAGCTTTGGAGTCCTCAGCACAAGTGGGACATGGACCTGTTGGAACGGGTCCAGAGGAGGGCCACGAAGATGACGAGATGGCTGGGGCACCTCTGCTATGAGGACAGGCTGAGAGAGTTGGGGTCGTTCAGCCTGGAGAAGAGAAGGCTCCGGGGAGACCTTATAGGAGTGCTTCCAGTCCCTAAAGGGGACCTACAGGAAAGATGGGGAGGGACTCTTTAGCAGGGAGTGTAGTGATAGGATGAGGGCTAATGGTTTTAAACTGAAAGGGAGAAAATTTAGATTAGACATTAGGAAGAAATTCTTTACTGTGAGGGTGGTGAGGCACTGGAACAGGTTGCCCAGGGAAGCTGTGGATGCCCCATCCCTGGAAGTGTTCAAGGCCAGGCTGGATGGGGCTTTGAGCAGCCTGGTCTAGTGGAAGGTGTCCCCGCCCATGGCAGAGGGGCTGGAACACGATGATCTTTAAGGTCCCTTCCAACTTAAACCATTCTATGATTCCCTGGAAAGAGTCTGGCTAGCATGCCACGTTGTCACTGTCGCAAATTGCAATAGCCTGGGGACTTCCCAACCACTTAATTCCCGAGACCATTTCAGCTGTTCAGGATTGCTTGGTGTTCTGTGCTGAGTCGTGTGGTGCTCTATGCCCCATCTTAGTATGCCTTTATATGTCTTTAGCATCCATAGATCAGTAGATGCAAGGGGATGACGTATGTCAAAAATAATTCTCTTTCATTTTACATGTTTTTAATTTCTGTACTCCTTGGGTTCTGAATAGGACTATAAATATCTTTCATAACTCTAGGATCTTTTATCACTTTTATAGTCTATAACAAAATATTAAAGACCAAGTTGTTTTAATAATGTGTGTATTTGTCTCATAAGAGTCTATCCAGCTTTGGTTTTGAAAAATTACTTAGGAGGAGCAAGCTGAAAAACACTGCTGCAGAAGCACCAAATGCAAAACGCAAAAAATAGTTGGTACTGGTTAAATGTTACAAAACTTGCTTTTCGATTAAAAGTTGGTGGTTTTTTTTAAATAAAATACTTGCTTGCAAAGCAGTTTGGTAAATTATATCAACAAAAGAACAGCCATTTTGCTAAGACTGCACATCTTCAGTTAAAGCGAAGGGTTGTAATGGCAGCCAGTTCTAGATATATCTGACCTGCAGCTGCTGGAACTGTACTAGGAGTGCAGCTGGGGGAAATCTTCAGAGATTTTGCAGTTATGCTGTGCTAATTGTTTACAGGCAAATTATTTTCGCTAGACACGAATTACAAAAAGCAGACTAAAATAATTGCATGAGCTTTACAAAGATGCCTTATAACTTAAAGAAATAAACTGTCATTATTGTAAGTTAGTTATAATCCTTGATGTAATGAATAACAAAAGTGATGCAAGTTCAACCTGTCGAAGTATCTACGTGGGGAAAAAAGGAGTTTGAGTAAAGTAGGAAGGGACATGTTTTAAAGCCAGGGACTGAAACTGATTTCTGAGTGAGATTCTGTGTTTCACCTTCTGGAGGACTGTAGACAATTCTTGGCTGATTGTGATCCACAGTCTGAAAGAGCTTTTGGCATAACTTTGTCAGGGAAATGTTACTCTGTTATGGAAGCTGATGCTGGCTAGCTCTACTTTTAATGGCCACGGTGATGTGAATCCTGGTGCCAGCATGTTCTGCCAGCAGGGCTGTTAAAGGGAGTTAGAGTTCAAAGTTAGGGATGCTATTCCTTGTCTGGGACCCTCAAGTTTTGAGGGAATCGTATAAGCTGGTTTGGAGTCATTATAGTTAATCTAAGCAAAGCCTATCTGCAGTTTCAGTTGCATTCTCAGAGTCCCTGTTTGTCTCTGATCACAGAGGAGCATACAACAAGCAAGATCTTGGGTTATATATATTTATATAAAATCTAAATACTTAAAATTAAAATTAAGTGTGACCAAAGACATCTTGGTGTTTAATAGATCTTAATGAATTTTTCTACTATCAATTTATAAAATTGCATTTTGCAATCACATAAAGTTTGACCTCTGGCATCCTGCAGCAATGACTTCCACAGCTTAATGATCTGTTGTGTGTAAAGGTATCTCTCTTAATTTGCTTTGAGCGTGGCCCTTGATAATTTACTTTCCCCTAATGATCGTATTTTAAAGAAAGGCAACTAATTCCTATCTCTCCATACTTTAGTATCACTGTCTTTTTAGCTTTTTCAGATAGCTGTCATAGTCCTTCCTTCATTATCTCTTTTCAAGCAAAAATTCTCTGTATTTGTTTCTCAGGTGGGGGCCGTTCTGTACCTCTGGTAATGCTCGTCAGGCTCTCTCCCTTTGCATAAAAGTGTTTTGTTTTCTCCTTCTCCCTGACTATCCTTAATATTCCATCTTCTTTTCAACCTTTCCAAACAGCCGATATTTTTCATAGAACTATGCATTATAACACCAAGGTCTCTTTTCTGAGTGGAAACAACTGGTTCAGGCGTATCATTGTTTATATACTGTGCCTTTTAAAATGGGCCTTCTTTACTTAGTTCATCAATACACATACACAATACGCACTACAAGTATTATGTGTATACACAAACTTAAAGGACAGTAACCATGCTATCCGTAGCTGGTTAGTACAGAGGGAATTACTTTTAGTCACTTTAATTTAATGTTCATAGGCCCTTTGCAACAGGGAAGATGCTTTTGTACTTACGTATTCCATAGCTGCTGTAATTGCTCCCCGAATTTTAGTATTAGCTGTGTTCATATCTAAGCGTATGGCAACTTCATGGTTAAAACTTTGAAACGTTATTGTTTTGCCTTTATCCCCAGAGTGTTACTAAGAGGAAAATGGTATAAGGATGAGAAAATCCCAACACTGCTTTAAACTTTCATCAGTCTCTCTAAATGGCAGCTATTCAGAAGATGAAGTGGCTGTAGTTTGGGGGAGGGTGCAAAGTAGGTGTTTAAAATACTATTTAACAAGCTATGAGTATTTTTCCTCTCTTCCCCACCCCCATCTATCTTCTATTAAACTGAAATTATATTAATCTAACCCTGATGTTAAAGAATTTATGTTCATAAATGAAAGTTGGATTAGGCCCTCAGAGGAGGGAGAGTGTGAAGAAAAGCAAACAGTAACTTTAGCTCAGTAGTACTGAAAAAAAATCTATTTGGAAAGAGAGAATACCAAGAGTGAAAGAATTGGAACATTGCTTTAATTGAAAAGAATGCTAAACTAATGTTTATATTAGAATAAATTACTGCAAAAAAACCTAAGAGAAAGTATGAAAGTATGAAAACGTATCTAGACCGCAGAGTCAAAATAGATTAAATGTTAAGAGGACATCTAAGGGAATCTGAAATTTCCTGTTATTCTCCTATGTTAGATTTGTAATACAAATAAGAAAGTGATTCTAGCAAGAAATGTATTTCATTGTCATCTCTGACTCTTTTCTTATATTACCTTGGAAAACCATGATAATGAACAGTAAAAATAGGAGATCCATATGCCCTACCATACACGCTGTGCTGGTTTGCATTTTTGTTGAGGAAATTCTAATCCTTATTATTGGTGATATAAATTATGGTGTAAAATTTTATGCAAAAGTTGCTTTCCCCCTAGTTGAGAATAGATTAGATTAAATTAGATCCCTGTACCCACTACCAGATCTGAACACAGAGTAAAAGCTCATGGCTGAAGGGCATGAAGAAGTGGGAACGCTGGGACTCTAGAAAGGATCGCAGTATTAGCATGTGCTATTCGATACTGACATCCTGTAAAAGGAGGTCACGACTAACAATAGACTTGGATTTTTTTGTGTGTTTACGTGATGATTTATGTCTGCTCTTTTATAGTTGGTTTGTAGAAGTGGGAATTCCAGCAAACGAGCTTTTTGGCAAATATCAAGGTTTCCTACCTTTTTGAGGGGTGGGGTAGGGCAGAAAAAACCCAACCTCCACAAAAACAAAAAAGGAAGAAATAAGCGTATGGCATACTATGGACATAGCTACATACATTTTGCAGACTCAAATCAAGGACAGCACAATTTGTCTTGCATCCAAAAGCCTGCTTTTCTGCAAGCAAAGTACAAAGTGTTTCAGCAGTTATAGACATTGCTTCTGGAATGTTTGCCTCCAAATTAATCCTACTTGTACTGCATTTCACAGAACTAATTTAACTCATTTCTAATCAGGGGAGACGTTTTCTCTGACGCTCCCCTTTTCAAATGAGTTTCTAGGTTGGAATATGCAGTCTGTGAAGAAGAGAGAGTCTACATATTTGTATTGTCCATTTGAAATTCATATTTCATACACTGTTTCATAAACTATTCCTGTGGCAAGAAAGTAATGACTTTAATAATTATGTTAAGCAATTAATACGACAGCATTAAATACTTGGTAAAAGGAATTTATGACCTTGCAAATGTGTTTGCAGTGAAAGTTTACTACCGTTACCTCATTTCTGAGGTTGTCCTAGAGTACCTGGTGTTTTCTATTCATTTACTCATGTACGGGATTGCATTTTTCCAGTTCATGTTTCTGGTGCTTTCTGCTTACTTTAAAGTAGAAGGTATTTTAACTGCTCCTCATTTTCTCTTTCACTTGTAGTTCAGATGCTTCTACTGAACAGAAATTTTGTCTCAACTAATTTTTATTAATGAGAGGAAAGTTAACAATAAGCTCTAAACTTGACATTTAGGATTATTAGTAAAACCTTATGTGCACTTTAAATATGTCTGATGATCCAAACTCTTACTTATTTATTAACTAATATATTTCTAGCTCGCCCACATCTCTGCTACGAGTTGTGTGCAACTTGACCACTTCTTTGTGTTTGCAGCAAGGTCTCTGCTTTTCCCGACGCCTCTCATTCATGGAAGCCCCAAAAACTACACACAAAAAACAAGCCCAAAAACACTCAAACAAAAAACCCCACCCCCAACCCAAACCCCCACCTGCTGGCCGTCTTCATAACTCTTGTCAACCCAGGGGTACCTCCAAATAGTCAACAATATTTAGCTAAGGGATTAACTCTGACTTTAGATTGCTTATTACCCTATCTGCTTATTACTTTGCAGTTCTGTCTGTGCTTTGCAGTCTCACCTGTCGCACCCCCTCTCTCTTACCATTTCCTGTTCTCACCATAATGCTGTTATGACATAATCTTTGACTGGTACTTTTAAGTCCTTCCACAAAATAAAATGAAGTCATCAGGTTTTTAAGTATATTCTGACAGCAGTAACACAAAGTATGTTAAAACTGTAATAACTTGGTTAAAAAAATGGAAATACTGGTCTATTTTAGAAATGTGTAGATGCCAAAAAGTAGCCACAGCGTATATTACAGCCTATTATCCTTGAAGACTTACAACCTGTTAGTGTATTTCTAGCTGTGTAGTAAGACTGCAGATTAAATACTCCATTTACTCAAATTTCCTGGTTGGTGGTAGTAAGACCAACTGATGTTATAGGAATGGTATTTTAATAATGCTTTGAGAGATGAGGTAATACTTTGATCACTGAAAGAAACTGCCTTTCTGTAAGGATTTTTGTCTTGATTTGCTAAAAAAACTGAAGAGCTCTCATTTGTGTGGGTTTTTGTGTACTTTATCCAGGGAAAAAAGTGCAGTACACAATTTATTCTCCCGACTTCTAATTCAATGACACTGATCCAAATCCTATTGAAGCTTAAGAACTATCTAGCTATTTCTGTAGATTTTTGCATCAGGATTAAAAAAAATATCCATTTGACTTTCATGCAAGTGAACAACTTGTCTCTCAGATCATAAATCTAGTCACCAGTAGAAGTCGGACAGAAGAATGCCCCTGTATAGGCATTGTGCTATTGTCTAGGATTTTCACACACACTCTTTTTTCTTATAAGTAATGACTGAGCAGAACTCAGCTTTCCAAAGGTGAAGACTAATGACTCTCCTGCCCCCCATTTTTTCCTCAGGGAGCAGATAGAGTTCTTCCTTCTTCCCCAGCGTTGCCCAGCATGGTGTCCTCCTAAGAAGACAAGAATGAGAAGGACGTTGAGGACGCTTCTTTCTCACATTTCCTCCTTTAATAAGTTTTGGGCTTTATTTTCCTTGTACTGGATTTACTCCAAATTTTGCATCATGAGCACAGAGTTTTACTTAAATCTTACATCTGTTAAATGAATCTACTTGTGTGCAGCAGACCGCTACAGTGATTAATATTTCCCATTTTGGTGTGGACAGTTGATGCAAAACACAGGATAATATTTTCAAAACGGCACATTTCTAACTAAATCATATTAGTCATCTTTCCTAGACAAAAATGAAGGGCTGTGTCTACGCTCAAAGTGAGGTTAGTTAAAAATGCAGACAGAAAATAACATGTAAAAGTTTACAGCATTTTCAGAGCATGCATGGATATATGTAGCTCTAAAAAATTCCAGGGTGTGGATTTTTTCTTTTCTAGAAGAAAAGACAGATGTTTGAACTCCAACATTACCCACAGCACTAGTCATGTTTTCCAGGTTGGCTTCCTGGATGAACTGTGGCTTCCAGTCTATTATATCTCTGGGATTCCTCTTCTCCTACATCAACATCTGGCATAGTGATTTTATATAATTTTGTGATTACTTTCCCCATTTAAAAGACATACACCATTAAAAATGTTAAAAGGTGGTGACATATGTTATCATACAAAGGAAAAATGGTTGTGGCTGCAGAATGCTGCCTCTGCTTTAATGGTTAAACATGAAATTTTAATCGTGGGAGGTTAGAGAGCCTAGTCATAACTTATCTTTGATTTTATTTTTTTTCCTTACATCTGAGTCGTAACATTCACCAGACGATAATCAGTGATAAGGCAGGCATCTGAAGTAAGCAGAGACCTAGCAGTCTGTGAAGCAATGTAGGCACCAAGAAACTTCTCAATCAAAGCTTGTTGACCTTTAGCATGGCTCCTGTGGCCCAGCCCTCCCTTTAGCGACACCTAAAAAATGCTACTGAGTTGAGAAGAATTTCAAAGTAAGTGAAAGCAAATCATGGTTCTTGTTCTTTCTACTTATGGATGATAAAACAGGTAAATAACCCATATGTTGCAGAAAATGGAGTTTTGACCATGAAAATAATGCCAATGCTGAATTTGGAGCAGACAGGAGTGTGACAAAATCAGCTGACCGAAGTTGACTTGGGGACAAACTTTTTAGCAGGGCTGTTTGCGATAAGACATGGTAAGATAGGGATGGTTTTAAATTAAAAGAGGGTGGATTTAGACTAGATAGAAGAAAGCAATTTTTTACAATGAGGGTGATGAAACACTGGAACAGGTTGTCGAGAGAGGGGTGGTAGATGCTCCATCCCTGGAAACATTCAAGGTCAGGTTGGACGAGGCTCTGAGCAACCTGATCTAGTTGAAGACGTCCCTGCTCATTGCAGGGGGGTTGGACTAGGTGACCTTTAAAGGTCCCTTCCAACCCAAACTATTCTATGATTCATAGAGCTACAGACTTAATCACTTTTGCTCTGGACTTCTGTATGTCATCAGCTTGTACCACCCAAATTGTAGGGTTTTTTCTTCAGCCTTAGATCACTCATAAATCAAAAAAAGATTGAGGTCCTGTATTTCTGTTGCCTGTTTCAATTCCTTATGTAAAACTGTATGTCTTGTATATTTAGATTTAGACTGGATTTATATTTAATGTCATGTAAGGTAATTTTTACTAGTTCCAACCAGCTGATGTCAGAGTTTCTTTAATGTGCAGTTCCATGTGCTACACATATAATTAGTAGAACTGCCAGAGCTGTATCTCCCTATTATTAAAGCGTCTGGGCTGCACACAAAGTCATCTTGCAAGCGCTCAAAGACCAGGAGCACAGCATGACTTACTCAGAAATAGTATGAACTTGGTGACTTCTAGAGATACTGGTAAAGAAAACGTGCCTCTGCCGGGCAGATTAAATGCTTCCATTTTAAATTATGGAAGACTACTTTTGTAGCTAGCCAAGGTTTCGTGTTTTAGTTTAATTGCATTTTAGTGTATTGTATAATTCAATTAAATCATATAGAGCCTTAGAGGTAGATATTTATTGCTTTAATTTTAAATTAATACTATATCAAATAAAATTGTAAATTCTTTCATTTAACCAAGTTCAGGCTGATCCATAACCTAAAGCAGAAAGGCTGGTTTATAGTGTCATCAACTTTTATATTCTACATTTCTCATTTCATCACGTAGTCCTACATGTCTGTCTTTTTCACTAGTCTGAAAACAGTAATTGAAAGTCAGCGCTTTTGTGGAACGAGGTGGGTAGGTCAGCTCTGAACACAGCAGTCAACGTAGCACTACTTCTACCCCTTCCTAGCAAGGAAACCCACTAGTCCTGTAATTCAGAGAGGGATGTCCAAAGCTGCCTTGATTCAGTCATAAAACATGAGTCCCAAACACTAAATCTAGGTCTTTTCTTCGATAAGAATGCATGTGAATAAATCATTTATTAAACACACCTAGTACTCACAAACTCTCATACCAGTTATGCTATTGTAATGTCTTGCTTCCCTATCAGTGCTTGCATTCTCACAGGTTTCCCAGTACAGCATTGACTTACTACTGTAGCCACTAACGTTTGCCAGCATTTCTTAACTGTAGTCATCTTTGTAGCTGCAATCATGGCAAAGTCTCTTGTCTTGTGCTCCCCTGAGAGTGCCTCTTATTTAGATTCTTGGAAAATAAATCAGTGACTGTTGCAGCCCACGTTCTAGCGAGTGGATGACCTCTGTATCCCTTTGGATAGCTCTGCAGTGACTCACGAGTCTTGTCCAATCCTGGCTTTCTTAGCATTTTTCCATCCACTTTAGTTGCAGAACAGTGATTTTTTTGCAGTTCACTGTAAGAACATGACGGAACTCTATTTAGCATAAATTAAGTTTGTTGACTAAATCTATGCTTCTTACTGGGTTCTTCATGTGGCAGTTAATGTCCTTTTCCCTGTTATGAATTTCTATTTGACAAGTCAGTGCTCTGAGCAGCTCGCAAACAGAGCAAGGTATCTCCTGGCTATCGCTTGTCTCTGTACGCGCCAGGCGATGCAGGGTGACCTCTGTCTGGCACTCCATAGATTGCTCCCACATTCAGCCTGATTTAATTTAATTGCACGGATTTTATTTTGGGAAAGAAATTTGGCAACGCTGATATGTGGAACTACTTGATCACAAAATCTCTGTGTTACACAGTGGGAAGATAGCGATCTGTTTGCAAAAAAGAACAGTCAGAGTAAAGTATGCAGCCAGGACATAAGATTCTTAGAAGTACAGAAAACTACCAGGAATATAGTAGACAGATTGAGAGTTAGTTCTCATATAGCATTTCCAATAATAACCCTTAATTGAAAACCAGTTACAGAAAATAATGTTTAATTACATGTAGTACCTCAGTGCAGGTAACAAGACTAGCCAAAGCTGCAGTACTGAGAACTGGTAACAAATAGTTTTCTCCCCACAGGGACAGCTGTTACCCTGGGGGCTGTGGGTCCATCCCTGCCAGATTTCTATAACAAGGAAGCCATACCATCAGCGTTGGCTCCCCACATTTTGGGGAGATAATGAATTTCAGTAATACCCTCCTATAAGACAGTTTGTCCAGTACATCCAGTATCATGTTGCTGTTCAGAGCTTCCATAAACTGTATCTCAGCTTAAACCACCTTGTCAGTTACTCTAACAAAGAACATGATTTCTTGTAAAAAGTAAAACTGAATCTTTTGGTATTTGATAATTTATGACATTTTATTTGTATTTTCCTATTTTTTTATATTTTTCATGACTTTGATACTTTGGCAGAGAAGTAAGCCACCCAGTCTTCCATAAAACCTGCCTGGGTCTGTGTGGGCAGTCAAGCTGTACCTGAGTATTTGGCCAGAGTTTCATTTTCCGGCAGGTTTGTGTTTTAGTCCCTTTACTGTTTCTGGCCATAGCCCAGCCTTAGTTACTAGCTGTCCTGCCCACATTGCAGAAAAATCCTGTCAAATAAAACCAGCTTTCAGATACTACCGCATTTCATTTCAAACATAATTTCCATCTGCTGTGATGAATCAGGTGTAGCTGTCGCAACGATGGGTTCATTGTGTGGTATGAACGCAGCAGGTCTCCGGATCCAAATTCTGAAAATTGTTCTGTGCATAAACATGTCTATGCAACAGTCATTACGGAAGGAAAGCCTCAGTTGTTTGGAGACAAAATGTGTAATTTTTAAATATAATGGTGTATCTGGAAATTTTATGCTTATCAACAGATTTGATCAACTTGGCAAGAAAGAACTATTTTGGTGAAAAAGGCAAGATCGGAGGGAGTCTTTAGATAGTCTTTATTCCGAAGGACAGACTGTGTACAGTAAGGAGCAGAAATATTTTGTGATTCTTATTTTATTCTTAAAATATTTAAGACTCCATCAGAGTGTGCAACAGAAATGCTGCTATAGAGGTTACTGATACTCAATACTGCCAGCTTCTGGAATGGCTAGAACTGAATTTCTGTAAAGGATTACATGCCTTACATTGTTAAAATTAATTTGGCCTTTTTTTTTCTTTTTCCAGTTAAAAAGTATTTTAACGCATTTAACAAATTGTTGCTCTATAACTTCACTGAGTGAATCCAAGGGCCCTGATGCCTTTCTGTATTTACAGTACCTGCTGCATTCTTCTGGCTTTCACTTTCATGGGGTAGGTGAAAGAGAAGTCCCTGATCCGGAGCATTGCTAAACAAAAACAGCTCTCAAAAGTGGTTAAAAAGAAATATCTGAACACTACCCTGAAAATAAAAAGATGCGTTTCATTATCACAGCCAGCATTGAATTTCATGTGTTCCATTATTAAATGAGGCTTTTTATGCTAAATCCCACCCTGTTAAAATTGGCTGTCTTTTAAACACTAGAGGAACTGCAGTTACTTGAGAGTGTTTTTTTAAATAAGTTAATTTCCTAGCAAACCTATGCCTGAGTGGTGTGTCTTCTGAAGAATAACTGACAATGCTAAGAAAAGAAAGGTTTAAAGAGATACAGCAACCCATTATAGCACAACGTTAATAAAAAAGCTGGCTTTACATCTGCAGCTAATTACATTTCTGCGATTATTTTGCACAGTGGCCAACAAATGGGTGCTTGCTTGTTAGCTAAAAAGAAATCTCAGCGACTGCTGTGAATCGTCAAGGTTGTTAACAGGTTAATTCACAAACCAAGTGGGACTAGGGTGAGTTGAAAAAGTGCGCGGGGCTCTCTAGGAGCCCTTCCACAGGCAGTTAGGAGGAGAAACCTTCTGCAGTGGCGTGTGGCCATGTCAGCTGGAGATTCCCTGTAGGTGAGTTGTAGCCTTCACACAGAACTTCAGGAATCAATCCTTGAATTATTGACTCCAACTCTCTGACCTGGACTCCTAAATGTACAAAATCTTAAAGGAAAGAACAAATTGAAGTAGCTGCCGAGTAGAGGAGTTCATCTCTTTTTGTTCCCGAGAAGTGGTTAAACTAGCTTCATTCCTAATATACTTTGCCTTAAAAACAAAAACCAAACAACAAAACCAAACAAACCAAACCCAAAACCGGAACATGTACACATTAACCAAATTTTTGAGATTTTTGCCTTCATAGAGTTTATTTGTGACAGAACAAGGATCTACAGTTTCAAACCTGTTCTGCATATATTTTCCAGAAAAAAATGTGATAGATATTGATAGATATTATCTGTAAGATTCTACATTTTTTTGGGGATTTACATTTATATGTTAGGACTGGATCACTTGGTAAAAAATCACCAAATCCTCTAGAATCCAGGAATCTAGAGGAATGTGGGTGGTGTTGCCACCAACAGGTCAATGTGCTATAACTGAAAATATCAATTCTGGCCTCATCTATCTTTACTGGGAACCAACAGCAGGTTGGTCTGCTGCTTGTCAAATGGGCAGTTCTTAAGGTCTCCTGTTTGTCAAACTTTGAAGTTTGTTTTTGTAAAGTAGCAGTGGCAGTTTAGGGAAAATGTTTTGGATGTTTTTTATAAAGTGGTAATCCTTTTTCATCAAGGAGACTAAAACTTCGGGAATTTAAATGTGAGAAAGGAAAAGAAGGTATGGGAACTTGAATCATGGCATTGGCTTTCTTCCTTTCTTCCAGTGGTTTGCCAGAGAAGTTGTGGATGCCCCATCCCTGGAAGTGTTCAAGGCCAGGCTGGATGGGGCTTGGAGCAACCTGGTCTGGTGGGAGGTGTCCCTGCCCAGGGCAGAGGGGCTGGAACTGGTAGGTCTTCAACGTCCCTTCCAACATAAACCATTCTGTGATTCCTTGTCTGTATGAGTGGATGTATGGGGCTGTTTGTGGAAATGTTCTGATAATAAGTAGCACAGAGTCTTTAATTTTTAAGATTTTGTTCTGCTGGAGTCATAAAAGAATAAGCCTTCTTGTGGTGGACAAAATATCATTGGGATTTTTTTTTTTATCTCAAAGATGTCTTCAAATATTTTCCCTCTGTCTTCCCTGTAGTAGTAAGCTCTGACCCAGGGACACTAACCCAGCTGCTATAGTACCATGGGATTATACAGCGTAACAAATAATAGCTATAGGGAGAAAATGTAAGCTTCCTTCCTTACTCTGCATTAAAACTCGTTGGAGGTGTCCATTACCACTGTTTAACATAGTGATTTTACAATGTGGACACATCCAGCAAGGACTTGATAGGATGGGCTTTTTCTTTACAAATAATCCTCTAAGGGCTTGATAAATCTTTGTGGGTGTGATTTTTTTTTTTTTTTTATTTTGTGTTCTGTGAAAGTTTTTGGAAATAGAGGCTCTTGCAGGACAGCACCTGAAGCTTGTGAACCGGGGGTGTGATACACACAAACAGCAGCGAAGGAACCCCACAGGTGAATTCATCATGCTTCTGGCACTGGCAAATCAGTCAGTATTTTGAAAGAACACTATGGAATCAGTGGTATAAACTGTATATAATCAGTAACTAGTAACAAGTATTTTTTTGGTTCGCTAGCATTGACCAATTTTTGAAATGGTGATCTGAAAAGCCTCTTTTGTTTGAGCTTCTACATGCAGGGCTGCGTGGTGTTGCTGAACTGCAGTATCTAACGTAATTTTACAGATGGAATAGTCTGGATCAAATTGACACACGTGTTTATGTACAGTTTTTTAAGTTATAAAGACATAACTGGACATTTTATATGAGCAGTATCTACGAATGGTTGTGTTTTATTAATTCTGAAAGCAGTAAAGCTTGCACAAATTGTTTGCATTAGCCTTTGAAGTCTGTTTTCTTAACATCTTGAATTCTGCTGTGGCTTTTTGGCTTTGTGACAGAGATGTTATCTTGAATGATAAAAGAATGGTAGCAACTACACTTAGGCCCAGCTGCGTTAGCGAATCCAGGTTTTGGTATATGGTCCTTATGGCTTCCACAGAAACTCTAATTTAAGATTAGTGAGAATGAAGGAGTCTCGTAACATCACTCGTAGTAATATAATGCTTGCAACTTCTGCCTGCTAGGAAGTTTGTAAGGTTGGACTCGTATGAATTAGTTCTGTATTTCTTCTATATAGAACAAACTTTGTGCTCATAAAGTTTGAATTCATGTTCTTTTATTCCCTCTCTCCCCCCATTGGAATTCTAACTAACAGGCACTTAAAGCATTGCAGTAAGTCACCGTGGGATGGATGTTTTTCCATGCTGCACAGCTGTTGGGCTTTTTTCTTGGCTGTGATTCTCATCAGGTAGTTTGGACTCTTTACCAAGTTGTGTAGCAGAGGAGAAAAGGGAAGAAGCTTATGAAAAGGAAGAAATCTGAGCTTAAGACCCAATAACAAATGGGAAAGGAGAAGAGCAACTTTGTTATCTTTTTTAAAAAGGTAATTTTTCATTTAACCATTTCCCTCGTATTTGTTAGGCTATAAGTATGGGGTTTGCATTCTTAAACATAGTATTTTATGGAAAAGTCCTATAAAATAGGATAGAAATCAAGTTTGGTTTGGGGAAATTTAATTCCAAAAAAATTTTTTTTTTATTTATTTATTTTTAAATTAGATGACCGTTAGTTCTAAAAGCACTTCTGAATTCCACTGGCTTTGATGAGGAAGATTTTCACAGCTGTATAGTGAGGTATTCCCTTTCAAATTCAACTGCAGTTGAACACTGCACTCCTATTCTTTGAAAACTTCCCAGAGTACCTCTGGGTGGGAAAGGGCTGCATGGCTCCCCGCGTGCTTGCGCAATGACTGCTACGTTAGGAATGCAGCTTTGATGGTAGCTCCTAAAAGCATTAAATATGAAAACGCGTAATAAAATGTGGTGAAGGATCTGAAGCTATGTAGAAAATTACACTGATGAAAAAGTATGAAAGAACTTGTAAGGAAAGGTATCGACAAAAAGCAACCAAAGAACAAAAAAACCCCAAACCACCTGAAAAGCTGACATCATTGTTGTACAGTTTTAATAAATAAATAAATAAGTACACCTCCCCTCAGCCTTCCCCTCCTCCCCCCCCAAACCTAAAGTTCTAGAGCGTTGTAAAACCATGTTATGCTGTTATGAATGTGAATCTGAAAGCTCAGAGTGGCCAAATCTTGTGTCACCTCATGCCAGACCTTTAATAAACTTACAAGCATACAAAACACGCTTCCTAAGAGTCTGAGGTGCAATTGCTCTTTTTAGACTAAATTAACAAAGCAACCATTTCGCCTGTAGTTAGGGTTCCAGTTTCACAGTGGGTCGGATGATAAACAACGTATTTCTCTGAACATCCCTGGAAAAGTCAAATTGAATAGATATTTTAAAATATATTCTTGAGGTGGAAAAGTTTAACAAACACTCCACCCCTGTGGGATGAGAAGATTGCGTAGTGCAAGATGAGAAATGTGGAGCCCCCAGAGGGGAATGCAGTGGCAATCCGTGCCAAACCCCAAAGAAGCAGTGCTTCCCCCACTCCTCCTCTTGACAGGGGTCTGGGACCTGTAGTAGCCTTGTAACGGTTGCTCCCTTACTGTGTGAAATTTGCTGACAACTAACTTTATAGCCACCAGAAGAAAAAGTTTAAAGAGCCTCTTGTAAATTGCTTTAGTTCCCTGCTTATATGTTAGATATTAGCAATTTAGCTCTCGGAGTTAAACTGTAAATTACGTGCCTTTGATGTAACACATTGCAAACCCATATGGGTAGCGGTCTCAGGGTTTTTTGTGTTGCCTGGCGCTTTGCCCTAGCTCATGTTTCCAGGTATACTCTAGAGATGAGTAAAAGGTCACCTTTCCCTGAGTCTATGAAAAGCTGCGTGGAACATCGCTTTGGTATGCCAGACCAAGAACTATCCATCTATTATGTAGTGGAAACTATATGGAAGGGAATTAGTATTGTGGGTATGACTCCCCTTCTGCTGGCTCTCAGCACTAGATCCAGGTTATTGCTGTGCAGAAATGCCGTATGTTACCACTTTGCGGCTGCACCAGCTGGAGTTCTTAGGGGCTGATGCAGGGGAAACTTTAAGGCTCCTGGAGCAATACTGGAGTACTGCTTTATAAAATCCATAGGAAAATTCAGTCATCTCAGACCAAGTAAAACAATAAAGAAGAAACCATAACAAGAACAAAAGCATTTGCAAGTATCTGCCTGCCTGGTCCTCTCTTGCTACTCTTCACTTGCCCTTCTGAGCACCTGGTAGCAGTCAGTGCTTTTGGGTTGTGTGCAGTTTGAGCAACTGCTGTACTGCTACTCCCATTCTGATTAGCTCGCCGAGAAAAAAAAAAAAAAAAAAAAAAAAACCCAAAAAAACCAAAAAAATAACTGCCAGAAGTTAAGACATACAATTCTCACAGATGGTAATAATGCAGTGTAAAAGTGAGGTCTGGAGAGGACTTCCATAAGGCCCGTCCTTACCTCCTTAATTCTTTATCCGAGACTTGTTGTATATGAATTTTCCTTCAGCAGTTTGGGCAACGGTAGATGTATGAGACATGAACTTTTCATCTAAAGCTGCACTGAAGTAACAAACACGTAGGATAGGATTTGCTTTTGTGATTGGAATTATAAAAACAGCACTGTCTGTAAGCAATTTGAAGAGCTCCTGCAACATGTACAGTACACTATAAAGGCTTTCTGATTTGGAAAGTGTTTTCTACTCCATCAGGCTTAACCCTTTGGTAACTATAGATGTGTAGCAGTTGACATGTTCCATACAGTGAAGTGATCCAACAGTGTACTGCCAAGTAGGACATAAGGTTACGAAATTACAAAGTCAGAGATACTAGCGTTCCGAGGATGTGAGAATAAATGATAGATCCAAGTAGCACAGTGCAGATTACAAGTCTTAGATGTGGGTGTTTTTTTGCTAAATATTATATAAATATATAGTGTATTTATATGTGTGTGCTTCATGCTTTAATACAGTCTAGAAAATACTTGAATTCAAACTGTTAGCAAGCACTGTTCCAAGAAAAAAAACTTTCTTTACAGAAAGCTTTTATGTAAGTTGAAAACGCCATGCTGCTTATACTGCATGCACAGAAGCGACCTTACAGATCAGTTGTTTTGGAAAAAGACGCGTGACCTGTAAAAGATTGCCACAGTTTGTGAAAAAGTATTTTCTATTTTGTAGATGCAAAATACTTTGCTTTATTTTATCCTTCCTTTCCATTGGGAAAGAAGTGATGTGTCTCATAGTGATATATTTCATCATCTCAGGGGATATGACAGAATTTTTAGAGCATGGGGAAGGCCATGTAACAGAGACGTGTAAAAGCATTTGTGAGTAGTTTGTGGCCAGTTCTAGCTGCAAACTTCCATCTGTGCCCGGGGATGTCACCTCAGAAGACTGAAGGGGCTAGATGCTCTCTTTAAAGCTTTGGTTTCTAAATTGCATTTTTAACATAAGCGAAAGATGCCTCTTGCTTGGGGCAGCCGATAAGATTATTATTCTTAGCTACGTGTTGTCTGACCTGCTACTGAATTGAATTTAAATCCACTGCGGTTTCCCTCATAGCTTTTAAAGAAAAGCAAACTGTTGGTTTGCGCTGCCTTAAAATGCTGCTGTGGGAATTGTGCCAGTTGAGGAGATGGCTGGTGAAGATTTCCATTGCCCCTGCCGTGGGGACAGCCAAGCAGCTGGGGCCTCTCCCTCAGCAGTTATCCCAAGCCAAGTCCTTTGTCCTTGTGGTCAGTGAGCTACAGCCTATTTCTCCTTTCAAGTATATCTTGGATTTTAATGTACAACTTTTGATATTCCTTTTTCCTTATCCCTGTCTTCAGATCACGAATTGCAGTGCCACTTCACTGAGAAACAGAATTACAGATGTCTCGATGAATTCCAGGCAGCTGAGGCGGCAGAGCGTTCCTCCGGGGCCAGTGAGGGGAAAGGGAGCTGCGGGCAGTGCAAGTGCTCCAGGCGCAGCGGCAGCACAGGGAAGGGATGGCCAAGGAGAAGTTTATTGCGCTTCTGAATAACTGACTTCGAGGAGGAAATCTTTCTATGTTGAGGTGTTGGTTTCCTATGTGATTGGATAGATTGTCTTCTCCGACTGAAAAGCAGAAGGCAGAAAAGCACTGTGTGTTATAACAGAGCAAGGCAGAGGGTTTCAGGTTATATGAGCAGGAAAACCATATATTTCTGGAGGAACGTTTCCTAACTTATTTCACAACCTCCACTTAGCGGCTAAGGGAGAAAGTGGGCGCTTTCTCCAGGCTAACACCCACTCATGGCATGCCTTTTGTTGCAATCTGAGGAGCTCATGAAATAACCATTTACTCTGTAGAAGTTTTCCATGTGAACTGAAAGAATAACTCAGCTTTACGATTACAGCTATTACTTTCATCCAGTTTCAAAGATGAGTTCCAAAAAGGTCTGTGTTTAGTCTCCAATGAATGAGAAGTAAGTTCACTACTCCTACTGCAAACACTCTCGTCTTTTCCAAATAATTTATGTGTGAAGCAAAAGATGTGCCTGAGCAGTGGAGACGGCAGCAGCGTATGCTACACTTTGGCTATGACTGGAATTTGCAGTTCTGTGCACAGAAAGCAGGCTGGAAGTCCCTTCGCTTGAGTAACATGCCCATGAAAAGGCAGGATAACAGAAGCAATCCATGTACCCCGTGGCTGTGCTCCCTGCGTAGAGACACCACCGGTAAGGGCAGTGAGACACTGGAACAGGTTGGCCAGGGAGGTTGTGGATGCCCCATCCCTGGAAGTGTTCGAGGCCAGGCTGGATGGGGCTTTGAGCAGCCTGGTCTGGTGGGAGGTGTCCCTGCCCATGGCAGGGGGGCTGGAACATGATGGTCTTTAAGGTCCCTTCCAACCCAAACCATTCTGTGATTCTGTGATAACCCTACAGGAGCAAAGCCTAAGGAGTGAACTTCGAAGTGCTTTCCTTTAATGAAATGCTTCCTGTTGTGTGCACTAACTATTCCTGTTCTGTATTTATATACCACTAAAACACCTTGGTGGATGATATTTGTTTAGAAATATTTTTTTGGTCAATATTGGATCATCACTTTTTTTATCTTTTTGATGTTGGTTTATTTTAAATTAGTTTCTGAGATTAGATTTTTAAGCATTTTAGGATTAAAATTCTTTAGAATTGTAAAGAAGCATTAATTCTGTGGGATTTTCTTTATTTGAAGGTAGTAATGAGACTTGCCATATGGTTGTGAAAAGATTTTTAGGTTATTCTAATCTGAAGACTGGAACTGCAACTGCGTTGTGTCTTTATAGTTCTTAATACTTTTACAAAATTGGTATGTAAATCTGTCATATTAGAGAGGTATGAGTTTTACATGTACCTCCTTCAGCTACAAATAAGTCTGCAAAGAACAAAGCAGGGGAAAATCAGTTTCTAGTTGTTTAATGTCCTTTAATAGCTTTGGTGTGTGATATGCAAGTTCCCCAGCTGTTTTTCAGGAGAGGAGCTGGTAATGGCAGTGCCTTGGCCAGATTCCAGCGGGGAACTCCAGAACTCCATCTGCCGAACTCCCTCCCACGGTTACAGATGGGTAACTCTCTTGCCTAAATAAAGCATCCACCCACTGCAGACGCTCTCGTATGCATAAGTAGACACAGCATGCACAGGTTCAGTGACTTCATGTCTATATCTATATAGATCATAGAATCATAGAATCTTCATGGTTGGAAGGGACCTCTGAGATCATCAAGTCCAACCGCGCGCGCACACACACACCCACACACACACACCCCCCCAAACCCCTACAATCTCTGCCACTAGAGCATGCCCTGAAGTGCCAAATCTAGAGGTTTCTTAAACACCTCTAGGGATGGTGACTCAGCCACCTCCCTGGGCAGGCTGGTCCAGTGCCTGACCACTCTTTCAGTAAAGTAATTCTTCCTAATATCTAACCTAAACCTCCCCTGCCGCAACTTCAGACCATTTCCTCTGGTCCTGTCATTATTCGATAACGTCATCGTCGATAAAGTCATCTCTGTATTGTGATAACACAGCAGCTTGTTGTTGTTGTGTAATTATAACATTATAACACGGATGTTTGACCCCACCAAGTTTTCTGAAATGCTGAATTTTTATTTTTTTTTTTTTTCCTCATCTTCAAGCAGGGGTGTTTGGGTTTTTTTTTCAAACTTCCGGGGGAACTGATTGTATACGTGCCTGAGGGATAACATGTCAACAGATGCTTTGGAGAAAATCTTTACTGTGTATCAAGTTCAATACTGAGGAGGAAATCGGCAGAAATTTCTTTTGTAACCATGTCTAGAAGTATCAACTGCAATATGAAGTATTGCAATATATGAGCTGGCAATCGCTCTCTGTGAGAGAAAGCAGAGAAGAGAAAGCCTGACATCTCTAAGCCTGAGGATACTGGAAGGAGGGAAACTTCTCTCTCCATCCAAGAGTAGGATTTAGGTTTTGCAGCAGACTTTGACTTCTGGAGACATGCTTTAAAAGAAGCTGTTTTTGTAATTTTACCTACAGGAAATCTTTATATTGCTTCTCACGCAGAAACCAAGATGTGTTTCTTTAGCAGGATGTTGTCTGAGCGTCTTTTCCAGCCTTGGGTCTTGTCTTTGCTTTGCTGCTTCTAAACAGGCTCCGTTGAACAAGAGAAAATAATAAAGAAGCTATAAAACAGCCTCCTAGGACATGTTTATAATTTTCAGAAAGGACCCCAAAGACTGTTTTTCTCAGTGAAAAGAGAAAAAGGGGTGTACTTCAAGACAGGCATCTGATCTGAAAGATGTTTACAGGTAGTTGTGTGAGGCAATGTTAGTCTGACATGATGAATATCCTGGACCAACATTTGTATTACCTTTTAATTTTTGCTGTCTCCTACATAAACCATATCATTTAACCCAGTTTATCCTGACCATTAGTGTTATGTATATGGTACATGCATTTTCTGATACCCAAATAAGTAACAAACATCTTTATTTGATGCTGAAAGTATATTTAAGCTTGCTGTTTAAATGTATGTTTCCACTGTAACAGGAATCTAACAATTACAGAATCATGAGTATGCTGCTGCTTCTACAGTCCTTGTTCAGAATTGAATATGAATGACGGAAAATAAAGTTCTTAATCTCTAATTTCTAATAGATTTTTTTCCCCATTTTCCCAAGGTTTAAGAAAGCAATTGATTAAGAAATAACTGATGGTGATTTAATATTTTCTTGATAATAAAATAGTTATTCAGCATGTATTTTTGTATCTTAACCCCAGATTTGTGTTTAATATTGTTGCTAGACTCCTGCAGAATGCAATCATTTATAAACTCTTGCCAGTTGCCAGGGAAATGGAGACTGGTTTGAAAATCCGGGCATCTCGGATGCAAGCAGGACTTCTGACTTTCACAGTGGTAGGATTTCACCCTTGGATTATGCTGAGAGTTCCCACTCAAGAGATGCCTGAAAGCTTCAGTAATTTTTTTTTCTCTTGGGAAATAAGAAGTCATTTCAGGCTTATGTCTATGTCAGAATCTATCTGAGTGGGTATGGAAGCAGGCAAGTTCCAAAATCACTTTAAATTAAAAATCAGGCCAATGATAATTTGTGTTCACTGTAAGCTGCCTGCACTTCTCAGTATCCAAATATAGCTTTAAAATATGTGGCCGCAAGGAAGGATTAGTACCATCTTATGATAAATATGATTAAATAGAATAATCTGTTTGAAGTTCCTCTGGAATTTGCCACTCCTATATTTGTACACCTTTAGCTACTCCTGGAGGAAAGTGAGCAAAAGGAATTTTCCTAAGATTTCTACTTGCAAGCTTCTTTTCCAAGAACCACTGAATCTTTAATTTATTTGGAAAATGAAAAAGAAAATCTCTGCCCTTTTCTGTATTTTATCATCTTGCTGATAAACAAAATACTGCAGCATCTCATCAACAAATCTGGAGAAACTGTAAATCTTGTGATGCAGTAGAAGATCAGCTGGTTGGGTGAATGGTTTATATTTTGAATGCTTAGTAAATAAGAGAGAAGAATACATAGATTGAATTTAAATTCTGAAACTTAATTTTGTGGTGAAGGGAGGGAAAAGACATACAAGGGTCATCTTCTAGGCAACAGTCATGGGGTAAAAGCATGAAGAAAAAACTCATGCTAAAATGTATCAGTTTAATCTTCAGCCTTTGTAAGATACAGCAGGCTGTGGATTAGGGTCGTAGCAGAAAATTAATGCAATTAAAACTTGATGTGAAAATATGGTGGGGGACGTACAACAAATGTCTAGGGAGTTGTTTACTCCTCTAGGGAGGAGTATTTTGGCAGATGATGGCACTAAGTGGCTTGATGGGTCTTCTCCTTCCCTCATTTGGGTGATTGTTTGGTTCCTCATAGCCCCAGTATTTTCATTTGAACAATTATTCTTGTCGTGGAAATCACAGGGTGATCAGCGAGCAGTTCTGTAAATGATTAGTAGCACAGTGATGGCCTTTGGTACAGAAGTGGAATTTTATGACTGCTAAAGCTGTTGCAGTCATGAGCACATTTAATGGATCAGGCGGTTGTAACTGTTTCCTTGTCAGGGTATACTGCCCTGACACTTATTCAGTGTAAATGTATTTATATATGTGTGTAAATATGTATGGTTAGAGTGTCTATATGCATGTAGAGTGAAGGAGTTTTGTGAATGGAGAATTCTAATTTGGCAGTATATTAGCAAAATGGTTGATTTAAAGGGATTCTGTCAAGATGGTTAGGCCTCAGATTTTTTTTTTAAAATCAGCTATACTTGTTAGGTATGTCACATTGATAATGGTAAAAAATAAAATCTATCTTTTCTGAGAACAGACTCAGTATGGACAGGTATAGATCAAGCTGCTAATTTACTCATCCAAATTCAGAGAGACAACTTAAAGCATGTTTCAGCCTCCAGGGAATCTTTTGATGGATAGTTATGACAGTTTATGTACTAATAACACATGTTCACTAGAAAATAATTTTGAAACCATATATCACCTATGTAGACATCCTACAATTTAACTTTCAGTCCTTGTTGGAGTGCATTACATTTGAATTAGAAGCCTACCAGTCAAAATATTTGCATTTTATTTGAATCCCCTTGTCTCCCCAGAATTGCTTTATTTAAGTACCTAAATAAGCTCGCTTTTATATTAACAAAATTAAGGAAAGTAGTATCTATAACTTAGAAAAATCTAAGTAATCTTGTGCAGGGTTATGAGAACTGGAAAGTCAAGCTAGTGTGTACAAGGTGGGTGGCTTTTATAAACTAAAGAGAGTAAATGCCTTTAATAGCATACCTTGAAAGTTTCATGTCATCTTAAAAATTCAGTGAGGTTGCTGGTGTCTCTTTTGCAATGAAGCTAAATAGGCTGATCTTGACGGCTGGCGTTGTCAGCTGGATTACACAGGAACTGTGGTAGCATGTTGATGAGGCCTCAAAGATGAGGCCTATCATCTTTACTGTAAAAAGATTTAATAAAATTTGCGATTCTTAGCTATTTCTGCTACTCTTAACACTATAATACGTGCATCTTCCCACCCTCCTGACTGGACAGAGTATTTATTTTTTACAGGGGAGAACTTGATGGCTGATGATGAATCATGTGGCCAGCAACAGCTAGCCTTGTCTGGAAGGATATAACGGGTAGTCAGATGCACGCGAAAGGCGGTCATTATCTGAAGCAATGCTAAAATTACAGTATTCCCACGCCAAAAACATTCAAACGTCACAGTAAAAAACGGTTGCATTGTGAAAAGGATACTCACTTTTTTTCAGTATCCCCTAATTTAATCTAGATGGTGCTAACAAGCATTCTGCATCTCTGCAATTACACTGCAGCTACTCACCAGGCAGCTGAGCTTGCTACATAGATGCTGTGCAAACTACAGGACAAGAATTGTCCTACTGTTCTCATAGTGACCAGCGCACGATGTGAAATTCAGGATCTCTGGATTGCCAGGAAACAATCTTTGTACTTCTTTTAATACTGTGAATCCTGAGAATATTTGATATTTGTGAGAATAAGTCTGATGAGGAGAGTGTTCTGTTGATTAAGTTCTTCCCGTGCTTAGAGCTGGGGCAAATAAGATGTCAGCAAGGAAAGCCTCTGCGGATTCCTAAGGCTGTTCTGTGCCCAGTCTGGTATCCCTCGGCATCCTGTCCTGCATGTGTAGCTAATCCTGCTTGTGGGACAGAAAAGAGGGGGTCTGCCCTCCCAGACCCCCAAATCCATCATCCACTGTGGATAAATCACTCTTAGCAGAACTCCATCCGAAGAAAACGTGGCAGTCTCCACCTTTAAGGCTCTTAAGTTCTCTGCGAATTATTACAGGATCATGGGCCCTTTGCTATTGTGAGAGACTGGAACCTAAAAATAATTGTCTCGAAGCTTGCTTAATTTTCTGCGAGCCTACGGGAGGTTGGCAAGGTTTCCTGTCGGGTTTGCCGCCTATAGTCCGAAGGGAAGCTGGTGCAGACTTTCTGCAGACCAAGAGGATGTCTGGAAGTTCGCCTGCTGCTGCCTGCGTGGTGCACGTGCCAACCAAGGGTACCCCAAATTTGGCACGACGACTTTGCTAAATCAAGCGCTGACCAAGCAACAGGGGCAGGGAAATCTCACCCAGGAACCGCGTCAAACGGTGACTGGCCGAGCCAAGACAACCTGCACACTGATTGATCGAACCACGAGCTGACAGGGACTATAAACTAGTGCCATGGAAGATCACAGCTGGGACCCTCATCACCGTCACTTGAGAACTACGGATCAACGGGACGACGTTGAACTTCAAAGGACTGATGAGACACCATCGGGCCTGTGGCGGTGACTATACTCTTGCTGTGCTCCGTAATACTCCGTAGTACTGCGTCTGTCTTTTCTGCCTTTTCTCTACTTCCTCCTTTACTCTATCGCTCGTCTCAGTGACTGATGCTGGGGAATAACAATAGATCTGCAGTGCGCGGCATCTGACCTCGTTTGTGTCTTAATCTCACGCTCGGAATCAGTACGAACCCCTCCCAGACCCAACGTAGTTGGACCGGGACGTAACAGCTATTTGAAGGAGCCAGCCTTGTTCCTTCATATGTAAGCTCTTTCTTCTGAGGAACTACAGACACGTTGTTTCATATTTGCCGCACAATTTTACTATCATGTGCTATATTACTGCACAATTAACTCTGAGTTGCAGTTTTGGACATGTTCGAGATGTGCTAAATTTAGAATGATCTATACTTAGGAAGTGCGATGGTTTTTTGCTTAAACTTTGTGGCATATTTCTGTCTGTCGAAAGGCAGGGCTTGCAAGCAGGACTTGGCTTTGAAACGGGTTTGTGCAGAATTCAGCCTTTGCTGAATGGAAGTTTCATTCTTAGCACCGTGAAATGGCAACAGGTCCATGAGTACTGAAGGGGTACAGCATGCATTTTTTTAAGCAATGGAGAGCATTTGTAGTGGACCAAATTTAAACATTTTACTGACGCTGATTATACTGCCAGGGAAGGTACTATTAATACCTTAATTAAGATCCATTCTTAGTCTGCTCCTCAAATGCTTTTTAGACTCAAACTAGAAATAAAAAGTGCTTTTAAGCACTGTTAAATGACTTATGCATTCTGTTGAGTCACATCCTGCCCCTTTCTTAAGGGAAATGAACACGAGAGGCATTAGATTTTATGCCAGCAATTGTATGTTTAATGTGAACCATTTGGCCCTAACAGACCTAATTTTCTTGCTCATGCCGATTTTTGCAAATTGGTAACTCCACTTATTTTAATGGCACTGGTGGTATTTCATCTTGGAGAGCAAAGCTATGTTCATAGGGGGTAAAATACAATCTTCCAAATGCAGTAACAACGTGTTTGGGAAAAAACAAGAGCTTCTCATTGTCTACTCTAGACAAAGATATCCATAATTACTGCACTAAGCTCTCAATGGTAGTTGGGCAAGATAATATGAATTCATTAATGCCCGAATATAGAAGGTTGCTTTCAAAAGAGAGCTCAAAACAAATAATTAGAGTGTCATTTTGTTTTATTGGCATTGGTAATTAGTCACAACAGTTACTGTGAGGTTCTGTAGGAGTTTGAGACAGAAATAAAATTAAAAAAAATAAATATCTATTTTGTGTCTGTGCTTATTATTCTGCAGAGATATTTTTTTTTTTAATGAGACAGAGCTAACAGTTTTTCTGTCATTAACCAGACCAAAATGTTGCTTTGCAAGATGACTTTTAGTTAAACTCCTGAATAGTTTCATGGCTGCCTTGAGATTTCAATTAACTTTTTATTATATGGAGTACAACGTTATTAATAGCCAAGAAAATAATGAGAGAACGCAGTAACACAAACGTCTTGTTCAAATGGAGAATTAAAAATCGGAGATGTTAATGCTGCAGTAATCTGTAAGGTAAGATTTTTATGGTAGACCCATCCTGATAGGAGTAGACTTCCAAAGAAAAAAGAGGGCGGTAAGTGCCGTTTTAGGGAATTTGATGAGAGGTGCCTTTTCTTGAAGGTGGAGGGATGCTCCCTTGTTTTAGAAAAATTGCTAATTGCTCAAAAGAATCTGCTTCAGGAGGAGTGCAGGAGAAACATTCAGCAGAGTGCCCAGCGTATGGCAGCTGACAAGGCAGGAGGTGACACCGCTCTGCTTCCCATCTTGCTGCGGGAGAACGCTCTTCAGCTCCTCCAGAGAAAGGCTCCGTGCCTGGATGTTTGTTCCAAACCTTTCCTTCTAGTCAGAGTGTAATATTCCCCTTAGCCTTCAGGTTTCAATCGCTTGAATGAATTTTCTATCTGTTTCTAGAATTAT
Source organism: Larus michahellis (assembly GCF_964199755.1). NCBI lineage: Eukaryota > Metazoa > Chordata > Aves > Charadriiformes > Laridae > Larus > Larus michahellis. The sequence goes on along the minus strand of NC_133902.1, from coordinate 23,695,583 downwards.
TTTATCAACAGCGTTGAGACTTTGGACACAGAGTTTAGAGTTTATACCAGTGATGCAAAGAAATCCTTATTAACAAAGCATGGACTGTGATAAAGGCAGATGGAAGCAACACCTAATAGTAGGTGTTCTAGAGGACAAAATATGGGCTCCCTGTTGAAATGTGAAATTAGTGCATTCTTCTTCCAGCAGGCTATTTTTTATTGTCACACTGATGAAATTTAGTTATAAACAAATGTTGGAAAGAGTAAAGTGAGGAGAAATAAGTTGATACATGAAATATCCATGAAAATCTCATAGTAATTACAGAAAAGCCTGAAGCAAGTGTTAGGCTTCTAGCGCAGCCTCAGAAAAGGAACTTAAAGGCAAATAAAAGGAGTGGAACGCAGAATAAATAATTTGTTTCCTAATTAAAAATATTTACTCTCGCATTACAAAAAAGGTTAGAACTGGTGCATAAATGCAATAATTGCCTATGATAGCTTTAGATTTAATTTGCTTTTTAAAGATGGGTATGAGATTTGCATTTTGCCCATGTTTGCTTAGCAAAGGTATTTTATTAATTAGGCTGTGAAATATGACTGCCAAACCCAGTTTAAAATTTTGCATGTACTTTTAAAAACAAGTAGCAATTTATTCTTTTTTGATTATATTAAGTTGTAAACCAGATTTATAAATTTTAGAAATTGACATTTCTAAGATGGAAAGCAGATTTCAAAAAGCACCAATTGCATTGATTCATGAAAACATATTAAAAAGATAGGGCAAAATAAATGAGCTTTGCCTTCCCAGGAAAGTGGGGAAAAAGGGCTATTTTTCAGAAAGCTCTGTGCCTTTATGACTGGGGCCACTTTCAAATATTCAAAACAGTTCTTCATCCCTCATTTGTTTCTTCTTCAATTCCTTCACTTGGATGTAGTTGTGGAGAAGCATAACCACTCTGAAATACCAGACTACTTTGGTAGGAACATAAATGATGACAGATGCAACTATTTTGGGGAATGAAAACTGCTAATCCATGTCACTGTAAAAACATATGGAACTCAAGAATGGATTTTTTTTTTTTCTACACTGAAATGAACATGTCTAATTGTTCACTTGTGATTGTCTTTGAGCTTAAGATTAAGAACTCAGGGCAGTTAGGCTTCCCAGCAAACCGTGGTACCCCCAAAATAGAGCACTTACTTAAATCTGAACCGTTGATTTTGTTACGTCCTTCTGAAGTAGGGTTGCGATTAGAAAAAATGTTTCCTGAGGTGGAAAGAGAAATCTATATGACCCAGATGAACTAGTTGGGTCGAATTTTCTGAAGTGCAAAGAAAGAAACATCATTATGTGATTTATAGCTATTCAACAATTTTGGATTCTGCACCAGAGGAAGTATCTTGATTAATCAGGAAACTTGGGCATATAAAGCGGTTGTGCCGGTTACCGTTCCCCAGTTGCTATGTAGAACTACTGTTTTGTTAAAAGACAAATATTGAGATGTTGGTGAATTACTGTGAATTTCCATATGACTTGCCTCAGGTTCTGCAGTTGGCACAAGGTAGTGTTCCTAACTGCTCTTCTTTTTCCTCTTAGCTTCAAAACCTCATTTGATGTTACTTCAAGGCTGGACTAAACGGAGAATGTTTATTATTAGACTATGAGTGTATAGTGGAATTTTCAAAATACTCTTTTTGGATTTTATTTTGTTAAATGAGTTAAAAGGCACATTTGTAAAATTATTTGAAAATTAAATACGGGGAAAACCAGTTTCATTTCCTCCATTCATATTTGCTTTGCAGAACTTGGAGAGATAAGAAAGGAACAGACTCTAAGAGTGGAAGGTTTAACACCTAAATAGGTCTGTTGCTTTGCAGATCTGTTTTTACACAGTTGCCTTTACAGTGTGAACGGTATTTGAAGCTTTCAGGCTTTTTAATTTTATTTTTTTTTTACTCCCTTACTGGTGTCTGAGTATATAACCTTCCTTTTCTTCCTTTTGCAGAGCAGACATATGACAGTGGTAATTCGGACACTGGAAAAAGTTTTAAGCAGTAAGAGAGAAATATAGTTCAAGCTGACATTAGATTAGTTATTTATAGTAAAAGAAAAAAAAAACCTACCAAAAAATCCACCCTTCCAAACAGCCTGTTTCATGTAGAAAGCTCGATGGTTAAATTCATCATTCTTGTGTTTTCCTTGGATGCTTTTTTCGTGTCTTTAAACACAACTAATAGCTTTGGGAAACATCGTAAGATGCTTTGTGGCCAGCTCTGTTGAGTTTTGCATCCTCAGACCCTCCCAGCTCCTTTGCAGTCTGTTTTCATTTGTTTAATTGCTGTTTGGTGGCAGCCCCACATGCCTACTCTGTTCATTTCAAACCCTTGCATCTGGATTATAAATGTTTGCTAAAAACATTAGTAACGTTTACGTGCCCTCAATTTGGATGCAATTAAAATTTATTTTATCATACGTATTTCTTATTTTGTCTGTAAGGATCAGGATGTCTTCAAACTATTCTACCATGTAACTGCTAATTCATGCTGCTGCTGTTAAAGGATTCTGGACTTCTTGCCAGCGTGCGAGTCCCTGGTAGGCTATCAGTGATTCAGATAGCTTCATGAACTCCAGAAACGTGTACAAAGATTTAAATTCAGTGTCTTTGCTTTTTTTTTGCAAAATGAAAGTTCAGAAGTCTGGGGGTTTGAGGTATTTTTTTGGTGGAACATCTGGAAATTCTAATTTTTACTTTGCCTGAGTAGAAGGAATTCAACTTTCTGTCTGGCTAGAAATTTACAGCAGTGCAGGATATTTTCTCTTTGATTTATTGTTCCAGCCTGTGGTAGAACAATACGCTTTTTAGAACTAGTTTGTGCCTGAGCTTTAAATGTTAACTACTAGGGCCAAACAGACATCTCCAAGTTGAAAAAGCACTGAAAGTTAGATGCTTCTTAAAAATCAACAAGGTAAGATTGATCAGTTCAGTTTGTGGCTTGGAAGCAACCGAATTCATGAAGAAGGGTGAAAATTAACCGGAAAACCCTTCTGTCTGCAGAGTGTCAGTATGAAAGGTGTGACTCAGAAATTCGGAGTTAGCAGAGAACAAGGAGCCCCGGCGTATTATATTTATTTTAGACGGATATAAACACTTGAGTATCATTCTTCTTGGGGAATCGTACTCCATATAAATGATTTTAAAATTTTAAAAAGGATCACTCCTCAAAAGATCTGCTCAATGATTTTTAAAATGTGCCATCATTTTTCTCTCAGTACTGTGCAAACTGAGACATAAAGTTAGTGACTTGCCAAAGTGTAGTGAACCCACAGGACAACCCAAAATAAAATCCTGGTGTTCTGATACTGAATAGTGCTCTGTTCCTTGTACTGTGATTACATAGAGATGCTTGCACTGGAATTGTACCAATAACTGAACTAACAGAAGTTTGGATTTTTATCTCAATTTATTTAGTTCCCATTTATTACTACATTTAATGACTTTAAATGACATTTAAATGTTTATAGCTAGTTCCTGGGAAAAAGCTGCCGGAACTACAAATAATGGTTTTCACCTTTTGAACTCCATCTTTCTCGGTGTCCCAATGTGATCTGTGAGATACTCATCTTTAATTAAACTAGTATGGCCATTCCAAAGTCTGTGAGAACAGTCATAAAAAATGTACCACAGTCTCTTTCCCCCCCCCCAGCTTTGCTGAAGTAAAATGCCGACTATGCAGACGTTAGTATGCATAGCTGAAGGTTAAAGAATTTTAAAATACTTCACCAGGAGCAAGGAAGATGAGTAATTCCTGATTCATTTAATTATCTGGTTCTCCTTAGTCTTGTGGTGTTCCACATCTCACTAGCTGTATGGTCAAATTTTTGGCAGCCCATCTACCAGTAAGTGTAATAGGGAGTTTCGTCTTTCCCTGAAGTGAAAATACAGCTGTCGCTCCTGCGGATGAAAGCCGGCAGGTTTGCATTGGCCCCAAACCATGTCTTAAGCGACATGGTTTAAGTCCCACGAATTCTTGTCAACTGCTGCACTACAGTCAGAGGATCAACCTGCTGTCTGCTGTGGAAGCAGAATATTCGATCATTGAGAGCCTCCCGTTAGGTGGCACATGGCTGTTTCCTTTTATTATGCGTGGCTGCAAATGTGAAAAGGCATCTCTTCTACAAACGTAGGTGGGAAGAAATTCCGTCAGACGATCGGATTGCTCCAACCTGTATACCCCAAGTTTTCCTTGGAACCGTAGTTTCATGACTTAGTCAGTGATGGGTATAAATCCTTCATTTTAAGATCAGAACCTTCAGAGCTGTAGAAAAGCCCGATTGGCTTTCCAGGTTAAAAATAGGGCAGATTGAAGTGACAGTCTGTTTAAGAACAATTAATAGTAGTATTGGGGAACAAGAGGATGATCTCTTGAAAAATGTTTGTAGAATAAAACAAATAATGTAAAAGTAAATATAAGTAATAGGTATTAAAAATCCATTCTATATTTTTCAACATAGAGAAATTATGTCTGTTTTTACAGAATGATTTCACAACCATACGGCTGGACACAAATTCAATGAAGTGACCGTGTAGAAAAGAGCATTGCACAGTTGCTACCTTTTGTATTCACATGATGGACAGACAAATTTCTCTCCCTGGAAGTACCTTTAACATAATTGCTTTAATATAATTGTATGTGCCATTCAGGTGACACGTCTAGCAAATATACAAACATAAAGAGAAAGTGTCCACAGGGAAATCCTGCACCGAAGTCGGGCATGCTGATGGAAGAGCAGCCCACGCTACGTCCTCGTATATCATCGTGGCAGGGCAGAATCGTTCATCACCATTTTTAAAGGGCAAGGATACAATTAAATTGCATTTCTCCTTCCACATTAGGATACCAAGTATAAGGAGGTAAAACTGAAGGCTGCCTGAGATCTGCTTCCTATCAATTAGACTTACAGTGACTGAAAACCATTAAAATAGCAGGAAGCTACATGTGGAAAGACTTCCAACGTAAAAAGAGACTTGCTTGTTTTATACAGTTCCTCCACCTGTGTGGGTTCCCTGCTCACCAGAGAGCATCCACAGGCGCTTGGTGATGCAGGAAATGCGGCATAAATCATTACTGCAAGGTCACTACATTCATTACTGGAAATTAAAAGTTACTTGTGATCAGAGAGAAGAAGTAAAAACTATCAAGTAGAGGCTGTAGAATTCAAATAAAATTTGAACAAGCAGACAAATTTTCTAACGCGATCTGCATGTTTCTACTTTGCATTAATAAAGGCTAATTTTACACTTGCCTGTTTGGTCTTTTGTGGAAATGAGAAGTATCACCATCAATGTGGGAACTAGTTTTTGGTTTTTTTCATGGAAGCTTTTACTCTCCGTATTAGTACTGCATGATACATCAGGTGAACCTATAAAATTTCGTGTATGAAACTTGACTGCTCTCCTCCTCCGTTGCCAGCAGCCTACATGCTCCTGGCGCTGCAGCTGCTCTCCCATTCTTAACCCCATTTGCTAGATGGATCTGGCACATGGGCTTTCGGGGCAGGAGATAAGTTATTTCACCATCAGGTGTTCCCAGATGGTTTGATGAAGCGCATGATGCCCAAGAAGTTTATTCAAGGAGTCTCATTTAATTCAAGACTTGTGATAAGTGTCTTTATAAGCTGCCAGGTACCTGCTCATATTAAGTAAAGCTCACTTCATTTTTGTATCGCAGAGCTGGCAGGACTTGGACACGGTCTTGGGTAATAGCTTTACCACTCCACAGCTAAAACACTGCCTCATAGAAGGAAATAAACAATTTACTTGCTGCTTCAGCCTTCTTCTGGGGGCTGTAATTTGTGGGTGTCCTACACAATGGCAACTAATAGCATTTTTCCCCTGCGGACTGACGGGCTCTAAGAGATCAACAGTCTGGTCATTCCTTCCTGCTCTGGGAGTAGGGATATTATATGCTCACGTGGAGGTTTTTAGGCACACAAATGAATTTCAGATTTTTCCTTGTCTCTTCTCTTTGTTCGTATTTGCACCTTTCTGCTTATTCTTTTACTTACATCTGACTCAGGATGTCTGCCTTAGTGCCTGTGACGACCTTATTACCAGGGAATGGTGTTAGGATGCTGAATTTCCTGGCTCTAAGTCCTCTTCTTCCATCACTAGCTCAAATTAAAGTGAATCGCTTCTATATTAGAAAAGTAATTAAAATAAGATCCCTGAGAGGTGTTGAGGGTAGGTGTACTTCTGTACAGAGGATGGTACGTGGGCTTTTTTTCTTTTTCAAGACATATAACCAATAGTGCTAGTCATCCAAAAATGTTGGTTTTACACATTTTGAGCTTGCACATTCAGGAACGATAGTGTACCTAATGTAATGAATAGTCTTGGCTCTGATTTTGCCTACTGCTGGCCCATTCTTTTAAGCTTTCCCTGTTTGTGGGGTTTTTTTGGTGTAATGGTTTGACTTAACGTCTAGACTATCGACTGCATTTATCATGCAAATTAAGTATTTGAAGTTTTCCACACAGGCAAGCTGATGAAACTGTTATCTCATCTGTTAACATTGGCAAGCTTTGGTCAAGGTATTGCTGATATTCCATCTGGATTGTTGTGACCTGTCATGCCGTCCCATAATGTGGATTTTTCCGCTGGTTTCTAACATATCGTCTGCAGCTTTTTACATGCAGTTCCTAGTTATTGCTTCCTTTTGCTTCAGTTTTACTGTTAATCAGTTCATTTCAGACTTTTGGATGTTACCTCATGCTAGAAGCTCTCTCCGCATTGTACTTAAAATAATTTTAAAAGGTTGGGGATTTTTACGGATGTCACTGGCAATAACCTGAGAATCTCTTGACTCCATCTAAGTCAAATGTTATTGTGGCTATTGATAAGTGGATTGTAAATCTGTTTATTTCTGGAAAAGCTCTTCATTCCAAAGAACTAATTGAGGTTATAGTAATAGCTAACTTAATTTATGTGGTAATGGGGGTGATAATTAAGAATTTAGATACAAAGAGGAGACTGAAAGTAAGCTGTCACTGAGCATCAAGTATAGATTATGGGCTCAATTAGGTTTCTTGTGATACTGCACTATATTAACAGAACTGAATCAGGATCAAGGGAAGGGAGAAACATCTCTTTGCTAGGGTGTGTGTCTGAGTTTCTCTACTGCAAAGTAGGTAGCTGAGTAGTCCACACGGATTGATAACAACACAGTACTGTTCTTGGAATTTTCAGACATGGATGGATTCAAGGTCATGAAATGGCTGGGACAAAGATTTTGTGTGGAAATTGTCCCATAAATGAGTAAAGTGACTAGTTCTGGGCATCATATAAATGTAAGCAATGAAGTGTGATTTAAATCAGTACATTTGTTCAGTGTTTTTCTCTACTGATGCAATACTTTCCTTCCAGGAGAGCAGTATTGAGAAAGGGGATGCAAGACAGGCATTTCAGACTTGTCTTCTCCCTGCCCCCTTCCCTTTTTGCAACGCCAATAAATAAATAAATAAATGAAATCACTTGTAGCAAACTCTGAAGTTCACTGTGCACTCACCACTCACTACTCTCTGGAGTGAAGCGTGGCCCTTTCTGCTTTTCTCTGGAAATTGTGATCAAAGTCACTTTGGAGATTTCTCTGTGGAGAGAGAAAATTCAGGAGGAAAGTAAGGAGACGAGGAGGAGTAAGAGTAGATTGGAACAATACAGTATAGAAGTAAAAAGCATATAGATTGGAAATCCTGGTTAGGAGGCTAAATGTTTGTATGCTCTTTTTGTGAGTATATGCTGTAACATTCGGTGAAACCATTGGCGTAACAAAGCCATTGCCGTTGATTTCAGTTTTAGTCAGGATTTTCTGTCTTCAGTATCTTCCTTCCTGGTCTAAAACAACACCTTAGAATAGATTCCGCTATGTTGTGGTCCCTTTACCCTGCCTGTGTCCTAACAAGCTTGTTTAACTGCTGTTTCAGAGTGCGGGTATGTGGTAAACTGGTATATGAAAACCAGTTCACTGCATGGGGTTGAGACTTTTAGGAAGGACAACATAATCAAGGAAAAAGTATTGAGCTTGGCCAATTGGACTTTTTAGTATGCATCAGCTCAGCAGCCATGGACAGAAATCCTTGCCCGTTTTCCAGGCTGTTCTACTGATTTATGTATGTGTGTTAGGAGAAGCTGAAATACTTTTATCCTAGACCCAAGATACAGGCACCAAAGCATGAAAATTAGGGATTAAAGTAATTAAGGAATGAATACTATTGCATGGAATAAATACCATTGCACGGTATTATAAAGCAAGCCACAGAATTGGCCCAAGTATGCAAATATTTTCAAAAGTAATTTGGGTAGGTAAAAATGTACTGTGCCCCAAATGCCGTATTCTTTTACCCCCAAAACCTGCTCAACACTCCTGAACTTGGAGGGAAATAGGACCTCTTTTAAAATATATATTTAAAAGAGCATGACCAAGCACAAGGACCGTCCACATAAATTGTGTTTTCTTTCAACTTTGGCAGTTGTACATAATCGTGTACTTAAGCAACATTATCTTGATGCCCGGTCACTTTGGTTGACTTTGTTTGCTTGAAATACCCACGGAAACCTCTCAGTTCAGCAACAGGCACTGTGTCACAGCCTTTGAGGTGACATGATGCATCTCTCAGAGTGGCACGTTCATCTGGAGGCAGTTGAAGAATTTTAAAAATGAGATTACTTTTACTTTTTGAAGGAAAACGATCAAGGCAGCAGGTTTGCAATTACTTTGTCTGCTTTCAAAAATATTGTTTTTATATTATCTTTTGCACATCTTCCAAAGATGAAAAAGCTTTGAAGTTTCATTTTTAGCCGTTATTAATACCTCACGTTTTAAATCACGTTGCTTTACGCTGGGACTATCTCTTCACTGGATGGTAATAAAAACCAATTGCAAAAATGGAAAGCAGGCTGTAGGTTTCTGTTTCTCTTGTTTGCTTTTTCTCTGATTTTTGTCTCTGTTTCTCACTTTTTATTTTCACGTATCTACCAGGTTAATTAAAAATTAGGATTCCTTTTCCGATCAAGTAGTAGCCCATGTGTTAAATTTGAGAAATATATTGGACATCCTTTCACGGGGCTTGTGGCGTTATTTCTGCAAATGACAAAAAGTACCATTATTTCCTCTGAGCTTTCTTGAAGTCAGGAATACCTAGCCAGTGAGTCATAACCTCTTCACATTTCGCCTTTTAATAATTTTCCAGTTGCAATGGTTGTCTGTGTTGTTTTTTCTAAACCCCATAAATGCCCCATAAAGGTAAAAGAAAAAATTCTAATTAAGTGAAAACAGACTGAAGTGTGACTCATCCTACTCGTCAGGGATTGGTTTGCTGATGTAATTTCACTTTCTATAGCCAAAACCTGGGAATAGTTATAACTAGTCTAGGATGGTATTATGTTTCTATTCAACTAAATCAAATCTCAATACTCTTAAAAAAAAAAAAAGTTCCATAGGAATTACTTTCTTTCAGTCCTCCTGTTATTAAGTAAATTTGAACATTCCCCAAATCAGTCTTGCACTCCTGCATGTCACATGAACCTCCTATTAGAACTTACAAATCCAGTGGGGAATTTGTGAATAAAACAGCAGCTTTTATGCTCCATCAAGAGGGATTCCTAGTAGATGACTGTGCAGCTGTAGTAACCTTATTGTGCAGGGCAAAGTGAGATTCTGCTTTGCACGATGCTGGATTTCCAACCTCCCACTGTATTTTCTGGGGAGCTTGGTTAAGAAACAGAAAAAAATATTTTTAATGCTGCATTGCTTAAGAAATACACAAGAAGTTAATTTTTGAAAAGTTATCATTTCTTTGGTTCCAAAATGCCTTAGCTCACAGTCTCTTTGCTTGCTTTATTATTTTATAAGCCTTGCTGGGAAAACAGACTTTTAAGTTCTTATGGGAAAAGGGGAGGAGGAGGAGGAGAAGGGAGGAGCAAATAGATTAACATCTGAGAGAGAATTACAAAGCTGTGAAATAAAAACAGCTTTTGGGACACCACTGTGAAGTGAGTCATGCATTTGGTTAGGGACTCATGGAAGCAGGACTGTGTAGAGGAGACTGCAGGCTGCTGTGGGATGGCCTGAAGGGGAAGGGAAGGGAGAATGCGTGGCTGGCTGATGAAAGGAGAAACCTGAGGCATGTCTGTTCCTTGAAGATGATGGGATGCTAAAGCAGGGTGATTTATTTCATGTTTCTTACCTCTTCTAACCCAGCCAGAATTGTCTTCCTTGGAATTTGCAGACCTTTGAATGTCCTAAGCTGGGTGCTTGCACTCAGCCTGCACAGGGCAGCCGTCTTCGGAGCAGTAAGCCTTGGCTCTGTGCTGGTCCCATTCGCAAGGGAGGCACACGTTCTCTCTTTTCCTTAGCCTTTCTCCTGCACACCTCCAAGGTGGAATCGTACTTCCGTGTGTTCGCTTATAGATGCCTTGCGCTCAGATCCAGTGCCCTCTTAGCCAGGACATTAACCTGTGTCCTCCTATTTCCCTGGTCTTTTACCACGCATCGCCATCTGGCATGGAACACAAGTTGAAGTAATTTGTACAGAATTAGTTGTGGAAATAAAAAACACAGCTTAGGAATCCCCCCTGGCAAAGTCGGGAAGTTGTGTTTCTCTGCCAGGGCCTCCTTTAACAACTGCAGTACTCCTTGGTGTCTGACTAGCCAGAAATCAGGATGCATTTCTGCCTCTCTTTTTAGCTGCCACCATTGCTGCAAGCCAGAACGCCGATGCAGCTGGAAAGGGGCAGATGGAGAGCAGAGGGTGAAAGGGAGGTACACAGCAGAAAACAAGGTATGCGTATGGCAAATACAGACTGCAGGTCCTTTGTGGCTACACACCATCATCTCTTTGCTTGCATCTCATATGTTGTTAAAACAAAATGTCTTGAGATTCAGTTTATACATTTGCAGAAATGACAAATTGGCACAAAGTTCTGAAATGGAATTTTCTGTTCAAGCGATGACTTTCCAAATATTATTACACGGTACAAAATTGCTCACTGGAGAAAAGACAAATGTTAATTGCTATTCATTAAAGTTACTAAGCTGTCCATATACTCTCATAACCCACAGATCCTTCAGCTACATAATCATAAAATGGAACACATCTCTCATTCACAGAAATAATTGTCTTTGTCAGCATGTTTCACTTTGATGGAAAATTTAGGCATTACTTAATGTGACCTGGGGTTATATTAAGAAACTTTACCATATTGTTAATAAATGGTATAAAAAAGCAATACCACACATTCAGCACCTATTTCCTTTACAAAATAATGATATAGCTCACTTCTGGCAAATGCTCAAATGCTGCGAGATGGGGCAGGTGGTAAAGGAATGCGAACAGGAATATTGTGGCTGAATAAGTAACGTCTGATGTGCAGTTGGGCAGGGCAGTAGAGCAGGGTGGACTATCAGGAGATGGACTGTTGATTCCTTGGTAGTTCACTTGTCAGCCTTGCAGGAGTGATGTACTGCTGTGCCTGAGATCAGCCCGTGACCAATTCCCAGGGCTGCACAGAAGAACTAGTCGTGGTTCCCCTCGTTCTCTGCTTGGCTTTGTCCTAGCCCTGACCTGCCATGAAAGCCCTAGCAGCTTTCATAGCAATTTGAAGCGATGCATTTGAAACGCTAGCAAGAGGTAAAAGTAAATCCTAAGGAACATCTGCCAAACAAGGGATCGACTGTGTCCAATCCCTTATGTGGCTGCATGAGCCCTTCCTGGATTTCATCCCTAGGTGCAGACAGGAGAGCAGCTATGCTCATGCCTAGATCTCCTCTCTCTGAGCAAGTGGGAAAGCTCAGAGAGCACGAGGCTGGGCCGCTGAGACGCACCCTCCTTCAAATTGGCCCATGTTAAACTACCAGCCCGAGTCCCTCGCTGTCCCCCGGCAGCACGTAGACAACTGGGGGAGCTGCGACATCGTGAGCCACAGCTGTTTGCAGCTCCATGTCTCATACCCAGAGCTAAGCCTCAAGCCAACGTATGAGCCCAAAGCCAAAAAAGCTGGTTAGTCTGCTGAAACATACTAAATATTTTGCCATTTTAAAATGTAATCTGGCCTACAGTCATAAAAAGCCACGAAAATGAGCAGTCGTTCAAGAAGAGCTGCAGCTGTAGGAGAGGGTGTTTTGCCCTCAACAAATGTGTGTAATGTCTATTAAGTTTAATGAGACTTACACAGGTGCATTGATGACCGTGGGATTTCAAAATATTTTATGTTTCTCGTTTGAACACTAGTGACTGAATTTTCCAAGCCTGGCACACAGCTGGTTTTCTTACAAAAATATCTATCTCCAGTTCACCATTTAAACCTGTCCTACACATAATTATAATGCCAACCCATTTCACAGTTCTGCATTCATCACTTTAAATGTGAAAAAGTAATATTTACATGAATCCTTCGCTAGCTCTTACTTTAAAAGTACATTTGCTTTTAAAGGGATACTACAACAGTACTACAAGGGTATGAAAAGGTATTCACTGGGAACTTTGAGCTAGATTGCTAAATGACAAATTACTGAAGTGCCTTAGGTATAAATTTTCCTTTCAGAGATGGAGGAAATAGGTTAATTTTGAAAATTCCAGGATCAACAGAGTTAACTGCAGAAGGACTAAGTTTCATAGGCCTAGTGTAGAACATGAATGTTTGCTAAAGAAGCAAAAGAAGATTAAACTTTAGTTATGTCTGTCCTCAATAATATGGATAAATTTACTTTCAAATAACAATAGGAAAAACATTGAGAGCTCACTCGTCAAGATGAATATTGGGCACCTGTATGTTTAGGGAGGAATATTGTAGACCCGCCATGCTTGTCTTGGAAGGATTCAAGCCTTCCAGTTGCCCCTGCATAAATGTGAGTGAACAAAAGACAGAACTATTTTTAGAATATCCTTCTTACAGACAGTGGAGAATGATTTCCATGAAGGCTGGTAAGTATCAGAGACTTAAGTTTCAGAAAGGGCACTTCGGGCTTGACTCTGACTGTGAAAATGGGGCACTAAATAAAGCTTGGAAATAAACAATTGCAAACAGTCTTTAGATGGATCGAGGGATTTTACTGAAACATCCATTCTTGTAGAAACTAATGGTCCTTTGGGTACAACACATGATATCTACAGTTTCAAAAGCATTACAATAAGCACTGAAGGAGTATGCTAATGAAAATGTTGAAAATGATCCAGCTTCATGAAAATAAAGTAATCATTCTAAATTATGTATCTGTTCTTTTCTTTTCTTTCCTATGTAGTATGACTTGGGGTAGTGTCTTTTTTTTTTTTTTTTTTTTTGAGTTCGGATGCTGTCGACCCTGTAAGAAGTGCAGGATTCAGCTGTACTCCTGTTTACACAGACTTGTTCTCTGACAATGAAAATACTCGTCTTTGTGCCACCCTAACTAAATACTTCCTCTCGTCTATGTGTATAAGTTCAGCTTGATCTTCTGATGGTCTGTTGTAGCCTGAATGTAAGATGGTGGGCTTTTAAAATTCTTTGGTTTAGGTTTAGCAGCAAACATTTAAATGGCCATTACAAGACTATCGTAACAGCAGCGTATTGTCGTTTCATAGCCTCAGTCTGTGGTTACGGAGAATGTAAAAGGCTCCATCTGCCTTATTTTTTGTCCACGGATTCTGTATTTCTTTGTTTCGCTGTTGACACGCAGGTTGTTCGCCTTCCACCACGGTGGAAGTTGTTTTGAAGGACACGCTTTAGCAGGTCAGCGGGCTGAGTTTCTTCTAGTACTGATACTGAAGGTTCAGAGCAACGAGCCCTCTGGGATCGGTAGGTCCTACCCTCATTGCAAACAGCTTTACCACACAGTTTGAGAGGGGATTTTTCAAGGGTCTAAAAAATTCTTTTACAAGGGTATAAATAGTGTTCTTAAAAGCCTGTGGCACTGAGGAGAGATTAGGAGTAACTTTTTCCCCCCTCTCCTCTCCTTCTCTATATTTTCTGTATCTTAGAGTACTCTTACAAGATCATTCAGAACAGCCTGTGTACAAGCCTGAATCTAAGATTTTGAAAAGGCTAAAAAAAGAAAAAGAGAAGAAATATGAAGTAAACTAAGCAAGGCCTGGAGAACGTCTAAGCCCTAGGAGTTTTTCACTAAATGCTGGTGAGTTTTAAAGACTTTGCTACATCCTTGCGTCAACATGTGCATGGAGCCCTACTGACTTCAGTGGGGCTTGCGACAGTTTTAACAACTATTCCTAAGAGAGTGTTACAAAATAAGGCTGGGATCAATGTCTAGTTCATGACAGGACTTCACTGCTGACATGTAAGTGTTTGCGTTCTCTTCAGAGGGACATTGTCACAGGCTTCTTGAATGCAAATAAATGAGGTCAAGATTTTATATTAAAAGCTTTCCTTTATTCTCAGTAGAATTGGGCTAGGATTTCATGCCAATCTCTTATTCTTAGGTATAATTCTAAAAATAGTTGCAAGAAGCAGATACAACAATCTGGAAAACTCTTCCACCTTCACTAAAAGTGTGTATGAATTGCCACATTTTTATTGCAAGTTTTATAAGTGTATATAAAATAATAGATATTTAAAAGTTGTATTCCAGTTGCAAAAGGTAAGTTTTTATTAGCACTAAGCAAAAGTACCTGTTCCATCCTCCTTGAAAGTATCATTCATGCAATTTAAACTTTGCTCTCCATGGGAGAATTACTGCAGTGTTGAATGCTGGAAGTATACGAACAAGTTGAAACAGCATTTTCATCTGTGTTTTCTACACTATGAGTGATATTTAAATAAAAGCATAAAAAGTCAATTACAATCAAATATTTCATTCCTGGTATCCTAAAATCGGTGGAACATCAAGTATTTAGGCCTCTTTTCTTAATAAATATGTGATTGGGAATGTATTTAAGAGACAATATCATGTGAGGTCACATTAAATAAGCAAAGCCAAATAATCCTTTTGAAAGTAACCTGAAAGATTGTTAGGAAAACCATAATCAAAATGATTACACAACATGAGCTGTCTCTAATCAACAAGCATGGTTACAAGAAATGCAAATTGCAATTAACTCATACCTATTTTTTGTGGATATGTCTGCACTTGGATTAAGTGAATAAAGCTTAGTCTAATAGAGTTTGAATAAATGTGACAACTAGAACTATATAGTAGTGGACAGGGAATAAAATGGGCACAGAAAGTGTTAAAATATGAATTTCTATTGCACACCTGCAGAGCAGCCTGTAGTGCCAGGGCTGTGTCTCTTGCTGAGCTGCGGGAGGCTCGGGTGGATGGAGTCTGCTCACCAGTTTGCTGTGGGACACAGTGCTGAAGGTGGCTGGAGGTTTGGTCAGGGGGTCCACATGGAAAAAATGTTAGGTGATGGAAATGGGCACGGTGAAAGAGATCTGTGGGTTTTGCCCACATTTTGTCTGGGGCTTTTTTAGCAGTATTTAGACTTGATTTGCGTGGTGAACTAATGCAAATGTAAATGAATGCCCTGGGGGAGTTGAAGGAGAGTATAGAATCATAGAAACATAGAATGTGTTGGGTTGGAAGGGACCTTTAAAGGTGATCTAGTCCAACCCCCCTGCAGTAAGCAGGGACATCTTCAACTAGATCAGGTTGCTCAGAGCCTCATCAAGCCTGGCCTTGAACGCCTCCAGGGATGGGGCCTCCACCCCCTCTTTGGGCAACCTGTGCCAGTGTCTCATCACCCTCATTGTAAAGAACTTCTTCCTAATGTCCAATCTAAACCTGCCCTGCTCTAGTTTAAAACCATTGCCCCTCGTCCTATCAATACACTCCCTGATAAAGAGTCCCTCCCCACCCTTCCTGTAGGCCCCCTTCAGGTACTGGAAGGCCGCTATAAGTTCTCCCCGGAGCCTTCTCTTCTCCAGGCTGAACAACCCCAACTCTCTCAGCCTGTCTTCATAGGAGAGGTGCTCCAGCCCTTTGATCGTCTTTGTGTACCTCCTCTGGACCCGCTCCAACAGGTCCACGTTGCTCTTGTGCTGAGGACTCCAGAGCTGGACACAGTACTCCAGGGGGGGTCTCACCAGAGCAGAGTGAGGGGCAGAATCACCTCTCTGGATCTGCTGGCCATGGTTCTTTTGATGCAGCCCAGGATGCGATATATGACATGATATGGTACTTTTAAAGCACTCGAATATAAATCCTTTATACAAACCCTTGATTTGTAGCAAGAACTCCGAATCTTTCCCAGGTATCAAACAGTTGTTATCTGAGGGGAAAAAGAGAAGCCCAGTCACCCACTGTGGCTATCACTTATCTCTGAATATGTTTTAAACCAACCCATTATTGAATAAAGGGTTACAAGGTGAAGTTGTGTTCATGTGCTGCAGTACCACCAAGTTTAAGTATTTTAGCTGCTGTCAGAAATGATGTAACTAACAGAAGATATAAGGAGACTGTTTAGAAGTTTTTACCTACCATGGGAATCTTAGGGTATAGGTATTTTTGAGAAACAGGTAAGTTTTGCTACTGAGGAAATGTAAAATGATCTTTAAGAATTAATAACTATTTTATAAAACATCTGAGGCTCATCTAAGCTATCATTCTTTAAAAAGGCTAAGAGGCTGGTTTCCTGAAATACGTCACGAAAGCAATCAGTTGATGCAAAATAAAACATGCCAGTGACTACAGACGGTAGGTATTCCCCTGAACAATCTATTTCAGACCATTAACCAGATGAAAACCCACTTGCTGATGGGCCATAGCTTTGAAAATAAGCCTGCCTCATGAAGAGTTCTGAAATAAAATTTTTAAAAAGGTTCAGTTACCACGTTTTTTTTCACAGCAAAAACTAAACGTAAACTTGATGGATTGTTTCTGAGTAAACTATGTTTTCAATTAGCACTTAATCTTTAAAGGCAGTGGGAAATGTGCTCCACACATGTATTCAAATCGTAGTGCAATAAAGCTCATAAAAGCTATAAAATATTGGAAGGAAGACAGCATGGAAAGGAAATGGAAAAGTCAAGGAGGCAGAATGAACCCTTCTCCTTAATAAATCTGTTTTGCATTCTGTACTTGAATGTAGCATAAGTAACCAGGCAACTATACTGACATTTATCTGATGTTGTCCTGGGCTTACAGTTCTCATAGTGACACCAATACCCACAGCACAGGAATTATAGCTCTCTTAGACAAAATTTTTCTTGTATTAGCTTTGTGAGAGTTGTGATGCATAAATTCAAGTCTTATGCCCTTGTCTTACACAAATGCCGATTCCTTTCTCGCTCCTTTTCCTGTATTACTTCCTTCTGCTGTTGTTGCTCTTCCCCTTTCTTCTGTTAATGATCCATAATTCGGTCAATGTTGGCAGAGTTTTTTCCTTGCTGCTCCCAAGAAAGAGAAACGGAATGTCCATGTCAACAAGCAAAATACTAAAAATATGACAAGTTTTCCTTTTTCATGACTTTTTAAAAATGCTTTCAAATTGTGTTTTATTCATTGTCTGGTTTTCCATTTATCGGTTCTTATTGTCTGATAGAAGTGGATCCTATTTTCCAGAAGAGGACTCACTTTTGAGAGCTAAGATAGTCAGTATAAAAATCATATTTTCCTGCTGGAAGAAAAATAGTACTGGAAAGAATCTAAAAAGATTATCTAGACTATTCCCATCCTGTAAAGCAGGATAAAACCCATCTACATTATTCCTGGCAGATGTTTATCTAAGTTTTTCTTTAGACCTCTCATGGTGGGACAAGTGCAAGCTGCCCGTCACTGTCGCTCTGGCCTGCGCAGCTGGTCTGGGGTGTCAGGGGAAGTGCTCCCGATCGTGTGTGTGCAGAGAAGGACCACGCTTAATGCAAAAGCAATCAAGATGCACATGTAAGAGAAAGGCTTACAAGTAGCTGAAGGAGCTATGACTCAGCTTGCCAGGGTTGCTGATATACTGATGAGTTATACGTGTATTTTCTTTTATTGGTCTGCTTTTGTTCCTCACCTCAAAAAACTGGCACGATTCTACATTCTCGTTCTTTTGAGTGCTGAAGAGGGACAGAATGGTATGGTAAAAGATGACCAGGGACACTAAGGTAATAAGAACGTGTGCTTGTGCTGAGGGTTTGAACCATAGTTTCTGTATTTTAGTAACAACAGGTGGGATGCGACTACTACTGCTGCTGCCACTAGCACTTGTCGGAAGGGTGTTATGCACAATGCTGCAAGTAGAGATGCCTGTTTATGTATTAACTTTCTTAGTTAATCAAACAGTGTGATGAAAAGATTGTTAGAAAGGGGTAGAAACATCCACCCTGAGGGGAAACGTGAATTCAGTAGCAGAACTACTGCTGCTAACTTCAACAGGGCCGACGTTTCACCATGGTGTCTACTGCTTTGATATGTTATCGAGGATGCCTGTCCCAAAATTATCAAACCTGTTTCTTCTTTCTTGTTCTTACAAAATATTAATTAAAAGATATTAAATAATGTATTTCAAGAAGATTGCCTTACAAAAAGTGGAGCAATTCTGGTAAGATGCTCTGAGCAAGCTAAGTTCCTTTTGTCATTGGAGCTGAGGCCTTTCCCAATTTTAGAGGGTAAACAAGTAAAATCAAATGCTCTTTGACTATCCAGGACAAAAGGAGTATGATTAAAAATGGAGATTTTCTGGCAAATGTAGATTTAATGTATGACATTATAGCAAACATTCACTAAACATCTGCTAAGGTTTTTTTACATGAGAAACAATATCCTGTGTAAATGGATCCCTTCAGTCCTACTTTATAGCGTGCGTAAAGTCACAGGCACTTTGTTTCACATGGATGTAGTGATGAATATGGCTGGGGTGGGGCGGGGGCGAATTCTTTATTTCAGTGGCCCTTTCCTCCAGTGTTTCCCTCCTGAGGAGGGAAATTCTCCTTGGACCCATCGCCACTTTTGGCTTGCACAGTGCCTCATCTGCTCCAGATACTCCCTTCTGCAGACCACCCAGGGTGCTTCCCCCATAGCTCCCTGGCAGCCAGCAGGCTCAGGCCCAGAGCAACTGCTGAAAAACTCTCATGTTTAAGCTAACAGACACATTCCAGTACGTTTGGTTACCTTAGGATTTCTCTTACTTGGCCATTTAGTCTGTAGGGCTTGATCAGTAACTAGCTTTCCTTGGAATGTTATATATATATTTCCTCTAAGATTAATTTTAACATACGATTTACTGTGAGTGGCCTGGTGATTCTTAAGTCCCTCCTCGAGTGCTGCTGCTGTAGCCATTCTCAATTCAAATCTGTAGGCCAACTCTGTTAATTGGCACATAGTGTGTACAGGTTTTTTTCACCATTTTCATTTTTACTAGGAAATAAGATATAACTTGGGAGCGATGTGGTATGTAAGGCTGCATCCTGAACTTCTCATTCTTGTTATGATCGGTGAGAATTTTGCTACAGACTTAAATGCCATATTCCCCAGGCCTGTCGCAAGTAAATGACTCTGTCAGTTTTGGGTATTCCACAGAATTAACTCTAAGGCTGAAAATCAATGCTTTAAAAAAACCCACCAAAACAACTGTAATGATAGGGAAAAGAAAACAATTGGTCAGTGATGGATAAAATAAATACGTAAGATTTTAATCATTCTCTTAGTTAACACAATTTAAACTCTAAATGACAGATATGGTATTTTGTTTCTTAAACACATGATATGTTACACTAGGACACAATGATAAATTACCAAAGGGGTCATTTTGTGCTTGGGGCTACAGTGACCATATTAAAGCACAGTTCAGTGGTCTGACATCTGTGACAATAAGATGAAATCGTTCTACATAGTTCTACATAGACACGCATTCTTAAATAAAGGAATGCCAGTGAAATGAGTATAAAAACAAACAATGTAGTATTCTTTTAAAACTGTGGACAAAGCTTTGAGGTGGTGATTAAGTAACCCTGAGCTTATAACAAACCTATTCCTGAAAGAGATGAGGGCTGAAAATGAACTTTCAGCCAAGTTCTGCTTATAGTCCCATTGATTTGACTGATTCCCTGAGTCAGAAAAATGATCGGAGATGTGAATCCGCTTGTTGGATAGGACTTTACCTCTACTTTTGCATGGATCTTCAGTCAATGAAAAAGTACAAAGTAAACTGTCTTGAGGTCCCAAGGTAAAGGAATTTAATATTTAAAAAAAAAAAAAGCGGAGGCCTGTCATCAGTTTGGGCCTATTTGAATTACAGATTAGAACTTGGCCTTGCCATTTAAGTGAGTAGCTTGCTGTGACCCTTTTATGTTTTCATTTAATCAGTTTAAGTTCTTAGGCAGATGAAAACTAGCTTGACAATAAATTTGTAATGAACAATGAAATAATGATGCTGTTTTCCCTGTTCCGGGTAAAGAATAAGTAGAAATTATGGAAGGACTTCATGCAAGACTTCCCCTAATTATTCCTGATTTTTTGCTTAGACTAATGTTGAGTTTAATTTAATTCTGCAGGAAAGGCTGCCAGTACTAATAACCTTACTGAGCTTATTGGGTTTGGAATTGCCCATAGCAAAAGCAGATTTAGGGTGACTGACATAATCCAAG
The DNA here is from genome assembly GCF_964199755.1 of Larus michahellis. Taxonomy (NCBI): domain Eukaryota; kingdom Metazoa; phylum Chordata; class Aves; order Charadriiformes; family Laridae; genus Larus; species Larus michahellis. Next base: position 23,675,047 of record NC_133902.1, on the reverse strand, counting down.
ACCCCACACTAGCAGTTTAAAAGCAAAGTATCATCCTACCTCCCCAAATTAAAACTAACTGAAACAACATTACAAAGTTTGAATGTAACCAAGAAACATATATTTCCTCTTTCTTCTCTATCATGACTTAAATTCATTTATTAAACCTTCCTACCCAAAGGAATGTGCATATTCTCCTGCAAAGGGGCAGTAACATTACTGATGCAGCATTGTTTAAATCTCTAGCTGATACTAGTTTTTTGGTGGATTTCTCAGCAGGAAGATTAGGATTTTGAGGTGATGCAGTTTGGAATCTAGTCCATTTAAAGATCGATTTAAAAGTAGTATCATGTTTCTCTGTTTATATTCTTGCTAATTTCTGTAGTTCCCTATTACAGTTTCTTATTTTAAATAACAGAATTTTCTGTTCTTTTACTATGTGAAAGACCTGTGTAAATCAAGAAAACTGATTCCTTGTGCAGTAAGGGGTCTTAAAAGTGCAAAGTGAACACCCTCCAAAGAAAACAAACTATTTTTCTCTCATATTATTTCAGTCATGTTCATTTTAATGGTTAATTCTAAAAAATAAAACATTTTATGTGGAGTATATTCTTGTGAGTTAAAAATGTGGTATGTCACTTTGCTGCCTTTTTTTTTTTTTTTAAGCTAAATGTGTGACTGAAGAACTTATTATGAGGTAGAAATTTCAAATAGCACTTACCATGGATTATATGCCTACATAAAATTGACAGCAACTCTCAGATTGACTTAAGATCACTTTGGTGAAACCGCACTGCTTTTGAAAATCTTTCTCAATTTTGAAAAGATGCTTTTTGAATTCAAGTAGAGCTTCTTATCAATTTCCATGATTCCACTGATTTCCTATTGCTGCCAAAAGACCGGTCCAGCATCTTCTTTGTACCAGATAGCTTGGTCATTTATATGGAGGCATTTTTTGTCAGCTTGGTACAAATTAATTTAAAACAGGAGCACTGTCACACTGTATGTAACAGTGTGAAAGGTCATTAAAGTCTATTGAAGAGAGACCCTCGTGGATATTGGAATTTTAATGACTCATATGCATGCGTGCTCAGAAGTATCCTAAGCTAATAATTCCTTGTATTTTCTGGCCCAACTTGGAGATTTTGAAAGGTGTAAGCCTGTGAATTTTGTTTTAATGTATTTCTGAGTCCTCACAATTACCTAACAGTATTCCCTAGCTTCATCTGTCACTCAAAATGCTCTTTGAATTTCGAGTAACTTTGTGATTTTTAGGTCAAATAACATACAGTCCCTACTTACTGGCTAAAACATAGGAATGGGTATCAACAGACTAGATATTAGGGAGTACTTAGTTATATTTTTTCAAAGAAGTACTGTATTTTGACATTTCTACAATTGTTCTAGCTTTGGGGACAGCTTTTGTTTCATGAAGACTTTTTAAAGCGTATTGTAAAGGCTCACACACTGCTTTTGTGTGAAGATTTTGGTCTTGTTTTGTTGTTTGCCTTTATTTGATGTAAAGATCCTTCAAACTTGGAAGCGTCTGGTTGCTCCCATGTGAAGCATGAACTATTAGAAAGTGATTTCTCAATCATGTCATGACTTTTTCATCTTGGGAGTCAGAAATCAGCCACAAATCGGTAGCTGAGACTGTCCCAATTTCAAAGGATCTCCTGACAGTAGAAAGAGAGTGGTTTTGTGTCCCATGTTTCCAGATCTATTGCTCTACTGAGCTGGACTAGAGAAAGAGGAGAGTATTCAGTCCTACCACTCCTGCAGTGGCTCTGTCTACTAAATTCAGGTCCATTACATACTGTAAGCTTAATGAATAACAATGAATAGATTGAAGGTGCATTGGAAGGGAACTGGCTCCATGAGTCAGGGCCCTGGATTCTTCTCCCAAGGCATTTTCATCTTGTGTAAGTTTTCCTTGGCACGGGAGAGAAATGAGCTCCAAAACTCTGTATCTGGCTTTACTTCTTCTGAATGTATGACCTTAGGCTAGTTTGCTAAATTCCACATTCCTCTGTTCTTACAGAATCCTAAAACTGATGGAAAAAGTGAAAAACGGTTGGAGAGAAGTCGCTGCATAAATATACAATATTATTCTATGCGATGTTGGTTTCTCCCCTATTGAGAGGAGGAGGGGGAGGTGACACTGAGCATACTTGGAATTATTTATCTGCCCACTCTTAATTGCTTAGTCTGACTCTGTTTACAGTGGTTCTAACTAAAGATTTTCTCTCACTCGTATCCAATGGGATGCAATCAAATAGCTTAGGCCTAGAAGTGAAATTGTTTAAATGAAAAGTGATATACTTCATGACTAATTACAATGCTTGTAATAAAATTGAAAACTTCTTTGAATGCACATCCATGGTGAAAGGAAGCATTTATAAGGAGGCATAAGGGGATTGATTCTCTAAGCAGTTTACATCCTTTTCTGCTCTCTGTTGTTCACCTGTTTTGGTTATGTGGCATAATTTGTTGGTGAGTCTAAGGCAGAAATATATTTGAAGGGCAACTTTTAGATATTGCTGTAGGAATCTTTCCAAAGGAAAGACTAGGCTTGAAACGGCAGAAGGTTCCTTTGAAAATCTCTACAACTCCTCAGAAAAAAAGTTTCAATGGAAATGGTCAAAGGGATCCTTCTGATTTTTTTTTTCTCAAGGAGCTATTGGGGAAAAAAAAAAGTCACCATAATTCAATACTGTTCTTGTTCTGGTATTTTTCTCAGAGATATAAGATATAATGATGGTAAGGCTCATTCTTGCTGTGAATACACTAGGAATTTACCAACCTGTTGCAGACTTAAGACTTGAGGAAGTAAGCGTGAGAACTTGTTATCTAATTTTAAGCACAGAGTTAGCAACTGTAAAGGCAAGTTTTACCAGCATGTGGCCATTTCTGTGATTCTGTGGTAGTCTGAATTCCCTGTGGTTTCATTGTACCTTACCCAGGCTGCAGGGAGGACTTTTCAGCTGCGAGTTCTCTGAGCAGTTGTCAGATTTATTATAAGAAATTTCACATAAATCCCCTCCAGTTAGTAGCATAGAGTTCAGAAACACCTACATGTCTGTCGGCCGCAGTTGTTTCTCATCAACTAGCACAGGACGCTTTTCAAAACCCTGTCCATATTCTCAGCCTTTCTCCTCTTAAATTATAAATATTAATATTAATATTTCTGTACTTAATACTGTGAGTGAGTGACGGGTTACCTCCAACCGTGGGAAGCCTTGTGTAATGTGGTTTTTAAAATGTGTTATTTACCTTTCCTAATGTATATAGTGATTTTGCATTGTGTAATTTCATGTGATGATTTAGCAATGGCAGTGTGGCGGCTTATGGCTGTCAGCTTTTGTGTTTGCTGCTCTCTCATAACTATATGTGTATATAGAACAGTGCAAATGGCAAAGGTCAGATCTGGTTCTAAAGCAGATATATCATCTAAAGCATCTGATGTTTCTAGCCAGCATCACGTAACCTCACTATCCGAGGGAGATTTCCTGGGGTTCTGTTGAAGTATGACACCTAAAACACATGACTTTGACTTTTGAGACTAGCAAGCCAGCGCAAGTACTCACGAACCTGTCAAGTCAGAATTTCACCTGTGACCGGGCAGGTTAACAAATGTTAACTTTTGTTTTTTCAGTTCTGAGCTTCTCAACTGATACTTACCAATGATTATGATTGTGTTTCAAGATAAAATTGCAGCAGCTTGCACAGCTTCAATTTTTCTATTCTTTCTCATAGCTAGAACTCTTGAGCAACAGGGACTGTGGGATATTACGCTCCTGCAGTGAAACCCTATATAGGTTTAAGACTGCTGTGGTGCAAGAGAGCAGGGAATTTTGATTTTGTTCTCTTTCAGCATATTTTTATGTCAATCTCTGGGTTTGATACTAGAGTAGGTATGATGTAGCACTGCAGTGCTGTACAATTTTTTGGGTTACCTTTCCTTTTCTGGGCATGCTGCTCTTTTGAAGAGACAGAAGAAAACTTCACAGGCTTTAGGATGCTGCACCGCTGAGAAGTGCTAAATCATGCTCTGATAACCAGAGTGGGCGAGCGTTGCCAACCCGCACAAATCCAGGTGGAGAGGTTTATTTCTCACCATATCCACTTCAAATGGGATTGTTCTCAAGCTGAAATGGCTAAAGATAGAAAACCTCCCAACAGATGAACATGCATTTCCCTGCAGCAGGTACAGGCGACCCAAATTCTTAGCAAATGAGGGGATTAGTGATGGAGCTCCTCAGACCATAAATACTGTGGGAAGAAAAAAATCTGACATCCTACTCCCGGTTGCAAGTGATCCACAAAAGAGAGATTTACTTAGTGCCCACGCTAGAATGCTAAGTAAGGTGCATTGTTAAGGGCTAAATACTAGGCTGGGGCTTAGGTAACTTTCCAGTTGACAGGGAACAGAGGTGGAAAGCCTCGGAGAATTTGCATTGTCATTCTGGTGTTAGAAATGTAGAGCATCTTCCAGAGATTTGCAATAAGTCTTCCCAACTGGTAGGACAATAAATACAGAGCACACTAAGCATTTGAGGAAAGATTATTAAAAAAAAAAAAGAATTAATTTGAGAAAGATTATTCCCTTTTGGGGGGAAAGACAGTTTTTTAAAGGTTCCTGAAACAAGCTGCCTTGGTAGTTCTGTGGCCCCTCTCAAGGGACTGGAGCAGCATTTGATAGTGTAGCTACAGCAAGGCAGGGGAACAGTTATCAAGGGAAAGGAGGAAATCCTCCTCTCAGCAAGCTGGAAGGGATCAAGTTCCTAATAAGGGAATCAGCTCCAAATGGGGCTATACCCTCCATTCCCAGGAAGTGTGGGCTGGGTGTGTTAAAGGCAGAGCTTTCTCTTCCTGACAGCTTCTTACAGAGCTATGTTTTGCTTTCTTAATAAATGGTCCTGACACAGCACATACACTGCACAGCAGCAGGAAAATATCCCGCAAGCGTACTCATACAGAGAAAAGTTCAAGGAAGAGTGAAGGCAGCTCTGATTCGGTTATTTACCATCAATCAGACTGTTGCTTGGCGGGGAGTGGATGATTAGGAGCCTGAACGAGCTGAAAAGGGGCAGGAAGAGAAGTGGAGGCAGCATTCTTCCTATTTAAAGCTGCATCCCCTGAAAGGAGTGTTTGCAGACTGCGCTGGAGCTGGTGCTGAAAAAAAGGGCTGGCAGACTTTGTCCTGGAACTGATGCTGAAAGGCAGAAAGACTCCCCAGCTGGCTTCATGGTGCTAAAATAACCTTGCGTTTCTGCACTTTCTGCCGCCCAGGAGGATACATGTCTAATATCTAGGCATGATGGCAATCTGGGTACAAACAAGAACTTTTTTCATCCTTGCGGCTTTATTCGGGCGATTTGTAACCATAAATGCGCAAGAAGAGGAAGAATATGACGGTGGTGAGTTTCTCTCTGTCTCCCTCTAAAAAAAGTACAATAATCCTCCCTCTTTGCATGCAGTGTGCTTATTGTGTGATCCGGCTAATAAACGGAATGGAAAACCTCTGGGGTACAAGAGTAACGAGACTTTTGCTCTAATATACTGAGGAAGGGGACAGCGAGGTTTGCGCTTTGGGCTTCTGAGCAGAAGACAGAGGGAGGCTTTTAAAGCCGGGGTTTTGCGGCGCTGGCTGCGGAGTGGGATGGATGGATGGATGGATAGATGGATAGATGGATGGATTATAATGATGATGGCACGCCGAGTGCTGCCGTGGAGCGCTGGGGCTGAGCCCCGCTGCCTGGCGGGGCTGCGGCCACCGGGAAGTTTTTAACAAAAGAAAATGCTCGGGACGGGGCTGAGGGCGGGCTGGGGGCTGGCGAGCAGCCGGGCAGCCGGGCTGGGAGAAGTAAACACACCAGCCTGGCAGGGCGGAGTCGCTTGTGCTGGACTACATCTGCTTTCTCACATTCTTTGTTTTAGAGAAATAGAGAAACGTGGATTTTCTCTTTTTTTTCTTTCTTTTTTTTTTTTCCTTTTCTTTTTTTTCCCCCCCACCCCACTCTTTTTCTTTCCCTCCTCCTTCCTTCCCTTCTCCGTCTCCTTCCTCCCCTGGCCCTTGCTGGAGTGTCTCATCCCCCGGGGCAGGCGGCGATGCCACCGCGCCTTCCCCTCGCCCCGTTTGCCCCCCTGCCCCGGGGCTTGCTCAGCGGAGCAGCGGCGGTTTGCAGCGAGCCCTCCGAAGGCAGGAGGGCTGGCGAGCTGCGTACCTGACCCGCGTAACCTGAACTTTCTCAGGCTGCTTTATGTCCATTTTTCTTTAATATCGTTTCCATGCCTGCAAGAGAGGGAGACGGATGGTGGGGAGAATGCGCAGCGACTGCACTCTTCCATGGGTCTGGATGGGTGTCGGGCTGTGCGTGGCTTTCCTGAAATGTGAGCAGCCTGGCCGTGGTGGGACAGTCTGTAGCTATTGTACTCCCGAACACACTTCCTAGGCTTCTCATGTCTAACAGTGGCTTCTTTTCCAAATAATGCCCCACAAAGGGACTAGCGCGTTACCCTACGGTATGGTTTGCAATTATTTTACCGCGTATTTTCAAGAGTTCGATTTTTCTTATAACCGAACCTCCCTGGTAATACGCTGCATTGCACAAGTGAGGAGGAGTCAAAGCCTGATGAATAAACCAGTGCAATAGCTTGGAAACTTTTGTTCTGTAGAGCAAAATGAGACTCTCCTGACTATGCACAGCTGTGTAAAAAGTCCCGTAGAGGGGGCACTTTGTGAATTATACTCCCGAGATTATACATACTTGTCATAAAGGGAGACATATAGGATATGTTTTCAGATACATACAATAACAAAGAAAACCCTTGTGAAAATATTGGCTTCATTTTTTATTATCTATTTAGTAAAAATGATAGCTTTTTTTTTTAAAGGCAACTTTTATGTGAGAGTTTTGTGGGGTTAAGTTATTAAGTGTCATTTATTAGTTTGTTGCTATTATGGAACTTACGGGATGAGCAAGTACTGTAGCAACACCTTCTGGGATGGGCTTCCCATACTCTGGTGGCTGAGGAAACTCAGAGGTATGTGGCAAGTCAGAGAGCAAAATACATTGGAATAAATTAGTGACATCTGTTTGCACTTACTTCACTTACTTATTTTCCTGTTTGAGATGTAATAGCTTTTGTCTACCATACATATGAGGAAGTTGCTTCTCCAACGTTCATTATATTAAAAATAAAAACAAATCCCCCCAAAGCTATTTGAGTGTGGTGTGAGGGATGTGAGGAAGAAGCGGGAGGGTACATCCTACACATTGGTCGGTTTAATTGCATAAACAAGGGGGTTTCAGTTTTGATTTAGCTCCTGACCGAAGCCCACAAATGCTGCAGAATGGGGAGGTTTTTACCTGTAGTTTGTCTTCGTTTTAGTACTTACTTGTGCAGAGGTCTAAGATCAGTGTACGTTGGGTTGTACTTGCAGGGGATCCTGTCTGCACGGCTGCATCACTTCTCCTCATTGGGTTGGTCAAATGTGTCACCTGAGTATAGGCGCTGTGGTAAACAAATATTGGAGGTATCTGGAGAAGCAAGGAAGGCACTTCAGGAAGCTTAGATTAGAAAAAAGCTTTCAGAAAGTATGTAAAACTTTTAGCAGTCATTTTTTGTGCCGATCCTAGAAAAAATGAGAAGGATTCAATACTAGTTGTCAACCCCAACCACAATGAAAGAAAGAAACAGCTTTTGCAGAAGCATGTTACAGAACTTATCCCAATGAGCAAGTGATACTGATAGCTAAGTTTAATATAATAAAGCAGGCAAAATGGTTTAATTTTTTTTTTTTTTTAATGAATGAACTGTAATACTTCTTTAAACCAAAAGTACTGCTTAACAATTTTTTTTTTGGCACTTAGCGTTGCTGTGCTTTTAAGTAATGCCAGTTTCTATATACATATTTTTTTCTCTTGGAACCATTGCAGGTTGATCTGTTTTGCTCAAGAACACTTGGCTCGTAGTGCTACATGGCACACACACGCTTAAAATGCACGTAAAAATGTGAAAACTAGACACTTTCAAATGTAGTGCAGCAAAACTGGTCATTTTGAGACTTCTGTTTTAACTGTGCCTGTTTAAAAGTTATTTAGGAATAAAGTCAGCACTGCAAAATCCTAGAAAGACTGAAAGATCCTGGTTTCAATTTCTGTGTGGTGGCCTAGATTAGTTCAAAAACGCAGTAGGGCCAAAAAGTGCCCAGAAGGTGGCTGAAGTTATGTGCTGTTTAAGCACTGAATACTTGTAAGCCCTGAACCTTTGATGTAGGTATAATCTTTCCTCTTTCCTTAGGACTCAGGATAGAGGAAGCTACTAGCAGAAGCAGCGCATGCTTCTGGGATCCTTTCCCACCCACTTGTGAGTGTAAATGTGATTGCTTTCTTCAAAAAAGTTATTTAAGAAAACTAGAAGCGTAACCTCAGTGGAAAAATCTCTCGGCAAACTTGAATCAGAGTTGAAATTGTGGGAATCGCCTCTTTCAAGAGGATTTGTCTGCGCGTATTCCATGTGGGCATGGTCTATTGCCGCCATCTCCCATATTTCTCCCTGCAATCCTATACTTGCCTTTACGTTCTCATCAGTTTCTGCAACACAACCTTGTCTGTGAATTTTGTGGTGATTTATCCTTCCCTGCCCCGCTCTTGTGGTGTCAGCCCTACTGCAGCTGGGATCAACGTGAGCCCTGGTATTGATTTAAAAGTATCCAATTTGCTTTGTTGCACAGTGAGAACAAGCGAAAACAAACAATGGTCATGCCATTTGGATTCATGATTCTCATTGACTTCTTTGAATTCTTGAGGTCTTCCACTTTGTCTGGAAATTGTGCAAAGGAGAGTGGAGAATGAACTGGCCTTAATGGAGACAGTAGCAGCTGAGCTTGTTGAATGGAGGCTATTAAATATGTCCATTATCCCCTCACTGATATTAAAGACATGATCTTTAGGGAGAAAAGAGGTTACTAAGTTGTACGATCTCCTTACTGGGACAGGTGTGGCGAGTATGACGGCAAGGGAGAGTCCGCTGTAGCTATGAGGAGGTAAGAGAATTATTGAGCATTCATGCCTGATGCTTCTTTGGTTTTTATGGGTCTTTCATCTTTGTAGATATTTCTCAAAACTCCTAAGGTGAATGATATGAAAGGGGGGGAAAAAAAAATCTGTCTTGCTAATTCTCACAATGTTAGTGAGGATTTTATGATATTTGATTATTTTTTTCTTTTTCCTCCAAAGTTCCAGATCCCAAGATAATACACTGTACCTCTACTGTCTAAATGAAGAAATGTGCACGTGTGTGCCTAGGCATCTGTGTTTGTGGTCTCACCGTAGCAAATAACTCGAAAATAGAAGTGATTATATCTCTAAACAAGCAGAAAATGAGAATCCAATATTTATTTTTAAGTCACAGTTCTTTGGGGACCGACTCATGACTTGTGAATATTTGTGGTTGGCTCCCCTGCCTGTAAAAGTGTGGGAAGGAGACTCTAGACAGAAATTTCCGCTAGAAGAGTCCTCCAGAAGATTCCTCCTGCTCAGACTGAGTAAACTCTTGCTCAAAATTACGGAATACATAAAATTGAATGTCACGTTAAGCTATCCACATTAGCTTGGTTTTCTTAGAAAATACTTAGTGGTTGAAGAATAATTGTGTGCTGTGGTTAGTGGAGGCATTTTTTTGCCATGGTGTTTACAAATATAGATTATTGCCATAGAAACCAAATGGTCATTTCATGCTCTCATTCACGTTTTGGAACGCTCACACTTCATTTCTTGGTGAAGTCCTTTCATCTTTGCAATTTGTTTCAATATGATAACATTCTATCAGGTTGATTTGTTCATGTAAAACATTGCAGGATTGGTGCTATTTAACAATAATGTATATTAACATATGAGTAAGCCTTTTTCGATTTGTTAACTCTTTAGAAGTTTTCAGAAAAAAATGTCCACCAAACCCCTCAATTTGTTATAAATCTACCTAGGAAAACCCTACTTAGGAACAGCATCTGTTTTTTAAGTAGTATTTACTATTTCTATCTGGGTTAACTGGAAGTTATATGATTTTTCTGTAGTTAGAATTAGAACTGGTCAGCTCACCACATTACTTGGGGTTTGGTGTTTTGTGAGAAAGGAAACAGGGATTCTCGTGTGTACGTGTGGGGAAGCAGAAACTCTGGAGGCAGATCTTCGTGCAACACTATGATCCTTCAAAAAAACTAAGCAGATGTTCATGGCCTGTGTGCAACTATTTTTCCATATTCAGAGAAAGGCAACGAACTGAGTGCCAAAAAATAATAAAGTAATAATAAAAAATAGTCGGAATTCCAACTGGAGGCATGTGATCTATCCTTATATGTACAGTGATTGTTTCACCCATGTCTGTGTTTGTGACCCTGCACATTTTTGTGTGTAAGGTCCTAATGATATAAATTTTTTTCTCAAAAATTCTTCTCAGAAAGAATAAATCAAAGTGCCAATCCAGTGGATTCTCAGTTGGGTCAGTGAAGAGAGACTGGGCTTGCACTTCAGTTTATTTTATAGACAAAAGAACCCATTCTTAATCTAATGCACAGAGCAAAACCAAGTATGCTTTAGTGTAAAATGAATAAATTAATCAGATTAACTTGGAATTTCAGTTTTTGACAAAGACTTCTTGGAGTTTGAATTTTCAGAGCACGAGGAAAGATTGTTGCGCTTGCTGCCTAAAATCTCAAACTGAACAGACCCACCTTGTTAAACGGCCCTTCGAAAGCCCTGGTGAGACTGTCACGTGTAGAAAGTCAGGTATAATTTGAACTGGAATGTCTGACGCATTAATTCAAAGCGTAATAAGAAGGGAATGAAGAAAATGTGTTTCTTTCAGTAGTATAAAGTAAGCGTTCTTCGTTTATTTAAGAAATCAACTACTTTCAAGCTGGAGAAAAATGGTTTATAAGCCACGTAACATTTTGAAGATGAGAAGTACCTCAGAGGTCATACTGTGTACTGTTTATATCTTTAATGGAATCAATACATTAAGTGTGACCCAATTGTACCTTTTCTCCACAGTTTTTCTCACAGGTTATATTCTATGGTTTATGTTTTTCCTGACTTAAATTCTGAGAAATTTGAAGAGTTAGTGCTCTTCAACTACCAGAGGATTCCAGAACTACCTGAACTACCAGAAAGGATAAAACAGTGATACTGTCTATAGGAAGAGACACAACAATTTGTTCGTATAAATTCTTGTTTTATAGGTTGATTTATGGCTATGAAAACAATAGCACGCAGGAAGCTTTGGATGCTGATAAGCCCTCAGTGCTGTGGCAATTAAAATATCCAAACTGTTACTTACAATTATCTTTTCTGAGTAAGCAACGTACATTTTTCATAGCCTGCTGTGCTGTCTTTTATTCTTGTAGTGAGAAACAATTCCATTATTCCACGATCCCACCCGCACTTGCTGCGGAAGGGTCATGTGTTACATAAGCATGAAGACTAAGAATGATTGTCAGAGGGCCAGCGGTGGGATGCTCTCTGTACAGGGAACCTCTATTCATGCAGACCCTTGGGATTCCCTTGTTATTAGCTGCTGAAGATAGGTCTTGTCTTTGGAGAGCTGGTCTACGGCTGTTCCTTGGCCATGCTGCTGTCAGCTGAAACTTGACTGGAGCTTTGGAGAAGTTGTATTTTTTTTGCAATTTTGTGTGAATAGTACAGTTGGGAGAATGATATAATGGAGTTGGTTTTATACTAAAAAATGCCCGCAGTGTTTTGTGTCTCCACTAGTTTTCATTTACAGCCTTTGGACTATGTAACGGTAGCATGGGAGGGCTAAATAATTAATTTGAATCTCTGTGCCCCTGTTCTTTGGATAATGTGGCTGAATAGAAACACAAGCAGTTACTCTGATACTGCTGGCAGGAATTCAGAGTTTTGGACATGAACTCATTTAGAGTAGGAACAGAAGAGTAAACTGTCGCACTGAGGCCTGTTCCCTGCTGTGCAGTAGATGTCTGGCTGAGAAGGTCCGTACAATATCTTCTCCAAATACTCTTTGGTCATGAAATGCTTGCCAGCATCCTTCAGCAAGCTGACCATCTGAAGTGAAGGTTTAAAGGCACAATGACAGCATAGTGCAGGAAGGGATTAAGGGAGAGAAAAGGGATCATCATGAGTCTGTCCTGGCCCAAGTGCACGTTAAAATGGTAACGAAAATACAGGCTAAAAGCCAGGAAGAAACTGGTCCTCATTTGCAGAGAACTCCTGTCACCTGTCCCTGCATAGCTGTATTAATACAGGTAGCCTCAGAGTTTATGCTGAGAGTTTTATTTACAGCAGTCCTCTCTCTTCCAGAGATCATAGAAGACCTTGATTGATTATTTATTTTTTATTTTTTTTTAATCACTTACCAATTTGAGGTCTTGTGTCCCTTGTCATGTTAAATATCCCAATAGGCCAAAAGAAAAATATTAAACGGAAAAATTGAAGCAGAAGCAGTGACCAGAAACCATGCTTGCTTGCTGGTTTTCCACTCAGCTTTTCTTAAATATTTTCTTTACCGGGTTCTACCAAATCTTTTGATGTAATGAAAATGTGATCTAATACCGCAGTGATTGCCATCCTATGATAATAATTTTTGTCTTATTTTCTGTCTGTCTTAAAGTGGTTCTTTCCCTCAGCTGCAGTGCCCTAAGTTTTACAAGTACTGAAACTCGTGTTCAGTGGCTGAGTAACAGCATCCTATGGTATGTTGTTGAGATAAGTAACTGAAATCTCACTGGCAAGAGGAACTTCCTTTAGACTAGGATATATGATTAGGTTTATTAGGCATAGGGACACTTTAGCCATCTTTTTGCCATTAGTGCTATTTTAGGGAAATCAAGTTTCACTGAATTATGATTATTGTTGACAAATGATGTAATCAATAAATATGTATCCCTTTTTTAATGAAATATGATCTATCTTTGGCTTTCTCATTTACATTAATGATGAGCCTCCTTTGAGACGACTGGAGGTTTCCTGAAATTCCTCTTCTCATCAGAAAATGAGAATATACTTTAAGGTCACTTGCCTTCATGTGTGTCATAGTCCCAGTGGTAGTGATGCTTTGCACAAGGAGTCAAGGTCAAGAAAGAAGAGCATTCTCTGTCGTAGCTGTGACGAGGCCCAGAGAAACCTGCCAACTAAATCAACTAAAATGGAGATTAACCACTGAGGGCTCCAGCTAGCAAACCATGTTGTGGTTCTGGGGTTGTCCTGGCTTAATGTTGCCTAGCAGCATGACTGCTGATACCAGTCTGGCTGAAGGTGTCTTTTGCTGTCAGGTATTATTTCTACAAGGAAAGGTCATTTATCGTAGCTCTGGAAAATTCATCCTTTATTCCTCAAGCTTGAAAATCTATTAGACTTCAGGTCTTTGGAGATATGAACAGATCTTTCAAAATATTTTTAGGGGTCAGACTTGCAGATGGTACTGTAGGATCTCTGTGTCCCCTAAGAGAGAACTTTAGCCTCATTCAGTGTGTGTACTGTAGAATTATAATTTACATGGCTGCTGTTACAGGGAAGGACATTGCAGAGCTCCCCCACCGATAATTTTAGAAGGCTACTTACTACTTGATGGCTTTATGCTGTGTTGATATAAAAACATTTGACTGCTAGTAAAGCATTTCGTTCGTTGTCTTATGAATTCTTAAAGTTAGTATTGGCTTGACTGTTGCTGTTGTGAGTGGTGGGAAAATTAAATAAATCTACATACATGATTAAGAGTAATGTATCTTTATTGTGGATGAGAGCTGGTTTCACAGGCATTTTTTCTGTAATCTAGATCAGGAAAGAAACAGGATGTTAATGAAATTCACAGATGATAGTGGGGAATGAAATACTTGCCATCTGTGCAAAAATTTGGGTAAGATATACAAAGAGGAGAATTATCTTAGAAAAGTGTAGGCTGGAGTGATGATAACAATAACAGAGTCTGTGTTGTGCTCTGTGATGAGAGGGGACTAAAACTAAGGATGCTGTTCTTTGTCACATAGTAGGACTTGGTAAAGAAAAATATAGTTCTCATGACCCATTAGGCAGAAAAGCATGAGGAAAACGACAAGAGGCTTTTGTTCATCCTTCAGTGATGAAGTCCAATGTTGGCCTAAATGGTAATTTATGGAAAAAAAAAAATAGAAAAAAATGGTAAAATGGAAAATTAGGGGGCCCAGACTTGAATAGGACAGGTGTTCTGAGCACTGAATCTCTTGTCTTCAAGGTTTTTGCCATGTGCACACCTGCCAGACTGAATAATCCTCATTGTGTCCAAAGCTCTAAGAAAGGAAGATGAAGGGAAGCAAAAGAGGTAGAAACTTCCAGAGAGGTGCTGAGTGTGAGGTGGGGCTCCTACCTCTCAAGGAGCCCTTGGTTCTGTGCAACTGAGACATTATTGCCATATTGTGACTTTAGGCTGTGGAAAAAGAGTGGAAATAGCCTGCATTTTCCACTCCTTTAGAGCCATAGACAGAAAGTAGTATCTTTCTTCCTCTGTATTAATTTTCCATTGAACGAGTGTCTTCTTTTCTTAATTACAAAGAACCCAAACCCAACACACCCTAATGCATGCATTGAAAATCTATTTGTTTCTAAAAGAAAAGGTAATTGGCTTCTTAGCTTCATGCTGGAGTTAAAGAACCTCTGATGTCGAAGGTGTATTTTCTTTAACTACTGCAGAACATGGAAGAGGTTTTCACATGCTGTGTATCAGCCTTGGCAGCGTTTCTTTAGGCACGTGAGGCATTGAAACTTTATTCTTGACAAAGGGCTTACAAGACAAGACAGAATTGTTGCATTATGCATATTTGTATGTTGTAACACACCGCATCTAGTTTGTTAGCCACCCTATATTTTATAAAACTGAACCTTTAAAACCAGCTTGAATTGCCTGAGTAGTGAAGGGGAATGCATGTAGCAACAACTTCTGAAGACGTGCTTAAGACTTTCATAGACCCAGTATTCAAATCATAGCACTTTGATGTCATCTGCAGGCAGATCATACAAAAGACTCCCAGTTTTACATTTGAAATCTCTTTTTGTCCATTAAAGGCTTTTTTTTGTTTGTTTTTCCAGCAAATCTTAGTGAAAAAATAATATATTTCAATTTCAAATAGCATGCACTAGAAAAAGAACACAATTCTGAATGTAACGTATTGCTCTTTATTTTAAATATCTGTAATTTAGAACTCTCTCCAATCAGGAATGTTTTGGGATGTAAACTTACCTGTATATATGCTTAAATTTTTAAAAGAAATTAATGTGCGTTTGTAACTTACTGCATGTTAAATTTTAGAATAGTATAATATATATAGTGTGTTAAATATATGTAGTGCATTTTTTATATATATATATATAAAAAAAATAGTGTGATGTCTTAGGAAATTGGATATTCTCGCTGTATGGGAACTACATTGCAAGGCAGATGCATCTTGCTGGTGAAAGTAATGGAGGATGATTTCCAGATGTTAAAATGCTTGCTTTGGCAAAAGTCAGAAAATACTGGAACATGCATTGGCAACAAAGCAAGGGAAGAACCTGATGTAAGAGGCATCAAGCCTGGCGACAAGCAAAGCAGAACATGGAAAATGGAGCCGTGTGGGGAAAGAAGAGCCAACAGGACAGTATGGCTGCTGTGACGGCACCGAATATTGTAATTATACTAATGACTGTCAGACTGCTGGAAGCCTACTTCAAAAACTAGGACTGAGGTTAGACAAATTGTCCAATTGTCCTTTCCCTCCTTTCTTTTTTTTTTTTATAGATGAAATGTTTGCTTTAGTGATATAGAAGATTTTATCTAAACCTGGATACTGAGACTGAGTGGCTTGGGCATGCTTTGATTTTATGTTGTTACTGTAAAGTGCGGGACCTTCCTATGAATGTGTGCAGCGCTGAGCACAAAGCATCCTTCATCTCAAATGGAGCCTTAGGGTACTACTGTAATATACATACTGAGTCATCGTGCTAATAATATATTTCTTGTATTGCATGGATTTTCATGTTGAATAGCTGACTAGTTTCAGCAGCGGAATCTGGCTCCTCAGCAAAGAAATCTCCAGACAGTGAATCACATAAACTGTTGCTTGCTGTAAGGTTTCAGTAAGCACAGCTCTCTCTGGGGTCAGCCTTTCTTTTACTGTACAGACCAAAACTTTGCAGTGTTACCATGTTGTATCAAAATGTTCACACTTCTTGGGTTTGGGTTTTTTGGGGTTTTTTTTGTTTTTTTTTTTTTTTAGTTTTTGAGGGGCAGGTGGGAAAACGAAGAGAGGAGTTAAATCTTGATCTCTTCAGGCTGTGCACGTTTGCCCTTATGGGGAATGCTGGGGCCAACCAGTGTGAATTGCACTGCCCTTATTCTTACAGAATCATAGAATCGCCTGGGTTGGAAGGGCCCTTTCAGATCTTATTAGTGATATCCTTCTAATGCTTTTAAAATTGAGGATATGGAACACTTAGTTCTTTGGGGGCTTGGGGGTTTTTTGGGTTGTAGGTTGGTTGGTTTTTTTTTTTTTTTTCCCTTTTTCCAGCTGTTCTCTGTTTCTTTGAGCCTTCCCTGGTTTCCTAGGAAACCTCTGCAGGATGGAATTTGTCTATTTTACAGGCACCGTGCAAGATAGGCAGTTTATTTTGTTGTGTTTGAATGTAACGAACACAGAAAGTAAATATTTGGTGATTTAAATCTCCCATTCAGGAGACGACTTTAGAACCCAACTTGAAGCACATGCATAGCTTTATTTCTTGTAATGAGATGACTTATAGCTAGTTTGTTTGTCCCTTAATGAATGAAAACTTTAATTATTTCAGTATTTTGTTTAAAGGATGGCAACAAACATCAAGATCTATTCATCTGAAGTAAGAACTAGTTAGGAAAAATGATGTAGCAGTGAGTTACTTGTAGTAAAAGAGTACTTATCTTAGAAATCTTTTATCAATTATACTGAAAAATATTAAGTGCACATAGAGATTATTTTGATATGAGCAGTGTTTTTTAAAATCTATTATCACTGGACTATAAGACCTATGCAGACTTTTTGTAATCATCCCCCAGATTAAGCCATGCTGAGTTTTGTTA
Source organism: Larus michahellis (assembly GCF_964199755.1). Lineage (NCBI taxonomy): Eukaryota > Metazoa > Chordata > Aves > Charadriiformes > Laridae > Larus > Larus michahellis. The sequence goes on along the minus strand of NC_133902.1, from coordinate 23,657,962 downwards.
TCTTTTTGCACAAATTCATATGATTTTGACTGAAGGTTGCTTCCAGTCATGAGTACACGTCAGCACACAAACACAGCCCAGTTTCTGGTTTCGGGGGAACTGAGGGAATCTCAGTGGCTTTGGTTTGAGTTTGCTCTGTGCTCAAATCTGACACAGAAAAAAAAGGTCCTTGCATCACCTCAGTACAGAAGAACAAGCAAGTTAAAGCTTTTAGGGTTCTAAAGGTGATCCGTGTGCTTAGTATGATAGATGAACTCCTGGTAAATTTTACGTGAAGCTATAAAATGTTCATTAAAGACTTAAGTTTGGGACAGAATGAAGCGTGCCTAATCTGGATAGTGGACTTGACATTTGGTGTGTGTAACATCCTAATTTGTAGCTCTGCCTGGAAGAATGTTTCAGGAGCCCTAGGCTGGAGTGATGATTAGTAGGAGGGGACGTGACTGCGCCTGGAAAGGGGAGGCTCCTATGGTCCTGTTTTCTAACAGGACACAGCTGTGGCTTATTCTAAGTCCTATAAATGTCAGTGCGTGTTGACTCAATGCCATGAGAAGAAGCTTTCTGGTGTGATAGTTCCCTGCCTTTCTCTTACTGGGACGAGAATCACAAGTGAGCAATTCATGACACGCATACAATTTCAAAATGCCACGCAAGAGCGCAAGATCCTGCTGCTCTTCTTCACGTCTGCAGCAAATGTCCCTGCTTTCAAAGCCCCAGTCACTTCATCGGTACTGCTTGATGATCAGAGTTCCATTGAGAAAAGGAGTAAGACATTCTGCTTTTGCGGCATTTTTTTTTTTTTTAAGTCTACTTATCGCATAGGTTAAATGTTTAAACTTCTGAAAAAATGAGCCTGAAAATACAGCTAAAATACATCACTGCTTTTGAGATAAAGCTGATTGGAACTGAAAGATGGTGAGCTGAAGTGAAAGCACACGCTGTTGGGTAGTATTGTTATCCAGACTTAGTAGCCACCAACTGATACTCAAATTAGCTGGGTCAGTCTTAGGATCCAGGAGTGTATAGCTTCATCAAATAGTTATTGAAGGGCTTTATTCTTGGAGAGAGCTGTAAGACACTGCAGGAGTTATTGTAATGAATTACAGTATAGGCTGTCTTGAGCCTATGTGTAAAGTTTGCCCTTTCAGTTCCACTGTCACACAAGAAAAAAGGTATGGTTTTAATGGATCCCTATTATCTGCCAGTATAATCATATAAAACTGAATCTGGTTAGGATTAATGGAGTGGTTCCTCTTCTGACGTTCAGTTGTTTGCTGTGAAACCATAGGTTTGAGGCTGGTTTAGCAAAAGGGCACACTTCTACTAACTTTAGTTTCCAGTGATTGTTTGTTAGAACTACCAGTTTATACTTCTTCTGGTCACAAGAAATAGAAATCACAGTGACTTTTTTGCGACCCTGATTTGGATTTTATTTCTTTATAAAATAGCTAAATTCACTCTCCATCTTACTCTTGTGTGTGTGCTTGTGCTCTCTTTCTTTTTTTCTTTTTTTTTTTTTTTTCCCTTTTTAATCTCCTAATCTCCTCCCTTGTGGAGGCTGAAAGACTGAAATTCCTCCTTGAAGTCTGCAAGACTTAGAAAATTCTAAGCCACTTGTTTATACAATGTAATGTAATGCAGTTCACAGTGAAATGTAAATACCAGGACACTAATACTCCTGCTTTTGCAGATAGCATTGATTTATAACTGTGTATTGAAATGGCAGAGTGAGCTTTAGGACGTTATGTCATAGTCAGGCAAGACAAATAGGTATTTATTATGATATATAACAAATTGTGAAGTTTGAGGCTAGACCTTGCTTAGGCCTGGTTCTCTTAGTACTTGTCTCAGTAGAAGGTGAGGTTTTTTCCGGGGGTGGTGGTCTAAGTTTTGTTGGGGTTTTGGGTTTTTTTTGTTTAGTTTTTTTTTTTTTCTCTTCTTTCTCCTGGAGTTATCGAGTATAAGTAAGAGACGGATTTGGCAAATTCAGAACTAATGCAGGAGAAGCTTCTCTTGCCTCTTCTTCGTGTCCCCCATAAAAGCAATGCTTCTAGTTTTGCTAGCCTTGCTCAGTGAGGACAAGAACAAATGGTATCACACAACTCTGGTTAAGGCAAGTTTAATAAAAGAAATCACATGTGGTTCTGGCTGGCAATAGCCTCTGTCTGAAAAACTTAGCTAGTATCTTCAGCTTGTTTAGAAATAGCAAAGTCAATTTTTCAGGATTACAGATATTAAAAAGAAAAAGCAACTGCTGTGTAACCTGTAGGCCATTGCAGAGGGTATACAATTATAGAGATTATATCAATATTTTTTGTGCAATGCAGCACAATCTCTTCAGGCATCTGAAATGTTTCTTTCAATCTTAATCAACTAAACATACCCACTGTTCCTAAGGGTGGTGTAGGCGTGTGCCATTCTTCACGTGTAGCTCTGCTGTACATTTTTGTAGCCCGGTACTAGGTTTGGGGCTGGAAGAACTTGCAGATTTAGCCATTAATCCTACTGATAGATGTACTACTAAAGAACACAAAGTATTTCCTCAGAATGCCTTTTTCTTCTGTTTTAGCTGATGCTGTTTTTCTTGAGGTTTTTTCTCCCCCCCCTCCCCGTCCTGTGGGAAACATGTAGGAGCCTGCTACCAGACAGCTCTGGTTTTGCAAATGGAATTGTCTTCATGCAAAGTGCCTGAAGGGCAGTGTTTTCCTTTCAGTCCAACTAAATGCATAATGAGTTTTCAAGCACCTGTGTTAATATACTCAGTGATGTACTATGCCATGCTTGCAAAATTGAGGTTTTTGTAGCCTGTAAAATTTCTGGTGTGTCATCTGCGATGAAAGCTCAAGTCATGTGTTGCACCAGTGCTTTAGATGGTGCTTACTCAGAGAAACTTTCTGCAGAAAGAAATGTCACTAGTGTGTACACTAACGTGTACCGTTTGGTCTGGGCATGAACATCCCTTATCTAGTAAAAAGGAAGGATTTGGTGAAGCCTTGGACAGGATGGTATATATGTTACTCAGGCTGCCTAGGAATATTAAGAAGAACTGAACAGAGAATAGAAAAAACTCAAATGTATTAGAAGTCCCTTTGATCCAAGCTGGCTTTGTTTTTTTCATTAAGGACTATTCTCTCTGAGTTGTCGTGCATTTGAATTCTCTATAACGTGCGAATAGTCCAGCAATTACCTGAAATTAATCAGTTGTTGGTTGCGTAGGAAAGTTTGGGTTTTTTCCACTCGGCTTAAAGTGTTACCTACATTCATAAGGAATTAATAGTAAAAAAGATAATACCAGGACTTCAGGTGCTTGAGGCCTGATTCAAAGGGAATACGTTTCTAAAGGAAGTTTAGGAGCCTATGTGAAGCATAGTCTAGCTCCTGTGCAATGCACCTCTGAGTCGGTATTATGAGCTCTTCTGATCTGGGCGACTTGGCACTAAAGTTTCAAAAAAGCAATAATATTTTTGTTCTTCAAGCACTGATAGAGATTTAAAACAGGAAATGGAAAGTTGAAGAGAAATTTTTCTCCAGATCTATTAAAGCGCCTCATTAATCATATTTTAATATTTCTGTATTATCTGGACTTTGAAATGGATTTTATTTCTGGATTATTTTGAAAGTATCATATTGCTACATCATAGTAAAATGGCGTCCCCTTCCGAAACAGCCTACATACCAATGCGTTATGCCCAAATTCTTCGTGCATTAAGGAGGTTGCACTGCTCCTAGGTGGGGGAATGGAAGCAGAGCGATGAGACATCAATTTCCAGCTGTCTGCTTGATTCCAGATGTTCTCTTCGGATACTGTTGGGGAACATTCAGTAGGGAAGGTCTCCCTATGGATTCATTCACACAGTGACCACCTTCTGGATTAAGGGTGTTTCACAGTGAGCTCTAGACACCTGCTTTATGTCAGGAATGTTTAATTGTATAGCTCAGTTGCAGGAGGATGCCCTGCAAAACACCGTTACGCGTTTTCCTATGCTGTCCTATTTGGAAGAAGATGCTTCTGTTACCAGAGAGGTGATTTACATGGATGCCATTCTGTTCTTTCATTGTTTATTACCATATGTGCATCTGGGATTTAATTTATCGCCCTTGAGATAGTCTGAAGAGTAATTATGTTCTAAATAAAGCAATCGCAAGCTTTGTACCTTACCAGTTGGCTCTTCTGCCTCAGTGCCTGATCACTGGGCTCCTCAGGGTGTATTCTTTTTGGAGAGAGCTTGCCAGTAATGAATGAGGCCTGTTTTCCATATTGACCTCAAACTGTACATAATTACCTAAATCCAACCAACCGTAACAATGAGGTGTGCACAGAAAATGTGCTTCATAGAGGGATTTTATAGAGCTTACAGTACAGTTAAGTTGAAATTGCCTAGCTATTTATGGGAAATAAATGCCCTCTGCTGCGCCTTCCCTCAGTTCTGCGCCATGAAAGAAACGCATCATCTGTATCAGCACTGCTGGGAGATTCGCTGTTTCCATGTTTTGGCTAGAAACAATATTATTGAACAATAGGAATGGCTGTGTGTCACTCTTTAATACCTTTACAGTAATGTTCATTTCCCAATTACAGGATTTCTAGCACAAAATGATTTTTTTCTTTGATCTTTTTAGTTCAGTCAATCAAGAAATTCATTGCTCTGTATTTATAAACATCTCCTCCCTGCTCTAGGCTCGATCGTGAGCCTGTTGCTCAGCCCTCAGTTAAGGGCAGGGCATTAGGAGACTTCGGAAGGTGCATTTTCACCCCGAAGCATGAGTAGGACGATGGAGGGAACTTCACTCTGGCAATGTGACATTTACTTAGGGCAATCTGGACTTGCGTTTGACTTGACAGCCGAGCTGCCCCCTTCTTAGGGTAAGAAACACGTTTTGGGCAGGGAATTCACTTTTGCCTAAGACATTGAATTTCTTCATTTCACATGACAGTTTTCCTTGCTCTGAGCAAGACGAACAGCAACTGTTGTGTTCCTGCTCCTTCCTCACACCCTGCCTGGCTTCAGCTCTGTCTCTGGTGGTCACCTTCCAGCACTGGTTCAAACTGTGAATTCCTGAGTTCTTAATTTCTCATTCACTCCAAAATCCTTTTCATTGTAGGTGAATTACTTTGAGGGTAAAAAGGGAGAATTGGTTCATTTAATATATACTGATTCCCATTTGTGAAACAAACAATTAGAAAACTGATGATTGATTGACGGTCCTAATTATGATTCTGAGGCGAGTTCTACACTGGAAAAGTTGAATAAACACATCAATTTTTCTTGTTACCCTTGATAGATTAGCATGAAAGTAAAGAAAGTGATTAATTTCAAATGAATGTTTCAAACAGTGGAATCTTCTCACAACTTAGCTGATTGTCAAGTGGAACTTAACTATGTTTGATTCTTGTGCAACTTGGCACTGAACTAGCAACCTTAGATATTTTACATGTAGTAGAAATACTTTTCATGCAGTAGGCATTGAAATAGCTTGAGGGAGAAACACCTGTGCAAATTTTGTGTATTATTGAGATGATAAACACTTTATGAACGCAATATTAACAAGTTTATTTGCACCAAAAAAATTTGGCTGAGTAAATGACTGAAACCTGCCTCTTGTTGTGGTTTTTTTTTTTGTGTTTTTTTTTGTTTTTTTTTGTTTTTTTTTTAAATGGAGCTTTTAGGAGGTTCACATCTTATTTATTTTTCCTCTGGTCTCCAGTATGTAATGTAAGTTCAGAGCTTGGGAATGGTCTTAGGAAGATTGCTTGGAAATCAAAATCCCTTTGACCTGAAGATGTTGTGCCTGGAGTTGATGCTGAGAGCCAGGAGCAGATACTGATCCAAGAGTGATCTCCAGGCTGACACTGTGTGTAATGAGTCTGCTCCGCTCTTTTAGGCTGGTACCTTTAAACTCAAAGTGGGTCTTTTTTTATTTCTGAAATCAGCACAGAACCAGTGAAATAAAGGCAAGCCACTGTTTATTTACTTCAGCTTTCATGAAGGAGGCCTATCCCAGGCTCTAGGCAACCTGCCATCAATTATCCGCACAACTCATAACAATAAAGGCAAAAAAGCAGCAAACCATACCCGTGTTTGCCAACTGCCTTAGCTGAGGGGAAATGAAATCATAGAGCCCCTCGCATTCCCTTAGGCCCTGCAACTCGGCCCCTATCAAACATTTGTTCCAGAAACAAGCTACGTCTCTGTTGGAGTTAAAAATGTACATGTTAATATATTGCAAGAGATCATGAAATTTCCTAGCTTAGAAAGCTGGCGGTGCCAGGCTCCTCTTCTGTAGACTATAATTTCCTTTCTAAAGAGAGAAGAAGCATCTGGACCTACTTAGTCCCTGCGCAGTATTCCTCCTCCACGTCAGCAAACTGGAGCTCCAGTGCAACTGGCCAGGGTCAGCTGTGGACTGCCTGGAATCTTTCTTATTAAACAATCCCGGAGTTTTGGATCTGGACCAAACCCCCAGAACTGAACACAGTGGGACAGATGAAAAGTCCTGTTTCTAAACCAGAACTGGGTTGCAAAAGGTCATTGATGCATGCTGCAGATGTTTCCCTGTGTGCTCTGAGTCTCGGACCTCAAGTGCAAAACCTTCTCTCAGCATATCTAGGATTAAAAACCCAATTAATGGAGGGGTCTGCTTTCATTCATCTATACAACAGATAAGGCAATAGGCTATGTTTAACTTTTTGAGATCAGTATTGAACTGGCAGTTTAGGATTAACTCAGTTCACTTAGAAAAACTTGTTTAAAACTTACGTTCTCAGCCACTGTCCCTTGGTAGAAATTTTCCAGTAAATAAACTTCTGTCAAAGGTCATATTTGAATTGTGATAATATAAAATTATAATGTAACTGGGATGATTGGTAGGGTATTCATTTAGGGGAGAGAATGGTGTGATATCCTATTTCAGTCCTTCTTCTGTCTCCCTGACTCTTTCTAGACTACTATTCTTCTGACTGCTAAGAGAAAATCCAGTAACATTATTCTTGGCACCAGATTAACCTGAGGATTGTTGGCTACTGACATGCTGGGGTAGATGGAGATAGAAAAATGGGACTCTCGGAGCCCATTAATCAGGGAGATTGGAACAAGATGCTTCCAGTGGAGAGGAGTTGTCTCCTGACCTTATTGCCTTAAAAAAAAAAACAACCCAAACCCCACACTAAAAACCCAACACCCCCATCCCCCAACCCTCCACCCTAAAGAAACCAACACCAAACTGGGTTTTCTGATTTTCTAGAGGCTGTGTTTGAAGCCAGCTCCCACTCAGAACTTTTCTGAAAGGCTTAGCTGAGCAGTGGTGAAACTGGTCACAGCTGTAGTGAATCCTTTGGAGTTATATTTCAACACTGGCTAATTTTGTGGTATATTTTTCCTTTGAGTGCAATGTCACACTCGAGTAACTAATGCATGAAAAAATGCACTGTCAAGTCAGATCGTTTGACTTCCTGTCATGACAGTTCTGTTTGGAAGAGGCAGATCTTGGAACAGATCTTCATCTGGTGTAAATTACAGAGGTTCCATTACTTCAGTGGAATAATTTACGCAAGCCAAAGGTCTGCAACGTTATCCAGAGACCAGGTGTGCCACGTGGATTTTTTCCCCCCATTGTCTGTGAAGTCATATTGTGTGTATTAGCGATGGGAGGGTTTCTAGTGTGATGCTGAGCTGTTTGTTGCGCTGTGTGTAGCTAATGCTAATCATAGTCAGCAATTGTGCAATGAAAATGTTATCCTTACTTATGCTTACCTTGCGTATAAAGCACATCCATAAATTTGGAAATATTCCCTAACCTCCAGGCTGTAATTTGGGGATAGGAAAAACTCCCATAATGCACGCACTTTTAAACTGGAAAAACAACAAATGAAAATGTAACAATTCGTGTTTGCCACTTCTTGGGCCGACATCCAACATAGCCCGAAATGCCTGAATTAAGGCTTGGATTAGGGCCCCGTTCAGTTGTTGGGATGTTGTTACTGAGCAGTTTCGCAGTTCTTTGTGTCCTAATTGGAGAATGTGAAAGAGACCTTTTCTCCCCTCCTGGGCGAGAAGCTGGGCCCAGTTTTGACCTCAGATGAGTGGTCAGTTGATGCTATTTCAGATATCGTTTAATGTTACGCATGAAAAAGGCTGGGATTAGAGCCCTATGAAGCTTGTGTCAGAGACAGACTATGAGCAACAAAACAGGCAAGTTTTGTCGTATTAATTCCCAATCTGTAGCAGGGGATTTAGTATTTCCACTGACACTGCTGTAAACCTTTTGAGAGAGGACCAGATCTTTTTTGCCTGATCCCTCAGAAGTTGGGTAAGTCCTCACCGAGGCTCCAAGTGTTGCTATAAAACAGATTCTGACGATACTAATAAAGCTACTAATAATACTACCTAAAAGTAGCCATGGGAGGCTGGTTTGTCTCCTCCTGACTGAAATGTTTTATTTTTAAAATAAAGCATTGGGATATCCTCAAGCTTATGGTCCAGTATAATGAATAAAATTAAGCAAATTATTTATGTCCACGAATAACTGTGTCATTCTTTCCCATATTTTATGTCAAGTTAATGAAAAGCAGCTAATAAAATTAACATCCAGATAAGCTAATTTTATTTATTTGAACTTCTTGATATCGTGTCATTTCCTGGAAGTATAGAAATTCCCTGATCGCTATGTGGCACTTCTTAATAGACTACAGTGGAGGAAACCATAAAGCACATATAAAAAAATCTGTGTATGCGTATGTGGGACAAAGGTAAAGAAAGCTTATTATGTTGATGAATGAATATTAGGGTTTATCATTTAAAAAGAAAAACAAGGCATTTGTGAATGTTGGCATGGTGAGATGTTATTTCTTTTCTTTCCCAACTTTTATGGGAACATGTGGGAATAATGAGGAAAAATTCTTTCTCTTGTGGTCAAATTGCTGTATTTCCAAACGAGGCATAAAATAGTATAAAATGAATTTATCTTGCTTTAAAAAATTAAACTTTTAATTTCAGCAAACTTTATTTAACTGAAAAAAATGTACTTAGACATCAGGCTTTTTACCATCGGGAAATTTTTTAACTGATTTCCACTTCTAAGTATTCCTCAAAGCAATGAGATAAAACCCCCACAACTCTGCCACAAAGTCTGTAAAGTCTGCTGTCCCCCAAAGCCAGGAAGATCAGTATCCTTGCTAGAGCGCTACTGTGGTTTCCAGTGTCACCGGCTTAATTGGAAATTCATGTAGATGGAAGAAGATGGACACAGGGCCAGACAATTCACAAACCATGAATCTGGAGCAGGGGAGGAGTCAAATCCCACGCTGGGAGGAGACATTTGTTGTTTTGCTGGTTCCTTGCTTTGCAGGATCATGGGCCAGCACTGAAATAAAGGGGGAGGAGGGAAGGGAAATTAAAAAAAAAAAGGGGGGGGGAAGGAAATATACCTTTCTTCCAGCCTTGCTCTAAGTCAGCATGCATTTCCATTACAACTTAACTTAGGGGGGTTTTTGTTTTAAGATCTTCAATTCCTGTCCTATTTAGTGTTCTCTAGAATTGGCTTAAAACTAAGTAACGTGAATGTGGTTGAATGTAAGTTACTGTTTAATATTATGTATTAATTAATAATACACCTTTTGTTCCAGAACAAAAATAACCAAGGAAATGTACGTAAGCAAAGTGAGTTAATGACATAACCTACTTTTCCAGTTAATGGATTATCATAGTGAGATGAGATATGATTTTTTTTTTTCCCCTCTAAATAATTCTCCACAGGTTTTTTTTGGTTTTGGTTTCCCCCCAACCCCACCCCGCCAGTTGATAAACATGACTGAAGAAGATAAACATAACTAAAAAAGGCTGGAGTACTTTGGGAAAATGGAAGTACAAAGTATGACACTGACATCACCTTTCTAAAATTTCATTCCGACAAGCATTTTCTCAGTTGCATTAGATCTGGACACAAATGCAATCAAAATATTTTGTAGCCAGTACGGAGAGGAAGGAAACGGTGTTAATCGTTGTGGTCTGCGGTGTTTATTTTTATAGCTGTGGATTAAAGCAGTCTCATATGGTTGGTGTGTCGAAGCTGAGAAGACATCTATTTGATAATACTTAATAGCTTGGCATCACATCAGTTTCCGTAATTTCCTTTTCAAGTATTATGCTGCTGCTTTTTCTTTTCCAGTGAACCAGATATCACACTGTCAGTTACCTGAGGAAAGGGGAGTGTTGCACTGTGTTAATGAGTATCTCTATTGCGGGTATAATGGTGGCAAGTCCCTTAAAAAAAAAAAAAAAAAAAAAGTTGACTTTCACTTTCTGTATATTTATAAATGAATTCAAAGTACAAAGTTTCATGTATTTGCTTATTTATTGTTATAGCTAATTAGGCCATTCTTTGACTCCAGCGCTAGAAGCATGAGAACTTGGAGTTCTAAATCTGAATGTAAGAAGTTTAGCTCTTCATGTGCAAATGTATGAATTTAGGTATGTCTATCACTATGGTGAATGAAAACAGACAGCAGGTCCTGGCTTGTATTGCTGGAGAGTCAAGATAAATGCTTAATTAATAAAAATCGTGCTTTCCCATTGTAAGTGATCTTCTTTGGTTGTGACCAAGGCAGTGTAAACAATGGTGCTTGTAGCAGTTGATATCCTTTTTCTGACTATGCTGACAAAGGTTTAATGTAGGGAACTCACATTTCTCTTTGAGATATGGAGGGGACTAATGATAACCAGACAAAAGTTTATCAAGTAGAAGAAATAAGCAAAACTTACTATGTAGTGTTTAAGAGTAAAATCTGTTCAAAAAGCATGTGTAGCAAATTTAAAAACTACCTGTGGAGTATGTATGTATGAAAACAGCGTTTTCCACCTAGGCTAAAACTGAGCAGCTTTGAGGCAACAAGAAGCCATTTTTTCAACTGAAACACAGATGCCAAAGGATGAAATGACCTTGCAAAAGAACTGCTTTAAAGAAAAGACAAGGTACAAAAACCATGGGGGCTGGACATCTTTATTTGGACTTGATAATGGCATTGCCGGCTCATGAGAAGAAATCAGACTGAAGCAGTACGTTTGCTTAGCTGTTGTCTTGTGGCAGTCTCAGCTTTAGTTCATTGAGCGTTGCAAAATATGATGTGCAGTGTATTACAGGGACTTTTGGCTGTGAAGAGCATGGATTTTTACTTTCTAGTAAAACTAGAAAAAAACCAAAACCCACCCAGATACTTGTGGAGTGTCTCAGAAAAGAACTGATGGATTTATTTTTCCAGTGGATGAAAAGGTAGGTGGTTGGATGTGTTCTTTCAGTACTAATGTTGCATGTGATGTAGCTATATGTGTAAGTAATAGATATCTCACTTAAAAATCTCTAAAATGCTTTAAAAAATTATTAGCAACATGTACTCAGCAAATTTAACTTGCTGTCGTTCATTCTTGCAGTATAATTAATCTTTTTATGGTCCATCTGGTATATTTTATAATTTTTTAATTTTTAATTAGTAAAAGTGAGATGAAGTCAGATTTGTGTGAGAGAGAAACTGGAACTAAGATGGGTGATTATAAAACGACCAGATAATTTAAATCTAAAAAGTGGTCTTTAAATCTAACTTGGTCTTCTGGTAATATTATTTGCAGTGCCCGTGCTTTGCTTTCTGCATCTTTGAATGCAGAATACACTTTTCTGAGGCGTATAGGAGTGGGCTGTTTCAAAATCAGAGGAAAGTAAGCCCAGTTCCCTCAGATATTTTTGGCACGTGGCCAGAGAGGCAGATGAAATACAGTATCACCCTTGCAAATTCAGCGAACAAATTTATTTTCATGGAACAGAACTGCGTGGCTTCTCACAATATATGATTAGGCAAGCAATGTTGAAATCATCATAGACTATCTCCAGTTGGAAGGGACCCATAAGGATTGTTGAGTCCAACTCCCATGGTAACACGCTAAAAATTAACACCTAAATCAGTATTGCTATCGAGAAATGCGTAAACCGAGCAAAGCAATAGATTTCAGTTTGATATTGAAAATGCTTTCCAATTTTATAATAGCTAGTAATTTACACAAATCAGGTATTAAATAGAATCTAGCTTAAAAATCTAGCTTCCAACTTAGTGCAGACTCAGGTCGAATTTCTGAAAAGTGACCTCTAGTTGGCTAGCTAAAAAAAAAAGAGGAAGGAATGAGTAGCTGTCCTCAAAGTATCTCAAGATGAATAGGCCTACTATTTCAGAGAGGTAAAGATTTCAGTGTTCTAAATTGGGAGTCTTTTGGGCCTGAATTTGAAAGGAGCAATTTATTTGCCCTTTTTACTTCAGGTTGAGTGGTAGTTGTACATCATTTCATTAGAAAACAACAATAAAAGAAATCTTTCCAGCTGAGCAACCAGAAACAAGGGACGACTTTCAAATTTTACACATTCCTCAACTGTAAAATAGGAACAAAGTAATATTATGTAACCTAGGGTTTTTCTGAAACTCCAACGCACTTAATATCTTTTGATGGAATTAATTATGTCTTTTAAATGTTTTATGCAAATTAAATGCCATCTCAAAATATTGCTGTTTCATGGTACAATGGAAAAAGATCTCCTTAAAATTATGAATTTGATAAATAATTTTCTTGCAGGATATTAATCATAACTCTAAAAATACACTTTGAAAAATAACCTTTGAAATATTTTAGAATAGATACATAATATATGTATATATGTATAATGTAGAATTTATGGAATGCAAAGGTAAGCATCCTAATCTCCTTAGGAAGAGATTGTACGTCAAACTTAGCAGAGTCTGTCTTCTCTGAATTCATTCAATGAACAGAAAAAGAAATCAGCAGGAAAAATAAATTTCAAGAGAGGTATCTGAGGATTATTAGTGTTAGTAATTTTTAGGTATGGTATCTGCAAATTGTGTCCACGATTCCATTACTTGTGATGCTACGTCAGAGGTTTTAAGTACTTCAGAATTAGTTTACAAACTCTGCCCTTTCTCCTGAAGGCACTACATATCAGCAAAATATTTCCAGCTCCATTAAAATTTGCAGCAAATGGTTTATGTTAATTATGCAAACTAAATACCTGCTAAATTATTTTCATGTCCCTAATACAAAAAAAGACAAAGCATGGCTTAAGGCTCTAAATAATTTTACAACTAGAAGATTACCTAATAATTCAGTTTGAATTCAGACATCAGGTTTTTGCAAAGCCAGCCATGTGCAAGCTGAAACTGGAGTTGAGTCACACCAAAACACAAGTTATTCTACAAATATTAAAAAACTCCTGCCCCTGGAAGTTATTCAAAAGTAGCACGGAGCTTGCGAACTGGTGCCAACTGGGATCCTGAACACAAGAGCATGACCGAACCTGCTAGTGAAACTACGTGACAACCTGCTGGATGCAGACAGGCATTTGCGCTCCTTACAAAAGACATTTTCTGTAAGTTGAGGGAGAACCCTAAATATTGTAAAGAAATTAAGGGTCAATAAATACAGCCACAAGTGCATTCCCGCTACTCTTACCTCAATCAAAGTGGTTATGCAAACAGCATGTGTTTATCCATTTATAGTGGTTTTATCTCACTTTAGTTATTTTGACTTTTATAACTGTTCAGTGGATTTATAATAAATGGCAAATGAGTTTAATTCTCACCAGCTTATTCTTTTGTGGATGCAGAAAACAAATATGAGCTGGCAAGCTGGGGCAATTAAATAACACGAGTATGTAAAATTAAATGGGGCCATTACCCACTTTAGATATACCAGGACTATGGACATAGATAAATTGCTGTATGGACTCAGCCACAGGAGCGCGGAATCTGTTTTCCCAGTCAGCACAACCTACTTATTTCTGTTCCATCCAACAGGATATGCAAGTGTATGGCTTACTTCGGAGCCATACTGACATGCTGTGCTGTATCTGGGACATAACAGTTGCCTAAATGTAGGCATTTAGGGCTTTTGAGAAGCTGTAATATGTCCTGTTTTGTCTTCAACTGCTAGTCCAGGAGAGCATGGGTCCTCCTGTATGCCCTGTGTTGCATCTGCTAGCCTTACTTAGAGGTCTTGCATGCTTTGGCATCTAAAATATCATTAGATGACCTCTATTTAAGCAACTGAATCAAGCCCAATATATTGATGAATGTGTGCCTGTGCTAAGTTTTCTGCACTATGTATGGTTTTTTGTGGCTGCCTTGCACTTGAAGTAATAGATTTTTGTCATGTGCAACCCTGCAATTGTTTTTTGAAAGGTAATTCACAAACTCCTTTACGTTGGTAATGCATTTAGTGCAATACTTTGAATCTTGTAAAATGCCAAGAAATTCGTCGACTGAAGCATGTATTTCACCTGACATTTTAATTTGAGTGTAAAGAGTTAATTAGAAAATTAAAAAACTGATAATGATGGTGCAACCACGTAATAAAAACAAGCAGCATATTGATACTTGCGTATGCTAAATCTATATTGAGAGGGTAAGAGTGAACCAACAGAAAGTTGTATAACACATCATGAGAATTGCAGCCCAGGGCCAAGGCACCACGGTTTCTGAGAGGGAAGGTCGGTTATTGAAGGAAGTCAAGGATGTATCAGTCCAAAGGACCAAGTAAGAGGAGTCCAGGTTTACACGGTAGACCAGTCTAGAGCAGGAGAGCAAGAATCCAGAGCAGGAGCAGGAGTGAGGGCTCAGGAAACCAGAGTTCAGCTGTACCAAAGGAAAAAGAAAAGCCAAAAAAGCCAAAAGAAAAACCAATGGCCTTCCCTTATATAAATAACATATCTGACATGTCTGGATTTCAGTTTGAGGAAAATTGACTGTGAGTAGTGCAGGCCTGCCAGAACCTGACAGTAAACATGCAACCAGCAGCAGGTTGGGACTTATCATTGAGCTTTTTCACTTCTCATGACCTGGAAAGGATTTTACAGCAAAATACCTGAGCAAATACAGCAAAATACAGCTCCCTTTTATTTATAATTGAGTTGTTTTCTACAAGGTGTGAGGTAAACTAAGTTCAAACTGCTTGATAATGCAAAAAAGGAGGGTCCCCTTTCATGTTTCTGGATCAATGAATATGATGAATGCCTGGTACTCCTGAAGTTGAGTAAATGTGAATTTATTAGCCGTGGGATATTTTTATGTTGTTTTGTGTGAGTATGTAGATGTTTTGTGGGAGGAGGATGTAGGAGTAAAGGTAGGATTTGGAAAATGTTTATATGCTTCTGATACATATAATGCTGATGTTAGGCTTTTCATGGAAACTGGGGAAATGCATACGCAATTAATTAAAGCTTGGTTACTAATAAAGCATTTTGAAATGGAAAACTAGAACTAAACAAAAAGAAGGAACAATCCGATGCTGATAATAGTAGATGTGGTTAATGTCATGAAACCGAAATACTGTTAATGCTCATGAAGATCTCATTTAATTTTATGAAAAGTTAGCCGTTACAAATCTAAAACATGACTGGATAGGACACTTGCTGCCAAAGATGACTGCTATTAAGCCCATATTTTATATGTGGAAGACCGTAACTTCTCAGAAACAATGGATTAAATACAGCCAAAATGTGGGAGGATGTTTTCTGTTTACGTGCAGGGGAGGTGAGCGGACTGGCTTCTAAACACACGTGTGCAGTTGTTGCACTGACCCCTCCCTGCTCTGTGCAAAATACGCATTTGAGCTCACAGCTGAGACCTTCCCGCAGCTCCATAGTTTATACGTACTCAGTCCTGTTTGGACGACCAAGTCTGCGTGCCCCAAGGGGGTGGGGGTGCAGCTTAACAGAGGAAAAATATACCAGCCCATACGAAAAACTGTTCTGCAAGGCCAATATGCTGAAAATGGAATAGTACTCAAAGCTGTGAGGATTTAGCTGGGCCAATTATGTTTGAAGTGGGAAGCTTATGATGCCTCCATTTGCATTTTATTCTTTCTGTTTTAAAGATTCAGAGGGACACTTAAGATTTGCTTAGTACTCTGTGCGAAATGCTTGCAGGAAGGCCCTGGCAGCTGTCACTTCTGTAGAGATTGTGAAACCCCGTCGCTGAAGTAGAGTCATCCCATACTCAGTAGACTCGCAAACGAAATGGCACTGCAGCAGTTTCATCACACCTTTCAGCAAGGGAAACTCAATGGGAGCTCTCTGGAGTCTTGGTGGTCTGACTTTTCCTTCCTCCCCTGCGAGCTGTGGAGGGGGCCTGGCTCGACCAAGTATCTACAGGGCATCCAGCCACATCATGCCTTTTTCAGATGTAAGTCTCATACTCTGTGTGGCTCGGACCTCGCTGGGAGGTGTGGTCCAGCAGAACTTAAAATGTAGCAAGGAAGATTCAAGGTACGAAGAGTTAAAAAAGCCTCACACAGGAGAGGCTCATAGGAAGGTAAGGAGGAGGAATTCGGAGTCTTAAAAACTCTTACCCCGTGCTTCATTCTTCTGCTCTACACAGCTACCACTGTGATGGCAACAGGCCAACGTATTTGGTCTTCCTCATGGCTTGTTAGCACATGCAGTCCGCAGTGTCAGTGCGCAAGTTATGGGTACTGGGTGTCTTCTACTGCAGTGATAAGGTATGGAATATATCGGTCACTGTTTGCCTCATGCATTTTTTTTCTTGCAGAAAAAGTGTCAATGAGTTGGGCTGCAGGGCTGGGAACGCAAGAAAGGTCTCTCTTTCAGAAGGTCGAGACAATAAACCAAAGTAGAGCCTTCCTGAATTTTAGGAAATGAGGAAATACAGAGTTAAGGACACACTTCTAGCAAGGGACAACGTATAATTCAGGAGCACCTTGATAAATTATTTCAACTTTAGGAGAAATTTTCTATGAATTAGCCTGAAAGTTATAAAATTGAGATGACCTTTTTCTAGACTTCAGATTTGGGTAGGACCCTGTTGGATATATGGTAAAAGGCAAACGTGTGCTTGTTCGTGAACAATTGCACTCTTATCTTTCCTCAATTTATAGATTTTTAGGTTGATATTCTTCTCTGATTCAGTCTTTGGCATAAAATGAAGTTCTACAACAGGAAATTAATGAATAAACCTGTGTATAATGGTAATGAAGCTATTTTTATAGATGTCCTTTGTCTATTTAGTTACAGCTGCTTAAAACTGCAGTGCTTTAATGGTTAGCAGGTGCATCATATTTAAATAATCAAGCACTAAATAAGTAATAAACACCAAAGGTGCTTTTGGATTATTATCAGCCACCGAAATGAGAGTTTGCAGACTCTAAATTAATCTGCGAACGGTTTCAATAATATGTGATGGAATCAATTTGGAAACTGATTTTCTTTTTGTGCCAAAGTGAACAAAAAGATAGCTTTGGCCTCAGTGCCAAGAAGATGCGTTTTCACCACTAGATAATAATATGCATTTACTCATGTCAGCGTAGAAAATCAGCCTGGATTTTCCTGTAAGTAATTGTGCGATAGTCAGTGGTACTACAGTGATGGTTGATCTTGTCTCAATTGGGATTTTACATTGCATTTTCTAATACTAGTTTTCCCACTGTGAACAAACAAACAAACAAACCCACCAAAACAAAAACTAAAAATAACTGTCCTACTGACAATCAAAGAAACCAAATTTGTATTTTTATATATATATATTATTTTTATTTTTTTTAGCAAGAATTCTCTCTTAATCTATAGCTATTGATTTCCAAGCAGCCACAATTATATCAGGTAAGGAACATGAATAGGGTAGGACTAGTTTGAAACCTGGTGGCCTGAATAGAGAGGGAGAGAGTGGCAGGGCCTGAGGTGATTCTTTCCTTTCTGAAAGGACAATAGAGAAATTTAGGGGATGGTGAAGTTATATTTTAGGGAATGAATGAGGCTGAAATTCAAGAGACAGAAGAACGTGTTGAGGTTTGGTAAGAAAGGATATGCAGTCCTGAATACATGGTTCTAAAGGAATTACTGGAAAAGAAATATATCAGTATTTCCAATCCAAAACCTTATAAAAACATGAGTCATTAAAAAAGTTAAAATAACCATAAGCTTAGTCTTTCAGCTTTTTAGTTGCCTTCTGCATTTGTTTAGGTTTTTAGGCTCCCCCACCCCTTTTCTTTTTTTTTGGTAATAGTTAGAGTTTCTATTTTAAACCTTTCTTCTGCAAGCTTGGGGCTAGAATTATCTCTTTCTTTGCATGACATCTTAAATCCTCATAAATTACATGATCTAGAATCTATAGTTTTAAGAAAAATACCATGCATCTTCAGACTCATAATGAAATCATTGGAAGAGATAGGGTAACGCATCCCCTATACGTTACTCCTTGGAACTGAAAGATGTGGTTATATTTGGATCATATGTAATGTAGGACTCAGGTGTATTATACATCATATTAACATTCTAGTGAATAACGGAATGATAAGTATGCTTAATAATACCCTTTGGAAGGAATTTTGTTATTATAGTTATGATAAATGTGTGCTACTCATGAATAGCAGGAGAAGTAGGTGATTTCCTAAGTCATGGTGAAAGCATGAATATTAGGCTAGTCAATGTATAGTCATTTATATAAATTAAACTTCAATTTCTAAGTGAAGCTTTAAAACTTTTGCCTTTTATTTGTAAGGTACACACTTTATTTATGTTTTGAATTACGCAGGATATATATTTACTCAAAACCAGGAAGCATTTAGAACATACACTGTGTGTGTTTGTTATTCCTGGAAAGGTCCAACCAGACTAACACTAAATACAACACGGTGTAATATGTTTTCTAAACGTCTTGTTGTACCTTTGCTTTTAGAAATTACCAAATCTGTTCATTTATGCTGTTTCTGTAAGAAAAGATGATACTGACCTGACTTCGGAGGTAAATGACAGCTGAGAAATAATGTTCAAGAGTTTTAAAATAACCGGTCTGAAACACTCTGAAAAAGGTATTTGGTGCTGCAGTATACTTTTATTGTACGTTGTGTGTGAGAGAGAAAGAGAGAGATGGTCTAACAGATATTTTTCTAAATAACTTTTGGATTTGGAAAATGTTGTCCAAACTGTTGCAAAATTGGTGGTGTCCATTTCAGAAGTGAGTTTGTCTGCTGTCCCTAACTCTGCTCATCAAGCAGATCAAAGACCTCTTCCTATACGCCGTGTCTTACTTAGGCGCCCGGACCACATTAGCTGAAACAATTCCTTTTTGGCAACGTGGCGATTTCTGAAAGTTGCCATCGGGGCTTGGAACGCTGCTTGGAGGTGCAGAGATGAGGAATAGGAGATAACCTTTCCTCCTGTGTAAAGCTAACGCAGATAGGAAGGGATAGAACAGTAAGCATTGGAACCGTGATTTCTGATAGCATTTTACAAAATAGGCCATCCTTTATATACATGAACTAAGTCCATAGGTGAATAGGGGATTAATACTGAATTGCCCTGATGAGCTTAGGAGTTTTCAGCTCATGGGCTGAACGCTGTGGCTGGTCATGCTGGGCTGCTTGGATGCTGTTCTGGTTCACTAATGTTTTCACAGGAAAAACTTTGTGATGGTCTCTAAAACAGCGTAAAGACACACAGCTATTTGAACTGTGTGAGTCCATTTCCTTTTATCGTCATTGCTACCAATATATCGATTTGTGCTTTAATGCAAGCTAGGTGCAAATTGTAAGTTGTTTGTTCCTAGCTCCAAATGCAATATGTTTTATTGTTACAAGCTGAAAGAAGAGGAGGGAACTGACGTGATCATTAGCTGTGCTATTTCATCTCCAGTGGAAAGAATTACTTGCATAGCAAAATGCTCTTCAGAAACATGCAGCCTGTTTGCAAGGTACCTTTTTGGTACCTTAAGTAAGCTTTGCGACTAGTAACTCCTATGACTCTGTGTCAGTAAGTGCCATCTGTGTCAATAAACTTGCGAGCATTTTACATATGGTGTATAGTGATTAGTACCACTGGAAGACTCAATGTGTGAAGATCAAGTCCTGAACATTTTTAAAAATTGAAAACCTGAAGTAGTTGAAATTTAACAGGCAGCAAACCAGGGGGCGTTGCTTTACTGGAAAGAAAATGCTCCCCATGTGCCTGCTTTTCATTTTCCGCACACACTGCGTGGCCCGCATGCAGACACCACATTTAGGAAACGCTGGAGCGTACTTGATTAAAGGCTCTTTGGAGCTCCTTCCCGCAGAACCAGCTGGTGGGCTGTTTATGCTCCAGCATGGCTTTCTACAGATAGCTGGCAGTTCTATGCATTTTCCTGTGATGCACATTTCATTTGCTTTATAAATTAGGTGTCAGTTCATGTCCCGCGTGCCTATGATAACGGTGGCCTCTCACCACCTGTTTGGTAGTGCCTGTTAGCCATAAACTCTGCTCCCCATAGAACAGTGCCAAGCAAGCAGCCGAGGTATGGCCGAGTTGAATGATGAGTTGCTGCTGGATTATGCTTTTCTCTTGGATGAATGGCACCGTTTCAAGTGCCATAAGCCTGGATCAGGACTTTATTTTGAGTAAGTCAGGGTAACAACATGGAATAGAAAGAAAGAAAATGCAGAAGCAGTGATTTGTTGAGTGTAAATGGGAAGGAAAATAAAATCTGGCCAACGGCTGAAAATGAATCTCATCAAGATTTGTGTTAACCTGGGCCTTCAGACTGATTTTTATTCCACATTTTTTGGATTTAATCTGCCTTGGGATTTAGGAGATATTTTTAAAGGAGTGGAATAGTTTTCTGAACTCTGGAAGACTAAAGCTATTTCCGTATGAAATAGCCTTCCTGGCTATGTCTCAGTTTCCCATATGTATTAAAATACTGGAAAATGTACTTTTGTTCTTTTGTACTATGTGATCAATTATAAAGACATATGAAATGTAGATTTTATTTTTTATTTTTTCCATGTTTGGGTTAGTAACTATCGCTGTCAGGAATTTTGCCTTATCAATCTCGCATTATTTTTATACAAAATAATGGGAACTCCAGGGGAGCAGAGGTGCAGTGACTGCAGGAAAGGAAACCCAAAGAGATTTGCTGAGAGCAGATGATCCCTGGGATAATGGTTTGTCAGCATTTTTTTTTTTAATATGTGGGCCCTTAAAAATGTTGGGGGTGCAGAGTACTGTAGAGCAGTATAAATCTTCTAACAACATATTTCCATTTCCTTTGGCTTTCTTTAAACCGAGGGGCTGAGGCGCACGTCCTAACTACATCCCGGTTCCATTCTGGGAGCAAAAGGATAGTTTCCACAATCCTGGCTTGCCTGTTTGTTTCCTTTTGGGCCCCCATTTTTATCAGGAAGAAATATCGGGGGATGCCTTGGAAGGAGGTTCTGATGCCTTCTGGTCAGGGCTCAGGTCTGGAAGATCAGCGTACCAAGGGCACGCTGCTGCCGTCTGCATTTTATGCCCTTCATCCATAGCTGTAGTTATCTTCACGGGCCCTTTTTCTTTTTAACCCAGAGACCACAGGTTCAAACCCACGTTTCTGGACTGTGCTAGGGATGCCCTTTTGACACAATTGCCAGCAACTCTGCCAGATAAACTGGGGGAAAGCCTATAACCTGCTCAACATTGAAAGAGATTAATATGCAGAGAAAGACAAATATTGGAGGAGACTGGCTGAAACTATATTGAACTATTTAAGTTTAGGCAGTAGCACTACTTGCATCCTCACAAGCTGTTTATTGCTGAGCTCTTATGTAGGTGCCTGGTTAACTGCAGATAACTTAAGGGAACACCATCATTTTGAGCATTAGATGCTTGTACCCCTTGCCTTGTTGAGAAAGTAGCACCAAATATTTGTCCGTGTTTCAGATGTCTGGATGGATACCTCCCGGCGTGAAGGCAATAGTTCAAAATATATCTGGTTCTTATAAGCTTAAGCTACCCGGCTGAGAAAATTGATACTGAGGCACAGTAGAAACGGAGACTTTTCTAAGAGAATGTTTACCATTACTACTCATATAGAGAAACGCTGTGATTACTGTGCAATTTAGTAATGGTGGTGTGAGCAGCTGTATATTATTTCTGTGTTCTGTACATTAGCATTGATTACATAAATATATTTCCAAATGGATTTCAAGGAACTATGTAAATAATTTGGGTTTAAATATCTTCATATTGATTTATATGTAATTTATGGTACCTATTTAATATGCACTGTGATCCATATGTAATTAATTTACTTGCTTATAGCTTGCAGTGCTATATGGATGATTTTGTGAATTCAAGTTTGGTAGACACATTTATAATGACTGTAAAGGTTACAATGGAAAATTGATTGGAAAGAGATTTGCATGACTAAATTAAGAAATGTGTTTGAATTGAGCATTGCTGGAAATTGGTGGCCGTGATAGCAACACCATCCAAACACAGGGAAAAAAAAATCTTTTCCGAGAATCTCCCCAACCTGCTTTTTTTTCTTTTTCTTGGTGGGAAGTTTCCAGTCTCCTATATATTGATCACAGTGGGTCCCAGATTTTTTTTTAATTTGTACAGCAGTCTCAAATATGCTTTATCCTTATGACATACCAACAACTGGTTTCACACAGCTAAATTAATTGCTTCTATCTTTAACGCCTCTTTGTATTGCTACACTTTGATAAATGAAAACTAGATAGGACAGAAGAATGATTAACAATAATATTGTATACTTCTCATACATAGATTTTGATGTCTACTCTTGAACAAGTTTGAATTTTTTTTAAATTTAAACCTACCATCCTATGCTGGTATTTGCCTGCTATTTTGTTACGATGTGCATTTTTTTAAGTGGTAAGAACATATACTAAATGTCTGTTACGTATAGTATGTTGAACCCAGTACCTTTCCAGACTGGACTATTTGAAAGACAGAAAGAAAATCTCTGCATATAAATGCATCAAAAATTCAGTATGAATGAAATCCCAGAGTGACTGTGTCTGTCTTCCATTTATTATATATGCTATCTGGCACAGAGCAGGATATTATAAAATAATGTAATGCCTAAGTCATAAACTAAAATTGTGTGGGGGATTTTTAATTAATGGAAAGAAAAAGGGAAAGTCGTATTTCAGACTCTGGCTCACATTCCTTGAAGTCATGGACTCCTGAACATGCAAAGAAACTGAATCCTCACCCGAGGACAATCGGAACAGCAATGTTCGTCTTAATGTGGTGGTAAAGTGCAACTCCATGTGAATAAGGTCCTAGAAGAGATTTTTCAGCTTTTTATACACTGCCCATGTTTATATCTTTTAGTAAACAGTTAAGTAATGTACTATGTCAGTAATTTAGATTTATCAGTATTTGTCTTGCCAACAGAAGTTATTATTTTGGGTTATTCAAAAATTCTGTTTTAGGCTCAGATCCGTATTTCCAGAATTTGTTTGTAAATGTGAGGTGATACTTGGTTTAGTTTAAAACAGGAAGACAAGAAGAAATTTTGTGTTACTTTATGCTGTTTGCCATTAAGCAGATGCCTAATGTACTAAAATGACTGTTACAAAGCAGTTAAGAGAAAACATCCTAACGGATAATAGATCTTGAGCAACGCGCTTCTTGAGTGCGACTGTTTGTCTCATTCAGCGCTTCAGGTTTCAAAAGCGTTCAGCAGCGGAAAGGGATGCTATAGGGTCCGGCCTCTGGTTCCCTGAGGTAGGACTATCACCGTCCCCTGGGGGTGGACTGGAGTCCTAGGGATGAAAGGACAGAATCTGCAGCCTGGCTGCGATTAGCAGCAGGACATATTTCTGCTCACCGTAGGAGAGATAACATTTAAAAAGCGGTGCTGCTAGTCAGCTCTAAGTGGAAGAGGCTGGAAGATAAATTTCTGCAGTATCATTTTGCTTTTTGCCCTGGTTCTAAGAGCGTTGAAGTTGTTCTGGTAAGCGGTGCCTGGGTTTGTTGTTGTTAGATATCTCGGCATGTATTCATTTTACTTTCCAACAGACACGAAGACTGCAAATAAATCAAAATAAACCGTTTAAAAATATGCTATGTGCTGTAGACAGAGGAAGTTTGAGGAAAGCATGTAAATATTAAGCACTTGCCACCTGTTCACCGTACAAAAATACTGATAAGATGCTGCTTCCTTTTTGACCATAAGTTATGGGTTACTTCTGAGGAAGGATTCCTCTAATGTAGAAGTTGCTTATGTCTCAGGGTAAGCGTTTTTCAAAGTGATATTTCAAGGTCCTACACACAAAAAAGGTAAGCATTGCTTGCTGTAATCATCTTAAATTTTACTCCAAATATGTTGGTAATGGGAGCAGAGTTTTGCTAGATGTATTTATTACACTTAGTGGTGAGGTAACTGAGGCAATCTAAACCTACAGGCAGAGCGAGAAAAATGTAGGATAAAAATGGTGTCAATAGTTTGGTTTCTCAACAACCATCAGCTCCTGGCAATATGCCATTACAAGGAATTATCTTCATCTAAAAGAGAAAATGCAAGACTGAGCAGCAGTAATGGTCTGCAGAGGCATCCTTTCATGTATGTTGATATGGACAGCTGATGTAGAAGCAGAAAATGGATCATGTGCTAGAACTTTAGCTTGCAAAACTTACATCAGTGTTTTTCTTAGGTAGAGAGCTTTGATATTTGTTAAACCATAATTACTACTATGGATGTTTTGAAGTGTTCACCATGAGAAGCTGCAGGATGAGTGGGTGGATCTGGCAGGAAACTACCACTTCGGGCCTAGAAAAATGAGCTCCTATGATACAAAAATAGATGTAAAACGTGGCACAGAAGCTCTTTTGTGTCTTGAGATTGGCAGGCTTTCTATGAGGGTGGAAATTCATGTGAAAGTGCCTGTTGGAGGTATTGGTCAGAGGTTTACTAGTCATTCACTGAAGGAAAATGAAGCAATAGCTGTACAGCGGCTTTTGACCCAGTGGGGATTTGGGAGCCAAAAAATACATCTGAAATAATTGAATAGAAATCTAATCATTCTGTAAATTGAGCTAATCTTACCTTAAACAAACACAATTATGCTAGTTTAAACAAAGCTTAGTTACTTCTCAGAAATACTTTGTTAGAGGATTCAGTTTTAGTTTTAAAGCTTTTAGAACAGACCTTCATGAACCATGAGAGAATCTTTGAGGAATAATTAAGCCAGATTTTATGGTTTGGTTTGAAATGGACTCATCTGTTATTTCAGCGCGGGTAACAGTACAGCAATTTAGAGGACAATACGTGGCTTTGTTTTGTATTGGAAAAGTCAGTAGTTATCTGTCTCTCATTCTTGCTGTTTCTTTCGGCCTGCTTTGTGAGATCTGAAGTTTCTGATGGGTCTTGGGAACCACAGGACAATGGTTTGGTTTCTGGATGTTTTGAGAATAGATTTCTGTGTACCCCTGTGTTTCAGAGTTTTATTAACTCACACTTTTGAGAGGAAGACATCCTGCAAAGCATATGGTGGCAGACAGCCTCATTAATGTAACTTTTCTTGAAAATAACCAGTTTGCATATAAGGAAGCATTTACATACCAAAGTGGCAATAAGCATTTGGCAGGGGAGGGGGAACAGTCGGTCTACTTTAGTCATTAAAAAATAGTTAATTCATAAAGCTTAATGAGCCGACTCTTCAAACTGCTCCATTGGTGCAGGCATCCAGGCACTTCCCAAAGTGACTGCCAGCTTCAGCGACTCCTGGTGGCTTGTGGCTTGCTATAGTGCAAGGCTCAGCATCCTGCTGGCCCTGCGCCCTTCTGGCCTTGGTGTAGGATCCGCCCTTGAACTGCCCCCAGGCTCAAGAGCTCATCCTATGAGCATAGTGCGGGTGTGTTTGAAGATGTCCATGGAGCAAATCCATCTGCCTGGCCAGGCAGAACCACCTTCTACAGTCCTTAAAATAGCCTCCTCTCTTGCTCTCCATTGACTCCTCAGGAGATGAGAAGTTATGGTTTAGGACTGCTTTGCTAGCCACGAGTTATGAAAATGCATAGGAGTATCGTTGGTAGCTTTCTTCAACATCCTGTAACATCCCCAAACCTCACCTCGACTTCAAATCTTGGAGGATGAGTTGTGACAATATTGGGATTTAGTGAAGTTTTGCTTCCTTGTGTTATTATCTGAGGTGGAATCTCTGGTGCTGAATGAAAATAATTCCCCCCTTTGTGGAGACTGTAAAGCTCTCACCTGTTGAAAGGAGCATTATAACATAGATGTGTTAAGGCTGACTCCCACATTATTTGAAAGACTGCTTAATATGAGAGACTGCTATATATATTGAGTTCAGGATGAAGCGGGGGTTTCAGAAGGCAAATATGGAATAAACCTTGCCCGGTTCTATATATCATAATAAATATATAGGGCATACACACTGAATGCCACGAATTGAGAGAGTCCTCATGTATTTACCCGTTTTAAAGCCTAAGTGGTCAGTCTGTCTTGAAGAAGGAATTTCACCACTGTGAAGAAGGCAGTTTGATGTTCATCTGCGAGCCATGGATTTCACCCCAGAAGTTTTCTCCAGTATTTAAAGAATAATTCTTGCAAAGAATCCAAATGAACTTATTGCGTAGCACCAATACAGGCCCCTATAACATTGCATAGTTTGGAATAAAAATAAATAAATCACGTTGTCCAAATGTAAATATGGATATATGTAATAATCATTTCTGTAGCACCTAGTTAAGTTTGTGAAAGATTATTCACTGGATTCTTGTATTTGGAGGTGAAACTGACTGTTAGACCTTCTATTCTCTGGCCCTCTGCATCTCACACTTCATTCATTCTCACCACTTTACCCTTGAGCCCAGTATTCTGTGTTTGAGCAAACTATGTTTTAATTGATTACATCATTATTAAAAAAAAAACTTAGTGTGCCGCATTCTTCTAGTTTCTCAAGAATTGCTAGGGTACCTTTTAGCTTTTGATGGTTCCTCACCTATCTAGTTGGAAAACGCAGTCTCTTGGACACAGGTAAGATCCTTGTGGACATCTGGCTCTCATCTGCGCTTCTTGATAATGTCAGTGTGGTTTGGTATGTCTTGTGGGATCTAATATGTCTTGTCTGTTTGAGTGTTGTTGGAAATCTTGGAACCTCAGCATTTGCTCAGTATCGAAAAAGATGTATATTGAAATGTATCATCTCTGCTATCCACTGTTCCGTTCCTACCATGAACGTTTATTATTCTTTCATGCGTCAATAAAAGCATTAAAGCACAACAGTGATTTTTGTTGCTTAGAATTTGAAAATTGTTGCATTATATCAATATTCATGTGTACTAGAAATCTTGTCCTGGCGGTGGTGGTGGTGGTTTTTTGAAGGTTGACTATAAGTTGGTTATTACTTAATATTGGCCTGGGATCTGGAGCTGACCCCATTACAACTTAGCAGGTTGCAATGCCTCTTACAGAGGATGAGAGGATTCCAGTTAGTTTCAGTGAGATTTAGTGGATGTCCTTCAGTAATATTTAGCTGGGTCTGGGAAAAGGGCTGTATCTGAAATGGTGGTCAGACTGGGTTTTTTTTAGTTTTTTTGGTTTCTTTGTTTGGTTTTGGTTTGTGGGTTTTTTGTTGGTTTTTTGGGGGTTTTTTTTTTTGCATTCATGTACACAGATCGGCTCTATTACAAATAACTTTCTTTGCCAGTGTAAGAGTCCTGGAACTGCTTCTAAACCAAGTACGATGAGGCACGAATGCACAGGTCTCGCACAAGAGAACTACCTCTGCTCCTGCCTTCTATCATTTTTCTAACATGTTTCTTTGCTCTGATTGCATGCGATGAAGGTAACTTCCAATGGGGCAAATAGGTCCTCAAGCAGATTTGTAGAAGAGTTCCACATCTCACGTAAATTACATTAAATTGGAGATGCAATACATGGAAGTATTTACTTAGTTTAATAAGCAAACCAACTAAGAAATTATAGAGGATTGAAATTGTTTTTGAGACAAATAATATGTTGAGAATCCAATCAGGACACTTAGTTTTAATTACATATTTAATACTGTTTCTTTCAAAATGAGCTATGTGTGGCCTACTAACATAATAATCAAGAAAAGATTAGGTTAACACCATTAACTGAAATATTGTTTGAATTAGATCTTGAAATGTAATAGCAAAATGCTGTATAGACATTGTGGAGAACATGGACTAGATGACCTTTAAAGGTCCCTTCCAAACGAAATTATTCTATGATTCTATGGAACATGGTTTTCACGGATATTTCTAATAGTGTACAGAGCTGATGTATACCAAACCCAAGATCTTAATCCATGTGGCAGTTGTATATTAGAACCAATAAATGCCAGTGTAATAATTTCAGTTTGAAAATTTGCAACCATCTCCATGAAATATCTTTTTTATATTTAGAGATTGTTTATTCTCCTAACGAACACATAGAAGCTAATGAGTGGAGGTACTTCTGAGTTTCGCATTCGAAATTGAAGAATATTAAGATTTTTGACTAGTTTCAATGGCCAGATACTCATCAGCTACACAAGGTTATTGTTTAGAAATTTACTTTTCTTATTTATTTATTAGTATTCATAACTTAACATCGGATACATAACTGTATCTCACTCAGTGGTCACCTTTCTGATTTCTTGGACGGATTCTATAAAATCCAACAGGCAATCTCTGAGCTATGTGCTTTTGTAACTTGTTCTATTTGAATTATAGACTCTGTTGAGTGTAAACTACAATACTCTGCTTAATATCAAGAGTGTAAGGGGCCCTGAAACAACAACGTTGTTTATAGTCTTCAAGTGTTGATATCCAAGGAATGCCTCAAAGTGAAGTTTGCTTCTGAGCACAATTTATTTATAGCTTTCTGTTTGTTAAGATCTTGCAGCCAAACACGTGGAACCGTGCTATGTGGGTCAGCCTTGAAACTATACAACTTACATTGTTCTTCTAACGCATTGAAAGGATATTTTGCATCCCCAAGCCTTGTTGATACAGGTCTCTCAAATCACTGTCTTCTGAAATATGATTAGATAATTTAAAAAAATGTAGGTACGCTTTGTAGTGCCCAAGGAATAGTCTCTTTTGGCGTAATATATTTTTAGCACTGGGTCAGACTTACTCCTGATGTGGAAGAAAGGCACATTTTCACCTCATATATTGGCTCCCGATAGAAGAAAAACTGCAAAATACAGTATATCAACAGGGAAGATTCACCCTGTGCTCCAAAGTAAACACAAATTTACATCAGTTTCTTGTGTTAACACTTAACTAGTACAGAATTGTACAGAGGGTGCACCCCTGCCAAAATGCCACAGAGCTCAGCTCCCAGCTTGATTACTCATTCACTCAAAACCAAAGCAACAGTCTTCAAGTTTCTGAAATTGTTGCCTCTCTGGGAATTTCCCAGACACTTATCAGATCTAATTATATCTACCTATCTATATCTAATATTTATATATCTAATATTATATATAAAAATTGTTTATTTATAAAAAGCTATTACCTAGCTTTAGGTGGGTGTAACCTTTGTTGCACTCTCTACATTCTCATGTTTTATGTATGACAGTAACTGCAGTAGCTCACAGTGTCTGATACAAATTTAATCTGTCATGTTGACAGTGTTTAATTTATTGTTCATTTTCAGTGCCTTCCACAACAGCAAAAAAATGAAAACACACCACCAACCACAAATAAACCATGTCAAAAAGTCCCCTGTCAAGCAGTGAGCAAATTCTGTTTCAAGAAAGAATCAGTGGCCTAAATATAGGAGGAGACTTGAATACCCCAAAGTTTCTAGCACAAGAAGAACAGAGAGCTAGTCAATGTGAAGTGAGTTGTGTAAGCGTACAAAGGAGACCCTGATCCAAATCGTAATGAAGCGAAAAAGCGTTTGATTGTTAAATTGGAGGGGTCTAAACTATAATCATAGAATCGTAGGGTTGGAAGGGACCTCTGGAGATCATCTAGCCCAACCCCCTGCCAGAGCAGGGTCACCTCAAGCAGGTTGCACAGGAACGCGTCCAGGCGGGTTTTGAATGTCTCCAGAGACGGAGACTCCACCACCTCTCTGGGCAGCCTGTGCCAGTGCTCTGCCACCCTCAAAGTAAAGAAGTTCCTCCTCATGTTTAGGTGGAACTTCCTATGCCCATTACCTCTTGTCCTGTTAAATTCTGTGTTGGATCCGGAACTGTGTGGTAAGAGAAGCATTGTTATATCTACTTTTTACATAGGTCTTAAAAAAATCTGTCATTTTCAATAGATAGAGTTAGTGTAAATGTGTTAAGTTATCCTAGATAATCATCAGTTCTAGATCAAAGCAGTTAAATGCTTTTGGGAAGGAAAAGCCGAACGAATGTTTTCTGAAATGTATCTGAATGTTGGTTGTTAATTTGGGGTTAGTTTCAGCAGTAATGAAATCTGTGATGACTCCTCCATTAGACAAAGATTTATTATTTTTTTAGGACCTAACCTTTTCTGTCTATCACAAATAGCTATTTTATCTGTGTTATTTTCAGTTTCTAACAAGTCTTATCCTTGGTTTACAACTGTTAGTAAAAATCTATAGTACATGTATATTTGTACAAGTATGACAGAGTACTTGTACATAAATGCCAGAGATGACCTGCGTTATGATCCTGCACCAGTGAAATCACCGCAGTTGTGCCATGAACATCCACAGAAGCAGACTGAGATACGACCTTGCGTAGTGACTCTCTTCTGGTAGAGATCAGTGAACTGCTGGGATACTACCTCTTTCTGTCTGCCCTCACAAACACCTCCCTCTCTCTTTTCCAATGTTAGCTCAAGAATGACTTTCCCCCCAGTTGTTCCATGTTACTCCTGGGATCGTATCATGTTAGTTGATGTAGAAATGTTGCCTGCCAGCTAGAAAACTGCTGGAAACAGGGAGGCCTCTTATGGAAACGCTGACACAACTTTATCTATAGCATAGCGGTGTAAACCATCTGTTTCCAATAAGGTGGTTATTATCTTTTCTTGTCAAACTTATCGCTATAAAAATATTTGCTCTCTTCTGCAATGTCTGTAACATAATACAGGAGTGCAGTTATGGACATGATAAGAATGAGCTCTATGGAGGATAGTTTTCCCTTTTGATACCGTGCAGTTAGTAAATCAATTTGTGCATATTTCATTGCCAGAGGCAAAAAGCTATATTCCTTTTTATGTTCTCCCAGTTCATCAGGTCTGGTATTTCTTTAGGGATACAGCACAGAGGACCACACTTAGACATGCATCTCATTCTGCAGCTCTTAAAATTGCTACATATCCACTTCTTTAAAAAATGGCACAGCAGAGGACTGTGCTGAGGAGAGATTGTAAACAGTGGGAGAGTCTCTCGGTGATGATGTCGATGCATTAACTTCAGTGCAACTGAACCGTGTTCACACAAACTAAGGGTGAGGTTATTTCTATTTAGTCTGTGAAAATTTGTCCGTTTGCCGCTTTTGCTCATTTAATGCAATTCTGTCTGTTGTGTTTGTCAGGTGTAATAGGCAGATTCATGACAACAGGTAGATGTTAGGAGACTGTAAGCCTTGGAGGGTTTGGCTTTAAACTTTGAATATGGCCCTGGTGAATAAAAGTGGAGAAGAATTAATTCGTACTGTGTTGCCAACTTGGTGCTGAAGGCCTGAGGAAGGTATGAAAAAAGTCTTGTGGGTGGCCTAGGAATGTAAAATAAATTTCTTCTGTTAAATGCATCTAGTATACTTTGCAACATTACTGAGAGTCTGAACTCTCACATCAATTTTTCAAAAGGGTCAGGCAGCAAAGCACTCTACCAAGGAGATGTGCGTTGGTGTGTTAGCAGTTCACTTTTAGATCACTGTTTTCTTTAAGGCAGAAGTTACATTATACTTGGAGACAGTTAGAAAGCTGCTCTTGAGTGCTGGGCGTTCACTGAGTATTAGGAAGGTCTGGGCACAGCACACGTGCGGGACAATTCATGCTGGCGTGAGATAGAGAGCTTGCTCTCACTGCACCTACAACAGAGTCTGGCTCGTTGTTCCTATCTTGCCCCATGTATGTGCAGCTCAGTTGCGCAGCTCGTGCGTTGTAGGTCCACCGTGGGACTCTCATCCCAGAGGGCGCTCTGTCTGTCTTAAAAAAAGCACTAGTGTGCATCTCTAATGTCTGAAGCTCCTTATCTCCTGCAGTGCATTTTATTTTAGAAATATTGTATCATGTTAATAACTCATTTAATGAATTTGATTCTAGGTACGAGCCTACTAACCTGATAGGAGTAATGATATCTTAAAAATAATATAGTGATAACATATTTGGCCTTATTTGCATGACGGGTTTCTGGGAGTAGCTATATTAGTACAGATCACCGGTGGACAAAGAGTGAGGAAGGATGCTGGCAATATTGCATTTCATAGTGTGAATAAATTTAGCAATAGGACGCTGTGTTCTAGAAATTATCACACACCTCTGCTGTACTTGGTGGATAGATGCCAGCTATTTCTAATCCTCTGTAAACTTTCGTAGACCAGAATGATAGATATCTATGTAAAAAACAGATGCTGATTGATGGAGTGAAAGTCAAAATCTTTAGCTGGCATAAACTGGCCAAGATCCAGTTTACTGACAGCTACTGATTTTCCAGATCTGTGACTCTGAATCAGCTGAGAATGCAACACCGTACTTCCAGCCTTTTTCTTCAAGTGTAAGAAATATGAGTACCTTTAGCGATGCTCTTGGTAATTGTAATGAAGTATAACGTCCCAAACTCATTAACTGAATTTCAGTAGGCAAGTAGAACAAAACATGATAATTTGCATGTAGATGTTCTGTTCTTATTTAGCAAAGAAATGGGAGTAATGACTTGGGCAATAAAACCACCCTTTAAAGGACTTGGACATAAATGTCTTACAGGCTTTGAAGAACCAAGATAATGATGTCACTCCTGTCCTCTTGGTCATAACGTCAGACTTTACTGTTGTTACCAAGAATGTGTTTCAACATATTTAGTACTTCGCTGAACAGGATTCCTATTTCTAAACTGATGATAAAAAAAAGGCAAATGGTTGTCTGTTCCTAAGTCGTTGAGTGGCAACGATTTTTTTCCTAATAGGATGAGGTATTGTGGATTACTTCTTGCTATGGAATTACCAATGCTTATAAAATATTGAGCAGTTCTCGAATTGGAAATTGTAATGTTAAGGTATCTTCTTAAAGTAACACTCAAAGATATGTAATGTGGTGGAAGTAAAGGAAAGATATGGTTTTTTCTTAGGTAAAGACAACAGAGTTTCAGAGGAGGAATTTTGGATTTGGAGGAAGAAGATGAAGTGGAAGGGTTTTGTGGTTCAGAAAATGAAATTATGTAGGAACATAAAAAGATAGGAAACAAAGGTGCTCTTTGAGGAAAAGTAAGACCTTGAAGAGCTCAGGTGAGGTTGTGGCAAGCTGGAGTGTATCTGAACCAAGTAAAACATTATTCGAGCTTCTCCAGGGAGTGTAAAATATCATAGAGAGCTGGTGGATGGACTTGTGTCATGTTTGTATGAAGAAGCCAAGCTGCTTCTTCAGTCACAGAATATTGTTTAAATGCGAAACTTGCAATAATTCCCTGTTCAAGTAGAGCCCACAGGGCCTTAAAGAGGACTTCTGCGTCCTTTATGAAAAGTCCTAAATTGTAAGATTGAAAGAAGTATTTGAGCTGTTCTTATTTGTTGCTTCTATTGCAGTCTTGAATATTGTGTGAAAGATGTGATTGGTGATGCATGTCATGTACCACAGTCTAAAAAATCTACTACATTAGAGAGAAAAAATACTATACTGGATCGTGTCTATAAGGAGACGAAGTGATGCCATTTATCATGAAATTTCAGTGCCTCTAAATGAAACACAATAACTGTTTGCATGGGATTAAAGCCCACTGACATTAATGGGTGTCTTTTGATGCCAGTGGCTCTGTCCACAAAGGCTTATCATTTAATAGCCTAAGACTGCCTAAAAAAGGCAGTCCTTTTTTTTTTTTTTTTTTTTTTCCAGATAGGTAAGTAGTACTGTCATGTAATTTTGGGAGACAGGTAAATTAGGACACACATTTTCACTGTTAAATGTGATACGCAGGATTCCTGGCTTCCAGTTGGTGATCTCTGCTTCAAAGACCAAACCAGGTTTGGTCACGTAAGAGCCCAATTGCAAGTCAGGGTTCCCCATGTTGTTTATACAGATTTCTGAATGCAATGAAAGACTGAATATTTACACCAGCAATGGGACATAGCCACAGTAGAGTGCCCACATACCCTGAATTGTTCCCTAAAAGTTATCTCGAGTTTAGTATCCAAGTTGCATCCCTTAAGCATGGATGCTTCTCTCAACCCCACACAGATTTTCATTCTTTTACAAAAGGGAAAATAAACGGTGTTTCTCTTTTTTATGCATTTACATGCATCTGATTGCAGCTCCTAACTCTGCTGTGAGAGTTAACTGGTGCAAAAAGATGTCTGTATCTGTAGAGCTTTGCTTTGGAAAAAAGTGGTCTTGGATGCTGCCTTCTTGGGCTTTTAAAGGCTCATATCAAAGAAACAATAGTAGGGTAAAATTAAAAAGATCTGAAAAATGATAAAATAGTTTTGAAAGGAGGAACTAAGGGAAATAGAAAGTAGATTAAGTTCAAAGCAAACAGTAGCTGGAGGTGATGACGGCTGGTTTGTTTTAAGCTATGCATCCCTACTTGAATTTTAAGTCATTCAAAACCTTTTTAGTATGGACGATTTCCCTGACAAAAGTTCATAATGCTTCATCCCTGAAGTATGGAAGGATATCCAATGAATGAGAGCAGGAGAGCCTGCAGGAAAGCCTTTAATTTCCTCTGTCCCAGAAACCATAATCCTGCAGGAGAGCAAAGTAATGGATGGTATGTATCTTTTTAAAGAACATTTATCAATGTTCTACATCTAAATGACAGGGTGGATAGAATTTCTTCTTTGCTGACTTTTTATTTACCCTTCAGTGGGTTTTTTATGCTCATTTTTAATATGTATAGACCGAGAATTGGGACAGTACCAAAGCCAAGTTAAAAACAAAATTGAAATAAAAAATATGTAACTTTATTCAAATGCATAATGCAGTAACAGAGAGTCTCCAGATAGGCAAAGATACCTCTAATTCTTCTTTCACACTGGATTTTTCTTAAACTGCCTTATTAACATTAATGCCTTATTAACATTAGGTTACTGTTACCATTTCCCACTGTTGCACAAAGGCAAAATAAGAACCTGGCTTTTGTTTAAGCTTCCTTCTTAAATTTAGTGAAGTTGTGCAACACTCAGAAAATGGAGTAAGGATATTCTTCCCGTGACCTAGGTCTATTTTTCTTCTAGTAGGAATTAAATTAAAGTATGTTGGTCTGAAAATGTGAGATTCTACTTGAAGACGTCCTGCAAATCGCAGTATACCACCACCAGCCTGGGCTAGAGAGGAAGCTGCTTATAAATACCTGGGTTTTCCCTAGCCAGCGCAGATGAATTGAGGCAACCTTGAAGAGGTCTTATGACTCAGTAATGATGAAAAAGATAGAATCGGGTCAGGCCAGTGAAAGCATTTTTCCTCGGCTTGACTTGGATGTTTTTTTGCAAGGCTTTTTTGTTATAAAGTTCTCTCTAGCAAACCCCAGTGGTTTTTTGGATGAAATAGTTAATTTCAAACATCCTGAAAATGAAAGGAAAGGTTTTCAAGTGGATGTATCTAATAAAAGTGCCTTCCTTGGTATTTCAGTGCTTTCCAACAACAATAAAGTAGAAAAATTCCTGACCAGTGCTAATTGTCTTGTTTTAATATTGTCTCGAGGATTTTCTCATCCCTAAACTTCATTGAAATGAACTGAGCTCTAATCACTTGTTAATTACCAACATTGTTACTTTTACGTACTGAAAGAAGGAAGCTGCGTATTGCTCCTATATCTGTAAGTAATAAATAAGTTTAACTTCTGTAGAAGTTAAACTCTCTCTTGGGCCTGAAATGCACCTATATCTCTGTTTCTTCATCACGCGCGCACACGTGCTTGACTTTAGATTACACTTAAAACTAGGCTGCTCCTTCAGAACCTTCATCCCTGATGCTGTGCAGAAAGCAGCTAGGATGCCCTGGGGGCTGCCAAAGCCTGTTCCATGTCATCTTGAAACCAGAAGTTGCTGACTGAGCTGTCTGAACTGTGGTAAAGGTAATGGTAGCAGAAAAGAAGCAGAGGCTTTGTTCCTGGAATTTTTGCAGACTTTCTTGCTTACCATTCTTCTTGTTTAATTTCTCACAGGCCCAGAGTTTCAGTAAATGAATACCTTTGCCGTACAAACAGCATATTATGGGTATAGCTTTCCAGCAATACCTTCCACTCCACCCAAACACTGGGTGGTTTTCGCTTCAGTTTGAAATGCTGACCCTGTTGGAATGTAAGGATTTTTAATTATGGAATTGAATTTTCTTACTAATTACAAATCTTTATTTTTAGTTGAAAAAGAAGGTTATATTAGCCAGCAAGGATGCATTTAGGGGATTACATGAGTCCACTTTGCAAACCGCAATGTAGAAAAGCTTTGTGGAAAAGGCAACGTGTAATGATAGGTTTCTATTGAACTTTGATGTGTATAGCTTCAAAGAATGAGGATGTTTGGGCAGCAGCAAGTGTGTTTCTCTTAGATGTAATAAGAAAAGACATCCATACACATTTTGTCTGACTTCAAAGGAGCTAAATCCTACAAAACAAGGAAGGCAAACCAGTTCTTTTGCAGTGCATGGTTATTTTATCAGACTTTGAGTATTATAGCATCTGTGAAACTAGAACAATCGAACTTGTAGGAGTTTGGATAAACGGGTGCAGAGAAGATCAGGCAGCAGTTAGGGGCTATCTATTTAATGAATTTTTCCTTTGCCATTGAATAGGTTAAATCTGATTGCCTTCTACAATGAGATAAATGGCTTGGTGCACAAAGGAAGAGCAGTGGATGTTGTTGACATTTAGTTTAGCAAGGCTTTTGATGCCCTCCCCCGTAGCATCCATAGGCAAACTGGGGAAGTATTCAGTCCCATATTCAGTATTAGACTGGATGGGTGGAAACAAGATGAATGAAAATCTGGTGGGGCTATCGAGTTCAAAGAGTAATGGTTGGCAGTTCAAAGTCCAGCTGGTGGCTAGATAGTTGTGAGAGTCCTCAAGGGTCAGTGGTGGGACCAACAAGAAATGGTTATTTCAGAATGTGGCTGACACAGTGCAATCTTACCCTGCACAGCTTGTCGCTTGCGCAATTGGTTTCTGGCTGGACGGACAACCAAGATGGCTTCTTGTGAATTGCCGATAGATTTACTACAGGAATCCAAATGTACTGTGAGTGGAAACCGTGTCTCGCTGATGTTGGCACAGGAAGCAGCTGAGACAATGTTCTTCACAGCCAAAATGCATTATTTTTTACCGATGTACAGCAGTCCAAGACTGGATTTTGGAAAGACCAAAATCAAACATTTGCGGATTCCAGAACAGTGAGCCAAAGTAGACAGTAGAAGAATATTACATTTTCATTGTAATCTTGCTATTTTAGACTTAGTTTTAAATACATTAGGCACAGTTCCTTATGCCCTGATGAGATTTTTCTTTAGTTTGTAGTAGCAGCTGGTTGGGCAGAATTCCCACCATGGGGGCATGTTTGCTTCCAGAATGATGCCCCTTACATTTTAGGAAATGTGCTAATTGCAGTTTTAATTCTGTTTTAATTTTAAAGACTATGCCTGTGTTGCTGAACTTGTGAGCGGTGAGCAGTGCTGAGCCCTGGCCCTGTTCTGCCTCTGCTGACGGGAACACTCGTGCAGCACATTCTCTTTGTAAGCTCCCCACCAAAAGAACCTGCTGGTTCTGTGGGACCGGCCTGTCTTCATGCAAATGAAAGTGATTCCACTTAAAAATGTCAACCCAGAGTCAAAAATGGGCTCCAACACTTTGCTTAGAAAAATAAATGATCTCTGTTGCCTCAAGCCTCTTTTGAATTCATAAAACATAGTAATTGGCCATGATAAGCGTGCTGTTTAGCCTTTGTCTGCTGTGAGTCAGAAGAAAACTGTGGTACAGGTGGCTATAGCTGAACTGGCTTTGCTGTAACTACCTTGAATGACAAAGTCCAAGCAGGACATTTGTGGCCGTGTGGGCTCCAGCAGAGACCAGGCACCGCGCTACAGATTGCAGCTTTTGACTGATTTGCTCCAACTGCTGAAATCCGCAACAGTGTTTTCTCAGGCATGCCCTGAATGCCTCCCCATTGCAATCTATGCACAGCCTTAGACATTTGGAAGTAATTTTATTTTCCCACTGTATGCTTGAGGCTTGATTGCTGTCATCTGAGATTATTTGCATAAGCACTGCTGGCAGATTGGGCTCTTCAAACTCCCTCCTTCACCCTATTCTCCTACAGGCACCCAGAAACGTGTCCAGCCATCCTACTTGTGAACCAAAGTAAAAACATGTTTCCATCCAACCTTATTCATGGGATAAGTCTAGTTAGTTTAAGTGCTTTTGAAGTGTGCAGATCTAAGACTGTGGAGTGACCAACAGAAAAGGACCAGCCTGACCAATCTTTCAGCAAAGTGTCGCTGCTGCACAGTTCCCTGCCCTGTCCGTAGCGTAAGATGGGATGTTTAGAAGGTTTGAGTCTTGTTCGGTAGCTCAGGAACAGTGAGGTTAATATGCAGGGTCGAGATTAGGGGCACAGAGTCTAGTTGGAGGTCAGTGACGAGTGGTGTTCCCCAGGGGTCAGTACTGGGCCCAGTCCTCTTCAATATATTCATCAGTGACCTGGATGAGGGGATAGAGTGCACCCTCAGCAAGTTTGCTGATGACACAAAGCTGGGGGGGTGGCTGACACACCAGAGGCTGTGCCGCTGTACAGAGAGACCTGGACAGGCTGGAGATCTGGGCAGAGAGGAACCTAATGAAGTTCAACAAGGGCAAGTGTAGGGTGCTGCACCTGGGGAGGAATAACCCCATGCACCAGGACAGGTTGGGGGCTGACCTGCTGGAGAGCAGCTCTGTGGAAAGAGACCTGGGAGTCCTGGTGGGCAACAGGATGACCATGAGCCAGCAATGTGCCCCTGTGGCCAAAAAGGCCAATGGCATCCTGGGGTGCATCAAGAAGAGTGTGGCCAGCAGGTTGAGGGAGGTCATCCTGCCCCTCTACTCTGCCTTGGTGAGGCCACACCTGGGTGCCCAGTGACAGGACAAGAGGTAATGGGCACAAAATTGAGCACAGGAAGTTCCACCTAAACATGAGGAGGAACTTCTTTACTTTGAGCGTGGCAGAGCACTGGAACAGGCTGCCCAGAGAGGTGGTGGAGTCTCCAACTCTGGGGACATTCCAAACCCGCCTGGACGCGTTCCTGTGCAACCTGCTGTAGGTGACCCTGCTCTGGCAGGGGGTTGGGCTAGATGATCTCCAGAGGTCCCTTCCAACCCTATGATTCTATGATAAGTCATCAGATGCTTTTAGGGAGTTGCACAGTACAATAAACACTGGGTACTGCTGGGGGACCAGCAAGAGAAATCATTTCACTGGAAGGGATCCCAGTATATTCTGCCTTTCTATCTAGCATGTTTTGAATCTTGTAATAAAAACGTTGTTCTTGATCTGTATTGGAAATTAACTTTATTCATAAAAAGGCAAGCAAAACTCCTATTTGCGTGGATGGAGACATAAATACTTGAACCTGTGAGCTGGGGAAATATGGACTACCAAACCAAATGTAGGGTAGTATTGTTTCCATCCAGCTAAGGAAACAGTGGAGAAGCGGTTGTATAATTCGGATGTTAATTTAAAATTCATTCAGAGAAGTCTAATTGTATCCTAAGCATAGCTTTTCCTTTTCAGCTTCCTCTATTTGGCCAAATCTGGAACCACAATGCTGAGTGGAAAATAATAAAAATGATTTATTTTGGCACGTTTTTCTGGAAGACACAAAACCCAGTTGCCAGATCACACTCAGAGGGCCCTTTACCTGGGAGATTACCTCTTCTCCCGAGTCAGGGTATATTGTTTTGCTGTTGCTATCTGCCTCTGGACTGCTCAGAGCTTGGAGGCTGGATTTTCTTGTTGATGAGTCTCAGAGGGTGAACTCCCTCCCCTTAGTGCCCGTCAGAAGCGACAGGCTGCCTGCAAAGTCCGTGTCTTTTAGCAAGGCGTTGGTTAACTGCTGTAGCAACTTCAACGGTCACGTAAGTCTCTGCTTGGGACCTGACTTGCACCTTGATACTTAGCAGTATTTATTCATACCCAACGTTATTTGTGGACTCTGCATGAAAACGTTGAGTCTGTAATTTTCCAGTCCTAAAATACGTGGTTTAAAATTCTCTACATCATTCAGGAGAACACCCTGGGACTTTTCTATGTCTGAAACAAGGCATAAAGGGTTGCAGCTCCTTGTATCAGAGGGTTGACTCCCTCAATCACATTAAAAACGCGTTTGGAATTAAGATGATTCAACATGTTTTAACCTGTGGAACACTTTTAAAAACATTTATTGTCAACTTTGCAAATTATCCTCTAGGATTTTTTTAAGCAGCTTCTCCGCAGGATGGATTCAAAAACCCCACCTCTTTTCCTAAGAAACGATTCGGAAGAAAGCTGGTTTTCTGCAGGTTTGTGTTTTAAACTGTGTGCCCGCGTGCATTCCCAAAAGTATAAGGAAAAAGGGGTTTGTTACTTGTTTTACAATGGAGTCTTGGTGGGGCACTAGCTTGGAACTCCCTTCTCTTCCTAACCGTGTATGTTCTCAGCATTTGCAGGAGCACAGTTATCTCAGTGACCTGGTCTCTCACAAGGTCTCTGTCACACCTGGCTCAAATCAGCCACTGGAATCAAATGGCCTTGAGGACACAGATGTCACAGTGCAGCCAGCAGGATCGCATAAACCTAATTTCCTCAGGAAACCATAGGGAAAATGCAAAATGAAATGTTCATCCAGACCTTCAGCTGGCATAAAACACAGAGCCACAGAGTTTGAGAAAGTCATCTTATTTTAGACCAATGAATGGCTGTGATAGTTATTCTTTAGACAGTCCTGGAACGAATAAATCCTCTGCATGATACTCTTCATGAATCTGCGCATGTCATTTGTTGCTTATTCTCTTGGCTATGCAGGGAGACTTAAACTGCATTTGAAGCCATCAAGAGAATATTCATCTTCTGTAGACTTTAGTGAATTAACAATGTGTTACAAACCATGTTAGTGATCGGTGTTTCCAGGAGAATGCTGAGTTATTCGCATTTAAGTGTATTGTTGTACTGTGGCTGTTATCTAACGTTCACTGAGATATATGATGTATCCCGAATGGAAATGTCTGAATGCAAATTTGATTTCGTTTTGACAATCAAATATTTCATACGAAGTGAATTGTGAATCAGTTCAAACTTCTATTAGTAAGGGATTCCAGGTTCATCCTCATGTATGTAACTGTAAACTGTGTGCGTTAATCATTATTAACAAGAATTTTTCTGTGCAACAAATGCAAAATAGGTTTTGTATTTATCAGCACTCCTGAAAAGTATCTGATTTTCAGCATAATTGGTGTTTACGTTATAATTTGCATGGCACAGTAATTTGGATAATACTTTATTTATTACCACTCCAAAAAAACTTATCAAAAGACAAACAGAACAGGCGCTCTGTTCTTATAAATGAGAGGTTTTTCCCATTGATTTAATGGGAACTGGATGAAGCTCTACGTTATTGTTACAACAGGCTGACAATCAAAGATTATTAACACCAAGCTCCTCTTGTCCCTCTCTTGGCAGTCTGTGCACATGCACAACAGTACATCTGCAAAATGGTTGTTAGCACGTATCATCTTTCACTTTGATTTACTTCTGCACCTCTGCTTTGTGAGTCAGCAGGATTAAATTTTGTAATTCATAACTTGACAGCTTTTCATGTTCTAGAATTTTTTTAAACTTAAAAAACATCGTATCTATGTAATCTTATATTTCCTTACGCTTTTCGCAAGCTAGCATCAGGATGACAAAAAGAGGACGAGAAGCTACCTGCACAAGCTGTTTTGTTTCTTACCCTGTTTCATTAAATAACCTCTTTTGTTCTAGTCTTTTTACGTGAAGCAACGTAAAAGCATTGGGGTTTGGTTACAGTAGGCATCAAGAAGTCCCTCTTGGCAGAAGAAAGCATAAAACTGGCAGACTGTGCTTTCAGCACCAGTCATCATCTTTTCTGTCTTTGTTAGACTGTGTTCTCTGCTGCTGTAGGTCTGTCCGCCCTTAGGCTCCCTTAATTATTGCATTGGTAGGACTAGTAAAAATGCAAAGAAACGGAGACGCTTTGCTGTCAAATCCTTTTCTTTCCTTTACTGTTTCATCTGTGAACCAAAGTTATTAGTGTCTGCAGAAAACCTGTACCTCTGCAAGTTTTGCTCAGGCGGTTTTTTCCCCAAGTGGGGCATTGAGAGATGTATTCCCTTTCATCATATACCTGCCGTCTCCTCAGCTGAGGTAATGGTGGTTGACTGCTTCCGTGTTAGGTTGTCTATAAGTGGAGACAGGTAACAGGAGAGTATGGTTTGTAGCTTTGGAGAGATTTCTGCAAGGAAAAAAAAGACCTTAGGATGACAGCTTCAGCAAGCCCCCCTGTTTGAATGTGTGGAATAGTCTTTCTTTTCTCCCCCTTCTTACCCTTTTCTTTTAAAATATTTTTTGCTTAAGACACGGTGTTCCTGCCCCCTCCCCACACAACCCACCCCCACCCTCCCCACTGAATTTTCTCTTTTTATGGTGTCATTTTCCTTCTTCCTTTCTTTTTGTTCTACCTGGTTCCGTGCCCAGGCCTTACTTTCCTTATTTGCATGCAAGATACGAACCAGAGGTCAAGGAAGGCAAGGAAGGTCGAGTAATGTGGAGTAACTTTAAATGGCAAACCAAGCAGCAGTGAATTTCCAGGCGCTGCTTTCGGAATTATGCATATCTACCTGGTGGTGCAAGATTGAAATGCCTTCATATGCAGTCCTTTAAAAAACTTCTCCTGTTACTGGCTTATTGAGGAGTGGAATTAACCTTGCGAGAGGTTTCCTTGAAAGGAAAACAAGCTCAGCATGAAATGCCCCAAGCGGGATGTGCCTTGCACACCTTTACTGTGCATAAACTTGACGCTTGTTGTCGATGACTGACGGGCTTTGACAGCCATCTAGTGGCTGGGATGGGGGTCGTCGTCCCCCAGCCCACCCCGCGCCCCGTAGTTAGTACAATTTCAGTGTCGTCGCAAAACTGGGCCCGGGTATGTCGGTGCACGATGTGATTTTTGCTTCCGAACTGTTGATGCGTAGTCTCCGAGTATAATGATTTAGTATATTAGCTATAGCTGACTCTTTGGCTTCTGATCAAATAGTTCTTTAAAACAAAACTGATATTCCAACAGATCAATACGTAGCAGAAAAATAATTCCGTTGTACTCACTATGCTTTTCATTGAAATCCTCTTTCACGAAGGTCCTTTGTGCAAGCTCCTGAATGAACGAGTCCTTAAATATATCGTAAAGTATTACTTCTACCTTGCCTTTTATATTTGCAGGCTGCTTTGAAACTCATTTTCATCATCTTCAATGGATTCTCAACCTTGTAGATTCTCTAGTGAGGTCCAATACCAGTTCGAGTTGTACTTTTTGTTGGTAAGAAAGGAATCAGCTAACGGGCTATCAGATCCGTTTGCCACATCAACAATTTGCAAAACGGATTTTC
This sequence comes from Larus michahellis, assembly GCF_964199755.1. Classification (NCBI taxonomy): domain Eukaryota; kingdom Metazoa; phylum Chordata; class Aves; order Charadriiformes; family Laridae; genus Larus; species Larus michahellis. The sequence continues at coordinate 23,614,401 of NC_133902.1, read as the reverse complement.
AAGCCATTCAGCAACTTGTGTTACAATTGCAGGGGCAGAAAGAACACGCGACCCAGAGAGTTTGTGACTTGGTCTCTGTAATTAAAAAAACTTGCAGATTTCCAAACCAGGGAGGAAACGGTGGAACAATTTCCTTTGCTGCCTTTTCCGGTTTGGGTGTAGATGGATAATATGCCTACAGTTCAGGCCTGAGAGTAAAATGTGATTGTGGGGAGTTGGCTTTGAAATAGATGCTCTTTTTGGGTTACTCTCTCAACGTAATGCAGTCACAGCAGGAAGGAAAACTCGAAGCACCAAACGTAATCAAAAGATTTAAAATTAAAAACATGCCTCCTGGGAGTAACGTGGGGTGGGAGGTTTTTTTGTTGGTTTTTTGGTTGTTTTTTTGTTGATAGTGTTTTGTTGTTTTGTGTGGGTGGTTTGGGTTTTTTTGGTGTTGTTTTTTTTTTTTCATTTTTTTTTTTTTTTAATATCGGCATATCTGCAATCTGTTAGGAAAACAGATTTCTTAGCACAGGTCCAGAAGTTGGTGTATGCTTTTTTCCTCCGCCTTTCTCTGCCTCTTTCTCTGCCGCTGAGCAGGACCCAGGCAGAAGCTAGTCACCCTCTGGCTCAGCTCCGATTTGCCAAAGCAGTTGCTATGTGGTTTGTTTGAAGTCATGACAGAACGCTGACTTTGGGCTCGGTAACTTAGAAATTTCATTTATGCAAGCTGCTGCTCTTCTGAACAGCACGACGAGTTCTGCGGGTGTTACATTAAGGAAGACATGGACCATATGCCAGACATCTGGGGGGAAAAGGCTAAATATGTCAGACAGCACATTATGTCATGCACACAAGGGAGAAGTGAGGAGAGCGCTTTCCAAAATGCGATCTGCAGTTTGGAAAAGGATTCTCACAGTGTCATAAATGGACTGTACAGCACACTTGGTTGATGTCTTTACTTCACACTGAAAACATTTCCTCCTGAGCTTCTGCAGCAACCCTTCGAGTCATTTTGTCAGTGGGTGTGATAAACCCATTGAAGAGAGGAGCTGACCTGGTATAAATTCGGATATAGTTTCTGTTAGAAAGCTGCAGAAGCTAGTGATGGCAGGCAACAGTTAATGGCACATCTGCTCCGTTTCTCTGAGCTTTGACATTGATGGAGTGACTGGACTTTAGTTAAGGCATGAAGCTGAAATTCCAAATCTGTTCATATTTATTACTTTGTGATTTTCTGCTTACAGCTGGTTTAAATTAGGACAGAAATGCATACGACAGTGAAACTGTACTTGTCCTTAGAGCTGTTAATTTTTACGCTATTAACAGGTTTTCTTAAAAAATAATGGTTGCGATCTTTGACTAGTGGGATGTGTCACATATATGTATCTCGATTAGAAATTAGGGCTGCTTGTGCATTTTCAGGTAATGGTTTTAACTGGATTGTTCGGTTTCAAAGACCTTTTTGATAGGAAGGTTTCTGTAGTCAGATGGAGCTCCCACCCAGGTAAGATTAATCCTCTCCGCAGCATCCGGGGGGCCAGAGAATCATTTTGGACTGTGTGTGACAGCTTTGCTGTGTGTGACTGAGAGGAGGGCGTCTTGGCACTGGGGTTGTTGGTTTGCAATTTGTGACCCATTGCCTAGGGATAGCCTGGTTCATTGCTTTTGTGGGTGCTTACATTTCTTTAGAGGGTGAAATATTCATTGGGCCAAAGTGAAAAAATCTTTTTTTGCGGATAGGGCATTCTGTAAAATGTTGGTTACCCAAAGAAAAGTTTCCACTTTATCTAATTTTTGAATTCTTTATCAGACCTATTTTATTTTTAGGGGGAGATACTGAGATGTACTCACCTCATGATTAAAAAAATAATCCAGATAGTTAGAGTATTTGCCTACAGAGTAGGAAGTAAACAAAGGCATAGACTTAAGTCTGTCTTAACAGATGGTTTTGTCCCCTTAAATGCCACTGCCAATCAAATGAAGAAATTTTTGAAATTTCGAAGTTATAAATTCAGCCCAGAGAAGTTGTTCTGCCTTGGTGGCAGTAGATTGGTTGAAGAGGAGAGAACAAAACCTATATTGAATGGATTTCTAAATAATTACTAAGAAATCAATTCTAAATTGGAATTCACGGAAAAGAAAGAAAAGTAATAGTATTAAGACAAGAAAGAAAGTAAACCTTCTGTAAATGGAACGGATTAGGTTAAAAATTTTACATGCAACCTCAATAAAATAGAATGACCTCCATACAAATGCATGACTATATACATAAACAGGACATATGCATATAGTCACTCAATGCTGTTCCTATATAAATGGTCTTTCGTATATAATTAATTATATATCTATAAAAAATATATATTAATATATATAATTAAAATATCTAGGTGGTATTTTGTATTTAGGTGGTATTTTGTATGTAGTTAATATACATCCATGGCAATAATTTATGCGTGTGCTGGGGTTATTATGTAGAGCCATAACCAGCTGGATTATAAAAACCAAGCAAAATAAGTAGTTTGAGGAGCCTCTCTTCACTCAGCTGGAGAAACTTCTGCAAGTACCCCTGCAATGGAGACTGCTATTGCCACTGGGCAGTGACTGTCCTGTTTGGAAGATTTGATGCTCTGTGTTGGTATTACTTTACACCAAGGCCCCAATAAATGAGTTTTTTTTTCCTTTTCCACAAACTCTGCCATGTCTGTTCAATGCTGTCTGAAGTCTGGCTGTGTAAGGTTCCTGCAGCAGGGTGCAGGTAGCATATGCCCTTATGTACAGAAGTCTCGCAGGTTCGCCCCACTCAGACATGTGTAATCATGGAATCACAGAATGATAGGTGATGGGAGGGACCTCTGGAGATCATCTAGTCCAACCCCCCTGCCAGAGCAGGGTCACCTACAGCAGGTTGCACAGGAACGCATCCAGGCGGGTTTCGAATGTCTCCAGAGTTGTAGACTCCACCACCTCTCTGGGCAGCCTGTGCCAGTGCTCTGCCACCCTCAAAGTAAAGAAGTTCCTCCTCATGTTTAGGTGGAACTTCCTGTGCTCAAGTTTGTGCCCATTACCTCTTGTCTTGTCCCCAGGCACCACTGAAAAGAGCCTGGCCCCATCCTCCTGACACCCACCCTCTAAGTATTTATAAGTGTTGATAAGGTCCCCCCTCAGCCGTCTTTTTTCCAGACTGAAGAGACCCAAGTCCCTCAGCCTTTCTTCATAAGAGAGGTGTTCCAGTCCCCTAATCATCTTGGTAGCCCTTTGCTGCACCCTCTCCAGCAGTTCCCTGTCCCTCTTGAACCGGGGAGCCCAGAACTGGACACAGTACTCCAGGTGCGGCCTCACCAAGGCATAGTAGAGGGGGAGTAATGCCCTGTGCTGGCACATAGCAGGAGTTCCTCAACACAGAGTTAGCACCCCACTTAGCAAAATGACATCCAGAGACTCCTGCGGCAATGTTCCTTTGATACTGTGGTGGGCTTGTGCACTCCATGGTGACTCTCTTTTAATTCTTTCTGATCGAGAAATAAGGTGGTAAAATAAGAAAGACACTTAAGACGACTGATATTTAGAAGTCCTTAATATCAACTTCAGCTATGCTGGTGGGCTGTTTTCTTCACGTATGTTATGCTGCTTCTCATCTTCAGATATGCTTTTTCCTTGTCCAGACGTACTCCTCCTTTGATTTCACGGTTGGAAAACGTGTCATATATTCTCTCTCCTACCTCAGGAGAAGATGTTGAAGAAATCGCCTGCACTCAGAATGGCCAGATGTACCTGAACAGGGATATTTGGAAGCCCTCACCATGCCAAATTTGCGTCTGTGACAACGGAGCTATTCTTTGCGATGAAATCCAGTGTCAAGATGTGCTGGAGTGTGAGAACCCACAGGTGCCCCCCGGAGAGTGCTGTCCCGTGTGTCCCCACACAACACGTGATTTTGACCCCACCATTGGTAAGATTACTTTCCGGTGTGCTTGTGCTTTTTTGAAAGGAGAGCCAAACCAAAGAACTAGGAACCTCACGTTACCGAAATTTTTAATGGTATTTCCATGGTGAATCTGAAGAGAGTAGATACTTGGCAGTTATCTTCCATCTTGGGTTGCACCTGAGCTGGTGCATCTCTGGTAACAGTTTTATTCTGACTATGAATCTGATATAAGTCCCAACGGCTTTATAACTGAAAGGTTGATCTGATGATATTTCAAGGAGGTTGAATTCTGGCTGCTTTTTGCGGTTCATCTGGAACGGAAAGATAAATATGATAAGATAAATACATATCTTAAACATATTAAGATAAATCTATATTTATTACATAAACATATATATAATAAAATAAGTGTATACTTTAATGAAATACTCAATTCAGGCCCCCTCCAATAGATGAATAAATGTAAACATTATATGTAAACAGTATAAAGTGTTTCCCCAAAGTGGAAACACAGACGCATGATCGTTTTGTGAGACATAAGAAAAAAAAATCAGTATGAAGTATTATTAATTCCCTGTTTGCATACTTTCTGTTATATACCTTGAAGATTATGCCTTTTCCAGTCCATTTCTTCTCCCTGGCAAGAGTTGGATGAAGCAATCCCCCTTAAATTTTCCTAAAAGAAAATCTCTTAACTTGCAATTAATGCTCATTAATACTGTGTATTGCATTATTTGAACTACATTCTATATATAGGAATTAAAGCAATTTCTTCAGAAGATATAATTGCTGTTGATTAGCTTAATGTGGGATAAAATAGTGATAAAGAGCATGTAGCACGGACTTGTGTAATTGAGCAACGGAGCAAGATGTGGCAAGCGTTAATAAATAGATGGTGCATCCTGCTGTGTTTTGGGAGGCATTAGGCCAAGGCCAACAAGGTACACCCAACAAATATAAAAGCAGTATGGCTATGTTCCAGAATTCCTTACTGTTATTCAAGGTATTAATAAAATATGCCTCTGAAGGATTTTTGTGGATGTGAATGTGGCTGTATCACTCTGAATTCAGGCGCACGATATTGCCGGTGCTTTTCAAACAAGAAAAGGTCAAAAATGCCTCAGTCAGCTCTATCTTTCGAAAAATACCGTGTAATATGTTATGGATCCATCAACATTGCTTGGATTGAAGTCAGTAATAAAACTTCCTTTGACTTCACTCTCAATCATTAGGCCAGCTTCTGACAATTCCCCACATGATATTCTGCTTTCCTGAAATGCTCTTTCTTATTCTGTGCAACACTGAGAAAGGCTGAGAATCAGGGGACGTCATCGCAACCATTTTGACTCCTCACACCCGATCAAGGGAGTATGGGTGTCCCTGGGACTTCCCCAGCTCCTTGTAGGCGATGCACCGTCTTCTGTGCATCTGGGATCAAGGATGGCTCTGGCTGCAACACCTTCACTCAGCTCTCACTGTGTTCTGCCTCTCAGAGTAAAAACATTAATTTCCTCTCTTTTCTTCTTTTGTTCTTTTTTAATAGGTAGAGGAAGAAAGGTAAGATTTCCTTTTTTTTTTTTTTTTTTTCTTTAACGTTTTACAACCGTTAGAAGAATCTGTTGCATCTCCTTGGGGTGCTTCACAGAAATCAACTATAAGCTCTGTTAAAAACACTTAATGATTTCAAAAATCATGGTCTTAGTGTAGAGAATCCCCTGGCTGAAATCCCTGCTGTCTACATCAAAGGAATTCCAGTTTGAGTAGTTTGGTTGTTTCATCTCTAGCAGTGCCACAAAATGAGGAAAGGGACCACGAGGTCATTAGAAGCCAAACTATGACAACTTGCAGCTTGTTTTTTGCTGGGGCTTAGCTGCCCGGTGCGCGGTAGGTAGCACTGGGACGATGCGCTCTTGCCCAGAGCCGTGGCTCTGTGGGCAGCCTCTCTCATCGTATGCAATTAAACAAAGAGAAGTTTTATTCTTACAGAAGCTACAAGACATAATGGAAATAATCTTGAGGTGATCAAGTATATACACTCGCTGAAACCAAGTAGCTCTCTGTGCAGAGGTAGTTTAACGAAATAAATGGACTGTAACCAGCTTATTATTACTTGATAACGAGGCAGGAAATTTTTTCTCTTTACAAAGTCCTCTTTTTTTTTTTTTCCTTAATAAAATGGCTAACACAAATAGGTCTAAATCCAGCTATTTTATGTAACACGTAATCATTGCCAACACATTCAGATCAAAGAAAATTCAATTGGCCAATGCTGTGTCCTTCACTCTGAAGCCATACGGTATCATTTTCTATTCTGTCCCTATGCTGCAGATGAACATTCAGGTTTTTTATGTCCGTAGATTTAACGATATGAAATTTAATTTAATACCTTGCAGAAATGGAATCTGAATGCTGCTCTGGGCTCTGCATTTCCTATGAATCAAATCATCCGACAACAGAACTATGGCATGTTTTCTAGTACTTAAATATCATGGCAATTTTTTAGTTTGACTCTTCTTTCAGCAAGTATGTTATGCAGTTAGAAAAAATCTGTTAATTTATAGCCTTCGTTTAATCAGTGTCTATAGTCATTAAAAATAGTACGGATTAGATATCGCAGGTACTTTAATTTAGTCTCAGTTGTGTCCTTAGAGAAGTCTTAGCGTTTGTCACAGTCACAGGGATGGTATCGGTGTAACTGGTGCTGTTAATTGTACTTCCACTCATTTTCTGCCATCTGATGTTTTTGTGTCTTTTTCCTACAGGGACAAAAAGGAGAACCTGGCATAGTGCCACCTGTAAGTCCACTTTTTTCTTCATCTATCAGCACACCCTAGAAGTGTACTTTAAAGCCGAACTGCAGTAATTAAGGAAATACAACAAAAATGTACAACTTAGGAATGACGGGAATGGAACTAGTTACACTGTTTCACATCTATAACATTAGAAATTCCTGTCAATTGTATTTTGGGAAAAAAAAATTATTGAGTTAAATCTGTCATAATCTTTATATTTATAGGTAGAATTTTGTGGAGGTATAATGGTAAATTAGTATTTGGAAAGCGTAGAGACACTTGAGAAAACAGGTGAAATAAATTGTCACTTTCTATCTTTATTGTCCCTTTCCAGCATTAAGACAAACACATGAAAAGAATAAGTTGGGACTAAATCATTGCAATACACTTATTTATTTTGTTTTTAGAATAACAATGTTACTTCCAAGATTTTGCTCATATTGCCTATAAAAAGACAACAAACTGGAAAGAGATAACCAGTAGAATTTTTATATATATATATATATATATATAATTTTTTTTTTCCAAAAAGCCTTGCACCTTCCCTGGTTCTTGAATCTTCCCTCTTGCTATTTACTTTTCAATAACTAATTTTTTGGTAGGGTAGTCATGACAAATAATACCATAATATATTTGGTAACTTTAATTTATATTGCCTTCTTTAGGTTTCAGGAATACGAGGCCGCCCAGGACCAGCTGTGAGTAATTTTTGATGTTCTGTTTCTCCGATGATAGCATTTTCCACTTCCTGCTGCTTCTGTTTTGTACAGTGAGGATGATGTGATGGAGGACTCTTCCGTGCCTGTAGTGGGTATTGCCTGCAAAGCCGCTGGATTTGAGGAGGCAACTAGATTATGGGATTTTTCACTAGTCGCAGGTCAGCCCATGCCCTAAGTGAATGGATGTGTGCCTGTAGTACAGGCATGGCTGAGGACCTTTGTGTGAGGTTGATGCCGGGGAATGCTTTTATAGCAGGGATCGAGCAAGAGTAGAAGGAGACGCAGTAGACTCCCCGGCGGTGGCTAAGCAGAGACCAGTTCTGGGCTAGCAAGAAGGATGTCTCAAACCTGTACATTTCTGCATTAAGAGCCTCCAGCATTCAGAAAACCTTTGCTAAATTAACTTGTGGAGCACATGAGAGATGAAACTATTTTGTAGATCTCTGCATCCTGGTTCTACACCCTTCAGGCAATGTACTATTGAGAAGAAATATTGAATAGTTGGTGATTGTAGCTGTTTTCTTTATGATAATGTGAACACCCCCCCCCCAATTAATTTTCAAATAAGCATTCCATTTCATATTTTCAGAGCGTTATTAATCATTAGTTAGATTAAAAGGCACTTAATATTTCTGATCTTTCTTTTAGGGACCTCCAGGCTCACAAGGACCACGAGGAGAACGAGGACCAAAGGGAAGACCTGTAAGTTATTAAATATCTCAGAAGGCAAGTACTGACTAACCTCAAATGGTTAGATGGCTTTTAACTGTCTCCATGTCTTCTAGAGTTACCAGAACTTTCCTCATATTTTCCAAGAATCAGGTAACAAACAGAAACACGTTCATATCTCACCATTCCCCTGGGTAGATTGAAACCTGAATGTTTTCACATAGTTGACAGGTTTAGCAGTATTTCCACTAAAAACCATCCTTTCTCAACACTTCCCCAAAGTAGTGTCTGAGACTATGGCTTTCTTCAGGATTTAAAAAAAAAAAAAAAGAACAAAATTGGAACATCGTGCTCGTCTGCTTAAGAACTTGCTGAATTTTTGCTGGTTGCTACTGTGCATCAGCAGCAGTGAGAGCCGTGTGGCTCAGAGTATCTCAGCAAAGGCAAAGTTCGGGAAGTTAGCAGGAGTTAATATGTGACTACATATGTTGGTATGCTGGTGAATAATATAATCAAGATTGCTCAGTGGAAATAAAGACTTCAGAAGGGAATTTCAGTGTCTGCATGTGGAGAACCACAGAAAGGCCAAAAGGGAGTGCTGAAAATACCAAAGACGACGTGTTCCTGTTGAAAAACCAAGGTCAAAGAGCAGAAGCTGCTAAAAGCAGATTTTAGAGTTGTATCATTGTAATTTCTATGTGGATATTTTCCTAGCCCTCAGGACAGAGTGAGCCAATACTGAGTTCAGGCATAGGCCTAAAACTGACTCCTTTCTGCTGGTCCTCCAGTGAGTGCCTGTTGTCCATAGATGGTAAAGACATTTCTAAAGCGGTGGAGTAAGTGTGTAGCCTCTTTGAGATGGATGCCAAAGCCACTGCCGCTCTTAAATCACCGTAAGACATTTGTCTGTTGAATGAGTATCAAGATGCTTAAAAGAATTTTGGGAGTAATTGTGAAATCTTGTGGTGTGTAGAGGAATCTTGACTGTGTTTATAGAGGTGTCTGAAAGGCTTTCCTAATGTGCAATATTATCAATGAGATGCCAAATATTGTCTCATTCTCTGCCATGCATCCCTTGTATGTCTCTATAGAGTGGTCGCTAAAAGCACCGAAAACACCAAAAGGCTGTTACAAATAGTTCTGAGTTCCTTTGACACAGGTTATTATACTGCTTTCAAGGCATATCAAGGGATTAGGAACCAGTCAGCTCCTTCAAAAATGTTACGTCAGAGGTTCTGGTGAGCCGTGTGTATGTCAGAGTGCAGGTCTGAGACCAAAAAGTCCGGCTTTTAGATACAGAGTGACTGTCAGTGCAGGATTTTTTATTTATGCTTGTGTGAACAAAAATGTTAGCTCACAGCTGCAGTTTATATTATGAAAACCTCTCTGCACATTGTTTGCAGGTGTTTTTAAAATACCTCACGGAGCAGGTAACCTTGTACAGATGCCCTTTATAAAATTAATCTGGGTAAATACATTACTGACCAGTGCTATTATAAAAACACTAAGCACATTTCCGAGCCATTTGTCTGTTTCTTTGGATGTTTTTTTGGTCTTTACATGAGGTCCTACTGACTAGTGAGCGGAAGGACTCAACCTTGCTATGAATCTCTGCCTTTTACAAAAGCAGGACCCATGTAAAAATGAATTCAGGAGTACTAGCATATTTTTTCCCCCAAATTCTTTTTTAGTGTAACAATGAGACTGAAACAGCGAGGGAATAGCATGTTTGCATTTTCAAAATGCATCTAAGGAGAGGGAGTTACGGAGCATGATAAAATTTTAGGTGTTTACAAATGAACTTTTGAAGACAGAAAATACGGTTGAGCATCCGCAGAACCGTTGGTATGTTTTGTTTCCATATGGATTTACACTCGATTGTAATTGCAGAAGCAGTTAAAATACATAGTATTTTAAGAGTGTTATACCATGGTCTGCATTTCCTTTTGTTCCATTACAGGCAAAACCTGTAATAGTTTCCTGAACAGCAGCAGCAATGAGTCAGAATGAGTAAATTGAGTGTTTAAACGGTGCCACCTCGTGGCCTGTATTAGAATTTCCACCCCCCCCTTTTTTTTAAAAAAACCACCTCACTGACCTTGAGCTACTGAAGGAAAATGAAAGGGCTTTTTTTTTTTTAAATATACATATGAAGAGATAAACAATATAAAATAAATAAAAGTATAATAAAGATTTTCTTAAAAAACCCTCCAAATGTTGGTTATATAGTGCTGGTTAGTTGCCACCTACAAATACAAAACATGGTTTTCAGGGATGTTTTGAGGTGGGGGGGTTGCACTGTTGCTCTTGAAGTAGGTTGACTTTTGGTGACTACGAAGTAGGTACTTTTCTAAAAAGAAATGAAAAAAAACCCTTTTTCTGTATCAGGTTTCGTTAAGGTGTCTTTGTTTGGATATTGAAAATCAGTAGTTGTGTAGAAGCTCGCTTAATTCTTTATAGGGAACTGGTTTTTTTCTCTAACGCTTAGATTTGTTTTCTTTTTGTTTTGAGAACAAGCAAAAGAAGATAACTCATTCTTTTCCTCCTTTGGACAGTATGCACTTTTAGGTTTGGCAGTGTGTACTTCTGTTTATAATAGAAATATTAAATAATAATGTTTTCTGCTAGAACCTTCTGTTTCCATCCACCGTGCATGAATCCTGCTTTGTTTCAGAATACCATCTGTTCACAACTCGTTCTGCGAGGAGGGGGGTGTGTGTACATGTATGTCTGAGAAGACAAGGGTTTTCCCCTGATGGCGAGGCTTATAGGAATTTCGGACCATAAAGATAGAATGAGAATTAAGAGAATTAGCTTATTCACTGGGAGTTTCCGGGAATCCTATTGTCAATGCTATCCCAGTGTAGCTCTTTCCCAAGGGAATGCTTTTTCTTCAACATGCGAACCATACTAGTTCAAATCATCCCAGTTCAAACCATACTAGTTCAGACATAAATTCCACTGAAATGTGTTGCAGACTGCAAGGAAACACAGTCCTCATCTCAAGGAAAGACAAGCAATCTGTCTGATGAGAATTGTGTTTGTAAAGATGACTCACTGAGCCGGGCTTCCAAAGTTTTATGTTTAAGGATCCTTAAAATAGAAGAGCTCATCATACAGTATAAAATTTTTCCTTGCCATCGTCAAACATTTTATTCTAACGAAGGAAGCAGTATTAAAGTCTGTTTTTATGGTTGAAGTGTATCTTTATTGACCCTGTTGCTGTTGATTTTGTTCCACTAATGTTCATTAGCTGCTTCTGTGTTTAATTTTAGTTCTGACACAAGATGAGATGAATCCAGCTTAGGAATCAAAAGTGGGTGATCAAAATGGGAGCAATGGGATGGCCTCCTAAGCCTATTCTGCCAATACTAGCCAGAGATAACGCCGACACCAAGGGAGTTACTCCGCACTTTTGGCCGTGTAACTGTGTTGAGAAATCAGCAATAGTGTGAGCTGTCTAAACCACTCCTGATGTCAAGAGGCTGTAAAAATCCAGCCTTATGCTGGAGTTTCCTAAACGTGTATGTACACAGTTCTGAGCTGTAGGTATTTTAGAAGTAAATTTGTGATATTCTGTATTGTGTGCAAAGCCAAATAGTTTTTCAGGAATAGTATACTCTACTATGGAATGACAGGAAACCCGAGTTTCTAAAAATGTCTCTGAGACAAATTACGGCAGTTTACTTGTGTGTTGGATTTGTGACTAATTTTAGCCAGCGCGTCTGATCTGAAGGTAGGAACAGATCTTGAGGGATTTTGTTTCTTTGAAGATCTTTCTGTAGAAATGCATAAAACTTATCAGAAACCTATCACAAAGACTAGGCAGTTGTTTGCCAGTTACAATGATTTTAATGAATACCTTTGCACACTGTTGGCATTTCTGATTTTTCTCTAGGGTCCTCGTGGTCCTCAAGGGATTGATGGTGAACCTGGTATTCCTGGCCAACCTGGTGACCCTGGTCCTCCAGGGCATCCTACCCACCCAGGACCAGATGGACTAAGCAGGGTAAGTTTTACACTTGCTTTGATAGAAAGTGAAGTGAGTGTTGGGCCAGATCCACGTGATACAAAGAGTAACTTCTCTTTGCTTCAGTGAATGTGGAACTCTGTGCCCACAGTTCCCGTCTCCCAGTCATGAGGGAGAGCAGTTAGTGACAGTCCAAGTTCTGCCAAAAAACTGGGGCAAGTTGAACATGAGAAACCTTGGAAAGGACACACCCACACCTTTCACAATGGGTTTTAGCATCTAGAAAAGCCAAGGTGGCCAAATCTAAAACTCTCATCAGGGTTCCGTTACTTCCACCTGACTTAAACCCAAGGGATCTGGGCAATAGTACAGGGAAACTGGTGTGCCAAATGAGGAATATGGAAAAGAAAAAGTAAGATTAATTATAAATAACAGAATAACTAATATGAGAAATCAAAATGTGCTTAAGTATACATCTTGCTGTAATTGTTCGAACCAACACTGAGATCAAGTATGGAATTGTCAAAAGCAGTGCTAACCAGCCACAGACACAGACAAGGTGTTCTGCAAGACTCTCCCCGCTCCCCGGCCTTGCAAATTCCATGGAACACTAATTGTGATTGATAATGAAATACATATTTGAATGTGTCAAGTATATTCAGTTACACATTCATTGCTGTTCGGAAGATATCTGTTTTGGTTTCTCACTCCATTGTTCCTGCAATGTTACGGAAAACAATAGAGTTATACTGACAATAAGCTGAAATATTCATGTTAGGCCAACAGCTTGCAAGTTTGGGCAGCATTTCTTGACTTAACCACCTTTCCAAATAGTTCTGAATCCAGCAGATTCAGCCCAAGTAATCATCTTCAGCACAGAGGAATCCCTTAGAACCACAGAAGCACCAGGATGGGCATTAGGCCACCATCCTTTATAGATTTCCCCAGAAAACATGAAAGAATAGGTGTGGCCAGAGATATAAGACATTTTTGGTTTGTATTCCTGTCTCTGAAGTTAGGCAATCTCCAGCCTTGCGAAAAATGTGTTTGGGGACAAATCTGATGCAGAACAAATGGTAAATCTTAGATGACTTGAATGGACGTTTGCGCAGTTGCTCACTCTCAGCCACTGTAATCCCTTGCCTGCCACAAGTGAGGATCTGGCTCTGAACAAAGCAAAATAAAACTGTTATTTCAACTATGTACTTGAAGAAGATGGAGGGCACTGAAGGTTCTCCCTGCTCTAACTCATTTGTTTCTGTGAATTGTCATGAACAGCAATGGCCTATCAGGTGGATAAGGGCAACATGCTTAAATATTGCAGTTTGAAATCATAAAATCAGCTACGTTTCCATTTACCTTAAGGTATTTCTGAATTTGAAGCACAGTAAATGAAAACAAAAGAAAGGCTTACAAGAAATAAAGGAATAGTGCAGATGAAGTTAAGGTGTGATTTAAATTTGAAGGTGGTGAAAGAAATTAATTTCATGGGAGGCTTTCCTCTTTTTAGGTAATTTTCTCATTTGTTTAATATTCAAATGGGAGTAGATTCAGAATAGTAAGCAGACAATGTCATGCGTTTGACTGGTCTATGAAGCCTTAAACCTTAAATTTACAGGAAAGACAACTTTTATTTTAATGATTATAACAAGAATTTAGCTCTTATTGCTGCAAAGCCAATGTAAACAACAAAGATTCGGTTGCATGAAATTTTGCTTTATGAAGCGTCAAAATTACTAACGCTAAAATCACCCATCTTATTTTTCCAGCCATTTTCAGCTCAGATGGCAGGACTGGATGAGAAATCTGGACTTGGTAGTCAGATGGGACTGATGCCTGGTGCAGTGGTAAGACCAGATTAGACCTGTACTGTAGAACGAGGTGGAAGTGGTGGGCATATGCAAAAACCCAAAGGGGAATTCATCCTCTTCAACTCCCTATGCCTCTAGAACCTGGATGTACAGTATGTTCTAGTACAGCTTTTCACAGGACCTGCGAAAAAGTGAAAAAATATTCTTCTGTTAAAGTGAAAGCTTTTTTCCACACCTCTAGCTTTCTTGTCTTCCTCCCCTCCTTCTGAAATACAGCAGCTGCTAAGAGTAAGGTACAGGAAAAAAAAAAGCTCCCGATTTCCACAGAATCATAGAATGGTTTAGGTTAAAAGGGACGTTAAAGATAGGTCATCTAGTTCCAACCCCCCTGCCCTGGGCAGGGACACCTCCCACTAGACCAGGCTGCTCAAAGCCCCATCCAGCCTGGCCTTGAACACCTCCAGGGATGGGGCATCCACAACTTCTCTGGGCAACCTGTTCCAGTGACTCACCACCCCCACAGTAAAGAATTTCTTTCCAAGATGTAATCTAAATCTACCCTCTTTCAGTTTGAAGCCATTATCCCTCATCCTGTCACTACATGCCCTTGTACAAAGAATCTCTCCAGCTTTCTTGTAGGCCCCCTTCAGGTACTGGAAGGCTGCTATAAGGTCTCCCTGGAGCCTTCTCTTCTCCAGGCTGAACAACCCCAACTCTCTCAGCCTGTCCTCATAGCAGAGGTGCTCCAGCCCTTTGATCGTCTTCTCTTGTCTTGAGTCACTGCAGAGTAACTGAAAAGCATGAGGTGTAACGCAAAGCAGAATAAACAAACACATAACTTTGAAGGCTTCTTTTCACATTGTGACATCAAAGATGGTTATTTTATTATATAAAATATGGTTATTTTTGGTAGTAATTAAAAAAAAAATTACTTCTGAAACCGGCTGTTAACTGAAAGCTGTGCTTCGTTATTTTAAGACAGACATTCTGTTTCTCCAGTGGGTCCAGTTTTATCATTGGTGTCTCTCACTGTTTAGATAATGCCCTTTACTTCTAGTGCACTAAGGACTTAATGATAACCATAAAATTTTTTACTGTCTGTGAAAGCTGTTTCACCACCGTAAGTTGTCTCTGCTGGAACTCTTGGTGTTGTTTTTTAGTATTATCTCTTTTCACTTCTTATATCACGTTGTGATGTCTTGAAGATACGGTTACCCTCTTTGCTATTATTTTTAACCTTCATTCTTAAGGAAACCATCTTTTAGTGATTGTACTGTCCACGAGTTTGCCTACGTGAATCTTGTCCCTCCAAGACCCCACTAGTAACTTTCAAGCACAGTTTCAATACAAACTGAAAGGTGCTAAAGGTAATCTGATGTTTTGCTTTAGGATTGAATTTTTCAGTGATTTCTTCCAAGAACTTTCCTTTTTTTGTGACTGTCTCTCTCCAGTGGATTTGCTGTGTGCCCATGCAAGGATTTGTTCTGGAAGTCTGTCCTACTTACTTTGTTGCCCTCCATCATTTTGCTTAATCCTTTCACTCAATTTGTCTTGAGGCATTGCATCTCTTGTACTGCCTCTTCTTTTGTCATTATCAAATGTGATTTGTCTTAATATATCTTTAAAATTATTTTTCAATATCTAGGCCTTTCAATATCTCTAAGGCTTTACGCAAAGTTTACTAAAGTCAGGTGTTACTCACTGTCTTTGGATTGATTTCTCAAGTTCTGCGATAGCCTTTTTTCCTTTCCTTGTACACTGAGTAACTGACAGTCACTCAGCTTAAGCATTGGTTTTTGGGTTGTTTTTAATGTTGATTAGAATTATTAAACGGCCTATTACTAACGCTTCTACATTTGCTTTCTAAAAATTAGTAAAAATTAATGAATTGTG
The DNA here is from genome assembly GCF_964199755.1 of Larus michahellis. NCBI lineage: Eukaryota > Metazoa > Chordata > Aves > Charadriiformes > Laridae > Larus > Larus michahellis. Next base: position 23,598,637 of record NC_133902.1, on the reverse strand, counting down.
TGTAAAAGACATAAATCTTGAGCCTCTGTCGATGTGCAAGTTATTGCCTACTATAGATATTTTTGTACTGCTATAAATGAGAGAATTACTTTTAGACAAGATTATTGTAATTTATACCATAACGTAAGCATAGAGTATGAGATTTTTCCTAAAAATTCCATGAAACTTTTTAAGGGGAATTCTGAATTTTCTGTAACAAACCACAACTGTTTGGAAGATGTTTTGTGGTTTGTACAATTCATGAAAATAACATCCTTCCATCACTGTTTGTTGCTGTTCACAACTGAGAACAGCAGCATGAATTTATTTTGTCATTGGTTCCTTTATGAGATTAATCTGAGTAATGAGATTCCCTTCAAGGGAAGAATATTCTCCCCAACTTGGTTCTGTTATTACAATTTTTTTCCGTGGAGCTATGCAGGCAACTCGGTTATTCTGACTGACTCCAGAGACACTGAGGTTCCAGAAAGGAAACAAGCCCATATTTTCAGCTGCTAATGAATTTACCCCACTGTGGCTTTTTGAGTTTGAAGATTTCCATTCTTTGTACTTTTGTATTTCATAACATCAGTCTCCTGAGTAAAAGCCTTTCAGAGAGTTTGACCATAGAAATGTTATCTTGGAGGTCACTATCAGGCCATTTTGCTGCCTTTGTAGGATGAATGTTACTTGGGAAATGGTGATTTCCAGTGTGTGACAAGTTATGTTTTCAATAGGGTCCAGTGGGTCCAAGAGGTCCTCAAGGTCTCCAAGGAAAACAAGTAAGTACTTCACTCCAGGGGATTTAAGGTAATTAGCCAGGAGTGAAGGTAAAACACATAGTAACTGGTGTGTGTGCGCGTCTCTGAGGCAATGCCCGTCTTCAGTGAGGCATCGATGAAAGCATCTGTGTCCGGAGCAGCCTCTTCTGGCTCTCTAGAGCTCTGCTCCAGATGTACCCTATATACAGAAATTAACTCAAAAAGAACAATTTATTAGACCTTTAACAAGGTTTTAACCCAACAGACATTTTTTAATGGGGGAACAGCAATGAAAATGGTGACTGTTTGGTTTCAGTATTGGCATGGTGTTAAGTTTGCATTGGGATTTGTGTATGGCGCAAGACTTATCTAAAGCTTTAGGGATTTTAGTATCCAACTTTCACTCATTTTGCAATGTGAACCGGTTCTGAATTAGTATCCAGGCTGTCCCACGGCTGTGATTTTCCTAATCATGGATTTTAATTTATATCCTTATATTTTTACTTTTTGGAATTTGTAACTGTGTTCATCTTTGGTTAATTTTAGGGCGGTGCTGGCCCCACAGGCCCACCTGGTGAACCTGGGGATCCAGGACCTATGGTAAGACAAATAAACACAAGGATTTCTACAATAAAAATGCAAAAAATATATTATACCTCTTTACTTCAGAAAGGGGTTTTTTTGTGTTGTCTCAGCTGAAGCTACTAAGTAACTTCAGTCAAGAGTTGTGGTGTTCAGAGCACGTTGTCCTGAATCAACGAATTTGAATTTTTTTGAACATGCATAATAATGATTATAGTATAAATAATCATTATTACTTTTCCAGCACAGACCTGAGGATGTTTAAGCACTGGTAAAACCATACCTGGTAGTGTAACTTACACAAAGGATGATGAGAATATTTATCTTTTTGAGGCAATAAAACGGTTTGAAAGTAAAAGTAAGAGCCAGAGATTTGGAACAATAGCAATTGTGATTTTTAATGTGTGGGGGTTTTTTTCTCTCCTGAAGAATTCATCCTATACTTTTATATAACATAATCCAAGTTTCATAATGGCAGGATGGTTAGAAAGAGCACTACAAAATTAAGCAAGTGTGTTTAGGCATAAAATAATCCTTTTTCTATGTCTGTTTTTGTAAAACCAGATTTTGAAATGGAGCAAATAGATATTTTAGTGATGGCTAAATTGACTTCTCAACAAATATATTTCTTTCTTAGGGTCCAGTTGGTTCTCGTGGACCAGAGGGACCTCCAGGCAAACCTGGTGAAGATGTAAGCTTGTTATTCTTTGTATCTCGTTTTATTTTTAATAAAAAAATATTGGCATCTTTGAGACAGTGACTAACCAGCAGATGTGCCTGTTGTAACTAATTTTATCTATTTACTTTTCTTTGTAATCATACTTTTCATTAAGTGCAGTGTCAAAACTATAAATCTTAGCAACCCTTTTCAAATCCCTCCAATCTTTTCCTTACATGTCACCATCATACCTAAGGTTTAAGCACTGGCACTTTATTATTTCTTTCCTCATCCAGTTCTCCCGACTGAGATGTCTTTCTTGAAATCAAACATAATAATATACCACAGTTAGGAGGGGGCAATTGGAGGCATCTCCTCTTTTGGGGATTGCATGATGAGTTAGAAGTACTGTCTGATGATAACATTCACCTGGATCTGGACAATAAAATATTAGTATTTAATTTTTTTTAACTTTTAAACAATTTATTACGCTCATAACTGATTTTATGACTCTGTCCATGTATGTACACATACAAGTAAGATGTATGTATTATACGTATTTTCTTTCCTATTGCATCACACAGAAGAGGATCACCGACCTAGAATGAAATTATATACATTTAATAACATTGAACTGACAAGCTACAATGCGGGCAGTTTTAGACTGTTGTTCCTGTGGAAAATTGAAGTAATTTGACTCTGCGTGAGGGTAACAAAAGGTTACCTCATTAATTCATAGGACACCTACGTTGCAGCGCCATCTTGTGATGCTGAGATGCATTTTGGACTCAGTCACCAAGTGACGCAATTTTCTGTTAAAAGCCTTTTTTAAGTTAATGTGTCTAATGCAAATTGCTAGTCATGTGTGCAGTTGATTTATATCGCTGAAATTGTTACAGTAAAGAGAAGATAAGTAATACTGATGCGAATGTCCTCATTTGTTTGAATGGAAGAATAATAAGCTAATTTTCACGTCTGCTATTTTCATGTGTCCTTTTTTTTTTTTCTTTCCTTAGGGTGAACCTGGTAGACCAGGACAATCCGGTGAGCCTGGATTTCCAGGATCTCCAGTAAGAGCATGATTATTTACATTTTAGCAAAACAATCATACTTATGTTATCACTATCTCTTTTAATAACGAGTGCAAAGCTCTGCTGTTCAATTTCCGAAGTACTTGCGTTGGCTTACTCTACTGATCCAGATCAGTGTGACAGCTCAGAACCAAACAGGTGATTCAAAAGTCCTTGAGTTAACCCTGAGAGTCGTTTCATGGGTGCACGTTTCAACTGTTCCATAGATGAAATACGCATAAAACAGATGGCAGTGCAGACAAGTTGTACTCCATTTCCCAGCATTGCACGTGGCCATTTGCAATCACGTGCAGGAAGTGCTCAGAGACTATAAAATGATGTCATGTTGGGATGGCGCGGTGTTACCTTTATAACAGTCAGTCTGAAAGCAGGGGAAGAGGGGATTGTATCATAGACGTATATAATTTATTTTTATCTATGTTTGCAATATGCAGATGTAATTAAAGGATTTCCAAGTAATACATACTTGTACTGCAGACGGTACTTGTAATGGTTTATTTTAGAAATAGAGAAAACAGGTATATCCAATGATAAAATGACATAATTTTATCGTCTTATATAATTTTGGCCCTGTCGTGGTTTAACCCCAGCTGGCAACAGGACCATGCAGCCACTCACAAGGCTCTTTCCCCTTGCACATCATTTGCCTCCTTGCCATGTGCCTTGTTGCAGGTGCGTGCTTCATCGTTTGATTGCCCTAGTTGCATAAACTAATATACATATACCACTGAGCACAGGCCAAATAAAGAGTTTTTACAGGCGACGTTCAGTCTAAGCAAGCATAATTTGTACAGTTTCAAATTTATATACAAGAACTTGTATGACAACAAAGATCATCCTTCACTGAGAAACTCATTGAGTATAAACAATTTCAAGCAATCTAGTTTATTAATTTCAGAAATTTCATACCTTCATAAAGTAATTGTCCCTTTAGGAGTCTGCCAACTCTGGAATAATTTCCCACTGAACTTTGTGATCAAACATTATCCATGTAATTGACTATGGGAAGGCAAAGACCTTTCTTACTTTTCTTGACGCTAACAAGGAACCAAGGAACCAGCTTGTCTGTATGTGCAGTTCTCCTCTCGAACGCTGAGATCTGACATTTCATTTTGCTCCTCTGAATGTCGGTGTTGCTTCATGATGCTTCATTTTCCATAATATATCTTAATGATTTTTTGCTATGACAAAAGGTATGAACTGTAATCTTTTTGAGAACTTTGGTTCAGCGGCACTATAATGAAGAAATTATATGTTTAAACAGTTTGCTGAATTCTTGTTATCTGAGAGTATGAAGGCGTTAATGTGATTTCCATTATAAAATCACGTGACCAATATTCTAACAGGAGGCACCTCACTCCCTTCCATTACTTAGTCTTTCCTGAAAGAGAAATTGGGAAACTTGGTAAGAAACTAAGTGCAAGGCAACTTTGGTTTAATTGTTAAATGTGTTTTAATAGCAGTTTTTTATCATGCTACTTGACTGACATATTCTGAAAGAACATGTACAGTTTGTTTGCAGTTTGGTCTTAGTTTCTATTTTATTTTCAATGATAGCTCTGATTTTTGATCTCTATTTAATTAAGGTTTCTTCATTTCAGGCTTCAAAACTTGACCTACCACTAGTTATTACTTCTATTTGAGGTTTGATCATCCACGATATAAACAATAAAGCTTTTAATATCAGAGAAAATGTACATAATGCTGAGACTGTCTAACTTCATAGTTAGATGTTATACCCGTTCAAATGCTATGCCTCACTATGTTATGTCACCAAGATGAAGGAGCGTTAGGAATGTTAGTATTAGTGCTTCTACCCTCTCCCCTGTTAACCGCCTTATCTCTAGGTTTATCTGCAGAAATAAGGATTTTATTTGTTTCTTCTTTTTTCTACTTAGGGACCTCGAGGCTTTCCCGGTGCTCCTGGTCTCCCGGGTCTCAAGGGTCACAGGGTAAGAAACAAGATTTTTCCCTCTCTTTATAGATGATGTTTCCAGGTAGTTTTAGTAAAAGATACTCAACTTCTTTTGTGTTAGTGGCGAATTTGACTACAGTTTTAATCCTGCCAATTCCAGCAGAATCGCTGGCGTTTGAGAGAAAGGGGGCCTTGCAGAAAATCAAAATCAACGCTGTTCCCCTTTAAGCTGACCTCTGTACTGTATTCTCTAGTGCTTTCTTCACTTCATTTTCAAATGATCTGGGAATCTGGAAGGAGCTTGCCTGAGCCCTGCCAAGCTTCAGGAGGCACAGACCTGACAGTTCTCTCACTTTGTTGGCAAGTCCTGCATTAGGGTGGGGAACTGGAGAGGTGGATGTGTTTGCAACATGGAGTGATTACAAATTACCAAGTTTTCTGGCCAGAATTGTACTTTGGGGAGGAATAAATAGGTTTCCTATGGCTCAGAGCCTCCTTCTTGTTGTTTTAAGTTGTTTTTTTTTTTAAGTGTTCTTGTTTTAAAAAGGAAACCAAATCCAAGGAAATGTACCTTGTACAAATGGTTTCCATTTAGGAAATGTTTAAAAACTTTATTCCATCTGGATTTTTTCTTCTTTATTTTTTTCCTTTCTTGCTTTTGCCACCTCAGATCCATTCTTAACACTTTAGTATCAAGTTATTTTAAAAATAATAGTAGGAGTGCTCTATGTGTGTACATATATATAGTTTCTCCATATTCTTATAACTCTTACAGGGATTGAAAGGACTCGACGGTCCAAAAGGTGAAATTGGAGCAGCTGGAGCAAAGGTATATTCATGGCGCAAAGAACTAAATGCTTAAGCATGTTTTCTATAATGCCAAATTAAAGATAGTCGATGTTTCAAATGCAGCTTTGTACCCTCTCCTGTCAGTGCTACTGGTATGGAGTGGAGAGGCGATAATGGAATTGTCCGTTTTTACAGTGTGTTTGATCCATACAAACTGCTATACGAGGACATGTCTGGGCTTTATACAGGAAGAAAGTTCAATAGAGCCAGTCACAATTTCAGCTGGGGCTCAGTTTTGGGCCTATAAGGTATTTTACATAAGGTCTGTGACACTTATGTAAGACAACAAAGTCTGTTAACGAAGAGGCCATGCACATCTTGCAGTTTTCCACTTAGCCATTTTTTTGTTCTTGTTGGCTTTATGTGACCGAGCTGAGAGAGGAAAAACAGTTTTCTAACTTTTTTTTTTAATAAAATAAAATAAAATAAAATAAAATAAAATAAAATAAAATAAAATAAAATAAAATAAAATAAAATAAAATAAAATAAAATAAAATAAAATAGCAATGCATAACTAAAACCTGACTCTCCTCTTTTGGATTACCATACTAGAGACTGCCTTAAAAGAAACAGGCATTGGCAAGGAGAGAGAATATATTTTAATGAACTGACTGTTTTTCACCTGACAAATTTTTCCCTTAAAATTTTTGACCCTGGCTGGTACTGCAGCACCCTTACAACTTCAGCTCAAAGCCGTGGTAACACAGGATAGCCAGCTGGAGACAATCCTTTCAAGATGAATTAAAAGATATTTTAAAAGAGCATGGAACACTTTTTTTCAGGCTTTTCCACGTTGATCAGTGCTGATGCTGAAACACTTTCGGCCTAGTGTAGGCGATAATCACAGGTGTGACAGAACTATTCCTTTAGATTAAAAACGTAGTAAATGAAGTGAATCTTCCAAAATCTAAATTTAAGTGTGGAATCAGTAGTTAAGGAGAGTTTGTAAAAGAAAAGATTTCTTTCCTGAGATTGCTTACCACTTTCTGTGGAGGCAACAACAGCAGGAGCCTTGGTAGAACCAGTGCAGGAGGTGGTGTGGGCTGTTAGCTAGAACAGGTAGGAGTTAGATCTGCTTCACTGAGAATCAGTAAATATGGCATTTCCCACCAGCATGGGGAACAGTGCCCGTGGTGCACACCGGGGACTGTGCAAATCTGCCTCCTAGGTCTCATGTAAGGGTGGAGGACAGGCAGGAAACACGTAACTCCATTTTCCTCTAGCCCAGTTCCTCTAATTGTGTCATTTCGTTTCCATTTACAGGGAGAATCTGGACCAACAGGTGCCATGGGTGCAACGGGTCCTCTAGTGAGTGTCGTGTGCGTTGGGTATTACAGAAGTGGCTTTAAGATTGTAAATGCTATTGCCAATAGGAATTTAAGGTTTTGATATCTGTACTTGATGTCATGAAGCTGAACTTTCTCTTAATTAAGGCTTTGTTTTCTATTACACTAACAGTAAATTTGGTCCACTATAAGCTGTTATTCTTTGCAATTCACAGGCATAGATAACAATAATAGATCAGAAGGCTCAACAGAAACTTGTTTGCAGATTTTGTGATTGTTTACCTACTCATGTAAGTGTAGGGTGACAAAATTTTTTTTTTACATGTTGCTGCTTCACATGGAGCAATTTCAGTATGAGAAAAACTGTTTTAGTTGCTCTGAGATAGAATAGGAATAATTTAGGTCAGAAATGCACTAGCTAAGAAAACCGCGGACGGAGGATTTTGGAACCTACGGTGAGGATAAGCGTGCGTGACATGGGAGTGAAACAGGAACTTTTTCTCGGAGTAGTTTTCATTCAGATGTGGTTTTGGACAACCGCATACTTGTGAGCAGTGCCAACACGCCGAAAATTGACTCTCAGCAGTCCTTCTGGAAGTAAAGCACCTTTCTGATATCAGATAATGACATCTCTCCGCGAAGCACTGTCTTGTGTCACGCAGAATGTGATATCCCTGAAGTGGAACCTAATTTTTGAATGAGACGTAGTAAATGAGATTGCATTATTGACCCTGCTGAGTATATACAAATTTATTCTGATGTGTTTAAAACTGGAAATACTGTTGGAACAGGAAAAGGGAAATTACAGTTTATTAAATTTCCACTGGGCAAGCCTGTGAGCCTGCAAGGATTTATAGAAGCTGCTACTTCTTTCCTGCTATAGGACAAGATAAGCTACACCTGCAGCTAGAAAAAAAATAACTTGGTTCTGTAACTGTTGTTTGCATCATCTGTCCTTACCATGCTTGTAGTCTCAGTGAACCTAATCATGTTCTTGTTAAAAGCAAATAAAGAAGACTGAGCAGAAACTCGCTGAAGAGCAATGCGGTGCAAGACTTATTGGAAGCAAAGGAAAAGTCAAGTGTGTTTAAAAAAAAGTAAAAAGCAAAGAAAAAGCAGGAGAAAAAAAAAAAAGAGGGGGTAGCGTGTGTTCTTTCCTCTATGGGGGGAAAAAATCAAGTGAACTATGGTCTCCCCTTTTTGTTATTCTGCCATGATGAGCCCCTAAATAATGTACTTTTTGTTCTCTCTTCAAGGGACCTAGAGGAATGCCAGGAGAAAGAGGTCGAATTGGACCACAGGGTGCCCCTGTAAGTAGGATTTTCCTTCTCTCTTCTTGTAAATCTTCCCTTGTTTTACTTAAATTTAAATCCTTGGACCTGAAAGCGTTTATTCACGTGGCTGCTAGTCACTTCCGTGGTGAGTTCAGCTCTAGCTCAAGAAAGTTAGTGCTGAGCAGAGTTTTGTGGGGTGAGACCTTTACTGTAAATTTCAAAACAGTTTTAAAAGGAGAATGCTAGCTTATGGTAATTTCTTATAGCAGAGCTGCCCACGAGGCCAAATACCCTCACAACACTTTTTTCTGTGATACAAAAACGTCATCTTTGTTTCTGTGAAATTTCTTTTGAGAGGCTATTTTCACCAAAAATACTGAACTAGAAACAAAAAGTTTAAAATGAAAGTTTGTACTTTCATTTTAAATAAAGTCTTATGATTTAATTCCTGGTAATAAAGCTCTCTTCCTAAAAAATATTTTGCTTTTCAGCAAAAGGAGGGATTAGCCTTGACATGAGATCATGTTTGAGTAGAAAGTTCTTTCTGTTGCTTTGCGTCCAGCGTCAAGTATTGTTTTTTCTGGCAGTTCTCCCCATGACTTTTATGTGCTCCATTTATGTTATGTGCTCCATACAATCACACCGTCAAAATATTGACCTTTCTGAAAGTAGAGAAATCCATTAACTTGAAGGGGAGCATAATTTCTTCCAGCAGTTTTCCATGCCAGTGTTTGGAGGGCTCTGCCATCCAGCATTTCTTTGATTGCTTTAGTATGTATGGCTGTTATCACAAATGCGAACAATAAATACATAAAAAAAGTAGTTAGAGTTCTTTTAAATACTCGATCTTGTGTATTTTCATATCTAGGGTGGACGTGGCCAACATGGTATGCCTGGGAAGCCAGGGCCAATGGTAAGTTTCTTTCTTAATCGCCTGTTTTTTTCACCTTATACTTCCTACATGCCTTTTGACACTACCAGAAGAAGCACAAAAAAATTATTGGCAGTTGCTGGTAACAGTTAAATGCAACTGGAATTACCTGTAAGTGATTCCAAGTTCTACTCAATTTAGCTTTAGTGCCGTCCTCTGTGATGTGATACTCTGTAGTTTGCTTCATCTAATGGTTTTAGTTTGCAGAGGAGTGGCATCTTCCCTGGAGAGGTGATGCTTTGCTGCTCTTATGAAGCGGGATCCGTATTGCAGGGAGATAAGCGTCCCAAGGACATGCGCTGTAATGTAAACCAGTTTATAACTGCGTATTATCTTCCTTCACGTACAAAGCTGGCAAATGAGATTGTACCCATTATCAGCAAGAAAAAATGCCACTCACCGATAGGAAAATTGCAATTGATCCATTACGAAACGTGTAAAAGATAGCCTTTTAATTATGGGCCGCCACACATTGAACTGAAGAACCAGAAGCCTATGTGTGAATGTCCGCAAATTGAGAAAGCCTGGTATGCATGACTGTAGAAGTTCAATCCCGATTGCAACAGGGCTGAAGATGACTGCGGCAGTTTAAACTGTGGGTGTTGGTGTATCAAAGGGGGATGGTTTCAATCCTACAATCCAATCTCACAGGGCGTTTGCAAAATGCACGTCAGTGAATTTACACGACTGTTAGGAAGCCAGTGGGATTATTCACATACACACAGTTAATTATGAGTTGCTTTTGCAAATGAAAGCTTATGATGGTTTCGTACTATTTGTGCAAGGCCCTTTAAAAATGTGGCATTCTTTTTCATTTGCTTTTTTGAAAGCGTTACTTCTAGAATGTGGTTGACAGTTCTTGCCCTGTGATATAGCCAACCTGAACCTTTACCACTTTGTGAAGTTCAATTTAAAAAAAAAAAAAAGGGAAAAAACCCACTGCGAAAACATCACACTAAAAAACCCTCAGAACCCTAAAACACACCTGCCTGCAATTAAATTTCATTCTGTGCATAATCTTCATTTAATAGTGATACAAGTCCTGATAAAAATTCATTTACCTGTCATCTTAATGAACAGACTGTTCTATTAAAAATTTCTGTAAGAAATAATTAACTGTAATAGAGGCTCAAAAAATGAGTTTAAGTGTGTAGAAGTTGCAAAACTGAATTATTTACTGTATCGTGAAAGAAGGGTAACTTGTTAGAAGAAACTTTCAAACAATGAAAAGATTTTCAGTTTTGAAAACAAATTATAAAGTTAAAAAAAGCTGGATCCTGAGCTATGAAATTCTACATGAAGCTTGAAATTTTCCTTTGGCATAAAACATGAGCTCAGCTTCACTGGACATGATAATTGGTTGGCTAACATTTTTGGTAAAATCCCATGTAGTGTCACAAGGGAGATACTGGTACTTAATGCATATGGTTCTCATTGGAGGACGCGTTAATGAAATGCATTGTTGTTTGGGTCAGTGCAGTGGTATACCATAACTCTGGAATTCTTCCTGCAACGCGAGAGAGATTTGGCAGACGTGTATTTGTGATACAATAATCCGGGACATAGGTTTTCAAAAATATACTTAGCGAGCTGTTACATCAGTTCTGTAGAAATCCAGTGCAAGGTCATGGCAGAAATGTTGTCTGTAATTAATGCTCAGTGGGACAGATTGTTCTCATTAAGTTTTTCCGCAGAACTTTATTACATAGAACATTTTTTCACAGTATGCGTCATATTTTACAACAAGATAGAAAATCAGGGAAAGATAAAGAGGGATCATCTGGGAATAGCGTTGTAGTGAATATTTATAACCACAGTGTGCCGCCATGCAGAGAGTTTATAATACAGTAGAAAGGTCTTCTGTTGAATGTCTTGTTCAGCACAAGAGGCATTATGAAAATGGAAACAATTTACAAATTTACTTTAAAGCCCTTAATTGGAAGTCTTTGGGAGGTTTGTGTCGTGACATACAGGTATCTTCAAGTGTATACGCTTGACGTTTGCTTTCTAGTGAGTTTGGACAGTCTGTCATGTAACGCAGCCCCAGCTGTTTGCACCCCTGCCCAAACTTCATGTCCTTGCAGCCACATGAGGTGCGCCTACACGCTGCAGTGTAACGTGCCAAGGATTTGGCTCGAGAACCAGAAATAGCGTAGCCGCATCAATGCTCTGGTCTGCTCAAGCTGCCAGCCCTTCTTAGATCCAGCATCGACTATCTCAAGATCTAATTCCATTTGGGAAGAGCTATACTTCTTTTTTTGGGGGGGAGCTGAAGATGTACCTCTGCACAACACCGTGTTTTGTGGTGTGGCATAACCCAGCCTTTCCTCCACTTCCTTTCCCAGAAATACCTGCCTGTCTCCGAACACAGATCCGAGCAGTAAGCTGTCTCTGCTGTACATCTTTGTCCGTGCAGCCTTGAAAATTTGGTACAAAACCCATGCTTAAAAGCTTGCAAATGAATTTGGGAATCTCAATGGGGCAGAAAAGTAGGAAGTAGGGCATGTAGCCTTTAATTATGTTTTCTATTGTCATGTTGCTTGCATCAAAAATCTTGCCGGGCAACCCAGTTGTTTCAATGTAGACATGGCTTGTATTTCTCTTTTTTCTAGATTACTTTTTTTCAATTTAAAAGAATTGAAACTCTCCTTTGCTACATTCTGTAGGACAAAATTGTGACAGCTTAACAAATATCTGATCTTTTAATTACCGTACCACAGTAGCATAGATATAAAAAGAGGATATAAAATTTCATTAAAAACTAAAATTGCAATAATAATTGTCAGCTGTGTACATTGCAATTTGGGCATTGGTAGGTGAATCAAGAATTGTAACTTTGCTGAATTCAGTAAACACATTATTAAAATACTGCACCATAATTCTATAAAATATTTGTGTGTCACTTAGAAAAATTATAGTTAATTTGGTTTTGTTATGAACAAATGTTTTATGACTAAAAGCACATTTAATTCCAGAACCATAGTAATGAGGTACTAATCTGTGTGACCTAAACTGCAGAATTATAGCTTTGTGTGTCTGTCTTTTATAGGGCCCACTTGGCATAACTGGTTCTCCAGGTTTTCCAGGTGTTCCTGGTGTAAAGGTAAAAAATAAAGCAAAAATATCTTTTTAATGTATCTAACAACACCGAATTAAATAATGTGTACTAGACTACACAGAGTTCAGACTGACAGGTATACAGGGCCCTAACAGTGGCTGTGAAATCAGCCTGAGTTGAGACCTTGAGACAGGAGATAGAAATCAGAAGCCAAATGAAGCAATTGCAATTCACCACAGTTAGGATACTTTCTTTGCTTTCGCTTTCGCTTGAGCTAAGGGGTGATTGTAAGATGAATGTCGTGCTGTGCCTCAGGAATCTTGCCTAGTATACTCAAGGATAATAAGATGCATTATTACAAGTCAAGTTGTGAGAACTAGTCTAAGACAGTATGGAAGCAGTACCTTCTAGTGCTCACACTTCCACTTTTGGCCAAGAACACTTTTTGAGATGACCTAGACTGGTAAGGAAAATGCTTGAACGCCAACAGAGGTGTACGGCAGTTCGTCACAATAGAGCAAATGGTGATTACCACCTTTTGTGGCTGAAATGGAAAACTTTCACTGGCTGCAGCACTGTCTTTGTGGGACTTTCCTCTCATGCTTTTCAAGAAAGAGCTCAATTTTTATTTTTTTTTCCTAGCCTTGAGAATATATCTGCAAAGATAGAAAAGACAACTTGTACAGCTTCCTTATACTTCTTATACTTGCCCTCCACCCAGTTCCTTCTCTTTGTTCCTTTATACTCCTAAAACATAATAGGAAAAAATTATACAAGAAGAAACTCTCAATTAGCCAGATAGCCAAGTTCAGCAGATGTTTTGTGATGTTGCGAAGCTGGGAACATTCATGGAACAGCTTTTTGGAAACAAGTCTTAATAAGAGTATTAACATAATGTATACAATTAAATGATAGACCTTTTAGTGCATGTCATAGAATGTTTTGGTATAACTAAGCACTACTTAATGCCTACATAAATGTTTGGAGAAGTTGTCACATGGTGATTCAATGAAAGCTTTTGAAAAGGAGGAGCTACATTCAAGTTTGATCACCAGATGATGTAAAATTGGAATAGCTGCTTTAAACTCATAAAAGCTAAGCAAAGTAAATGATGAAGGTGTGGACTTCGGTTGTGAAGATGTGATATTAACAGTCATCAGCTCCAAAAGGCAAATTTCCTGTATAAAGATAAAATTCAAAGGAGATGGCAGGACGAACTTTTTTATTGGAGCGTCTAGTCCAATCTTTCATGGATTTTATATTTAATATAGTGCTGCAATGGTGAGTTAATCTGTACTGTGCAAAAGAACCCCAGATGTGTTATCCCTTCTAAATATTAAGCCTTAGCTGTTAACAAAGCTAAAACGAAGTTGCCAAATTACACATGCATACTGGGATTTTAGAGAGAGATGTGTTTCTAAAATATCTCATTGGATTTAGGTCACTGGATATAGTGCTGCTTCTCTATAGAAAGTTTCCTTGTCCTTGTATACATTGAGGAAAAATTCTGTTTGTATTTTTAAAGTTTACATTCACATAGAAGTAGTAGAAGCAGAATTAAGTAAGCAAAAATATATTTTAAGGGTAATAAACTGAATTGTTACTGATAATAAACCTGAATTGTTTTTCTCAGTATTCCTCCTTAGTTACTTTGAGGTGCTACTTTTTAGAGCAAAATAATCCCCAGTTGTTTTCTCCTGTGAAATCTTAGGGTGAAGCAGGTCCAACGGGTCCTCGTGGTCCTGAAGGTCCTCAAGGACAAAGAGGTGAAACAGGTCCACAGGGCCCAGCTGGATCACAAGGTCTTCCTGTAAGTACATTAAATTGAGTTCCTCAGTGCTCAGCTTGCACGTGTTTCCTGTTTATAGGGGATTTTAATACCCTACTTGATAGACACTGAGTTTTGCTCAAATTACTTTTTTTCCTCAGGAAAGAAAGCATATCATTCATTTGTTCTCTGCTTTTTTTTTTTTTTTTAATAATAACTTTTCCTTATTTAATTAAAACAACTTGGAAAACTGGGTTACACAGCCTGATACGGTCTCAATCCTACAAGTACTTTAAAGCTTAAGCTTAAGCATAGGATCTTAAAGATGAAAAGTCACATTAATTTGCACACTTTGTTATTCATATTAACCTACTCATTTACACAAGTAGATCTTACGTTGCTGTGTATATTTAATATTCTTTATTGTCTGGTCTTGCAAAGTGGATAAAATAACTATAATTTTCTGCTTTCGTTCTTGATACCCTTCTCATTAAAATCAATTTTAATGATTGGTACATTATTTTTAGGGTACCGAAGGGACAGATGGTTCCCCAGGTGCTAAGGGCCCAACTGTAAGTGATCATATCCCCTGTTGAAGAAATCGTGTAAGTGGATTTATTTTATTTCCATATTTTTATTATTTTTCCTTACCGTGCTTGCTCTTATTTCTATTTATAGGGATCTCCAGGCACTGGAGGCCCCCCTGGCTTATCAGGTCCACCTGGTTCCCCAGGACCTCAAGGCAGTACTGGCCCACCTGGTATTCGAGGCCAGCCGGTAATGATGTCTTTGTCTTTGGAAATTAAGATGTCTGGTAAACGTGTCACACTATGAAACTAAAACAGTGATTAGCAGTGAGGTTCCTTTAAATAAATTAATAACATGCTAGTAAGTATGCTGAGACTTGGATCTTGTGAATCTTCTGTGTGTCCAAAATACTGTTTTGCTTTCTTAGAGGCCTAAGAAAGAAGAGTGTCTATATAAACTTGGACAAACAGGAACAATTACCTCCCGAAATTGTCTCATTTATATTTTTGTTTTGATAATGTTATAACAAACAAGCACGCTAAGGGGAAAGACAAACAATTGTAAGCATAAACTGCAACTAATTACTAAGCTAGGGAATGTTTTTCTGTTTAACAGCATAATCCAAAATGGTTGAATGACTTATGTGGAGTTTTAACTTTATGGGTGTTATTCATGTTTGTTTTCAGGGAGACCCTGGCGTCCCGGGTTTCAAGGGAGAAGCGGGACCCAAAGGCGAACCTGTAAGTTTCCATATGCTTTGTAGCGTAGGAATCCCAAAGGCTTGTATGAGTATTTTGAATAGATTCTTACAATTTTCAAGACACTTCTGATGTTTGTAATCACGAGAAGATTACTTTTGTTTTTCAAGTAATTGTTGCAGAAGACAAACCATGGTGAACCTGGCTATACGGTACTAAGAATGAATGCTGAAGCAAGTCCTTTGATGTTATAAATCACCTACTCAGTATAGACCTTACAGGACTCAAGGACTGAGAAACCAATTAATCCCTCTACTGAGGTTTCTGTAGCATGCAGAATAAGTTTATTCTAATTTCTTCATCTCATGAGAAATAGGTCCATATTGCTTCTGGACATTTAGAAGCACACAGGTCTGTGTGCTAAACATAATTAAAAAGTCCTTTTTATTCTAAACTTACTTTTAATACATTTTATACTTATGCAGTAATGTATATATTCATTATATTTTATTTATACATTAATATAAATATTTATACCTGTATGCTATGAATAGCTGCCTAGCCCACAGCTAAGGTTATTTGAGGATGTGGTTAATTTCGTGCTGTAACCATGTGAATTTTGGAAGAAAAGTGATTCTGTGGAGTTGGAGTCAGTTTGACTTGTTAACCAATCTTCAGTTTTTCTTTCTCACTAGTTAAACGATCATGTAATAACTGACAAAACTGTACAGATGAAGTAATCGTTTCCTTACCACTGACTGTTCACCTTTGAGAATTTCTGTGGGAGTCTCACTGAATTTTCATCCTTTGCAGCTTGTCCAATTGATAATAATAAATACAAATTGTTGTATCTGAGCAAATAGGTGATTATAAGGAGCACTGTGTGGTGAAACTGCAGAATTACAGTTTATTCATAGTGCAATTCTTACTGAAATATTAGCTTTTAAAAATTGTAAAAGAGAAAAGCTGATGCTGAAAAGTTGCATTTTTTAACTGATTCAAATCCTAACTATATTTTTTTCTCCTTTATTTGAAAAAACATGTATGATGTATAGAAGACAGTCTACCTGTCTTCAGTATACCTGAGAAGTGTTGAGCTTAACAATGATTTTTTAAAAAACATTTTACTTTCACTAGGGCCCACAAGGTCCCCAGGGTCCCATTGGCCCTGTAGGTGAAGAAGGGAAAAGAGGTCCTCGAGGTGATCCGGGGTCAGTAGGTCCACCAGGCCCTGTTGGCGAGAGGGTGAGCAATCCAAAGGAATAATATGTCTTGAGAGATGCACTGCTAAGCCAGAAAACCTCTTGACCTAAACATGAACTTTCTTACAGCTCCATTGTGGGTGTAGTCAAACTTTGTTTTCCTAACAGTAGTTAATCTGTATCTATAACTTTGTTGTTCTATATCAGATTAATGATTTTAGGGTGCTGTCTTTTGTGAAATATTCTTTTTGAAAATGATACCCTGAGGATCAGGATATAAAAATATGGCACGTTTTTTGTGCTCCAATTATTCTTTTTGGGGAGAAGAAATCTGTCATACTGTGCATTATTTCTTCCCTGGGTATTTTCATTTGTGCTGTCAGCACACAGGATAACGTGGTAGCAGAGTGATGGAGTTACGACGAGCTAACCTGCAGATTTTTCGCTTAACCCCTGTACAAATGGCCATCTTGTTTTCAATGAGTCTGTTCACATGTGAGCTGTTCAGCATGCATGAATGAAACATTGAAATTTTTACCTCTCCAAGTGGTTAAAAAAACCCCAAGTTTAAAGTATTGAAGTAAGAAAGTTGTAAGGAGGTAAACTGAACCCCCAAATGATAAATCTAGTACTGTAAAAATTAAGATGATAATCTAGTATCTATGGCTTTTCCTAGGGTGCTCCTGGTAATCGTGGTTTTCCCGGTTCTGATGGCCTGCCTGGACCAAAGGTAAATGAAATTAAAGTGTCTGGGTTTTTTCTGGGTAATTTTTAAAATTTACATACATAGAGATATACAGAACGAAAGTGGTCCGTTAAAAACGTCTGCTTCTTGGCAAACGGGCAGATCCTCAAAATCATTGGAAATAGGGTCAAAAGGAATGGACAAATGCCTGAAATCTTTTTTAGGGAAAAGTCACTTTCAGTTCCTGTGATGTTCAGCTTTCCTTCCCTGTCCCTGACTTAACGCTCCCTCATGCTGAAATGTGAAAGGATAAGAGATGTTTGCCTGTTTCTACTACTATATTGCTTTGTGTATTACTCTATAGTAATATTTATGTATTACTTTATAGTAGCTAACTATTTGAAGAATTGCCTTTTCTTTGTGTGTGGTATAGTTTTTCTAGACGTGCCCCTTGAACAGATGGTCTTATCTGTCTTTGGCTTTCCCAAGTGCTATAACACTTCTGTGGAAGCGACTCACATATGTGTTTGTCTAGTGTTTCTGTAAATTCGTAGCTTCTTGGTGAAAATACAGGGATTCTAAAATCCTTATATAAAGTTGTTTTATGGAGGAAGCAACTTTTAAGTAATAATTGTTTGGGAAAAAAATTAATAATATAATAAAAGTATTAATGATTTGTAAGTCTGTTTGCAAAAATAGGTCATTAAGACAAGATACCTGTTTTATTTAATCTTCTCTTACTGTTGCTGTTCTTCTGCTGTTGCTACCTGTTAACTAGTAGCCCATTGGTATCTTCTAGGGTGCCCAAGGGGAGCGTGGTGCAGCAGGTTCTTCTGGACCTAAAGGAGGTCAGGGAGATCCTGGGCGTCCTGGTGAACCTGGCCTCCCAGGTGCAAGGGTAAGGAACTAATAACAGTACACTGTAAATCATGACTAGAAACCACGATATCTTTCAGTTTCAAAAGGCAGCAATGAACTTTGCAGCAGTACAAAGCTGTTACACAAGGACTGACTTGTTTCAGTGGGGCTACTTAAAGGGTGAAGGCCAAAATACCTGTCTTTTCTCCTGCTGAAGCTGGGAAGCACAGGTTGCATTTGTCTTTGAAAAAGCCCTGATTGAGACCAGCTAATGAAACTGAAGCAAGGGTGCTCATAAAGCACATAGTTGCCACAAATAACATGAACTGAAGGCCAGACCTTCATTAAGTTGGTGACTGATAATTTACATGGTTGAGTGGTGCATGTCATCTAGAGATTTTTTTCAGGAAAAATGTTTGGGGAGAATTTGGAATATCACAAAAAGAGAAAAAGGGAACAGCAAGTATAAGATGTGATATAGATCACTGAGCAATGTTGGCAGAAATAAAGATGACCTGTGAGAAGCTCAAGAAGTGTAAAAACAAGAAAAGGGAGAATGGGAAAAGGGAAGATCAAAGATAGTGGGCGATGAAGCTGTAAAGTGAAGGTGAGGATGCGGCCCCTTGTGTAAAGAACCTCTTGGTGTTTGCACCATGGTAGTAACTGAGCGTATCTTTTGGATTTATTTACATTTGTCTATTGTTCTAGAACTATATGCAGAACTTAACACCAATATTATTCCTTATTTCAGGGTTTGACAGGAAATCCAGGCGTTCAAGGCCCTGAAGGAAAACTTGGCCCCTTGGTAGGTGACACAAAAATTAGTCCTTTCCGTAAGGAAACGCTAATTCAAATCACAGCTCTTGAAATGACTTTTATTAACTTGAGTTTTCTTGATTTCTGAAGGTTCATCTTCTCTTTTAAGTGTTCCCTTTAAATTCCTATCTCCCAAAGTAGTGCAGATGATGTTCCTTTAGTTTTGTCTGTATAGCAGTGTCTGTCTCTATAGCAGTGTCTGTTGTTCAGCAGCTGATGGGATATTTTTAAACCATTTTGAACTAAATATCTTTTCTAAATGTCTCTTTAAGGAAACAATAAAGTATTTGTACATAATAGCTCAATGATGATAATTGCATAGTATTTGCCTAAAGTTATGTCTGCTTAAAGATATTTTGACTGATAACTGTAGCACCAAACCATGTTAATGTTATTTTATATATATCTACAGAATTTTCCAGGGGTAAATAGGTTCATATGAATAAAATATATTTATCGTTTAATGTGGAAAATGTTTTTTCTCTGTAGGGTGCTCCTGGAGAAGATGGACGTCCAGGTCCAGCAGGCTCAATAGGAATCAGGGGTCAGCCAGGCAGCATGGGCCTTCCTGGGCCAAAGGGTAGTAGTGTGAGTATGGCACTTGGTAGCCAAGATCTGTTTAACTTTAAACACTTGCATATCTTTTAATGGATTAAACCAGTATGCAAATATAGTCATTTTTTATTTCTACAAATTAGGGTGATCCTGGAAAACCTGGAGAAGCAGGCAATGCGGGTGTCCCAGGACAGAGAGTGAGTGTGACTGTTACTTGCAGTGATTACATAAAATGATGCTTTTCTGTTATATATGTTCACTATACAAGACTTCTTCCTATGTCATTTTAATTTAGGGAGCTCCTGGTAAAGATGGTGAAGTTGGTCCTTCTGGTCCTGTTGGCCCACCAGTAAGTCAACTTTTACCACTCTGCCTGCCTGCCTGTCACTCCATCCATTACTCTTTATGCTTCTATTTTTATCTTCATGCCAGCTGTTGATTCCAAACAAAAAATCCCAAGAACATTTAAAGAAAAAATTTTCCTAGAAAAATTTTATATTGGAAAACATATACGTTGGTAGCCTAATTCCTTTTACTGACCATTTCAAAAAATAGTGTAAGGAGCAAAATTTTCTCGTAGTTCATTTTCCTAGCTTCCTTTGTTTCAATGGAACTGTGTGTTTTCCTGTCAGCACAGACTTTTGAGGAGGGACATATAAAGAAATAAGATACATCTTATTACATCTTTTAGATAGGGTACATCTTGGCCTGGGGTAAGTAAAAATGTGTAATAAAAAAATACGCAGTTGAAAATATACATATTCACAGAGAAGGAAACTTGTGGAGCCTGCCTCTATTTTTCTACTGCATACTTATTATTTTCTTTTGTGTAGGGTCTGGCAGGTGAAAGAGGAGAACAAGGCCCTCCAGGTCCTACAGGGTTTCAGGTATGTGAATTCATTTTTTTTAAAGAAAAAAAAAAACATCCATGGCTTTATCAGCTTAAATTGGAGAAATTCAGTCAAGTGATGTTTAACAAAACACAACTTCAGAACTAAGGCAAAGATGCTCAGAATAATTAGTCATACTTAGCTTTACCACCATCTGCACACTACGTTGACTTGGCAAATGCTTAAATACCAGCTCTGTATCCCATGAGAAAACCTTTGTTGGTTTTCAGTTTTAATTTGGAGATTTTCCAAAGATTTTCCAAATATGGAGCAAAAGAATTGCTTTGATAATGAAGTATTAATTAAGTCAATCTGCGTTTGTAGATATCTTTATTTTTATGGCTGATGTATATCCTACAAATGGTAAAGAAGGGCTGCCATCTCATTTAGAGGGGAGAAAACACTTGGGTGAAATATTCATGTAACTATTTCACTTGGGGATCTCTGAGGGCATGCTCTTGTACTGCGTATAATACTACATTCGTATTATTTGTGTCTTAATTAAATCTGGATTTACACAAATTTCTATCATGTTAGTGACCATTTTATTTACTTTTTTACAGGGCTTGCCTGGGCCACCAGGTCCTCCAGGTGAGGGAGGAAAGCCAGGTGATCAGGTAATTTCTCTGTACTTTAACAAGAATTCACTTCATAAAGTAGTTTTACCTTTTCTTTTCTTCGTAATTTAATTTCCCACTCTGTTTCAAAATATGTACTGATATAGTCTGCAAGCTGTCTGAGAACTGCTTTTGGATAAAACAGTTACTAGAATCGGTCCATCTTGTTGGAGGAAGTTGGACTACCTCCTCTTGTCATGGATAGATAATATTAGAGAACTAGCCATCTACATTTAGAGTACTTTATAAATGAAAATTTTTATCTCTAATTTCCTTAACTATAAGGCCATGAATAATGCTTTCATTCTAATGGTAAGTTCTGTTCTGTTTAGGGTGTGCCTGGAGATCCTGGAGCTGTTGGTCCGCTGGGCCCTAGGGTAAGTATTTTCTTTCAGAGTTTAAACACTCATAACAATTCTCTGAGCTTGGAAGTTGATATATAATATGGACTTTAACAGCCAAAGTGAACATGGGACTTTTTTGCCCACCAATATAATGGTTGTAAACATGGCTATGTATTAAAATGGTTTCTGTTAAACTTACCACTTTTAATGGTTTCGTGGCTTATGGTTTTGAGTACTGGCTGCAAAGTGATTGGGTTTACAGCTCTGAAGTGACAGTTTTTAATTTGCTGAGCAACATACTATTTTCCCTACCTTTAACAATAAAAGCATAAAGCTGTTTTTTGTTTGATCAGTTCTCCTAGAATTTGTTCACAGGCTCTTTGTTCAAATAGCAGTGCTGCACTTGGGGTGTATTTAGGATTTTGTCTACCAGAACTGTACCCTGACTTCTAAATAAGTAATAATTTTTCATTTTCTAGGGAGAACGTGGCAACCCAGGGGAAAGGGGAGAACCAGGTGCATCAGGAATCCAGGGTGAAAAGGGTATGGCTGGAGGTCATGGTCCTGACGGTCCAAAGGTAAGCTCAATGGAGATTTGTGTTGTTGCAGTGATGTAATGTATCGTTCTGCTCATTTGCATGAACATAAAACAGAGGGCTTTTTTATTATAAAAGGGATCTCTTTTAACGAAGGGTATCTTGTTTATATAAGGATTCTAGGAGGACATGCAGTTATTCCAGTATAACAATATTAATAACTTGCAAGATACTAAAATGTAAATACATTTTGTGAATTTATACAGGTCAAAATTTTAAATTTGTTTGTTTGTTTGTTTCTCAGTAGAACGGGGCAAAGCCATTTCTGAACTGCAGAAAACCCTCTGGCAATGGCTCTGTTTTAAGAACCGTGTCAGTTTACACGAAGAGAGTTGGCAGGGTTGGGTGTTTAAAGGAAAATACGGAAAGCTGCGTGCCTTTCTTTCACCTGCAATTGATATAATTTGACCTTGGAAGGTCACCCCAGATAGGGGGTCCTTCTAGTAATGCAGGGCCTGTAATTGACATGAGCTGTGAGAAGCAAAGCATAAATAAAGCATCTCTGCTCCTGGCAACTTCTACCTGTAGCTACTTTGTGTAAGAGACCCATGTGGCATCAAGGTCAAGTTGGAAAGATGCTCAAGCTTTTTTTTTTGTCTGTTCTCATCCCCAGTATGCACTGAGTAAATACTAATGTATTTGGAAGGACTACGATATTACAACTGAACTTCCTGAGTAACACAATGGGAAAAGAAAAGTATTTGGACATGAATAAAGTCCAAATTTAAGAGAAAATTATTACTTAAAACTGTACCCCAGAGACTTCAACACAGGCACAGCGTGTTCTGCAGCCTAGAGACAGGGATACTTCTCATATGAATAGACAACAACTTGTTCTTTATTTGTTTCAGGGAAGCCCGGGCCCTAGTGGGACGCCTGGTGATCCAGGCCCACCGGGTCTTCAAGGTATGCCTGGAGAAAGAGGGATCGCTGGAACGCCTGGCCCCAAGGGTGATAGAGTAAGTTCGGTTATTTCTGTTGTGCTGAGTAGAATTACCTGTCTCTTAATACTGTAATTGTTCCAGGGTATGAACTGCTCACCATTTGGTGTCATAATTGAGACTTTCTGGGTATTTTCCATAGGGCGGCATAGGTGAGAAAGGTGCTGAAGGTACAGCTGGTAACGACGGGGCAAGAGTAAGTAACTCTCACTCTTTTTTGACCTACTCTCCACACAGCAGATTATTTATTGTGCTAGAGGTTCTCAGCTCATAGAGTTAAACACTACTCAGTTTGGCAATATCATGGGTTGACAGTCATTCTCATTCCCATTCCCGCTACCCTTCAAATTTGGTCTTCAAGTTTTTCAAGGCTGCTGTACACAACGTTTTAGGATATCTGTGTGCCGAGCCCGTGTTTTGTATAATCAATAGTGGATGTTAAGATGTCAATGGAAAGAATTCCCAGAAGTAGCATGTTCATGTAGGATTCTGCTAAGCTAACTATAGTAAAAATATGAAAAAAAGGACAAGCAGAGATGAATAGCCAAAACCCAAACCCACCAGTTCTGCCTCTTGGAGTAAGGCAAATGTCTTCTTATTCTTTGGACTGAGTTGCCCACAGTCTGTCCTGAGTTTCACAGGTGAAAATTCCTGTAAATGTACTGAGCTCCACATGGGCAGTAAGTCGCTGACACTTCTGGAAAGCTTTGAACCTCCTGTGCGTAAGTAACATGGCTGGTCTGCTCACATGCAGTAAATCCGGTATGGTCAAGAGATGTTGCACGCACACTTCTGCATAGACCAGCTGTCCAATAATCCTCAATGTACTGGGTTTGCCATATAGGCGCTGACTATATTTTCTTCACAGAAGCCGTTGTTTTTACATAAACTGCATCTACCTGATGTTCTTGGGTTTTGCAAATCAGTTGGAGTACTAACAGCTAGGCATTTGGAAATCTGAGATACATACGAAAGATGAGGGTTCTGACTGGACTAAATTTCTAGTTAAAGAAGGGAAGTTTTTTTGAGAAACCCTAGGATACAGAAACACTAACTCACAATTAGCAGCTGTGAGCTGGAATTTATTTGTAAGCTGGATAGTATCCAAAGGTACGGAACAGTTCTTAGTCATTGTAAGGCAAATTTATAGCTTACAGTAACAAAGAAAGTAATGGTGAACAAAACGTACATCCCTCTTCTAAAGCTAGATATCTGCAGATATCTCTTCTACCTATGACTACAGCATTGATGGTGATGCAATATCCTTTGTTAATGCTGTCTTTTTTGTATTTCTCTGCAGTTTGAACTCAGTGCAGATTTTTAGGGGAGGGAGAATTTTTTTCGAGACAAACGTGGTGCAAATTTGGGGTACTCTGCTTCTAGTAAAAGAGAATCGTAACTGGGATATCTAAATATCCAAGAATGTGATATGAGTAGTGCTGCAGGATCATTGTGTGCAGTTGATGGGTTTGGATGGAGAGATTGGAACTTATTTGCTTAACTGCCCTATGAAGAGAAAAAGAACATTTTGAGGAGTTTTCAAGATATAAATTAATCTTTGAAAGTAATAATGAACATGTTAAAATTAATTTAAACAATGAAATACTAGCATAAAAGAAATAGAGAGCTTCTATGCAAGTGGTGAAAAGAAGGACATTGTTTCCTCCTGAGAGAGCAAAATAAATCCAGGGCTTTTTTTATCATTGGCCTTATTCATAAATGCTGCATAAAGTAGAAGATGAAGTTAGTGAAGAAAGAGAGAATGAACGAAAGCAGGGCTTTTGAGATATGGGATTTTGGTCACTTAGAGAGGAAATGCAACTAAATTTTAGGTAAAGAAGACCCAACAAGATTTCAGAGGTAAAGGAGAAGTATTTAAAGCAATAAAAAAGCATATGGAAGTAGTACCATATCAGAAGTTTCAAATTAACTGTTTTGAAGAATCACTGGTTTTAACTTCCTTTTATCTTAATTTGTTCAAAAGGGTCTCCCTGGTCCAATAGGCCCAATGGGTCCAGCAGGTCCCACGGGTGAAAAGGTAAACAGATTTTTATGCCATTCCCTACTGAAGTTTTTTAATATTATCATACTTTATTGGCACTTTTGCGACTTGTCT
Source organism: Larus michahellis (assembly GCF_964199755.1). NCBI lineage: Eukaryota > Metazoa > Chordata > Aves > Charadriiformes > Laridae > Larus > Larus michahellis. Next base: position 23,573,639 of record NC_133902.1, on the reverse strand, counting down.
GATAAGTTACTTGGGAAATAACATTTAATTTTATTTTAAGGGCGAACCAGGTCCTCGAGGTCTAGTTGGCCCTCCTGGCTCCCGTGGAAACCCTGTGAGTAAGCATGTTTGTTCTTTGCCTGACATAAGTTAGCAACATCTAACGCCGATCCAAACCCCAGGTTTTGTCTCATTTGCTGTTATATCTTCCTCTTTTTTCTTCCCCTTTCTTTGTAGCTAAAAATCTCCAGTTCCTGTCTTGATGCTGTGCACTTGCAAAACTCTTGCCAGATTTTGTTCCTCTGTCCTACGCTTGTCTTAGGCAATTTTTTACATAGAGTTACCCTCATTTGTCTCACTCCTGAAAGTATACCACCACTGTTAATTATTTAAATCTTTTTAAAGTCATGCCTGTACCAGATACTACTGTACCCATACAAATATTTAGGTGGACAAATCACAGAAGTGTATCTTAGTTTTCATCTAATTACACTAACTCTTGTCATCTTCCATCCATGTTGTGATTTAAGGATTTTAAGGGTTGGCTTTGATTAGGGAGTTAAAGACTCAGCCCTTCTAGATCCTTCATACTGCTTGGAATTGATTATGTCTCTGTCACAGATCAGAACAGCCTTATTTCCAGTGTAAATTGGAATAGCTTCCACCCCTCTGGGGAGTGCTGGAGCTGGGCAGCCTTCAGCTCCTTCTGTTCCAAACAAAGCTGTTGTGTGGAAAGCTCATTTGAAACAGCTCATAGCCCATTCTGACCTTGTAGAAGAATACATCTTTGAACTATTCTTTTTTTCCCAGCCTATCTGGTTGGAATGATAGGTTGCATAAAGTGTGCGCGGTTCGGCTAATCCTGCTGTCACTGGAAGTGGTAGTGAGCAGAATTTCTGCTATTGCAGTTCTAGTGCTTGCACATGCCTTCCATCTCTAAATTCTGAAAGTTTACATATAGTCTTGAACACATGGCAGATCTTAACATAGTTAACATCATTTATTTTGTGATAAAAAGATCATTTGATTCTGATTAATAGAGTAAAAGTATAATCACACTTATGACAGTAAATAGTTAACATCCTTTCTTGTATATTTAACTGCAAATTATACTGTATATAGAAAGACTGTTATGTTAAATACGGTTATTGTAATTTTTTTACCAGGGGTCCCGAGGAGAAAATGGCCCAACAGGCGCTGTTGGTTTTGCTGGTCCTCCGGTATGTGTTTTGTAACAGTAATGCTCTGACATACTTAGTTTCCTTCATTATGAATAATACTGCAGTGTTCTTGAACGTGAGTGACATCTGTTGTTGTTCAAAAAGAGCCGTTTCTTCTTCCCATCAGTATATCAAGTAAAGAAAAGGGCCAATAAATACTCTAGACAGTTGAAAAGTGGCTTTGTTGGTAAGATTATGTAATTGTTCACCAGATTTCATATTTTCATGAATATGCTATGTTGTTCCTTTGAGATTAAAATGAGGCAAGTTATAAAAATGTCATCTACTGAAGGTAGCAAAGATTTGCTCCACGAGTAGCAAAACCTGGAATGAATTGATGGACCAAATGGAAGGCTTGTGAGTTTTCTAGTGAATACCCCAAACTTTCCCACAGCCTAAATATTGTGTTTCAGACCTTTCACAGAGAGTCAGGCACCTGCTTCCCTTGGTGGGAAAAAGAAGACTAGAAAAGACAATGTTTGTTCAGTCCCTTTTGCATTTCGGTATGTAATAGCTACTGAGGAAAACAGAAAATCTAAAGGAAACAAAAATGTGAGGTAGATAATAAAATATTTTAAATGGAAATTCTGACTTCACAGACTTTAGAAAATCCCATCTGTGATGTTCTAAAGACTGCGATAAACTGTTATGGTTCTCTTGAACTGAACCATTTAGCAAATGCACTGTTTTCTGGGCTGATTTGTTCTCCTGTTATTTTTTGCCTTCTAGAAATTCCCTACAAAATGACTTTGTTAGGCTGGAAAGATTTGGTATTCTCTGAGCTGACGTCTCTTCTAAATATTATTTCTTATATAATTCTAAATATTATTTCTTATAGGGCCCTGATGGTCAACCGGGTGTGAAAGGTGAACCTGGAGAACCTGGACAGAAAGGAGATGCTGGGTCTCCAGGACCACAGGGTCTTGCTGGGTCTCCTGGTCCACCGGCAAGTATAAATAACATTGTCAGAGAACCAATGGCATAGGCCGATGTTGCTTATTTAAAATGTCCTGGGTGTTCACTATCACCCCCCCTTCTTTCTCCTTTCCTCTTAGGGTCCTTCAGGTGTTCCCGGTCTGAAAGGTGGTAGAGGAACTCAGGGTCCACCTGTGAGTAGATTTTATTTTTTTCTGACCTGACTGCAGATAATCTAATACTGAAATTTTATGTAATGTGTGTAGCATTATGTAATGCTGTGTGTAATGTGTGTAATGTCCTACAGCTTTATTTACAGCATTATGTAATGTGTGTAATGCACTACAGCATTACAGTCTGTAATTAGAACATTTGCTCACTAATTCAGCTGAGAACATTTGAGGTAGCCAGTGCTCTATTTATTTCAATAAAGTTGGCATTAAAATGTTTTTTAGGGTGCTACTGGATTCCCAGGATCTGCTGGAAGAGTTGGGCCTCCAGGACCTACTGTAAGTCAATTGTCATATTCCTAGTAGGTGTATTTTATAAACCGGTCGTTGAAAACCTGAAGACTAAGGAAAACAGGAAACATGAAGCAGTGTTTATGGCCAGCTGCTATAGAAGAGAACAGCTTGTCAGCACTGAGTTCTGTGACTGCATGCTTACATCCAACTTCATTAAATAAAACTCATTAGTCTTGGCCTTGATCCAGTGTCAGTGTGTCCAGATTAGTGCAATATTTTTCACTGCATTAAGGTGGCTTTGAGCTGTTCAAGCTGCTCTAATTACTTAATTGCTTACAGGAACAAAACAACAACCTATATCATTCCTGTACTTTTTAGTGTTTTGTCCCTTCAGTGGTGGCTGAAGTTAGGAGAGTTTTTGGAAAAAGGAGAGACCTCTGCTGGGTTATCTCATTGGTGGAGTTACTCATAAGATCCACTAAAATAAATTTAGAAACAAACCATGACAAACCCACAAAATCTCTCATGTCTAAACATTTTCAGAAGCACTAAAAGAAAAAAAACAAAATAGCTGTGGATCAGCAAAGGAGGATTCAACTCCACACAGAGAACTGTGCCACTCTCTTCGTATGCCTTTAAATGTTCTGATGAGAAAAATAACTTGCAGTCATTGTGAGTTTATCAAAAGGCGTGAAGTTGTGATAAACATAATACAAATGTGAAGTCTTTTAAAAATATGTGAGAAATGAACAAATGTCCATTAAAACAGTAATTTGTACCACATGAATGAAAAGGTTGAGTATGGACTTTATCTTGATGATGTTGGAAAGAATGGGCAAGGGTGAGTTTTCTAGATGTAGTTGAACAACTGAGTTAAAAAAAAAAAAGAAAAGAAAAAAGGGGGAGGGGAACCCCTGTCTTTTAAAGGAGTGAGTTTAGAATTGCAAATTGTTTGTGGTGAGGGGATGTAGCTTGGACATAATTTGATGAGATATTTATTTAATCTCATTTTTTTGGCCTTAAATGAGTTGAAAATAGCTCTTGGCTCATTCACACTTTGGGCCTTCCTTAGAGTGTGCGTATTTAGAATTAATCAAAGCACAGTTCTTAGAATTTAATTGTCCTGATCAGAAAAGGGTCCAATGTAATGAGATGTTTAATCTTCTTAGGGAGCTCCAGGGCCTGCCGGGCCTATTGGTGAGCCAGGAAAAGAAGGTCCCCCAGGTCTTCGTGGTGATCCTGGTTCTCATGGCCGTGTGGGAGATCGAGGGCCATCTGGGCCTCCTGGTGGTCCTGGAGACAAGGGTGATGCAGGGGAAGACGGGCAGCCGGTATGTCCTCGTTGATGTTAGTAATTCTCCCTAGACCAACTCTAGGCGTGGTCTCATTGTTACTTACACTTCTTGCTACTGAAATGATAGTGACACTGTTTTATCCTTTGTGGATTTCAGGGCCCAGATGGCCCCCCTGGTCCAGCAGGAACTACTGGTCAAAGAGGCATTGTTGGTATGCCAGGACAGCGAGGAGAAAGAGGCATGCCAGGGCTGCCAGGTCCTGCAGTAAGTAATGACCAAGTCAATATGCCACCAGTTTGGGCATTCTCATCATCCCTGTGGGATTCCAAACATAGTGCCCCATTGCAAGAGGATAAAGTTGGAAAACTCCAATTGCAGGAGTGAATATAGAGAGAATAGTAAACTAAATCTCTTGGAACTGCATGAAGTGAGAGTGGTTCCTGCCATATTGGAAGGTCTGAGCCTGAATTAAGAGTGAGTGGGTAATAGCTTTAAGACTTCTGGCTAAAATGTTCCTATTTGACTTAAAACTAGATCCTTGAAAAAAACAACCCCAGACTCTTCATTTAGGTGCCCAAAGGTCACTTGGATGTGAGTAAATACTCTGTAACTGGTATTTCATAAATTGTGAATTACAGTCTTCGAAATTGCCATTTGTGTTCTCTTTGCTTTCATGTAGGATTTATAGATATTTATTGGAAAGCCTAATGATCCAGAAGATCAAGCCATTAAATAGACTATTAGTAAAAGGGATGGTATGGAGGATTTGCCATTACCACTGGATCCATAAAGTGAATTTATAGTTAAAGTTGGCCAGAAATTATTCCAGGCTAACAAGATTTCTTGGTGTTGAGACAGGGAAAATAAGATCCTGTTACTTATTTCAAACTGCATTACAATTTTCCAGAGTCAAAAAGACCTCACCAATTGCAGATAATGCCATCAGACATATTGATATATCAAGGCAGTGTGTGCCTAAAAGAGTTGCTACCAGACAGACTAACTTTAAGTGTAGCTTCTAGTCAACAGAAGCCTATTCAAAAGCAACTAACACAATTAAACTGTTTAAAAACACACAGTATACTAAATATATATTCAAAATCTATAAGAATATTTTCCTTATTTATCAGGTTTTGGAAGTTACAAATGTTGATGGAACTTCAGACTGGATAATCAGTATTGTTTTTCAGGCAGCAGGTGTTTTTGTGCTTTCCCTCTTTTGTGTTAAAATTTTGATATGATATTTCTCATCTTTTTTAGGGTACACCAGGAAAACAAGGTCCCACGGGGCCACCTGGCGATAAAGGTCCCCCAGGACCTATTGGCCAGTCAGGTGCCACTGGACCTGTAGGTGAAGCTGGTCCTGAAGTAAGTATTAGAGCCTCATAATATGTAAAAAAAAAAAAGACGGTCTAGTGGTTATTCTCCTCAACTTGAAGTTAGAGGTGGAGAACAACTTTCTAGTTCTTTTATAGAAATGCAAAATAAGAGAGCTAATCAATAGCCCTATTTTTATTCCATAATTCTAGGGACCTGCTGGTAATGATGGTACTCCTGGACGAGATGGAGCTGTTGGAGAACGTGTAAGAATATATGGTTTTCTAAAGTCACTTCTGGAAATCTCCATTTTACTATTGACTTATTATAGATTTTCTGTTCGTTCAGTTAATTTGAATGGAGAACTTGTTCTGAAAGTGTGTCACAGCTTTGAACAAGTAGTACCTTTCAAAGGTGAGGAAACCTGGCTAAGAGTCTTAGAACACCTGCCTCCACAAACTCAGACCTGAGTTATTACAGAAGCAATATCTTTGTAGATTGTAATTGCTAGAAAATAGATTAGCAATGCTAGAGTCCTGTTGCTTTGGTCTAGTCCAGTCCTCGGTAGATAAGTAATGTTGAACTTATGTTTTGCAGGGTGATCGTGGTGAACCTGGCCCTGCAGGATTACCGGGTTCCCCAGGGGGTCCAGGAACTCCAGGTCCTGTTGGCCCTCCAGGAGATGCAGGTCAAAGAGGTGAAACTGTAAGTGATGCTATTTTTTTTTAATAGTTTGTTTATCAAAAAACTATTGTGTATGCTTTTGTGCATTCCTTCACATATCTTCTGTATGCGATCTTTGTAGGGTTCTCGAGGTCCGATGGGTCCCCCAGGTCGTGCAGGGAAAAGAGGTTTGCCTGTAAGTTCTCCATGGTCACTGTTGTTTTATCTGATGTATTTTTTACAGGGAAGTGTTTATGAGAAACTGAGCCCAAATTAGAATCACAGAATGACAGTGGTTGGCAGGGACCTCTGGAGATCATCTAGTCCAACCCCTCTGCCAGAGCAGGGTCCCCTCAAGCAGGTTGCACAGGAACACGTCCAGGCGGGTTTTGAATGTCTCCAGAGTTGGAGACTCCACCACCTCTCTGGGCAGCCTGTGCCAGTGCTCTGCCACCCTCAAAGTAAAGAAGTTCCTCCTCATGTTTAGGTGGAACTTCCTATGCTCAAGTTTGTGCCCATTACCTCTTGTCCTGTCCCCGGGCACCACTGAAAAGAGCCTGGCCCCATCCTCCTGACACCCACCCTTTAAGTATTTATAAGCATTGCTTATAAGAATGCTTATAAGAATGCTAAATAGGGCTTCAGCTTTTAGTGTTCTGACTGCAAGTGGATGCAGGTAGTCTTCTGAGCTGCAAAGCTGTACAAATCTGTTTGGAAACACTAATATTTCTACACTTTCTTTAAAAATACTTTGCAGAGAAATAACAAATGCTTTGAAAGCTTCTTTATTTGGAGTGCGTTGCTGTCCGGGTGATGGTAAGACCTGAGTTAGCAAATGGCTGGGGTCTGTGTTTGCAGTTCAAATAAGGAGTAAAAAAATGAATGCTGAACAAAAAAAGCAAATTTTTAGATAAAAACGGCAGAAATATAACAAAATCACCTGTTCCCATGAAACTGCCTTAATTCAACTCATGAGATTCTGACTTCAGTCCAAATGGAAAAACAAACACGAGCCATCTTTTTGTGTTACATAAGTCTTTTACAATCCAAGCTTGGAACAAAAATTAATTGCAAACTTGGGAAATTCAAAAGAATGTTGTCCCGTCCCTAGGCAGATGTCATATGAGAGACAGGAAAAGTTTATTGAGTAGTTAGTGATAATGATGCCATTGATAAACTATTTGGAATCTGGCATTGAGAAATTTAGCATGCAAGTTGGGACAAGAAATATAGAATTGAAAGCAGAAGCCATTTTTTCCAACGATTCTTGAATTAGTATGAAAAGTTTGGAACTATTAAAAATACCAAGAATGAAACTGTGATGGTAATTGAACCAGCTACTTGTACTGGGGAGTGTGGACTTTGTTGTCTGTAGTTAGGGAATGTAACTTCAGTTGTACTTTAACCATACTGAAGGTGAAAGGAGCTGTGAGACGTAAAGATGCAACATGGAGGATTTCATACTGAAAAAGTGCTGTATCATTATGAGTCTTTCATCTACAAAAATCATTTGCCATATCCAGTAAGGCAAAGAAATTTCTCAATCTTAAAAACTCTGTTATGTAAATTATTTAATTTAGTATTTTAGTATTTTTTTTGACTGCGTTATGAAGCTAAGTAGACTAAATTTACCACAACTATAATTAAGCACAACACGGTTTTCTGTAATTATTTACTTATTCTTTGGTAAAAAATTAAGATTCTTGGAGCTGCACCAACATCACCTTCTTTCCAGCTTTAGTGTGAAGGAGGCCTGAATGTAGTGTCTAGAAGAAAATGAGGGGGTTTTGAGGTTGGGTTTTTTTTTTTTTTTCAGTTCAGAATTTTACATTTCATCACTGATATTTACAGGGTCCCCAAGGACCTCGTGGTGACAAAGGTGACAATGGAGACAGAGGCGACAGGGGCCAGAAAGGACACAGGGGTTTCACTGGGCTTCAAGGTCTTCCTGGTCCTCCTGTAAGTTGTTCTGGTTTTACTATAATTTTATTTCCTTGATTGTCAAATAATGTATTTGGAACATAGTTATTTAAAATGGAAAAAAAAAAAAGCAGACATGAGTAATTGTTTTCCCACAAGGAGTTTGTGAGTGTCCCAGCTGTCTGTACTTGCTAATATTTTTAATGCCATTTTACAATGCTATCGCATGATGAGGTAAACCTGTGCTTTGCCTGATATGTGCTCTCCTACTCTTGTTCCGTTTGTGACAGTCCTACAGTGACCGATCACAGACCTGTCAGCACAAGATGGTAGCAAAAGCTGATAATTTGAGATAAGCACATTAGAGTGTGAAATGCTTTTTAGCAGTGTTTGAACTCTTTACAGTCAAGGAATCAAATGCAAAATGCCATGAGGACTTCGATAGTATCTGTCACTAACTTCATGATTTCAGTGGCAACTGAATGGAAATGTCATGAAAAACTTAATTTTTTTACATTTGTTCCCTGATCCTGTACAAGAGCTGGAAGTTTCATCATGCAGGAAAAGAAACAGAAAAACCCCAACATCCAAAGCATCTTTCCAGTTCATTATTGCGCTGTCAGTTACTCTTTTGTAAGCTAGTCTAATTGTCATGAAAGTGCGGCTTTTCTGCAGAAATAACTTGATATATAGACAAGCACCAGTAATTTCAATTAAGCTAAATTGTGATTACAGTTGTTCTCTTTCTGACAAAAGTGAACAATAGAATGAAAATGAATCATAAGAGGGAAAGGTACTACCCATTTTTCATGTATATTATAATTGTATTCACACGGAGTTGTGTGTATCACACACTAATTCTTTAAAAGGAAAGGAATGTGCTTTAAACGTAGAAATGATATGATAATTTCTTCTGTTTAGGGTCCTATTGGTGAACAGGGTAGTCCTGGCATTCCAGGCCCATTTGGTCCTCGGGTAAGTGTAATGTTTCAGGTTTAAGGTTTTTCTTGCTTGTTTTTTTTCCGCAATCAGGTTTCTATTTCTGCATCACTTTTATTTCACTGGCTTTTATTGACTTCAGTATCAGGTGGGATTACCCTACTATCTTTTGCTGAGAGACATTACCTTGTTTAATATAGTAAAACTTTGACATAATTGTAGTTTATAGCTAGATAAAAGGTCAATTCAGAATAACTACAGGGCTACGGTCTCTTCTTATAGACGCTTTTGCTGCAGCTGATACAAAGCCATATATGTGGCAGCTCTGCTAATTGCTACTCTGCCTTTCGCACCCCCATGAATGTCATTCACCCAAAAGTAAAGGAGAAATATGACTCCCTCAGATGTTCCCAGGTGACAGTGTACCTCTGAGTCTGTATACATGTGGGTGTACAGCAGCTACTCCAGTTGTCATAGTACCTGGAATTGAACCCACTTAAATGCTTTAGGAAAAAATATACAGCTGACCCAAGGTATATTGGCTGAGGGGACTGACTTCAGAACAGCAGCATTGAAGCTGCCTTCTTACTTTTAGAGAAGAAGAAAAAGGGTGATTTTGAAAAGTTTGGTAATAGACGCAAATAATTGGATTGCTTCCTGGAAAGGTGCTGCTTGTAAAGGGCTGTTTTCTATAACTTTGTTACGAAATGCGAAAATGCATTCCTTCTTTCTCTTACATTTTCTAGGGTCCTCCAGGTCCAGTTGGTCCTTCCGGCAAAGATGGAAGTCCCGGTCCACTTGGGCCAGTTGGGCCTCCTGGTGTTAGAGGGAGTGTAGGAGAAGCTGGACCTGAGGTAAGTTGATGGGAATATGGAAGGAAAAGGTTACATTCAAATAATGAGATTTTATACAGTCCGTTGCATCACTTTCTCAAACATCCATGAGTTCAAGACAAATGGTAAGGTTTGATACAGTTTCTCCAACAAATAGCCGGGGTAACTGTGTTTTGAAAGGGCTCGTTTTCATCTTCCAGACCTGTGACATTCCTGGTTTTATCCACCTATGCTCTCCTTTGGCCAGCTGAGGGCTACTTCTGCAGTTAGCTCACTGGATCCTGTTAGATCTGCAGTTCAAAATGGGTATTTGGCAAGTTGGGTCCTAAAACCTCAGGCTTAAGCATAGGTCAGTTGGTGTATCTGGAACCAGCACTAGTTCAAAGTCAGCCGTCCCGCAAAGGCGGCACTGAATTTTAACAGCCGTGTGGCTGATTGCCAGCAGCGCACTCCGTCATGCCTTGCCTTCAGGAAATCCTTCAGTCCAAATGAGCAGCCCAAACTCTACCACTCAGCTCAGCTGACCTTCAGTCAGATCTGAGGTTTACATACATCAACCATTAACTGATTCGCAACTAATGAAAAATGGTTTGACCATTTTGGAAAAAGTCCTAAACCTTTGCTAAGCGCCGCAGGCATATTTCACATTTACCAATTCGTGATAACCTAAGTCATAAAATGTAAGTTATACTATCCCAAGAAAGATAAGTTAGGAAATTAGAGGGATTTGACAAAAGGGTGATCTGGATGAGCACGTGAAGAATGGAAAGACTGGTATTGCTTATTTTAGGAAGAAGTGGGAAAGGTGGAATAAAAGTGGAATAAAATAATGAGCAAGACAGAGAAGGCCGTTGCTGCTGGTTTTTTGTCTTGTAAGGCATGGTGTTTCCTGTGTTTATTGTGTGCTAATATCCACCCTATTTAATTTTAATTCCTGCCAGTTATTGGTATGTCCACTTCTGCCGAGGCACCAAGACTCGAATGAATAGTCTATGGTAGAGCATAAGAATACAACGTGTACCAGATCCTTCCTCTGGGTAATGAGACAGTACACGAAATATCGCATACCTGTAACTTCAGTTTTGCTTTCCTTGGTGGCTTGCTGCAACTATAAATTGGAACCACAAAGCGAGAAATAGAAGTTAAGATTTCTTTTGTAAGGTGCAGTGCGTGTTAGTTTGGGTGTGCGCTCTGCAGTAAACATTAGGAGCACTGGTTGCGAATTCTGAAGTAATTACTCTCAAAGGAAATGCCCCATTCTGATATACCATCTGATGCACCAGAGCATCAAACTCACAGTGAAGGTATGTTACAGACTTTCTGCTGCTGAAGAAGAGCTGGTAGAGCCTGCGGGCGGAGATATTAACAGGTGCATTCTGTCTCAGGACTCAGTTACCTCCCCAGGTGTCACAATTCAGGTTGACAAAAGGACCTCACAACCCATCATTGAGGAAAACATTCTCAGTCAGGAAAACACCTTCTCTGATGAGTAAGGATGATGTAGATTCTGTCTCACCTGTGGCCAGAAAGCTCAGCACTGTGCAGGACAAATGTAAAGGTATTTCTAGTGCCAAATTTTCTGTCCAGGCTTTACTAGTTGAAAATGTGCCTGAGGTGACTCAGGGGAAGCAGGAATTTTAGGTTGCTCTAAAAATCACTTACAGCTGTTGGGATTTTTGAGAAATAGAGTTATTAGGCAGGGATTTGAACAAGGAGGGACAGATGGCTTAAAAAATGAGAATGAGGAGGCCATTCTTTGGTGACTTTTTCAGCTGTTAAGTCTGAAATCAGGAGAAACAAAAAATTGAGCAAGGTATTAAGACAGGCGGAGAGGGCATGAAGCAGAGAGAATACCTCTCATCCAGTTCTAATCTCTTAGCTCTGTACCTGGAAATGTGAATTGTTTATCTATATTTGAGTTTTCCCTGCACATTAGGGTGATTGGCCGTGAAGTTTTGCTCTTTTATTGTCTGGCTTTGCTATCATTTTGCATAGTATTTACTCTGCTGTGCCTCTATGGCTTTTTTTTTTTTTTTTTTTTAACCTTAGGGTCCACCAGGTGATCCTGGCCCTCCGGGACCTCCAGGGCCTCCAGGCCATCTCACTGCTGCCATTGGTGACATTATGGGACACTATGATGATGCTATGGCAGATCCGCTACCAGAGTTTACTGAAGACGAAGCAGCCCCAGATGACCATAATAAAACAGACCCAGGAGTCCATGCCACACTGAAGTCACTGAGCAGCCAGATCGAGACTATGCGCAGCCCAGATGGTTCAAAGAAACACCCAGCACGGACTTGCGATGACCTGAAGCTGTGCCACCCATCCAAGAAGAGTGGTGCGTATAAGCACACCATCTCCTGCATGTGCCATATGATTCTGTCCTATTTCCAGTAGATACTTGGTCACTGGAAAAAATAGTGTAATACAGGTTTTGACAGTCTAAATTGACATTCACACTAGGAGCTTGAAAACTTCTTATACTTCCATGGAACACTACTTCTGAAAGTGTTTTCACCATGGAGCACCACTTATACGATGACAGAGCTAGATTGGTACCTAGTTGTGAATATTTGCTTAAGTGCTATTAGCTCAAAACGTCACCTGTGGGTGTTTTTCATCCAGAATTCTCTGCTGCTGCTCCATAGTGCCAATTCGTAGGTGGTAATGCTCTAATGTACCATTTAGGACTTTCCCTAATTTATATGGATTACCAGTGATAAATCAGAACAGACTGGAAGATAATTTGTGGCAGGCCTTCCCAGCTTTTTCCCTGTTTCTTTACCTCCAACATCAACATTAGGAAGGGATGCCATCAGTTTCTCATATGTAGGGAAAACTGTCTTCTACCCATTGTGTGTTCTTTACACACTTCGAGTGTCCAGGAGCTTTGCAATGGATTTAAACAACCTTAACCTTGAACAGCTTTCAAGCGTGCGTTCCCCAGTTTTGAAATATTTGAAATACTGATCAGCTTGTATCTTAAAGTAAGATTATAGTGTATACCTGATGCATACGTCAAAGCATGCATCAGATGATGTGGAACATTGTCTTGTTTTCCGTGTGTTTTGTACTGTCATGACATACTTTTTCTTATCTCCCCAGTTATTTCAAGAATCTTAATAACGTAATGGAATCACATTTTATGTTCTTTGTAGGTGAATATTGGATTGATCCTAACCAGGGATGTGTTGAAGATGCTATTAAAGTGTATTGCAACATGGAAACTGGAGAGACCTGCATTTCTGCAAACCCATCTACCATTCCACGTAAAACATGGTGGGCCAGCAGGTCGTCTGACGTAAAGCCCATTTGGTATGGCCTGGATATGAACAGGGGATCACAGGTAACTAAATAAATTTAATGTCAAGAATCTACTTCTATGAAACTTGTTTCTTTCTGGTTTAGAACTTCATCTGCTATCTGTGTTATAACTATTGATTGACTGGCTTATATTCAATTGGGTGTTACCGTACAGTAATTATAGGGAAGAGCCGGGAGAAACAATGCAGGTGCATCTAAGGCAGGATTGGCTATAAGTATGCCATTTCTGAAAGAGATTTATTTCTCTAGATCCCGAAAACGTCAACTTCTCTAGCAGTCTACTTTAGTAACTCACTACCCTTGTTCTTAAAAAGTGTACTTTTACCCTAATACATGATTTAAATCACTGCTGTTTTAATTGAATTCTACTCTTTTTTTTTCAGAAAGTTCTTTACTGCTAAAAAATACAAAGCTTATTTTATAAATCCACTCAGCTAATTCCTTTTTTAAAAAAGTGTGATTGTTATCATATGTGTTAGAATGCTCAAAGCTGAATGCGTCAGTCTCCAGGCAGACAAAAATTCCACTCTTTTGGCTTTCTGTTGGGCTTTCCCTGTGTGGTAACTTTTAAAAGTGAGCTTAATGATCCTGCCAAATAACCGAAGTTTATGCTATGCAAAGTATATAATAAATTTACAAGCTTTCACCATAATTATTCCTAGTTCATAAAATTAAAAGCACAGAGAATATTTTCAATTGTTATTTCATAGGAAGTAATTAAATATCTTTAAAATAAGTATTTGGTGTGTAAACATAACAGTGCTGTTATCAGTTGGATTCCTGATGATGGTTCAGAACTTCAACATTTGAGAACAGATGTGATATTGAGAGCAGATGTGATATTGATTGCTTTTATTGAGATGCTTTCAATTATTATTAAATTCATGAGAACTTGCCATGACCCGAGATGTCACAGTTCATGTTTAGCTGCCTGCATACACGTATGCTCTTTGGAAGAAAAAATTATCTTCAGCAGTATTATCAAAGAGTATTTAATTTTTGAAAACACGGTCAGATTTGATAACAGTATGATCTGTGCAATAGTCATATGCGCTCTATATAGATTCTAAATAATAAGTATATCTGAGATTGCTGAATAGAGATAATACATTTTGTAAAAAATGACAGTATTAGTGCCTAAGATTTTCTTTTTCCCTTTGAAAAGGAAAGAAGACTTTCCTTATCTAGTTTGAGGTTGCTCTATGCACTATTTCATGCAGAAGGTTTAGTTCCTACTGAATCCCTTTTTGAAAGAAGGCAGAATTCATTCCAAAACTTGGCATGTCTGCGGAGACCCACCTGCCTTTCAGTTGTTCAGCTGCAGAGCTTTACGGTCAAAATTCTCCTATTACAGCATGTCTACATTTCTTTGTCCTCAACTGGCAGCAAATTACCAAATAAACCATTCTAAGATTTTATGTAATAGGGCTTCTGCTAGTCACATCTGCAAAGGGTTACGATAATGACAGAGGTTTCTAAAATTCATGAACTCTTACAGAATTTTCTTGTAATATATGTTCATCTGTTTCTTTATCTTCATAGTTTGTGTACGGGGATACAGCTGTCACTCAGATGACATTCCTCCGCCTCCTATCAAAGGAAGCTTCCCAGAATATCACTTACCTTTGTAAAAACAGTGTTGGGTACATGGATGACCAGACTAAGAACCTGAAAAAAGCTGTAATTCTGAAAGGGGCCAATGACCTGGAGATCAAAGCGGAGGGAAACAGCCGATTCAGATACACTGTTCTGCATGACAGCTGCTCTGTAAGTTTGGGTGTTTTGTCATTTGTTATAGAGAATAAGGACTTTTGTCTTCTAGTTTCAGTTCTTCCTTGATTTAGAAAAAAAATCCGTAGAATGGGGTAATCAAAATGCTGCAGAATTTCACCATGAATTGTAGAAGTAACTGGTCAAATAGGTATTTTACTACAATTCTAGCTTCACGTAGTAGAAGTCTACATTATTCAGAGGATATTCACTAATTACTAGTTATTGTGAGCATACTGAGATACGTCTCTTGCCATTTTGCATTTTCCAGTGCTTGTGTGCCTCTGTGTGTAATCACACAAAGAGGTCAGGAAACCTCAAGCATTTGTCTGCCCGATGGGTAAGATTGTTGCAGCAATACACTGGAGGGAACCCCATGGTACTATGACTGACTGAGTCAGAAAGGAAAATGTTCTCCCCAGAAATTCGTAGTGGGCATAAAAATGAGCAAGTGGTAAATTTAGTCATGTTCGTTAGCATTCTCAGCCCAGCCCAAGATGCTAGCAAAATATTTCTAAAATTACTTTTGCACTTGAAATAAATTAGAGTACTCTCTGTGCTTTAAAGTAATATAGCCCAAGAATATGTGCGCAGGCGCATATTAAAAGATAGAGAAGAAGAAAAGAAAAATCAGTCCAGCTCGAGGGGGAAATCCTGCTGTGTCAGTCTGACAGGTCTGTTCATCAGTGTAAAAGCAAGATATGTACGTTTTAAAATAACCAAGTTGCAGTACAGGCCGGGGGGGTGTTGCTCAGTGAAGATACAGTGAGACCCTTCTGACCTGTCAGACAGCCGACTCGCCAGCTGAGCTGGGGTTCAGACTGTTTCTGATACGAGCTCTGGCCTAAGTTTTGATTTATTTTTTTTTTCTTTTTTTTTTCCCCTCCAGAAACGTAACGGGAACACGGGCAAGACTGTCTTTGAGTACAGAACACAGAATGTGGCACGCTTACCTATCATAGATATTGCACCGGTGGACATTGGCAGTACCGACCAGGAATTTGGAATTGAAATTGGGCCAGTTTGCTTTGTATAAGAGGAAGGGGGGAAATTAACACGCTACCCAGCAACAGCAGCAATTAAACACATGAACTTAGACTGATTGAAGTTAATCCTGAGACTCTTGAAGTAATGGCTGATATTGGATCAGCATTGTATATACGGTTCTTTTTAAGTGCCCGGCCTCCTTTTGAATATTTATTTTACTTACAAACCTTCTGTTTTAAATGATTGAAACCAACTTTTTAGTACAACAGTAGAATTTTAAGAGGATTGACGACCACCTTTTAAAAGCAATATGAATCTTTTCCTTGCTCTTGTTTCAAATTATTTTGAAATTTACAGATATTCAAAATAGATAGTTTTAATGTGGGACTATGTAAAGTTCTAAGGATTATTTCTTTTGCTTGGATGCATACTGAATAACAGAAAAAATAGAGCACTTTTGTCAGCCACTGGCTATATTTCAATTATACATACTCCCTCAACCCCAGTTTGTCTTCCTGTGGTTGCCAGTGTGATAGTCATTAACAGAAATCTGTCTTTTGTAGAAGAAAATCTCTTCAGACGAGATCATCTTAATTTGGCATTGTCTTTCCTGCACTTTTCCATGTAATAGTCTGCTCAGAAGAGTATTCTGTAGCCACGATTAATTTATGAAGTAAAAATACTCCTGGGGTAAATATGAGTTTTCAGTAGGGGTGTCCCATATCTTAAATTTTAAGGCCAGACTTCACTTCTCACAATGTATCTGTGTAATTCTATTAAATTGTCCTTAATCTTCAAAATACATCTTAAACCCAATACTTGTTGATTTTCCAATACTTGCCCATCTTAGAAGCCATTACGTATCAAATTATACAGATGTCTTATATATGGTGCCAATTTATGTATGTTGCAAATCATTCACATGTATACCAGACCAATTGTTAATAAAGAGAAAGAAAGGTTAGACATTCATTTTTTTTATCTGACATCCAGACATGCATCACCAGGAATTTGATTTATTGGCCTTGAGCTGTCAAGGCAAGAAAGTTCCATCATTTCTTAGCATGAGCTACCTCATCTCTGGAAGTTGGGATGCATTTAATATTCCTGTTTCTATTTTAGATATTAAAAGGTGCTATGCTTCTGTTGTTATTTCGAGAAAGGAGATAGGCAGGGCAAAACCAACAAAAAAGTGATGGTGCTAAATGACTCTGTAGAAGGCTGATGAAATAAAAACGCCTATTGTCAATGTAATTTTCAGAGCTTAGCTGTTAGGCTTATGGTGTTTGAGAGAACAATGTTACAGTGCATTTATTTGTTGGTCATACATTATATAGAATGTTTTGTACCACTAACATGCTTTATTTTGTAAAGTATGTGGGTACAAACTTACGTAGTCTTTTTGTTTCTTTATTGCATCGGTGCTCTCCACGGTTTTTGTTTGTTCCTTTAAAAAAAAATAAACAGCTGGGGCCATCCCTAAAGAAAGTCATGCACATAGCTTTATTCATGTATCTTTGCAAAGCATTTAATTAAATACATGCTTCTTGCTATGTAAATGGTTTCCTTTTTGTAGAATTCCTTCTAGTATGTCCCATATCAGTTCGTTTCCAGGAAATTAAAAACAGAAGTATTTACTTTTGGTTTGTTGCTATTTGAATAACTCATTTGCAATCCATTCTCCTGGAGTATATTACCCTTAGGAATATAAAGGTATTATGAATGATGCCCTCTGTGCCAGTTTTTACGAGATAGGCGTCAATTTGTATGAATTAATCACCAGCAGTCCTATTAACGCTACCTAACTAGGATTGTTTGAGACTCCAGAGAAAGAGAACTTTTATTCCAGACTGAATAAAACGTAACTTAGCCAATTGTCAATGTATGTTATCTCTGATTGATAGAAAACAGTTTCTGGACAAGCCATAAAGTTGCATTGTAGCAAGGCAGGCAAGAATTTACATTCCCTTCCTCCTTCAGAAAGGGTGGGAGCTTTGCAATTTTCCAGTCGTTCACATGTGTGTCCGTATGGGGTAGGTAGGGTCTGGGAGCAGGGAAGTTGAGAGGTTCATGCTGATGTTATCTGTTTGCTTTGATTAGCCAAGTAGGAACTCTATGATTTCTTTTTCACTAGCATGAAATAATTGCTATAAGTATGTGACTCAGGAGTTAGCTTATCATATTGGATTCTTAAGCAGTTTTAAATAACATTATTTTCACTGAATGATCTGAGGTGTAATGGCTTGCTCCAACACATTCATCCAAAGGTAGCTACACAGTGGCTGTGATCATATCTCTATAGACCATTTATCCCGATGCACAAAATAAATAACATTTGGAGTATAGATGCATGTTTGGAAGTTATTTTTAATCTCTGATTTTCATCAGCAGAGTATTGTAATTCACGATTAGTTTAAATGTTTTGTGAGGTTGTTGAAGGAGAAGAGCGTGTCATTATGAAGGATACTTTTTTTTTTTCCTTTTCAAGTCTCCCTTTGCATCTTTATCTCCATATGAAGCATGCAGTATTTCCTCAACCGGGTGCCTTGCGCACTGAAAAAGCTTTAACTAGAAAGCACTCTAAGGTAATATTCTGTAAAAACCATCGCTGGAGAATCACTGAAGCAAAGTCTTGCTTGAAGTGTGAGCTCGCAGGAAATCCAAGTGATTAATTGAGGAGTCTTTGTAATGCAAGTGGTTGGATGTGCTTTTTTTCTTCTCTCGACTAACTATGTTTATTGCATACATGCATATTACATCTCTTTCCCTGTTTAAGTATTTCTCAGAGTATTGTAGAATCTTTTTAAGCAGCCAAAAAAACCAAAGGGGGTGGAGGTGGCAGGAATTTCACTACTTTAAACTGCTTTGGCTCTTATCCAGGCGAAGTGGCGTAGCCTCATGGAAATGCAGCTTTAATTTCACAGGCCTAGAATGAATGAGCTGCCAATTTGCAAAAGGTTGGTTAACTTATCAAGTAGCATTACGTAAATATCAGCTATTTATGACATTTAGCTCAGTTCTGTCTTGCTTGCAAATGGCCTCAGAAATAGTAAAAAAGGCACTTTAGAGTGGTTATGATTATATACGATCAGCGACCGCATTAAAATTGAGTTCGAGTTATAAGCGTTGCTTATTGCTATTGTTTTCCATAACTGACCTGTCCTCAGTGAGCAGCGAACCCTGGGACTGCCAGTAGCTGGCATGTTCTCTCTTGGTTTCTCAAAAACAGTAGTGCAATAGTTGGTTGGCAACTGTTCACGAAAATCTCATCTAGAAGGTAAAATTCTGTTATTCGCTGCTCATAGTTTAGCACTTACCCTAGGGTTACGTCAGTGGTGTAGTTGATGCAGCAGTTTATCTTGAACATTTAGAGGAAGACGTTTGGATTCTTTTGTAATTTGATTTTAACCAGTTTATCTGGATTTCCAATGTTAGTTCTGAAGGTGCTTGTATCATCGCTTTTATCCCTGTGCCACTGAACTCTAGATATAAAATAACCAGACTTTGTATGTAATTACGCAGCTGATTACAGATTTGGGACGAAGTAGAGTTTACCTAGTGTGAGGGGCCCTACGAGTGGAATGGGAGCCTATCCTTTCTAATATCTCACTGAGAACAAAAAAAGCATCCAAGTATGGTCTACAGGGCTATGAGGGTTTTTTTAACACTAATTTTTCACCTTCATGGCTTAGATTTTGTACAGCTGCACAGTACAATCCCTTTTGGATTTCTTTTCTCAAGCAGCGTCTCCTAACACTGAGCACTTTTTACAGTGTATTTTACTTTTAGATTTCTTTCAAGTTAAAACTGAAAGAATACATTCTTGCGGAGGGAGAAAAAATGTTGAAAGTCTTTCAGATATGTTCAGTGGGCCCTGGAGGTTGTGATAAATATTCCCAGAAATGAAGAAGTTTGTTTATCTGCAAGATCAATGAACAAAGGATTGATATTCAAGTATTGCCGAGCATATTCTTATTTTGCTGTTGACTAGTTTTAGTGATCTTTCACCTTTATGTTAAATATATAATGTATTTTGCAAGGAGTTTAATAATGCCTTCTCCAGGGCTTTTTCTCTCACTCCTGCTTGACATTTTCTCCTAATTTATTTTGAGCAGAAAGAGATGCAGAGGACAGAACTGATCACAGTGCTACAGTTTGTTGGATACATCAGTTAACGTGCCCAGTGGGTTAACTGGGCAGTAGTAACATTGCTTTATATACTGTATAATTAAGTAATACTAATATTGTAAAAAATAAAAAAAAATAAAAATGTTCTTGCTCCTTCTGTGTTTCCTAGAGGAGCCCAGCACTGAATGCATACCTCAGATGAGGCCATGGCCACCCTACTGCATCTGAGGCTTCTTGCAGAGAGCTCTTTATACTGAGCAGTTCTGGATGCTTAAAATGTAAGGCAAACAAGGAATTGGTGGTTTAAATCCTCCCTGAAAAAGAGGGGTGTTTTTGAATCACAGTTTTGGATTTAGGCACCGCAGTTTTAGAGTGACTATGAAGAGTTTACATTTGGGCTGAATGTTTGACTCTTTTAAAAAGCCGGTGGAGCAGCTTAAGATGCATCTCCTCCACCTTCCTTCTGTACCGACCTTTTCCTTTCCCTTCTGTTTTGGTAGTCCCCTCGAGCTCAGTGGTTACTCTGTTGTCTCTGGGTGCCTAAGTTCAGAGCGTACGTTCAGATCTCATGGACTCTCCATCCCAAACTCCTTCCTTGCCTATCTGTTAGCTTCCTTGTGGCTATCATTATGATTCTATGATCATAAATACTCAGCTCTAAGGTTTTTAAATACTAAAGAGGTTCTGTAGAGTACCAGCACTATTACGTGCAATAGAACTGCAACATGCAACACAGAAATGTAAGGAAGAAAATGACACAGCACTAGGGCTAGAAGCAGCACAACCAAAGTCTACAAAACATAGCAAGCAAATAGGGGAGAAGGACAAAGAATTTTTTTCTCGATGAAGGCAAATACGCGGTCTAAAAATGGAAAATGACTGTAGAGCAAGAGCCCCTAGGTTTCTTTTATCTCATGTAGCGGCCTGAGATTGAGCAAAGTAGTTATTGGACTGGTAAACACTCTCATAATCTATGGATTTTTTAATTATTTTTTTCAGGAAATGAAAGCTATACCGAAGGTTTAATACTAGCTAGGCAGTTGGTTTCGTTGAGAGAGGATATTTATAAAAAGAATAGGATTCCAGGAAGACAGAGTGCCAAACAGTTGCAAAAGGAAAAGCAGAACTAAAGGGAAATGTAGAAATGGTAATGGAAGAAAAGGAAGATTGCCTGCAAGTAGGTGAATACCATAGAGAAAAGAAGGTGAAAACTACAGTATTAGACAATGGTGGTATTATCATAAAAAAATGTTGTGACAAAAGGTAAAACAAAATCAGCAGTTCAATAGCTGAAATAGAAATGCCAAGGAAACTGCAGATCCATAGACCCAGCTGGCCAAACTGCATGTTTATGCTAAAGAAAAAAAATAATTTTGGTTCTGGATTATTATGCCCGGTGGATCACAATCTGCTTGCTAGCAGTTTCAAGACCTTGTTGAAGTTTGTGATTTCAAGCGTATTCTGTAGAGTTCAGAAAGTCGATAGAGGAGCCTTCTTGAGGAAAATTGCTAGATGGGAACCAGTTAGATTCACTTTCTTAAATGTAGAACGGTTTTAGCCAACCTATTTTACCTGCTGTCACGCTATTCAGAAATTTATTTCGTGTTAAAATCAGAGGTAATCCTTATTAACGTATCAAATAGAGAACGTGGGGACCATTATGAAGAATATAATGAATTAGGATTAAGAATCACCTGCATTAAACCCTGTCTGCCCCACGAGAGAAGGGAAAACTAGGTACAAAAGACGAGCTTTCCTGTGAAGTTGCTGCTCATTCCTATGAGGTGATTATTGGCCAATATCTTTAGGAATAGTAAAAGAAATGATCTACGTTTTCTACAAGCTGAAGAAGAAAGGACACAGTAGAGCCGATGGATTGGACAGCGTTGAGGAAGACCTGAGCAGAGTGATGCAAAGATTAAGACTGAAATGCTTTATAGATTTGCACAACATAGGAGAAAACTCAGGGAACTTCATTGGTAACGTAGCTATTGTGCTGACAGCATTATATGTCTTATCATTTGTTGGGAGAAGGTCTGGAAAAGTATTGAAGTATCAAGCAACACTAGTTTGAGCCGGCTGCTGGAAGAGTAAATTTTTTCCTCCATCCACCACATATTAATTTCTTGCACATTTTTATTTCATTGCCATTAGACTCAGAAACCATCTTTCTATAAGCTCTGGCTTAAGGTTTCCCTGAACGATATTTCATAATCATTATGATCTCTTGTGTTCTCAATACCGGAGACTGTTCCTATTGCAAAATTAGTTTCACAATCGAGGTATTACTATCCATCCTCTGGAGAAGACCGCAGCCTTATTTAGGAGTGATTGCGCAGGAAAAAAAGATGCAAGTTCATGTCTGACGAAGCATCACAGAACTGCTTTTTGGCCTTAGTTACCCGAGTGAAAAATCTGATACAAAACCAACCAATTATAACAAAAGAACAGTATTACAATTCTAGCAACTTCAACAAAATATTTGCACACGTTTTGTGGGGAGCAATCTTCACTGCAACAAAGTAAAATCAGAATAAGTCAAAAGCGTGTCCTGCTGCTGTATCAATTCAGCCATTTCCTGATGGGAATCTTAATGTCTGCTTTGCAGATGCTACCAAACTGAAAGGAGGAATGAGTAGACCTTTTCAGGTACCTTGGAGTTACGATAACAAAGGTAGTAAGGCTGAAATGTGAGTTTATGATAAGAACATTCACAAAGCCCCACTGAAACTGGAACAACTCCAGTACCTCCAAGAGTGATCTTTTAAAAACTGCATTCTCAGTGGATGTGGACATGGCTTCAGCAACAAAACTTAAGTTTTGACCCTTAATCCAGAGATGTCCGTGGCTAAGGGTACTGAAGGGAGGTCATGCAGTTTCTCATGAACCTCCTCTGGCAGAGAGAAATTTTGCCAACTTATGGCAAAAAAAGAAAAGATGATGACCAATGGCCTTCTAGGAAGAAGGTGTCACAAGCAGGAGTGGCTGCTGTGATGGGGAAACAGCAGTATGGGTTATGGTCAATGCTTCCAGAAAATGGCCTTTAGGCAGAAGCTATTGTGGGATGAAGAGCAGGTGGGAAGCCAAGGCCATCCGGATTTTGTTCTGGTGGACTTCACTCATCCTGGAACAGCAATCCCTCAGTGCAGGGTGAACTACATCTCACCTCCTCCCAGGAAACAGGTAGGCAGAAACTCTTCATCTCCTAAATCCTCAAACCTCCTGCAAAATACCTTTCTCTTCTAGTACTTTAAATCTAGGTTTCTACAGATTTTCTTCAAGAATATAACAAGATATAATCAAGGATGTCTGAATACCAGCACATGCTGAATTAAAATGCTAATTTATAATAAAAAATATTTCGTACAGTAGTGTAGCTTAAGATTTATGCAAAGGTACCTCATTACTTACATTTGTAGAAGAGAGGCACTTGGTTTGAAAATCAGACCCTGCCAGACCTGACTTCGTTCCTGGCAAAAACAAATGGATAGGATTTTTCAAAGAATCAGGTTTCAGTCTTGGTTGAAATGGGCATGTTATCTATAATAAGAAATATATTCTAATTTGGTGGCGACAATGAAGCTGTGTTACTGTCATAAATGATAGCCAGTCCTCCAAAATAACACATTTTCCAGGTTAAATAAATAATATGCAGCTGACAAGGAATGCTAGAAATTTGATTTCTCTGCTAAAGCTATCAAGACAGCCATAGCATGGCAAAGTGTGCGTTGGGAAGATCTTTCCCCTTTGTGAATTCCAAATTCTCATAGATGGCTCTTCCTCAAAGTTACTGCCTGCAAATAGAGGCTTGAGACTATTTAGTTGACGTCACAATGAAGTGAGGGTTACAAATTACACTGCTGTTTTCTTAAATGTCTAATTTCCTTTTGTTTAGCAAGGAAAATTGTTGATAATTAGCCAGCTTCCACAAAAAAATTCCTAGTAGCTATTCAAATTCAGAAACCATCACAAACCCGTTCTAAGCCGTTGTTTGCCCTGGCCTGGTTCTAGCTGCGGACCCCTGAGGCGAAGGGCTGCAGACACAAACTCATTGAATGGCTCCTCTCTTGCCAGAAGCTGTCCCTCCTGGGTGGTTCCCTCCGGCCGGGCAGATTGCTGAAGCCACACTGCTTCTGCAGTGATTTCTCATGTTGCGCCCACCAAGGGCCGTGAAAGGGCGCTTGTGGGGTTTTGAAGCAGTACCTGGAGCCACGCAGCTGCTAGGTGTGATGGCCACAGAGAATGCCTTACCTACTGCCCCAAGGGGGGTAAGGGTGTGTAAGAAAGTTATTCACAGGTGTTTACAAATTGTTTAAAGCTTGGGCCTAATCGGATAGCAAAGTTTTTTCTGTTAGAGAAGGGATTGTTGTCATATTTTGGGTTTTTTACACCTAATTTCCGTAAAGATATATTGAAATAGTCCCCATGCTGCAGACAATAGTCAGGGAGTACACGCTCACCAAAAGAAGAGCTGTGTTGTCCTGCCTTAGGTGATAACCTGCAATCATTTGGAAAGATGAAGTTCCAAAGAAATACTAAAATTTAAATTAGTCATCTCTTAAAGCTGTTGGTATGATCCTGGAAACACTTGAGGCAGGGTTTTTTGGTTGTTGTTTGGTTTTTGTTTTTTTTTTTTTTTGGTTCTGTTCCTTTTTTCTTCTCTTGTTTTCCCCAAAGAGCCACAGTAATGGGGTGCTATATGAAGTGTGTGAATATCAACTGGTGCAACGTATGGCTGAATAAGAAGCTGTGGATCAGAATGCGAAATTTCGTATATCAATCTTATTACTGTGTAGGCAGCTGCTATCCTTGTTTGTTCGTGCCTTTCTTTCGACTTCATGCCTCTCTTTCGGCTATGTAGACTACAGTATACTTTTTTTCTTTTCTCCAGTACAGCATTACCTTTATATGCCAAAGGAAGATACACTTGAATACACACCTAAAAATGAACTCAGAGCTTGAAAGCAGGTGTTGGTGTTTCCACACAGCCTTGAAAGACCTCAATTAGTTATCTATCTGTGCAAAAGGTAACTAATTCCCAGAAGTGCTGTGGTCTATGAACTCGATGTGCTGCTCTATAACAATGAATAACGATGCTGCCAGCCTGAAAGTGTCAGGTAAGATTTTTTTTTTATTATTGTTATATTTCCCATGTAAAATAAAAGCTAGAGCCTTTTGCAGGCTGACACAGTAAATCAGAGTAAAAACAATAGGATTGGAGTCTAAATCTTCCAAAGGCCAGCCTTATTTTCTAAGTTAATTCTTGTTTATTAACCTGATCTGTTTCATATATCTATTACCTCAAAGGCCTTTCTGTAAAAAAGTGCAGAAGTATCAGAATCATGGTGGCTTAATAAGTGACCGTCTGAAAAAAATGAAGGGATTTGGATCAAGTAAATTATTTTGTAGTGGTCTTGGCTATTTCTTTTTGTTTTCTCCAAGCATTCCAGTAATCAGCTTTCATTAGTAGAAATCATTAATCAAAGACTAGCTGACTATATGCTTTCTTTAGAAAAATGCCCCCAAACCTTCAGTTTTAAAGTTAAGGAATTGCTACCAGCCATTTACTCAGCCACAGAAATACTGATGATTACAGAGGCTTTTTTTTTTTTTTTTTGCTGTGCAGGTGAAGAACAGATTTTTCTAATGCATGTTTCCACCAGCCGGCATTCTTACCAGCTGCTTTCACGAAATTTCAACTCCGATCAAAAGACTTCCTAACATGTAATTTATGTCAGATCAATATTATTACATATATGTAATTTTCATCTTCCGTAAACGGTAGCCATTTTCACCATAAAATGGGGAGGTTTCCTGAGAAAGCCAATATTTTTTTATTAATTGTTGGCACTATTCTTTTATATTGACTTAAGTATGGTCATGACGGTGTTGATTTGTGCTGTTAAGGTCTCCCCAGCCCCTCACTATTCTGCTTCTTGTGGGCATGTCCAAATTCTGGGATGCCAGAGCAGGGCAGTGGCTTGGCTCAGGCCTAAAACTGGTGAGGTTTCTTAAAAAGCAGCGTTTCTCTGCCCAGTTTTCCAGCTTGGTCCACTCCAGAAATTATTCTCAGAGGATGCATGATCCATAACAAGCAATGAGAACTTTTAAGAATCTGTTTTTTGGTGGTTTTTTTCCCCCTAATTTTTGTTGTCTGACCTTGTTGTAGAGGGTCCTTAATGACCATGGGCTGTGGAGCAATGCATGGTGGTGCAGGCTCTGGATCTTCCTTCATGGGAAAGACTGACATCTATCAGCATCTACCGATGGGAGGAGGTTTCAGGGCCCAGATTCTGGTGTGTGGCTGATTTCCTTCTTCTGTCCTGAAACTTAGGCACGACCAAACTACTGTGGTACTTGCACCTACTTGAATTTTTACTAAGATGACTTAGTTGTGCAGCTCCAATGGCCAGAAAAAGTATCAAAATGCTTAGATTGTCAGCGTCATCAAACTGCTAGTGCCTCTAGCCTGCTCTGTGGGAGACCCTTAGGCCATTTATTTAAGCTGCCACCTGAAAGGCTAGTAGCCTATGACTGCCTATTTATTTAGACTGAGGAGGGTTTTTTTTTTTAGGAGGGAAGGAAGGAAGGATTAAACTCTTACATTTCCTCTAAACTGATCTGCCTTAGTGCCTGGGTGCTGGATTTGGATCTTGCTGTCACAGCTGAATCCATGCCGATAGTCAGAGAAGCTTGAAAAAAAATGAGCCACTGGATGGAGTGGAAAAAGTAGGAAAGAAAAGTTCGTAGTATGATGCCATACACTGTATGCCATAGGATTACCAAGTTTTCCTTCAAACACATTATCTTAGAAAAAATCAGTTAAAGTGGTACCAGGGTTGTGTCCTGCCTTATTAATTTGTTTGAAGAAAGAGATACAAATAGTAAAATAAATTTAAAAAGTCAGTTTTATGAAACAAGGAGTTTTATTAAGATATTTTATTACGTGTCTCTGTAAGGAATAGACCAACAACCATATAAAAGCTTACAAAGATGGTTAACCTTCAACACTATAAATGTGTTAACGTGACAGAAGTTCACAATTTTGCGGCTTTGTTGACTTTTACAGAGTGAAGGGAGAAAGTTCTCAACTATGACATGCCAATGACAATCTTTGACAGGAGACATTTACAATTGCTTTAAATCCTTTACCTTTTTATTTTTATTTTTTTTTTAAGCAAGTCAATAACCCTGACTTGCAGAGTTAGGAGTGAAAAATACATTAGCACCATCATATTAGTCTTTTACACTTCCCTAATTTTAGTGGTCTTGACCAGCAACGACAGGAAAGTAGAAAAGCACCTTTGATAACAGAATACAATCCAACAATAAAATCATGGTGACTACTGACATCAAGGTATTATTAAACTCTTAAAATGCACTGTACTTTTTCACAGCTAATCAGTACAGAAATAGACAATTTTGTACCAAATGAGTCCACTGGATTGACCAATGGGTCCAATGTGTTTTGATTGATTTGTTTGATTGTTTTTTGGTTTGACTCATCAGACACATCCCAGTTTCTGTCCATGTTGAGGTAGTTGAAACAGGGAGGTCTTTCTAGCTTTATGGACTGCATCTTAGAAAGAAGGGTAAACTTTGGTACTGGGAGCAATCAGTGCTTTGTAAATTGGCTAACATTCAAATAATAGAACACAGTGTTGTTTTATTAAGTGTTGAAGTTGTATTATAGCACCACGGAGACAGGTTTTGAAGATGGAATTTGGTAAAAACAAATAGAGAAAAAAAAAGCATTTTTACTGTACTTTGTGTAATAGCGAAAAAAATAACCTTTGATACCAAATTGATTTTCCCCCCAGAAATTTTGTTAATAAATAACTGGGATACTGATGGTCACCTGTACTAGCTGACAAGGCTAAAACAAAGGAGCACAGTTGGAGTGTGAATCTGTTTGCCGGAGTTTCAGAAAGAGCAGGATCTTTGATTTATAAGAAGCAGACCGGGCCAATGTCCACGCCAAATTCCTGATCAGGACGACCAATATCTAAGGGTGCAATATCAACCACAGGCAACCTCATTGTCTTGCGCGTTCTGTATTCAAAGACCGTTTTACTCCATTCACCAGTGTGTTTCTGTGAAGTTAAAAAGAAAAACCACGCCAGAGAAATCAGTGTCAGGCTATGTGAAAGTTATCCTACAGTTTAGTGGATTTCATAATTTTCTCTTTCCATATTAATGTGTCCCTCTCAACACCATAAAAACTGGTTGCAGGCTGTAGCAATTAACATGTAGATTGACATTCTTAATTTCTGGATCTTTTATGCAAGGTCTTGTGGGATTATAGACCTTGCTGCTCAGAGGGATGGGGTCCCTGATGGACAGTAGAGTACTTTGGAGAGGTGCCAGTACTCTGAAGACTGAAATGTTCTCTGCGTGCTGGGAGATAGTACAAATGGCTGCTCTGTTTGGGAAGGGGTTTTGGCCTTAGGAAAAAGTGACAGCAGTAATGAGGTAGCTCTTCACGTTCATCTTAAAGAAACGGCCGCAAAGTGGCTGTAAAGTAGGTGTGTTCATGCATCCTTGAACAGCAGGTTTGCCATATATGTCACTGTTTGTTGCGCTTTTGGGACATTAAACAGTAAGAAATTGTGGATGGTGTTTTGTATTTGTTCCTGAAAAGGCTGCAGATACTCATAGACCAGCATGCTCATCGATGTTACTGCTCCTCTCCAGTACTTTCTGCTGCAGTGAGCAAGGCAGAGTGAAGCAATGTTGCATCCGTGAAACAACTGTGTTTCCCCCTTCCATAATCATAGCCCATGGCTTGAATCAGCTAGCCTTGATTTTTTTGCATGAGTGAGTCCTACTACTCTTAGTTTTAGAGTTGACATGGGATGGGTGAAAACTTGCTCACTGTGACTTCACTGACTTTGACTGTAAAGCCAGGAGATACCTGTAAAGCACAGATTTAAATGGGGGTACACCTCACTCTCTACGGTTGCTACAGGAGTGACACTTCTGGTGTGCAGAACGTAAATTTCCCCAATAAGGTGTAACTGTGTCCTTTCCTTACCCAGGTCATGCAAAGCTCGCTCGTCCTTTATTATGGGTCTAGTCCTCTAGAGGGAATTATTTATTAAAATACCATACTAAAGTCTTGTTTACTTACAGTACAGCCATCTTCCAGAACAGCATATGTGAATTTGCTGTTTCCTTCAGCCTTGATCTCACTGTCCGTAGAGCTCATCAGTTTCAGAGCTTTTTTAACATTTCCACTGGCTTCATCCATGTAGGCAATGCTGTTCTTGCAGTGGTAGGTGATGTTCTGGGAGGCACGGCTTGAGAGAATGCGGAGGAAGGCCAGCTGAACTTCCGAGACATCCTCGGGAAGCTCAGGATCTCCGTAGCTGAACTGCAAAGCATAACACATAAGCAACAGTTTTTGTTTAATCCATACAGGGACAATCCATACAGTTATTATTTCACACACTAAATGTTTAGCTTAGTTTGATTTCAGGATTATTTATTAGTACACGGGTACGATATATGTACTACCTTTTGGGATGTTAATTGTGGTAATGTCTTACCTGGAAGCCTCCATTCATAGATTCTCCAAACCAAATATGTTTCTTTCCACTGTTTTCACTGGTCCACCAGTTTTTCCTTGGCACAGTGCTGGGGTTAGCATTGAGGCATGTTTCACCAGTTTCCATATTACAGTATACTTTAATAGCATCCATCTTGCAGCCTTGGTTAGGATCAATCCAATACTCTCCTAGAGGTAAAAAAATAATATTGAGGGGTTTAATACATTTGGAGAAGAATCTGACTGCATGATGGTGAAGCTTATTTCTATGCCAGATTCCTGAGCCACATTAGGAAGCATATTAATTTTGACAGAAGAGATGCCACAGAAAATAAGATGATATAAAAATATACTGAGTTCATGTGAATACTGTAATATGACAGACATTTGAAATAAATATAGAATTTATACTTGTCATGTGGGTTTTTTTCCATAAAATTGTTTAAACAAATATTCACTTATAAGCATGTAAGGACTGGAGTTGAAGCCAGTGTAAATTAAAGCTTAAAATTATTATTACATTTATCATCTTTATCATCACATTTGTTAAAAAAAACCCAAAACAACAAATCAAATTATTATAGCATATCTCTGCATTTAAATACTCAAAGACAATAACATTCATGCAAAAAAAAATAGAGACCTGCTACCGTTGGTGAAAACGAGAACCTAACATACCGCTCTTGAGCTCAGGATGGCAGAATTTCAGATCTCTGCAGTTACGAGCTGGATTCTTCTGTGACCCATCAGGACTAATGATGTTTTCAATCTGGTTGTTAATTGATTTCATTGAAGATACAATGTCAGCCAGATTGATGTCATTTTCTTTTGGCTCATCTCGATATTCGTACCCGTAGCCCACTGGACCTTTTTCACCACCCATGATAGCGGCACCACCACCACAGCACGGACCAGGAGGACCAGAAGGACCAGGAAGACCAGGCGCACCTGGTGGACCCTAAAAAATAATGAACATAGTGCTGAGTAGAGATCACAGGTTAAAACTAAAAGTCTATGTGGGCCCTACTATTAAAAAATGAGAATTCTCACATAAACATTTATTTTATTTATTCATTAAATAATGACACTTGCTATATATAAATATCTGTTAGACTTTCCAGGCCTTTTTTTTTCCTAAAATAGGAATTTTCATAACCTTGTCAAGCTGTGACTGTCCTTCTTCTGTCTGGGTTTTGAGAAGGAGAAGGAACCCTTTCCACCGAAATCCAGAGAATAACCATTTCTTGGCTTTAGGAGAAGTGACTATGCCAGTGACCTTTGCAGTGCTGGCCTCTCTAGAGGAGTCTAGGAGATCCACTTCATAGCTTCCAAGACACAAAGGGAGTCTGTGCTCCGAAGCGAAGAGGACATCCTGCCTTCTCATCATATGCAGAGAAGTCCATGATTATCTGAGACTAACACAACAGCCAGTGCATCAACAGTTAAACTGAACTACAAATGATCTGTATTTTTTTTTTTTTTTATTTAGTCTTGATAGCTAGATACCTTCTACCACAAACTCTGCCTATGAAGTGCAGAATTTTCTGAGGGAGATATTTAAATGGGAGAGCACCCTATCTTTCATGAATAATCCCTGAAGATTTGTTTGTTTGAGTGTGCACAATTTACTTACTGCAGGGCCACTTTCACCTCTGTTACCACGAGGGCCAGGAGGACCAATTGGACCTGGATAGCCACTTGTACCATCTTTTCCGGGTGGCCCAGCTGGTCCTGGGGGACCCTAGAACAATGTTGAACACAAATAATATGGTCAAAATAGTTTACCAGATAATCTCAAATTCAGAAATACTTTGTGAGAGTTTTCAAACATTTCTGTACAATTTATCAGGTGTCTTTCTTCATCTGTTGCCTGTTAAGATGGCCAATTTTAATTTTTTTTGTTGTTTTTAAAGGAACAGTCTAAATCTTCCGTTTATGCTAAGTAAGGAGTTTTTCTTACCCTTGCACCTGAAGCTCCTGGACCTCCAATTGCACCTTGTGGACCCAGGGGACCCTATGAAGAGAAGATAAGCAAGTCATACACTTCCCAGTAATGTTTTGTATCTAGCTGGATGTACCTTAAATAGAGACATTGAAACGTCTTTAAGATTATATGAGACACAACCTTATAAAAAGGCAGTGTCAGATATGGGAAAGTTTGTCATTCTTTAACCAGAAAAAATTATCAGATGTTCTCCATGTGAAAAAATATTAGTGATGTAATATCATCCAAAATGCAAGGAAGCCAACTGACATCAATGAGATTAAATCTTCCATTCATAAGAATACATAATTATAGGCTCAAAATGCTGCATATCACTGTAAAATCATATTAATGGTAACTTTGTTTAAATAGTTTGAGAAACACTCATGTTTTCAAATGCATTAAAAAATTTGCTTTATGTATGCACCACAAAGAAAATGTCTAAAAATGATTAATCATCTCGCTGTCATAGTGTAAGTGAGAATTTATCAGACTTTTTTTTTTTTTTACTCATGTTATAAGTGAGATAACAGGTTCTATTGTGTTGTTAAATAGGTTGGTATTGGCGGCATTTATATTTAATGCTTCCACCTTTTTGCCATCATTGGTAGATCAACTAGGTGAGTTTTGGTTCCTTGGTTCCCACTTGTATCATGAGTGCTATTAATAGTTCTTTTCAGTGCAAATCCCTCTTAAAATTTTTACTTGTCATAAATACCTAGGGCACGCCTGTCTATTACTCTTCAGTTCTTTTAGCCATTAAGAACTGGACAAAATGGAAATGCGTGTTTACAGTTCAGTAGTTTACAATTTCTTGCCCATTTTGCCCTAATATTAATTACTGCAAAAGATGCATGACACGAGAGATATTTGGACTCTGAGTAGCTTTTTCATGGATTTAGATGTCTGTGTTGCATAGATTTCTAATAGACAAATATTTCAACCCTATTTCTATCTTTCACAATTTAATCAGGAATAGCCTATATAAATGAATGGAAAAAGTGTTCAGGCAAAGGCAGAAAAATAGCTGAAAGAGAATTTAGCAAACCCAGCTTTAGCTCCTAGCAGCTTCTTCCAGTTCTTCATTAACAATTATTTCAGATTGATTCAGGGAATCTGGACTTTTGAACACATTTGAGAATCAAATTACACAGGTTCTTGATATTTTCTTTCTTTCTGCGGTAAATTAGTTATGGTTAATTTGATCCCTAGGACCCAAACCAAAGAAACTAACAGCTGTAATTCCCAATCCAATGCACAATACTCACGGGAGGACCAGGGAGACCGGGGGTACCAGGAAATCCTCTATGACCCTTTATGCCATTGCTACCTCTTTCACCAGGTTCACCTTTATCACCACGAGGACCTTGAGGACCCTTTAAGAGTAGATTTGCAATAAAAGGAATACACAAGGGAATAAGAAAAATGCCCAAATATCAGGAAATAATGAATGTATGATATAACAAATACTTTAAACATGACTTACAGCAGGACCTCGAGCACCAGCAGGACCAGTAGAGCCAGGAGGGCCAGGTGGACCCTGTGACACAATAAGAATAAGATGGCATGGATCACTTGGAGTTGACTAGACTGCTTTTTTATTTCCAGATAAGCAGTATGTTCAAAGCCAGCAGCTGTTTGGGAACAAGGGGAAGCTCCACACACACTATATAATCAGCAAGAATTTTGGTCAGTTCTTTTTTCTACCAATGTTAGTCTTACTCAGCTGCTTGTAGACACCGATACATACCACGTGCACTTGACCCCATCTTCATTTTGTGAGGTGCTCAATGCTCAAGCTGTGCTGTTGTCAGCACTTGTCAAAAATGAAGACTTCCAAAGTTACTCCCTTAGTTTAAGTAAATAACATCGCTTGTACTGCATGAGCAACAAATGGGATGGAAATTAAGATAGGGCCTGGTGGGATGATGTGCTTTTTGGCATCCTAAGGTTTACAGGGATTTTGAGCTTAATTCATATACAGTTATCAGGAACATAAACTGGGATGTCTTTCCTCTTGATACTCTTATAAAAGAGGAAGAAACTATGACAGTAACAAATGTATGCCTCTTCCAAATTTCCACTTTATTACAGGATGAAATGGATTTTGCATAGGAAAGGTATGTATATAAGCAGTAAGCTACTTATTTTGGTCATACCTGAAATCCTCTTTCACCAGCTTTTCCAGGTGCACCACTGGTACCTGCAGGTCCAGGGTGACCAGGAGGTCCGGGAGGGCCAGGAGAGCCACTTTCACCACGGTCACCCTGCAGATAGTCACAGTTGACAGGATAAGAAATGTAATGTTTAAAGAACTACAATGTAAAGGGTATATTCAGTGGAGCATAAGAGATTCAAGGAACAAGTTACATAGCATAGAACTAGCTATGTATGTTGTCATCTCTACATAACATTTATTTGGCAATCTAAAGATACTGGTGATTCCTTACTTTGCCTCCTGGGGATCCATCACGTCCAGGCAAGCCATCTGAGCCAGGGTTACCCTGGAAAAAAAAAAAAAAAAAGAGTGGTACAGTTTGTTCATAACCTGGATGATGAATCGACAGCTTGTTTTCCAGTAAGCTTAAATAATGCTCATCAAAGAAAGCGAACATTTTCAAGAAGGAAGAGTTCCTGGAGGTGGAGGGACCCATAAAAGATCTCTCAGACCTGCATTATTTTGTAGGCTTACAGGCAGCGCAGTGTCTTGTTCAGTTCCAAGTGAGACAGAGACATGGTCCACAGGTAGTAAAAGTTATAGCAGAGACAGCAGGCTACACCACCTTACATGAGGATGTAATCTACCCGGGCCCCTGTGCATCAGGCACTTGAGGGAGGCTCTGTGAACCTTAAAGCATCTTTAGTCCCTGTGTCTCCTGTTTGTAACTCACAAGCTAGCAGGAAGGTCTAACACATCCACTCACATCTCTGCCAGGCTCTCCAGGTAAGCCTCTTTGTCCAATAGGACCTTGTGGACCAGGAGCACCGCGTTCTCCTGGGACACCGTTGGTGCCTGGTTTACCATCTTCACCCTGAACAAAAAGGGAAAGGATTTCATTGCAGATAATGTACTTATGAAATACCATCATATTATACATCTTTAATTACATATGCAAGGATTATGAAGGAGACCTAATAAAGTCAACGGTCAGTGTGACTTTGGTAATTGTGAATACTCAAAATAAGAAAGACAAAAACTTGCCCAAACTGGTTTCTTTTCATCGCTAGTAATATTCATGCTAGACCACTGAAACCAAGGAACATTCCTTATTGTTTTGTCAACTAAGAAATAATAAATGTGTATGTCTCGTCTTATGTGCCCAAAAACAATAGCCAAAGCAGTTAACAAAAAAATGCTGGTCTATCACAATATTAGTGATAAAATACAAATCAAGCTTCACACCTTTTCTGGAGGGAGGTAGAAGTATTTTCCTCTTTGGGTCATAAAATTTAAACAAGAAACATTGAGAATTAAGCAAAGATAAACAACTTGTGGTAGGTGAAACTATGACTCAATTTTTGTCTCAAGGAGAGTTTATTGCCCTTCTTAAGTGGGTGAAGCTGGTTATATACTTCTTGGTAATAGAGATTAAAGACAGCCTCACATCCCTCAACTGCTTGTTACCAGACATTTTCAAGCCTGATCTTATGGATGTAAACAAAGATAACTGTAAATTCTGTAGTCTCTGGACTAAAAATACAACGTATTCATTACTCTTTGTAACACAGAGGTATTTTTAGCAGCTGGATTGCAGTCATTGCGTTAGCTTTTAGGCTACTGCAGCAGTGAATGCACTCTCACCTTGGCACCCGCCATACCAGGTGGACCGCTTGGGCCACGCACACCTGGCAAACCTATGTTACCCCGGCCACCAGCGATGCCTTGAGGACCTGGTTCTCCTGTTGCTCCCTGTTTAGGAAAAAGTCAGAGCAGTCAATACTGAGGATCTTCAACGTTCAATAGCTGGCTTCTTATTCCCGATGAACATAATCCCCATCAATTAGTATAATGGTCCATGGCTGGATGTGTACTTACCCTTTCTCCTCGTGCACCTGGTGGCCCTTTTTCACCTGGTGAGCCCGGCTCACCTCTCGTTCCAGCAGGTCCTGGACTGCCAGGAGAACCAGCACTACCAGGGGGTCCGGGAGGCCCATCCTTGCCTGCAGGCCCTGCGTTACCAGGGGGACCTGGACTACCCTAGAAGGAATTTTAAAGAGAAAAGTGGGAGCTGTGTTATTTGAAACAGTAGCATGCGCT
Source organism: Larus michahellis (assembly GCF_964199755.1). Taxonomy (NCBI): domain Eukaryota; kingdom Metazoa; phylum Chordata; class Aves; order Charadriiformes; family Laridae; genus Larus; species Larus michahellis. The sequence goes on along the minus strand of NC_133902.1, from coordinate 23,538,093 downwards.
TATTGGTGTTGATCTTTTCTCATGAAAGCCAACCAGACTTGATTCATTGCCTGAAGGTGGATTTAGGGTCCAACCTCTACGCACCCAAATCTGATCCGGTTTTATAAAGAGAATCCTTTCACCTACAGCTTTCAAACCTGCTTTTTTTCTCCCTACTGTCTGGACATACAGTTTGCATAATACAACACCTGCACAGTTTGGATGCCCAGTGTTTGTAATGCATCCAGCACAGGATATATGTTCGTTACCACGGGCTCTGCCACAGACATTTGAACTGGTTGCAGACCCCACTGATTTCTTGAATCACTCTGCCAGATACCTTTAAGGTGGTTTCCTGGACACACGCAGAATGAAATGTCCTTTGTTAAAACTCTTAGCTTAGCCAATCCATGGAAAGAATTACATTGACTTTAATAATGCTTAAATAAAATCCTATTTTTTCCTTTTTATTCAGCAATATTCTAATTTGTATCTGTCTGTAACTATAAGACAGAAAATAAACACCTTTTTATTGAAATATAAAAGTTTTCTTACTTTATATCTCAGTTACCATACAACAAAGGATAACTTACAATTTTGATTTTTAAATTGTATTCTTTGAATTTTCTTAATCTTTAAAGAATCAAAAATCAGAATCTAACTTTTACTATGCGAGTCAAAAATAGGCGCTTGTTGAACATGCAAGGATTTATGAAACAGCTTTTCTTCACACACAGCTATTGTATGAAATAATGGAATTAGCTAATGCATCAGCATACATTTTTATAATAGGACACTGCAGACTGGTAGATTAAACTTCATACGTAGGCCATATCATATGAAAGAAAATTTCCCACAAGAATCTTTCCAAACTCCTCTGTCCCAAGATAATTAAAGCTTATGCCATTCCATTTTACAGGCAACTAAAAAAGAATTCTCAAAAGTGATATACAAAATGTTTTGAAAATGCATACCAATTCAAGATCCTGAATTGAATATTTTTCGCATCATAAAAGAGCAAGAGAGATGACAGGTAAGAACAAAAGAAAGGTAAGACCAAGGTTCTTACCACAAGGTAAGAACAAAAGAAAAAGGGGATAAGACAACTTACGTTGTTACCAGGGGGACCAGGTAGACCACGAGCACCAGGGAAACCAGCAGCACCCTATAAGAGATCAATACTTTCAGTCGTTGTTTTTTGGAGATTGGAAAAACATGAACAACTACATTTTTATACAACAGCTGACTTTGAATTATATTTAGCTGTTTTGCTTAAAACTTAAATTAAATGTCCTGGAACTGAAGCAGTAGTTCACTAATTTATTTATTTATTTATTCATTCATTTAGGGAAGGTCCCGTGCTTTCCTCAAATGTGAGCTAATGGGCTCTGAGTAACCTGGCAAAGACAGCACGTAAATCTAGTAACTGTTGAGATAAGCCATTTTATAGCTTTGGGTCATTGTGCCAAAAGCTATTTTGGCACCTTACTAATATTAAAATCAATGTAATCTGGATCACTAAACACTTCAACTTTAATTACTCCTTTAATTACTCCTTCTGGAACACTTTAATTATTCTTGAACAGCAGCTATTAAAGTCACAGAAGGTATTGTTTTTCATTTACATCACATTTGTTGTAATAGATTGAGTCATTTATCAGTGACTAAGTCAAAGACATACTCACAGGGCCTCCAGGAGATCCACGTTCTCCTTTTGTTCCTTGGGGACCAGGTGGACCCTACGTGGAAGGAAACAGGTAAAGCAAATTATTTGATAAATAGATTTAAATTATAGGAAGTGTCATTAAGTTTCAGGCAGTTCAAATGCTTGCACTTGGGCCCAGCCACCTTGAGGCTGAGGGAGAACTGAAGAAACCTCTCTTTGTAGCAATAAGAAATAGCAAAAACTTACTGGTGCACCAGGACCACCTTGTGGACCTGCAGCTCCAGGGGGTCCAGCCTCTCCTCTTAGACCAGGTGGGCCTCTTTCTCCTTTCCCACCAGGTTCCCCATTTTGGCCCTGTAGAAAAATTATATTACAACTCAAAAAATACAGATGATATCACTGTGGGGAGAAACCCTATCCAAGTACCCTTCTGAAGGGAATTTCAATATTAAATAAAACGGGAATGCAGTTGAACTCTATTGCTCCACCAGTACAGTAAGGGAAGGATAAAGAAATGTCATTCTATGTATGACTTGAGTATAGAAAAAGTAATAAATGAATCAAATGTATGTAGTGGGTATTTATGTTAAAGGGGGTACAGCAAGCCTTTCTGAGATGTGGATGAACTTAGAGAAAATAAAAACTGATAATCACATTAAACTGCTCTTAAGTATTTATACTTACTGGAGCTCCAGGGAAACCAGCAGGTCCAGGAAGACCTTGTTCTCCTCGTTCACCCTATAGAAAACAACTTGTCAGCAATGGAAGATGCTGGAAAGACAGGCTTCACTTTACGAGTTAGAGAACATTCCCGTGAATACCTCTGAAGTTTCTTTGTCTCGTCAGCCTTTGGAGGAAAAAAACTAAACCCAAAACGACAATTGCTCCTGAGCTCTAAAAATATCTGTTCAGGAATTATCTGATAATTATCTAAAGTGTGACAAACTGATCTCTGTTACACCTGTACAAACCCTGAGTACAATCCATGGTGTTCCCCAGATACAGCCAAGATCCAAATGCACTATTTTATCAATCTAAAAATATAAATATAAGAGTATTTTTAAAAGTTTGCTTAACTGAAGACAAGATGGAAACAACTATTGCTCACACTCTTGCCCTGACCTGTCACTGCAGTCCTCCAAACCTTTTACATTGTTAAAAGCACTGATGTTCTGAAGTCCTTAGCACCTGAAAATCCCAAGAGTCAACAGGAACCGAATGAACTTAGTTTATTTTGAACTCAAGCCACATGTGTTCCTGATCAGGTGGGTGCAACACTGATATCTATACTAGGCTAGAGGAGCCATGGTAAAGTTATAGTGGAAGAAAAATCACTTACAGGACCTCCACGGGAACCCATTGGACCTGGGGCACCTGCTGGACCAGTCTCTCCCTGTAAGGAACAAGAATGATTACAAGGTGTTTTTCCTCTTCCCATGAGACAGCCACCAGTGTGACATTTGCAGTATCAAACATGATTATAGAGGATGCTTTACCTTATCTCCAGGTGGGCCGGCAGGACCAGGAGGACCGATGGGACCTACGTTACCCTAAAGAATTAGAAAACAATATATTTTTTTATCAAAATATGACAAGGTTAATTCCTCTATTTTGATCAAGATATTTAAATGGAAGTAAGTCTACAATGCCAGCGTGTTGGTGTTGTTGCACACTGCATTTTGGAGTGACAATCCGAGATCACACCATTTTGCAATGTGAGAGATCTCCAATGGACTTCTCCCCGCCCCCCCCCCAAACCAAATTCAAAGTCACCTAAATTTAACAGGTCTCTTTCAATGGTAGACAATATAAGTTATCCATTGCCCTAACTTTTCACATAGATAATTGGTCCATATTTCTTCAGCGTATGTTCAACACCTCTTGACTGGCTTCCTGACTTTTTCTTTCTTGAGAATTTTATGCGTACCTGATGGCTGGGGTGGGGGGCAGGAATCCACAACCACTGTTCAGAATGGGCTGGGCAACCGATCATCGGGTATTGAGAGTGACTTGTGTTTTATTACTTTATTTTGTATATTCTTTTATCATCAATATTATTATTGTTATTTTCTGCTTACGTTACTGTTCTATTAAACTGCCTTTATCACAACCCATGGGTTTTTGTCCTTTCCCCTCCTTTTCTCCCTACCCTACTGGTGTGGCAGTAGTGAGCAAGCAGCTGTGTGGTCCTTGCTGATGGCTGGGGTTAAGCCACGACATATGTGTATATGATATATAGATGTATAAATATATCATGTATAGTAACCTGTAGAAGTATTCTGTACGAGAATACTTACTATCATTTTTGTGCTTCATTATAACCAGCATTTTCCTCATCAGTCAGCTAGGTTTAGGAAGCTAGTAACATGTTCTTTACTTTCGTATTGGTGCTTTCCCTCCAAAATATTGTCCCAATCAATTGTGATCTTCTGCTTGCAAAAAATTCTTTTTTGCCGTAAGCAAAAAAGCAGCTGCAAACACAAAAGCTATTATTAAGTCTAATTTAGCTTACAAAACCAGATTTGCACTGCCAGAATGAAATAAAATGGGATTACTAATTTGCCTCTCCTAGACAGTATTTATTCACTTTAAGTTTACTCATATTCTAAGTGTAGACTATGTGAAGCTAATAGATAAACTGTTAGATGTTTGAAGACTACTCACTCTCTCTCCTCTTCCACCAGGAATGCCATCAGCACCTTTGCCACCAGGTTCTCCCTAGCAAGTGTAAGACATAAAAAGCACAAGCAAAAAGCAAGCATAAGATGAGCATAACGGGGGAAAAAAAGAGAAGAATTAAAACATTACTGAGGAGAGGATCTCATACTAGGGGTATCTTAATAACCAGATTTCCTTATTGTGATCATACAAATCTAAAATTGGGGATGACACTTTGCCCAGTATTCAGCATTAGATACTGACCACTTTGATAGAAAAAAACCCAAACTGATTCAAAATGGAGTCTATGCCAAACTGTTTGCCCATGGTATGAACTATTGCCATTGTTTATTATCTTCTTTAGAACTGTTTTCATGTACCCCTCCCCTGTGAAACCTAACATAGCAAAATATCTAGCATATCTTAAACCAAGGCGAAAAATCCTATATTTTTTAACATACAGGATCCATACGACACTGGTAAATCAACAATACTGCTACACAGTCAGTACCTCTGAAATCAAGCCAAAAGTGAAGATGTGAACAAAGTCAGGGCCTTGTGGGAAACTGAGTTAGCATAAAATTGGCAGAGCGTGTGTGTGTGTGTGTACGGGTGTTACCTTATCCCCTTTTGGTCCAGGACTTCCAGGAGCTCCTCTTTCTCCAGGCATTCCCTGTAAACCAGGCAGCCCTGTGCCTCCAGCGGGACCAGGGGGTCCAGGAGGACCCTAAGGAGTAACAAAAAATAATTAGAAAAGATTTTAAAAAAAAAGAACAGGAATCCGAATGATGCACATAACAGCAGGAAGCAAGCAAGTCTTTGGGTACCTTGGCACCTTCTGAGCCAGCAGGACCTGGCCCACCTCTTGTTCCAGGAGGTCCTGGAGGACCCTGTGCACCACGTTCACCTGGGATACCATTTTCACCCTGTAGCAAAGAAATGTGTTATTCTTTGCTGCCAGGTTTATAGTTTGATAATTCCTTACTGTAATTGTAGAACCACTTCTGTATGATTTACCTTAGGGCCTGGGAATCCGGGTCCTCCAATATCACCTTTTGGTCCCTGTTTATGAGAAAATAAATGCAAGTTATCCACGTGCCTGACTTAGTAAATCTGTATTGTGGTCGGAACTCTCTTTCTCTCACCTATTATCCCTTAAAGCAAACTTCTCTGCTCTACAGAGTTCTGATAGCTATATGAATTTGTAAATATAACCTAGGAAGAGCTTTTCATGTATTATTTTTCATTGGTTGGTTGGGGTTTTTTTGTTTTGTTTTTTTGTTTGTTTTTTTTTAAAAGAAGGAACTACTACTTACTGGTTCTCCAGGTTTTCCATTTTCTCCAGCTGGTCCTGGTCCACCAGGCAATCCCTATACGAAGGAACAGTATTATCATCTCTGTTATATAGACAACTTATGCATTTTCTTATCTAGCAAACTTTTTTGACACAAAGATGTGTACCCAACTCATTCTGATCCTTTACAAAGTAGAAGGTGTTAATTTGTTAGCCAGATGTTTTGTGACATAGTCTGTGGAGCTATGCATCTGGTTCGCAATTATGAAATACTAAGCAATAACTTTTGTCAATTGGTTGACCTGTCTTAATTCAAAATATGATGATGTGCACCCAAATGAAAATGTTTAGATGCCTCCTTTTTTTCCTTTCTTTTTTTTTTTGTGTGTGTGTGTGTGTGTATGTGTGTTTCAGTCTGTTAAAAAGAATAGGAAACCAATGAACAATAAACACACAGCACCTGGAGGCCAGGTGGACCTGCTGGTCCTGGTTCTCCTCTCTCCCCAGAAGCACCCTAGAATCAAACAGAAGAGAAAATAAAAAGAAATTGTCTGAGAACATTTTGACATATAAACACCTTCACACCACATTTAATCTATGCCTCCTTATCATGCTCTGATGATGACATTGCACAGTCTCAAAGACTAATGTATCTCGGTGTTCTGGTGTTTGCTCTTTTCATTCCAACCATTAAAGGTCATTCAGCAGACACATTTGTACTTGATACTAGTCTGAAATGCTAGCTCTGACAAATGTTAAAGGAAGCAATACTATGCTTCAATTTGAAAAGCTGGTAGATCCCCAAGAATTCTAAATTGACCTTTCATTTCAATTTATACCAGGTATACCTGGTACTCAAGTTTCTCCTAACAAAGTTTTAATTTATTAAAATAATGGCAAAGAGGAGCTCTTTTATTTGTCTTCACAAAAGGAGACTTTTCCACATCATTAAAAATATCTTCCTTCCCCTAAATTCACAGTCTGGCTTGGCAATAACTGATAATTGCCTCTTACGGGACTACCACACTTACAGTAGGTCCAGGAGGACCCGGGAGGCCAACATCACCATTCTTTCCAGCAGGACCCTATACAAAGACAAAATTAGGCTATGGTTATGGGTTGATATAATTTTTATAAGAGTCACAAAATTATTATTAATTAATATTATGTCATTAATAAATTATTATATAATTGAACAAAACGTTAATTAAACTTACAGGTGTTCCAGGTGGTCCACCAGGGCCTCTTTCTCCATTCTTACCTGGTGCACCCTACAAAAGAGAAAGATCACATTTAGAATACCTGTTCTGGTCAGCATACAATAACTTCAAGCTGCAGCACCAGACAGCCCCACTATGGAGCAACTGAACAGTTGCTGATCAACCAAGCACAGGAGAAATGGAGAAATGCCACTCACCTCATTGCCCTTGGGACCAGGGAAACCCATTACCCCTGGCTGACCACGTGGGCCTGGGGGGCCAGGTGGACCAGAGCGGCCGGATTCACCCTGATTACCCTGGGAGAAGCAAAAAAGAAATGAAGACACAGCATCTGTTAGGTGAAATAAATGAATATCCATGACTCATTAAATAGTGAGTGAGGGTGAGATCAGGCTAGAGACATTCTTGTTCATAACTTATTGTTTTGTATTTCAACTTAGCTTCTGTATACTGTGTATTAAATGACAAGACTTACAGAATGTTATCACAATGAGACAGCAAATAAAGTGCTCTGGTAATTAAAACAAACTAAAAAAGAGACGATCAATCTGACTGTGATAACAACCTGCCCTGTAGATACTGTGGGATGAGGGTAAGGTCAGTAGGAGGACTAGTATAAAATATTTGCACAGTGTACGTACTGGAGGGCCAGGTTTCCCATCGCTTCCAGGGCTTCCTGGAATTCCTGGCAAACCCTGCAATTGAAGAAAAAAAAGGTGTTATTCTTCAGATTAAAACGTGTAGTATTAAGTTACAATATACAAATATAAATATACAAAAATACATTTTAAACTGCTTGCTTGATTTTAGTAAAGATTAAAACTCCTCCCATTTCCTTCCTTACCTTTAAGGGGAAAAATTGGAGAAAGCTAACAAATTCTTTTGTTAGGAGTTTATTGCTTTCTCCGAGAGTCATATCTAATCAAGGCATCAGACATTAATCAGCATGCACAAAAATTGTATTGTTGCATTATTTGGGAAGAAAGCTAATTTCAGATGGTAAAAATCAAGGAATGAAACAATTTTTATTAGGTACCTCTGCTTAAAAGCAACACAATTTATAATACATTTTAGTTAACTTGTTTTATATTTTTAAATACTATTTTTATTATATTTTAAATGATTTGTTTGCATTTCCAATAAAATCTTGTTTAGCTCCCAGAAGCCTGAAGTCAGGCTGACTTTTGAATTTCAATGTATTTGTTGTCAGCAGTTGCTAATTCTTAGTATAGCTCACATGATGTTGTTACATTCTGTACATATTACACAATAGGTTATCTCTGAAAATAAACAATAAATATAAGTTAAATACTTAAGTATATTGAAATATTTAAATAAATGTATAATTAATTATTGAAATGTTAAATGTAAGCCTATTTAAATATGAATATATTTAAATACAGTAACCCAAATTACTTATTAAATATAACATACATAACACATTTTATAATAAATTGTAAAATTTGCTAAAATGTAAATAGACAATACAGAAAATCATCCAATGCTAATTCTCATTAAAGCCACATCTCATGATAGTGCATGGCATACTCTGAGAAGTGGGGACCGTGTTCAGCTTCATATAAGCTTCCTCATTCATTTGTAACAGATGTTCTCTCTATGGTTATCTATTGCACTGTACTCCACTTAAAGGAATTAATAGAAACTTTTTCTAATTGGACCCCTCTATTGTATCAAATCAAATGAAGCATCTCTAATAGAGTTTATCTCATTTTCTTGGAGATGTCCTGTCTTACTCTCATTCCGGGAAGACCTGGGCCTCCATCCTGTCCACGCTCTCCTGCGGGTCCACTGGGGCCAGGAGGACCTGGGCTACCACGTTCACCTGCTGGACCCTAAAAAAGAGATGTTGAAATTCACAGCAAGGAAATCAGCATCATCTTGAACCTGAAATTGTCCATTCAAATTCCAGAAATTTGGGCTTTTTTTTAGAGGAAGACTTATACCTTTTCACCTGGAAGTCCATTGCTACCAGGTAAGCCACGGAAACCGGGGGTGCCCTGCCAAATACAACAACAAAATATGGATCATAGGCAATATGACTTAGGTAATGGCAAACGGTTTTATTTCTAAACTGTTTATGATTAGACATATTATTATGAAAATTAATGAAAGAAGTAGATGGAAATGACACTTCACAGTAGCAAGTTTACAGAATTATCTTCTCTTTGGATATAACCCTCCTGTTGAAATCATAGCCCATCCATTATTTTTAACTGACCCCGCACTAGTTACTTTATTCATGACTTTTCTAAATTCATATAAAAAATAAAACAACACATTCAGTCTTGAACAATTATTTGCTTCTAATTCAATACTGAAAAGAGCTTTACTGTATTGCTTTAGTATTTATATTTACTAGTATCTTCATTTCTTACAAGAAATTTGAATTATAAAATATAATTTGCAGCCCCATTTATATATTTAATACAATTAATTTGTTCACTTGTTTATCTTTGGTTCCCTCATAGCTTCAGCAAATACTGCAATCAATTATTAAATTACAAGTTATAGAGAGATCAGTACTATTTCCTTTGGTTCAGGTGGGAACAGAAATCAAAAATTTGTAAGGGTGTTGCTATTTATTTTGTTGAATAAATCAATTCAGGAATTTCTTTGTGAGAACGCTCTTTGGAAAGTTATCGAACCTACAAGCCAAAAAACCTGTTGGCAGTAAAGATATTATAACACAGAAGACATCCTGACAATATGGTTGTTATTGGTATTATTGACATTTAAGATCCGTTGATGATAAAGATCTTGACATAAAGACATATCCTGAATGTAGAAGAATTTGCATTAATTTCACTTTCCAGAGCTGAAATGTTGTGATTGGTCGTTTTTGTTAAATGAGAAGTAATTTTGAAATTTTGGTTTTGGGTTGGTTTTTTGGGTTGGTTTTCTTTTTCCCCCTGTGTAGTTCTCACAGTTTATGGTTGCTTTTCAGCACAAATCTTTTGATACAACTTCTAAGATCACTGCTTCTTCAATATAAAAAAAAAGAAATAAATTAATTTATTTCAGACTGAGGTAGATTCAAGCACTGTAATTCAGATGAGGAACTAGGTAAGAATTCTCCCCAGTTTCGTAACCCAGTTTCACATCTGGAATTTGCTGAGAACAGATATGGAGCAAAGCATCTCCTTAAAGTATTTTCAACATCACATTTTGCTGTCTGTGTATTAACTCAGAGTGTACATTGTGTGCATGGTCATCAACAGCAGCTTACCCTTTCTCCAGGTGTACCAGGTATGCCATTCTGGCCGGGTTCACCGTTTGCACCTCTTTTGCCTTCCTCACCAGGAGGTCCAGGAGCACCTGGGGTACCATTTTCACCCTGGCAACAACAACAAAAAAGCCCATCGGTGAAGTTAGAAGTCTCTAAAAAACAAAAAAGATCCCCAGGTTTTGCATGGGGAATGATTCAGGGTTCAGACTTCCTTGGAAGAAGTCTCTGAATGCATTTTGAAATCACTTACACGCTCGCCTTTTGGGCCTGGATCTCCTTTTGCACCATTCTTACCAGGTTCTCCCTAAATAGGAGAAAATGCCATTAAAATAATGAATTGCAACAGGGTATTATTCTAGAGATACTATATGTACTAAAATACTAAGAAGCAGACATAATATCTTTCAAATTATTGATTCATTTTTATTATTTTACATTCTGCAAAAGAATTAGCATGCACTAGTTGAACCTGGATATGAAATGCATGGGGCTCCTTAAAAATCCGGTAAAGGAAAGAAGGGATAAAATCTTAAACACAACTGAATAAAATTGTATGTCTGTTTCTAAGCTATTTCAAACACCCTTGAGACTTTTGCTTGACATCCTTGAATATTTTCTCCGACACAGAACTATATGTGATGTAAGGCTGTCAGGAAAGAGCCTGCTGGGGTAAATGACAGTGTAAGAGTAGGTGCAACTCACTAGGGGTAGTGGACTGTGGAGCCAGCCCATGGGAATTTAAGCAGGTGAAACTGGGATTTTAAAACAATATATTTTGTCTAATGTAACCATTTTTGACTAGGGCTTTTTTTGTTATGTGTTTCAGAATTGATAGATAATTTAGGAAAGCAAATACGTATTTTTATCATATTTTTATATATATATTTTATATATAAATATATAAAATATATTTTTATATATAACTATTTAATATATAATATATATATAAAAGTGCGAAAGATAAAATATATCTATATATTATGAAATAATTTAGTAGAGCACCTCAAGTGAATAGGAAAATTCAATGAGGTTTTTTAATGGTATCAGAAATACTTCCACCATATTTGTTCGTCCAACCAGTGTAATGAATATTAGTAACTCACTGGAGAGCCTTTTGCTCCGGGGTTTCCACTTGTACCTGGAGGACCAGGAAGACCGCGGCCTCCTGGCAGACCAGGAGCACCAGGAATACCAGAAGGTCCCTGTAGAGAGTGAACAGCAGACAGGGATGAAGAGACCGTGGCACTGTCGGATTCTTCCCAGTCCAAACATTAACCCTCACCAACACAGTGCAGCAAAAGACAGTGATGTGAAAAGTACCCACCATTTCACCCTTGTTGCCAGGGCTTCCAGCTCTTCCAGGAGGGCCCTGAAACAAAACAAAACAAAAACAACTGATGCTGCTAAGCTAGGACTAAACCAAAGGACAGGAAGAGCACGTGGCACAACATTTCTCAGTTCCCATGTGGTATTTATGTACCTGAGGCCCGGGTGGTCCAGCATGACCCTGAGGACCAGGTTCTCCTCTCTCTCCAGGACTACCACTGGAACCAGCAGGACCAGGAGGACCGGCTTCACCCTACAGAAAAACAGTAAAAGGAGAAAATGAATGGACTTTAGTCTTGTCTCCAGGGCAATCGGTATTAGCTTCATGGCCTCTTCCTCTACTGTGGCATCTTTGCATGATTTGAGAAGAAGGTCATCATCACCTGAGTACAAGAGACAAAACAGCACGGCGACCCTGATGCTGAGGCACAAGGTACCCGTGCACTCCAGCCAGTACATGTTGCACAGCTCCTCTAGTTGGGGAAGTTCACTTGAGTCCCTTCCATAATGCAACATAAAGCATTTAGTCTACCACTTCATGGTGTTTTGGGGTGGGTATTCATGAAGGTGATGAGGATAGGGTTTGTCTCGTGCTGTGTATGAAAACACATCAGTTCTATGCTTGCAACAACCAGTGTAACAGCAGCCAGAAAAAGGAGGACTCATAAAATAAAGATACATATTAACATAAGCTGGCTAACTGGAGAAAGGACCAGATCCTATATTAATATGCATCTTTAGCTGAATACCTTAAAACCTGGAGATCCTGGAAATCCAGCAGTTCCAGGGGGACCTGGGGGACCCTTAAAAGTGAAAGAAATACTATTAATGCAAAAGGTAAAAGCCATATGGAATTAATGTTAAGTTAAAAAAATGTTTGATTATGAGATTTTTCTCTGAGTAAGGAAACACCTGGCAAAATGGCAAATATAAATCATGCTGTAGAAGATGAAGTTTGGCTAGTCCTAAAATATCACACCTACATCTTAGTTACTCTGACTTTTACATGTTCAGATAAACTTCTGTGTCGTAAATTTAAAAACATGAAAGCTAACATTAAAGAGATTAAGCTATAAAAATTGTTCAAAATTTGTTCTAATTATAAAAAAGGTGTAGGAAAAAAAGCGCCAACACAGCTGTTACACACACAAGTCGATATGCTAAAGTTTCTAGGCAGATAGAAAAGAAAAAATTTTGCCCACCTCAGACAGCTAAAAATGTATTTGATAAGACCATTCAAAATTTGGCCTGCACAGAGAACAGCAATTCTACCCACCTACTTGCTCTCTGAGAATAATCTGGTTTTGGACTTATGCGTTTTCTGATTTACAGTGTTAAAGCTCTCCTATTGCACTGTATGTTTAAAATATCTTAACCAACAGTTATGTAATATAATTAAAGAAAACACTCATTGTTAAACCAGTGCACCCCCAGTCTCTGCAGTTGCTGGCACTGCTGAACATCAGCTAGAAGTAACTAGACTTGAGCAACACAAATACTTAAAGCCAAACATCTTACAGGTGGTCCTGCTGCTCCCGGAGATCCATCTTTGCCATGGGCACCCTACAGAAAGAAGAGAGGTGTTGGGTACAGAGCACCACCCTGGACGCAGAACCCGCACGCTTTAATGCCCATGACTCACAGACCATCTTTTTGTGTCTGTACATTCCCACTTAGTTGATCAAGACACAAGGATTTCTCAGCTGTGAAATTCTAAAATAATAATTAACTAAATATTTTGTGAAGGAATATCTAACACTTTATGTGACTTGTACTGCAATGATGAGACATCAACATGCAAAAATGTATTCTTATTAGATTTCTTAAGGAAATAACAGTTACAAACCATCATCTCTGTGGACAGTTCTTAAGGTAAAATAACTAAGATTGCAATGGATGTATATTTCAAAGTAACAGTTACTTCTAATTCACATAAAAGACTAAAATTTCACTCCAAAAACCTAACAAACAGTGGTATGATTGCCTGTCCTGTTTCCTGTATTGTAGCCATGTTAGACCAGGTCAGCTGCTCGGGTTATATAGTGTTTGTATGAACAAGTTGCTGGTTATTACACTTTAGCTGTGCTTTGTTGATTGTGTTGGATGTTATGAACTATGACTTTCTTCAGAGCAAATAATGTACCCCCTTATTTCAGTCAAAGAGTAATTTTATCTTTTTCCTGCGTGTTACTTCTGAGATTGCACTTTTTCCTCTCTCTGCCTTCTGCTGCTGCAGTTTGCTTCCACTCCTCCTCCCTGTTCCTCTTGATTGAACCTGAGCTTATGCTGAAACACTAAAGTCTCCTTCAATGTGTAATCTATTCATTTTAAAAAAGGAAATAGAGAACAAGATGGTGAATGTGTTGTGAGTTAGAAGTGTAACGTCTTTAATTGGGGACTGAAAAGTTTTCCTGTGTGATTTTACAGACGCTATATAGTTTTCTAATCCTCTGCATTACAACATTTTTAAGGTAAATCTATGAAGAAGGGAATTCTCAGCATATTGCAACAAAATATGTGCTGCTTCTGGATAAGAACAACATCTGCATTTACTTACAGGGCCACCAGGATTCCCAGGTCTTCCTCTTTCACCAGCTGGACCTCTTGGTCCCTAGAAAACATAAGAAAATGAGTCTGATAAATGGCTTCCAAAATAATATAGCCAAGCAAAGAGACATTGCTATTATTTACATATATCAGTATAGTTCAATGTGGTGGGGTAATTAAAGTTAAAAGAAATATGAGTAACTCAATTAACTGGGAAGCATCATTGGCACTTCCATTTAAATACTACAGGATATGCATATTTACCGGTTGGCCTGGTGATCCGTTTGCTCCAGGAAGACCAGTTTCACCCTATTGTGGAAAGAAAACATCAATGACAGAATGAATTTTGGTGAGACCATTTTTTGGTTTATTCAAGAGGAAGAGACATAGAAATGAGACAGCCCAATACGTTGTCCCTTTCTGCCTAGAGCTGAGTGTCCCCAGCATGAATTGAGGTGTGTGAGGTCTGAGAAGTCTAAACAAGTGCCAGAAAAAAATATTTAAACAGAAAAAAAAATAATAATCAGGAAGACTCGGTCCTTTAATATTATTCAATAAAGTCACATGCTCCAGATACGTCTTTTCATTTTGGATTCTGATCTGTATTACAGCTGGAAAATCGAGACGTGATGTGGTTCAGAAAGTCTAGCTCCTTCAAAATGATTGTCATCCTTTTCATGGAGATATTCAGTGAGTTTCAATGTTCAATGGATTTTTATAATTGCATAATAAGCAAAGCATAGCTATATAACAAATGATGAAAGGTATTATTCTAGCTATTATAAAGATGACACTATAGGTTTTTACCTTTGGACCAGGAGCACCGCTGTCACCTTTGGCACCATCTTTTCCATCAAAACCCTGTGGGAATGGAAAACCGTATCTGTGAGTAGTATTCTTCTTGCATCTGGAAAACTTGATTCCTCTTGGTAAAATAATAAGCTTCAAGACAAATTCATATAAAGGGGCGTTATTTTTAATAATGAGTGCTATCAGCTATTGGAATGCTTTTTGAAAGAAAATTCTGAATCCTCCATTTCTTCATGGGTGTTACTTAAGAGTGGATGCTTTTCTGTAAAGCATGCTTCAGCCCAGCATTCAGGATGGAGCTCTACAATTGAGGTAACTAGATAAAATTTAACAGTCGTTGTTACAGAAGGTCAGGTTACATTGGGAATTGATTAGCTGGTAACTGATGACTGAAAGAGCACAACAGTGCAACACCGTAATTCAAGGAGAGTAACAGACTCAACTATATCAAATATACTCAATACTTACTCGTTGACCTTTCATCCCAGGCATCCCAGGCATTCCAGGGTGTCCCTTGTGACCCTAAACACAAAAATATAGAAAGATGAATAAATCCCATATTTAGAGCATGAAGGGCACAGGCCAAGGTTCACTGTGTGTCATGTTCACTTGACAAACTTAAAACAGGAAAACAAAAACTTTGATTAGAAGACCATTGTTATTAGGGGCTTTTCCATACCGGTAATCCAGGGATTCCACGATCTCCGTTTCTGCCTGGTCTTCCTGGTTCTCCCTATTGAAAGAAAGTAAATTTTTTTGACTGCTTTGCTATTTCTTCAGTTACTGGCAAAGAACCAGTCCTAGTAGATCAAGGTGAGTTGGAATAAGCAGGTGAAACTTCCACCGAAGACAGCAGGGAAAATTCTAGCAGGGTGACGGTTCACTATATATGAGTGCCTTTCAAAAAACAGTTAGCAGAATTTATAAAATCAGATTTTCACAAGATTTTGGTTACATCTAATTTATTTCAAGACAACTTTTAGGAACAGATGATCATGGAAAACTTATTTTTCATGGTGAAAGACTCAAAATGGACAAAAACTTTTTCTGCTTGTCTTGCCTTGTACTGTACCTATTCAGGACTCCCAGCTGTGCCACAAAAGACGGTTTTAACAGCCTTAACTCTCAAAGCAAGATTTGAAGGAAGCAAACAATTAGCAATACTGTCTGCTTTTCTTTATAACTGCTAATTTATTTTGCACCAGATCAAAATAGCATATTTCATGCTTACGTTTTCTTTTTTTTTACAATTGTGTCAATCAAATTGCTCACTAAAATTGAAACTTTATTTTGAATGGACATTTATAACTAATGCAAGCCAAATCTAGTTTCTTACAGTCGTATTGTCAAATTGGGAAATAGGGAGATGTTAAAAATTCTTAAGTGCAATGGTATCAATGTGATCTGCTGTCTTATCATTTAATGAACTTTCATTCTTCTCATTTATTAATCACTGGATGAATAATAGTGAACTTACATCTTTTCCTGGTGGACCAACTGGGCCTATCATTCCAACGGGGCCTGGAGGTCCCTGTAGAAAAATAATTAATATTAACTATAATAATAAAAAATATTAAAACTTTTTCAAATTAAAAATGCATTAGGTGTCATAAAATACTTGTACATTTGTCATACATGATAGTAAACAGACAGGACGAACTGTAAAATTTCAGTCCGCTCTAGTGATGACACAGATTCATGCTTGTAAGATCATGCTTTTAACAGACATAGTGATACGTAATGTGTACGTACAGGAGGGCCAGGTTGTCCTGGTTCTCCAGGGGAACCTTGGTATCCAGCAGAGCCCTGTAATGCAGCAAAAAAACAGTTAAGATGTGATCAGTTACATGCATCATTCCATGGTGCTACTATATTTTATAATAATCTCATCATTGTAAGAAAAAACGGGAGTCAGAACTGTAACCAAATGATCAAAGGTGAAATTAGCAGAACCATACAGAATATGTGTAGATGAAAACAGAATTAAAACTACTCCTCTAAAAGATGTACATCAAAAAGCTCAGACTCTTTGTGTGTTCACTGTATGTGTATTAAGATTGGGATATTAAATTTTTGTATGAATAACCATTTGGGAATGTTAACAGAGGATGATAGGCAGTGGCATGTCTTAAGACAACCTTAGATGACACCCCACAGAATTGCAGAAAGCTCAGGGGAACATCCGGACTTAAGCAAGCACAGTATATAGTACTCAGCCATTGAGTCCTGGTGGTGCACAGATAGTACAACCCAGTTAGTAGAAGGTGGCATTTATCCATAAAGTTCTTTAGCATAGTATCTAGATTTATCAGTTGAAAATGCAGCTAATATCTATGACAGAGAAAAGGAGAAACTCATATAAAAGGATATGAAATGACTATGAAAAGATTGATTTTACTTACAGGGGGACCTGCATGACCAGGCGGGCCAGGGGGGCCACTGGGGCCAGGAGGTCCTGGAAAGCCAGTCTATAGTGTAGATTAAAAAATAGTCATTATATTAATGTAATACAGCTATAAAGATTAATGTAGTTGCTATAGCCACCAATAACTGTGAAAAAAAATTTTACATATTTGTACAGAGAAAAATCCACGGCGATGTGCACTTGGTGCAGTAAAAAAGAAGCAGCAGTATATATACACATGGCTAAATACATTGTCTAGTACCTACAGTGCCTTCAGAAAACGGATCACTCGGTTTCTTTTTGCAGCCTTAGCTAACATACTCCACCAGATATTTTCAAAGCTGTAATTTTTTTCTTTTGAGTCACTATTCCCCTTCTCTAGATCCTCCAGAAGGATGCTCGCCGCTCGGCTTATCAGCTACCTAAACTAGAAGAACAGATAACCGGAACTCTTAATTTGTAAAAAAAAGTAAATGCCATGTAACTGCGCTTTATTTGCCTAATGCTACATCTTCAGCGGTGGAGCCAAAGTGTACTAATAATTGCTTGCTAGTCTATTGATCCCACATTTTGCTTTCTAAAACTAATGTTAAAATTTCTCACCTGTGTTTAGGAGCTATATTACATGTACACATACAACCCATTAGAAGAACTTTGTATGATAAACCCTGTTTATTACCCTAGACTTCTTAGGACTTACAGGTATATTGAATTAAGGCCATATTTTTGTTACTGTCAGTAAGGCAAGCATTTTCACTGGTGAAATCTTTGCTGAACTTTAACAGTACTAAGTCATAAGAAATAAATGATGTCTGGACTAACCAAAGGACTCAGAGGATGAAACCTCAGTATACATATGGTTTAACTCAAATCAGTAGCAGTGTTCCTTATTTTAATTGGTAAAAAGGGAGTAAAAAATTACTAAGGAAGTTCTCAATTTGGGAATAATGCTAATATTTCTACTTCCTCTAGCAAAAACTACAAAAGCATTTGATACTGCAAAACAGAAAACAATTGCACATTAGCACAGTGGTTCTTTAAAAAAAAGCTTTTGTTAAATTAAACTCTTAATGGGTTTGGTACAGACAAAACAGTTGAGGTATATGAATTACACCATGAAAAACACCATGTACTGCAGAACTGGAAGTATATTCCACATCTTAATATTACATATAATGTGTGTCATATTGTATCAGAATAGGTCATGTATAACAGATGTTACATGAACCTAATTTTCATAATACAACATTATATAGTATTGCCATACTATACCAGTATATGTAGTACAGTATACTACTATACTGAAAACATATCATGTTAATATTAGTTCACAGATTGTCTTTTGTCTAAAAAAGATAATCATTGTAATATTTGCTGTTTTCTAGGAAAAGAAGCACACCAAGTGGCAGAGCAGTTAGTGTCTGTGTAAATCAGGTTGCCTTCAATGTGTGACTACAACGAGCAGTCCCTTGCTGTTGGCTGTTAGAACTCATTTGGTATAAAGTAACTCTCTATTCAACATGAATTGGAGCCATCAACTCATCAACTGCAATGAATTGATTAGACACACAGCTATAAACAAACAAGACATTATTTTTTTCAAGGTGCACACTGTGGAGGTAAACTGATAGTTAGGTATGACATTTGCTTGCTGCCAGTATTTCCAGACTGTGAAGAAATAAGCATATTTTAGTTAGAGTAAGTGCACTAGTGAAAAGAAACAAAGACAATATGTGGAGGTTATACAAGCAAGTAAAGAGCAACTGGGGTGTAAAGTACAAAATCAGTCTCCAAGCAGTGGAAAGCCACAGGAAAGAGTATTGATGACCCATGGACAAAGGTTGGTGCTATAGCTGGCATTTTTTATTTTATTACTCTTCCAAGTTATTTCAATTTGTATATTTATTCAAACTGAGTGTTTAAGTTGAAAATTGATAAATTAAATGTATACATTAATAAATTAATTAATCTATGTAAAGTTAATGATAACCATTATTTAGTTCTAGTGAGTATAGTCACATCTACCTGTAACTACTCTGTTACTTACTTTGCAGTCATGTATTGCATGATGCAATGTAAAAAACCATATGACCTGAAAGTACGTAAGCAATCCTGGCTGAAGACATTCTAGGGTGCCAAATTAAGTTGTGGATTTTTTTAACCCAAGTCCAGGGGTCAGAGCACCAGAAATCACTAAGCACCTCAAGGGAAAATGCCAAAATAGAGAGGAGTAACCTTAGCTGTTAACTGAAAGTTATCTTGGTTATGTGTCTGGTTCAGCACACCTCATTTAAGACACCAAGTAGCAAAATGTAGATGATAACGATAAGCTGTGGGCAAAAACTGTGAGGAGCTGAATATGAATAAATGAATAAGCAAATACAAAAACGGATGGTTGAAGAAGACCAATGTATGGATGACCATATTAGCAAATGAATGAGGTTGAAATAAACAGATTAAAATAAAGGTGAGAAAATAATGAATTATATTTCAGGAAAAACAGCTGTCATGATTAGTAAATTTATTTCATGAGATGATCTGATAGAACCCTGAGAAATAACGCTCTCGCTTGGAACTGCCTTGGTATGTTACAACATGTGATTCCCAAACCTTGTTATACAGCATCGGACTGAAAATAATGATTATGCTTAATGAAGCAGCAGTCAATTTCAAATAACAGCAATTCATTGCATCCTCTATATAGCAGATTGCCTGAATCAAGAACACTCCATGTCATCAGTGGTGAATACCTCTAAATCCCAGTGCCTAAAAGGAAAATCATGAGGTGCAACATTTACATTTATTTTATATGGGAAGCATAGCTCATGCACAACTCTCTCAGGCAATCCATGCTTTATCTAATTAAAAAAACTGTGAAAAGCTTGGGCCAGGCCTAGCAGGCGGATACAGCATCCTTAGTATACAGTCTGAATAGCTGCGGGTAAAAAACTGTTAATTGTAAAAAGAAAAACTGAAAAGCTTTTGACTGCTTCTGGGATGAAAGAAGATTATGAGAGGGGTTTACTCACTTGTTATGAGGCAAATCTGAGTTGTGGAAAAGTAAGTATGGAGTATCATACTGAGTAAAGACAGAATGCTGCTGAATGGATAAAGGAAGATTAGGGACAGTGGTAGAGGTAAAAAAGTGGTGGAAGGGAGGGAAGCAATCAGTAGAAGAATAGCAAAGCAGATAAATGAGGAGGGCATGCAAGGGAGAAAGGGATAAATGCTTAGGTAGTGTAAGAAAGTGAATCAGAGAGAGATTAGGAAAAAGAAGGTAAGAAAAGGAAGAAAGAGAGAGAAAAGGCAAAACCCCGAGATAATCTATAGTTAGTTTCTAGAATGATATTGCCAAGCAAATTGCTGCCTTACATTGCATTCCACTGCAGGCAACAGTCAAATTAAAATTTATCTTGTTAAATTAAAATCAGGATACATACACATCCAAGGTATAATCTACAATCAGAAAATTTGTTCTTTAAAAAAAATGGACAGGAAAAAAGGCTGTATCATCTTACAATGGGCTGTGGGTAACCAATACCAGCTGAACCGGCCTTCACATCATAGGAGTCATACTGTGGAGAAAAACTCTGTAAAAGAAATAGAGAAAAACAGAAAGAAGAAAAATAAAGAAAAAAAAAAAAGAACAAAAGAGAGAAGAAAGAAAAAAGAAACAAGGTGATTGCTACAAATCAAATAAACCTTTTCTTACACTGGCATGGCAAATGTATGGAAATAACTCATTTGTATCTACGGAGTAGCACCTGTTTTACATATAGCTGCCATATAGTTAAATCATCCATAAGAGAAGCCCGGCCAATATCTTTCTTTTGTGGTCAATGATGACATTAGCTCCTTACGCATCCAGGTTTCATCTTAACAGCTGGGCCTCAGCTGGACCAAAAAATTAACATTCTCTCTCCTCTTATTCTTGTTTGACTCCTTTTAAGTTTTCCCCCCAATTTTCTTTATCATTTTCTTTTCTGTTGGACGTAGTTGTCACTCAAGGAAGTTGGTGAAATATTTTCTGTTTCACTAAAGAATGCAACAGTTTATTATCATTTTTCTAATTTCTGTTACCTGTGACTAATGGATGTCTCATTTCAGAGTATTTTGGTAGCAAAAAATCTCTTACCTGTGTGTAAATCTGTCTTTCCCTGAATTACAGATAATTTGTTTTACCTCATGCATGGGAACTTACACATCTCAGAAAACTGAGTTTTACACTTTTTTCCTAATGCCATTTTCCATCTTTCCCTTTCCCCTTTCCTGTTTATTATGTCACTTCAAGTAATTAAAATACAGTCATCACTTTTGAGCCCAAGCAGCTGAGCCTCAATGCTTCTGACAATTTATCTTGAAACAAATGGAAGCTCAGTCCAAGACATGGAGTGAAAACATGTCCTGTGGGCCTTTCTGAGGGCGGATAGTGTCTTTCACACAGCCATTTACATAAAAGACTGTTTAAAAAACCCTATAAATTCTATAGTCAGTATTTCAAGGAATTCCCATCTAAACCTCTTAATTGGCATATGTTGATTTTATTATCCAGATGTTAGCAAACTTAGTTGAATAATGTGGCATTAATGCATTTTATGCATTAATGGAGCACAGACGGTTGAGCAGGAATACGTGCAGTGTCCTGCCTGATAACCCAGACCACTGTGGATCCAGCTCCTTTGCTGCCCAGGTACAAGATGACCCCTGTGCTACTGATATCAACCCTCTCATCAGGATTCAACAGCACATTTTTGATACAGCGTTGGAGTAGGTGACTAATTCAGGCTATCATTCCCTCCTGTGTCTGCATCTGCCAACGCAAACCCAGTAGCTATCTCGGTATGCTATTGTGATGTCCACTGGGGCTGGTCAAGCAACCCATGGGTACTTCCAGAAGCTCAGTCCTTCAGATGCAATCCCTTTCAGAACTGAATAGAGCCAAGACATCTTTCCTCAGTTTTTGGCTTACCTGGGGGTGGGAAGCATACATGGAAGATATAAACAGTGGCCTATATTCAAAGGTAGCAACTGTTTTAACATACAATTTTTAAGAGTTTTGTGCTAAAGTAATCCCATCTTGTAAAGCTAGGCTTACTTGATTACATGGGAGATAATGCCACCTCTTAACAAAGTGCCAGCTGTGGCTCAGCTCCCTTAACAAATCCAACTGCACAGAAACTTCAGTTAAAATTAGCTCTTTTGCTGACCATGTCCAACTCTTCAGAAAAGAATTCAAGATTCAGTGGGCCACAAATAAAGAGGGAGCGTGACAAATTGCACTTACGTGGCACTTCCCTGCAAGCAGAGGACCTGCGTTTTGGTCTAGTCTCCTGAGAATGTTTCTTTATTAAACATGCATTGGATAAAATACAGGAAAGTAAGAGAGTTTCCTAACCATTAAGTTTGAGAGGACATACTTCCTCCTGGACACTTTCTTCCTGATCAGATTACCTCTGAGTTACGTAAGTCCTTCACCAGATTTGGCTCCAAAAATTTTTAAAAATAAGATAAGGCAAAGATTTAATTGCACTCCAGACAAATTTTGTAGACAAAATCCAAAAACAACAACAAAACTCCACCTACCATTCAGCTGTGTTTTTCAAAGGCACAAATGAGAAACAGATGCCACTGAACGCAAAGTATGTGTGAAGGTGCAAGGGACAGGTGCCTGCAGGATTGCTTTGTATGCTTATGAGCAACAAGGTAGAAGCTGAACATAATGATGACTTACGCCTCCGCTTATACTGGGACACGACTGGCAGATCCCAGGGGGACCAGGAGCTCCAGGACTCCCTGGCTGTCCTGGAGGGCCAGGGGCACCGT
The DNA here is from genome assembly GCF_964199755.1 of Larus michahellis. Lineage (NCBI taxonomy): Eukaryota > Metazoa > Chordata > Aves > Charadriiformes > Laridae > Larus > Larus michahellis. The sequence goes on along the minus strand of NC_133902.1, from coordinate 23,515,119 downwards.
TTCTGCCCGGAATCCCAGGAGAACCCTGCAAGAACACAAACAGAACAGATAGATATGGACACCAGCACTTGCCTCCAACTGCAAGAGCATTGCAGGACAAATCCTTCCATTCATAACAAAGTCTGTGCGATTGGGGTGGGAAACTTTCTCAAACATAACTAAGAGTTCAAGTGCACATTCAGGAAAGACATAGACGGGAGGCAAAATTCACACATGGAAACACTTCTTAGTTGCTGGAGCCTTATTGCAGCCAATATTTGATCAAGCACGCTGGAAATACTGAACAGGTCAATTCCTCAATAGAAAATTAGTACTGTCAGTGGAGTCCATAGATTTATTTTTTTTCTATTGGGAAGAAATATAACAAAAAATAACACATGTAATATAGTTTTAACCAAACTCTCTTTCTTCCTGTTTTTCCAGTTTAAATTTTTGAGAGTTTTGTTGAAGATAAAGGGCTACTTCAAACTAATTACATTGCACAGTTTGCAGACAGTGCAGACATCAATGACAGCTGGATATCTCGGCAGCTTGATTGGGATATGTAGCACTGTAAGAACTGGCTCTTGATTTTGCTACTTTCCTTGGGGAAAAAAAAAGCTGCACTTACAGGGTCTCCTTTGGGTCCTCGGCTGACTACTCCAGGAGTCTAGAAAAAAGGAAAAGTAACAAATTAAGAAATAAAATCAAAAGAAACCCCACAACTGAATATATATATACACACACACATAAAGAAGAGGAAAACACATTTAAACATTGGAATATAGTTTTATCAAATTAATTAAATTTATTCTTATTCAGTATATTTAAAAGCTGTGTGTTTTTTGGTCAGTCTTTCATCCACATTTTCACAGTTCACCCATAAAGCTATGCCTCTCCTGTAGGCAAAAACATGGCACTAATGAAGTCAGTAGAGCTTTGCCATTGAGTACAACGGGGACAGAAGTCCACTGTGGAAAGCTGTAAGGGACAGTTTTCTTGTATCCTTCTCAGTCTAGCATGTTAAGTGTGATAATGTGGGTAATTTTAATTTCTCAGATCTACTCCTCCATTTTATTTATTTATCAATTAATACTTCAATTACACATTACTATCTGGATTGTCAATTAGTAGTTCAGAACAACTTTTATGTATTTAGCTGCTAGTGGTGGAAAAGAATATTCAGCTGAAACTATCTTGGATCTTTCAAGGTGGCATTTCCCTATACACTATCCAAGGTCAGCAGGATAGCTTCTACTGGGCTGACCAAGCTCTTCTACATGGAAGACAGAGGCTGAAGGAAGTAGTCCATGTGTCCTTTATTATCAGTAACCACAGAACTGACAAAAGAGTCTCTAAACTCAACAGGAGAGGGAACTGTGCTTCCATCTCCAGCATGCTTGTATGTACCACTCGTTCACACCTCTAAAACCGTTCAGTGAAGTAGCTCAGGTAACCCTGGAAGCAGTACAGTTGCACTAGCATGGTGCAACTAACACTAGGTGACGTATATGTCATATTGTATATGACATTTCGTATTTAAGCAGATATACTATAGAGCTGCAGAAATACATCTTCTCCCTTCCTCTTTCATATACACATCTCTTTCACTCTCTTCTTTTATCTTCTGGATAAGAATCTTCAATGTGCCGTGGAAATCTATGTACTTTAACAGAATCTCATGGATCATAAAGAAGGATGAAAAGTTTGGATACCCTTAGAGCTCAGTATAGCTGGCTCACTCACTGAAGTGGTTTAGGCCAGGGGACTTGGCATGCACTAACATTCTTGATTTTCCTGAGGTTAAGTTGCTGCAACTGGTTTAGATAATGTTGGTGTCTATTAAGAAGATGATGATAAATTAGGGATGTAGGGCTTGATTCACTTTTCCTTTACAAGGCATTAAGTCAACAATAACTCTGCAAAAGGAAATTTATTCTGTGATGATGTAGAATTGAGTTTATAAGAAGTGTCGCCTTGCAGTATGCCATGAAAATTGTCTTACTTTCTTTAACTCTGTGTTGACATTAGTTTTATGGATATAGAATCATAGAATTGCCTAGGTTGGAAGGGATCTTTCAGATCATCTAGTCCAACCATCAATCTAACTCTGACAAAAACCATCACTAAACCATATCTCTAAGCACTATGTCTACCCTTCTTTTAAATACCCCCAGGGATGGTGACTCAACCACTTCCCTGGGCAGCCTGTTTCAATGCTTAATAACCCTTTCAGTGAATAAATTTTTCCTAATATCCAGTCTAAACCTCCCCTGGCGCAACTTGAGGCCGTTTCCTCTTGTCCTATTGCCTGGTACTTTGGAGAAAAGACCAACACCCACCTCTCTACAACCTCCTTTCAGGTAGCTGTAGAGAGCGATAAGGTCTCCCCTCAGCCTCCTTTTCTCCAGGCTAAACAACCCCAGCTCCCTCAGCCGCTCCTCATAAGCCTTGTTCTCTAGATCCCTCACCAGCTTCATTGCCCTTTTCTGGACCCGCTCCAGCACCTCAATGTCTTTTTTGTGGTGAGGAGCCCAAAACTGGACACATTACTTGAGATGGGGCCTCACCAGTGCCGAGTACAGGGGGACAATCACTTCCCTAGTCCTACTCACCACACAGTTCCTGATACAGGCCAGGATGCTGTTGGCCTTCTTGGCCACCTGGGCACACTGCTGGCTCATATTCAGCTGGTTGTCGACCAACACCCCCAGGTCCTTTTCTACCAGGCAGCTCTACAGCCACTCTTCCCCAAGCCGGTAACGCTGCATGGGGTTGTTGTGACCCAAGTGCAGGACCTGGCACTTGGCCTTGTTGAACCTCATACCATTGGCATTTGCCCATCGATCCAGACTGTCCAGATCCCTCTGTAGAGCCTTCCTACCCTCAGGCAGGTCAACACTCCCACCCAACTTGGTGTCCTCTGCAAACTGACTGAGGGTGCACTCAATCCCCTTGCCCAGATCATTGATAAAGATATTAAACAGAACTGGCCCCAACACCAAGCCCTGGGGAACACCACTCGTGACCGGCCACCAACTGGATTTAACTGGGTATAGATTGAGCATGCAGTGAACACATAAGCTGTTTGCATTTTTCCTATGCTTCTCCATAAAATGAAAAATGTAATGGCTAATTGTTGCCCTTTGTCCCTTTCTACTATTTATCTCTGCCTGTTGCCTATGTAAAACTGGGTTGAAGGATTTCATGCTTTCGGCTGCATAGCTCAAAGGATTAACAAGTATTTTATGAGATCCTGTACTAATTCTCTGACAGAATACAGAAGTATTCTTGAACTTAACAAAAAAGATAAAACTGTGAAAGTTCAAGCTGTGTTTTTTTATTTGATTTCGCAAAATTTGCCCATCCTAAGTTTTTGCCTATGGTCAGAAAGTGACAAGCTTAGCATTTAAAGAAAAGTGTTTAAGAGGATCTAAAAGAAAATGATTTGAGGTTGACATGAATCAAGAAGGTGGCAACACCAAAGTAACAACACTGAGGACAAACTTACTCTTGTAGGTTGTGGTGTTGTTTGTGGACAAACTGGACAGCACTCTCCAAAGGGAATCTCTGGGTTGGGACAGTCCAGCTCCTGATCGTCACAGATGATGTCATCGCAGAGAACAGACCCCGAGTCGCACACACAGATTTGGCATGGCTCTGGTTTCCAAACATCCCTGTCAGCGTAAACCTGTCCAAGATGGGTACATCCTGTGACTGGAAAGAGAGACAAAATAGTGTTCAATATTATTTCAAATGTGTTTTCAAAATCAATGATGAATATCACGAAAGCTGTTGGATAGTCTGTTTTGTTTTCTACTGAAATATAGTTTATATGTGTGAAGTAAAAGGCTAAATACTTCTCTTCAGACACTAGGACGATCTGTTACATTAATTGCAGAGTCTGCTCGGAATCTATAAATAGACATCAATGGAAACCTCCTGGAGCTGATCCAAAGCCCTATTAAATCTGTGATAATCTTCCGTCTTGAGTAATTTTAGTGTCGGTCTGAGTTACGGTGTAATTAGCAATTGAATTCTCTGCTGCAGCTGAAAAGCAAATGTGCCAAATCTCTCAAACAAGTGTATCATTGGCCCCCATGTGCCAACATGAGCACTTACATGTGGATGCGGACTAAGCCATCTGTCCAGCATGAACTCTCGTCACTACCATCTTGCATTAATAGCTAGCACTTCTCAAAGTGTATTTCGAAAGCCACCATATGCAATAGATCTAAAAGAATGTTCACGTTAATTACCCAAATGGTTTGCAATTAATGTGTCATCTGGCCGGCTCAAATGTTACAAGTGTCTGTATTTTCAGAAAAAACATTTTTCATCTGCAATAGTCATGGCTTTTTCAGTTCCTTCCAACAGCTATTCTACTGATCAAATTTGTTGTCAATAATGAATTTGAAGAGACTAATGAAAACCAGCTTCAAACATTAAATTTTGGGTTTGTATTTTCTTAGAGAAACAAGATGCAGAAAGCCCGGTCATGTAAGAAACCAATATGAAAATAACACCACAAAATTGGACAAGCTCCTTGTAAGTTTTGTAGAAGTTATTATAAGTCTCAGATTACAAATATAAGTATCAGTGAACGTCTTGAATAATGGAATAAGTTTTTTTCCCATGGATAATTCAAAATAATGCAGTTTACAAACACAAAATTCTGGAGAAAGAGCTATTTATGAACATACATTGTCCTTAAAACTTTAATATCAGAAGTTACCTACTACACATCACCCTTCAAAAACAAGAAAAAAAATCCCAAAAGATGTAATTCAGAGCTCTGACATTAAAATTACCACTGGCTCCAGACAGAAAATTCTGAATGCTGGCAAATTGTTGTAATGGTCATAATTATGCACGAGACTGAGTCCAAATCTATAGTGCAATCTATTCCTATGGGTTATGCAGTCCCTTTTTCTTTCTCACATGAGGCATCTTTCATCTCTGTTTTTTTCTCTTTTCCACTGCTGCATTCATACACTGGTCTTTTTTTTTCTCTTTACTTTCTTTGTTTTAATTTCTCTCTGTATTTGTGGGTGTTGGTTTCCATACCCACACACAGCACTCTGGCATGGTATGTGCTTGGATGCGTTTCCTCTCTTATGCTTATTCAGCTTCAGTCCCTTTTTTCTCTATTCAGTTTTATCTTTCCCATAACACATACCTTCCCTTTTCATCTTCCCTGAATCCTCATGTCTTTGGTGCCTGAAGAGTTCACCTTCTTTACTGCCAGGTACTCAACTAAGCTTAGTTTTTCAGGCTCTGCTCCCTTCCCAGTGTCTCATTCAACTGCTTTTCCTTGTCCATATTAACTCAACTTTTTCCTCTGTGTCACCTATGAAATTCATCACCACCTCCTCTGAGCTCTGTAAAGGCGATGGGGAATACAACCAAGACTCCTGGCTCACTGAGTGAAGAACCAGAGTGGGGATCTCGGAGCAGGGCACTGCATGGGACAGGAAGCTTCTTTTCCCAATTTCAGCCCCACTACAGGTTTTCTGCATACCCCAACTTAGGTTATTTCTGCACTTCATTTACAAAAAAAACAGGAAAATGTTGACTTGTCAAGGCTGACACTACTTTTGGTTAAGAGTTGGTTTTGACCACCAGCTTGATTCAAACAACAACACGATGCAAAAAGCTACAAAAATCCTTTCCAGACATTTTCAAGGTCATGTTTTTTTCTGTGCCTGATATCGGGCTGGGAGCCAGTATTCTACCTTCCTTTGGTAACACAAAAAATCTTAAAATCTAAAACATTCGAGTGGCATATGAAAACTAATCCCTTTCAACCATTTTCTATCACTTAGAAATTCCCTTTTTCCTTTTCCCTTCACTTCTCCACATTTTGGGCCTCACCAGAAAATTCAGCTCCTGCACGAGAGAGGTGGAGAAGAACTGCTTATTTCCAAGACAGCATCTTCTTCACACCCACCATGACACAGGGTCATGGCACCAGGTGCTGCTTCAAAGGACACTGCCCAACAGACACTACCACTGAAGAAGATCTAGACATCCTTCCTTAGTCTGGCAAGCTAGATTTAGTTTCTAAAACAGTGGCTTGGTTTCCCAGCTATCACACCGCAGAATCATGTCAGTGGACCCCTGGTAAATAGGCTAATTCTCTGCTTAATTAATTGCTGACTGTTTCTGCTAGAAACATTTTCCTCCTTTAGCAAACCAGGATTTCACCGCGGGCGCTTAGGGATAAACCAAACAGCCCAGTCGTCTTGACAAGAGTAATGATAAATGTTTCCTGACAAAGAAGATGGCTGAAATGTATTTTAAAAATGACAAGTGCACTGTAATGAATGAAATCTTTTTTATATTCTCTAATGACTCATGAAAAAACCTGAATTATAAAGTGGCAAAAGCTGAGTAGCTCAGTGTACGAGCGGTTTGCTGTACACAAGAAGACCTCGAAAGCACATATTGTGAGAGGCAGAATACCGTCAAAGCTATTGGGGAGGTTAGAGCTTGTTATCCCTCTAAAAGGAGGTGGTTGGATACACCCTAGAGAGCACGGGTGGGCATAGATCCACCATGTACTCAGCTGTCACTCTGCTTAAGCTCTTCGCAGCTTCACAGGTTAAAACGTCCTTCTCATTTACAAACATAATGAGGAAGGGAAGAGATGATTTTTCTTTAGTTTAGGGCAAAACGTGTTTTCTACATAATCGTTAGATAAAAATACCATGATACAGATCTAAAAGAATTAATACTACTACTTTGTGAACATGTAATGTACAGTTATATTAATTGCATGCACATATAAAAATATGCATAATGTACACACACTTCTGTACCCATAAGATCTGTTTGATTATTAATATTCAGATTTTCAGGTCTCGGTATCACTCTCTTTCAAAACCACAAGTATTTTTTCTAACTATGTGTTTAAGACAGCAAGGTTATTATTCACTAGGAAATTCATATCCAAGAATTTGCATTTTTGTATGTCAATTTTTTCTTCATCCTTACTTCATTTTCATTGATTCGTTTTGTTGTTTTGTTATTTCCAGAGATGTGATCCTGATGCGGTACAGTGAAGAAGACAGCTTGCATGGGGAGCAGAAAAAGGCCATCTTTCCCACATTTTGCACTGCTGGTTAGAAAAGATTCTGTTTCCAAGACAGCTGCTCTTTTCTGAAGGAGAGGCTTTTCTCTGTGACCAATTTTTCACACTGAGAATGCTCACCTTTCCATATTTTAGTCAACAATATCGGTGAAAATCATGGAAATGTGTCACAAAATGACTGACATAATTTTACAGAAAAAAGAAAATATTGCAGATTTCTCTGCATTTTTAAAAGGTTGTTATTCAGTTATTCTACAGTAGATGGCATCATGTAACAGAAAGAAAAGAGACAAAAAATCGAAGACATCTGGATATAATGACATTCATATTTGCTTCTAACTTTCTGGACATTGTTAAATGAATTAAGAAATAAGCTAGGAGAGCTGCAATGAAAATCATTGCGGCCTTTGGCAGAATGAAAATATTAAATAGGTTTCCAAAGGAAACTTACATCTGGGAAGACTTAGTCTGTTCAAGACACCCCCTCTGTGCTCAGATGTAGATCTGTGTGTCAGCATGTTATGACATAATGCATTTTGCATTGCTCATAAAGATTAACTGTTAGCTTCAAAATCCTTTGGAAAGCTGATTTGTGCTAAAGCACTGGCGAGTAACATACAGGAATAATAAGGTTATAAAAAAGCTGACTTGCCTACTTCTAGACTTGTGGTAAAACAGTCACATACTTGCCTCAGCCAGCTTTTCTTACTGATTCCTAAACATAGATATTAACCTAAGATTTAAAAAATATTAGAACTCCACAGTATCCTCCTATGGCAATGCAAAGTCTTACTCTTCTTCCCAAAGCCCTAAATACAGTGGCTATACAGCACTTCACTTCTATGGCAGTTATTGCAATGGTTTTTTGGAAGCTGTGTCAATCTCTAATTCATTGTACAAAACTCCAAAGTTTAATTTTTGAAAGCCTGAATTACTTTGCATTTATGCTGTTTACTGAGCATTCACATTTTTAAAGATGCTGCTGTGAGTAGCATTTCCCTGGGACAGCCCAAAAAGTGAAGGAAAGAAAAAAAGGCAACACAATCTTCATCATATGCTGGTTTTGAATTATTTCCCATTTCCTAAGCAGACTAGCAGCTGTCTGCAAGCAGACCAATAGGGAAAGCTGAAAGGAAAATCACCATTTAGTCTCAATGAACCTATAAGTGTGGTACGTAAAAGATCCCAAATGCGTACAAGGGAAAATAAATGTGGTTATTGTAGGCCTAAAGGATGACAAATGTCATATCAGACATAACCCTGATTCCAGTGAAGTGAATGGGAATTTGTTACTGGGTGCTATGACCTGACAAGCTGATCTGTTTTGTAGTTGCTTTTGGCTTTGCATTTGTACAAGCACTGTGATCATGACTTAACCACATTTATACAGCAAAAGGAAAAAATCTCCTAATAGTATCCTCAAAAACCACAGGCTTTTCCATTTTGGCGAAAGCAAATGTCCAGCTATTGCATTAGTAGCAGACTCACATATCCCATTTGCAGAGATGTGACTAAATGGTTAGAAATTAAAGAACATCTTGAACTTGTCTGGTTCTGGCTCAGAAAGGGCAATAGTCCACACAGAGGTGACTCATGATCCTCCAGCAGCCGCTCGATGATGGCTTGGGAAGCAAAACCGAGGAGCTTTGATCTGCGAGAATCTGATCACAAACACAATGAGTCAAGCAAACAGATTTTGCTGTTATTTAAAGTGGGTCTGGTAAAGGCTAAAGCACTTAGATGAAGGAGGCCTTGCCTCTAACTTTGATTGGATCCAAAGTCTGCTGAAGCTAAGGAGGTCTTTCTGTTGCTTTTTATGGGCCTTTAACTGTACAATGCCTGTGCTTCCTTACTCTCACCTGGTTTTGGTCATTTGCTTTACAGGATGGCTACTTCAAAAAATGTTTTTACATTTCTTCTATAGTAAATACATCTATCTATTGTGTATTCCAGCACTGTTTTATGCATTGTTTAACCAAAGGATAAAGTAGAAAGAAGGTATATTGTTCATTTTCAATGGAAATGCTATAATTCTCCCCTACACTGGAGTGGATGGAGGAGTCCATCCCAGTATCTGCCGCATCGCTGCTTTCCATTTACTGAGCAGAAAAGAATGTTACAGCGTCTACCTCAAAGCAAATGGCTTGGGCTCCCTGTCTGGTATTACGATGATGTTTATAAGAAAATCAAACATACTCATTCCATCCTGTGATCAGTAATGGAAACGGACTCTCATGATGAACTAATTGGCTTGCTGAGCCAGAATGGCTTGGTTTGTCTGCATGTTATCCTGTCAAGTAAGTGCTGAGTATTTGCAAAGTCTGAAGTAGTGTCTGTTTCATAGGAGTCAGGAAAAGAGGTGGAAATATAAGAAAAGAAATGGTTTAACAAGATATTTTTTTTTCAACTGCAAGGCCTACCGACATTCTCTCAACTGCAATTGTATTAAAACAACCAGCTAATTAATTGAACCCATTTTACATGGTGCGTGATGACATAAGGGCCCTATTAGGACATTTTCACGTTTAATGGTACTGATGTAATATTTTGTATGACCTGTCCATCATATGATTGGAGGTATCAGGAATGAAACCTCATTTGATAAAGCACTTAAATGCAGGCTGTGAAAAATCAGAGTGGGTCCATCTTAAAAATCCTTTCCTGCTCCATCTCCTGTAGGAGGAAGAACTGCTAACAAGTGGAATAGAAAAGGAGTATGAATGAATGGTTCACAGATTTCCCAGGGTTCATACCAGAAAGGATGGCTACATCCTGTGTTTTCAGACTGAAACCAAAGTTTTCAGAGTTCTAGGGATGCTCATCTGCCAAAAAAGCTGGCGTTTGAACAGTTCTGCCACTGGGCCAGTCCCAGATGTTTTCCTTTTCGCCCAGATGCAGAGCAAGAAAAAGAAAGCAGCATAAAAGAATGCTGGTTAATCGTAATACTCTACTTGTCTGTAAGGGGTATTGCAGAAAGGAGACATGCACTGTTTGTCTGGCAATGTATAGGAGAGGCTGGATTCTCAGGCAAAGCATCATTATGTCATGTAGCCAAACTGTCCTTCCTCTGAGACCCAACCAATCTGCCTTTTAGATTACAAAATGGAAAAAAAAAAACAAAACAGGCCTGCACTGGTACAAAAAAGTATTTACATTTTAAACAAATTATTGCTTGTTCCCTTCATTCATCTTTATAAGCTCCAAATGCTGCAACTTTCTGCAGATTTTAGACATTTTAGAAATATCGGGATTAAAAAATATCCTTATGGCATATTTGCTTACCAAGTAAAACACAAAATACCTCTCTTTTCCTTGCAGATTATTGGCTTTTTACCCTAATCTTTCAAAGTGTGATTTATTTTAAGAACTCTAATTTTTCTTCTTTATCTTCAGAGGACTATTGCTCTTCTCAAAGATATTATGGTCTGAAGTGGCTGAATCCGTCACGTAGTTCTGTCTCCTCAGCATTTATGTTTCACAAATCGCTCTGTTCAGGCACGCATGTTGACATCCTTGAATGATGTTCTTCATGCAATGTCTAAAGGTCACCCTGCAGTGCTTTGAAAAAGGGACCAGCGATATCCCATCAGTGATATTGTTACACAACAGCCCCGCTGGCTTCAGCTGGTGTCCGGCATGAAAAACAATGGCAGAAGAGTTTTCTTGCTTCAAAACTGCTAATAGGAAAACAAAGTGCAAGGAGGGATTTCTTGGTTTGTTTAGTTGGCGGGATTGTTTTTGGCAGAACTGTCATTTTAAACTGAGTCATATGAGAGACAGGAGAGAGCAGACTGCTGTGTATCTGTCATCTTGCTTCTTTTTGAGGATTGCCCAAAGAATTGTTATACCTGTTTCTAAACTTATAAAAGTCACTTTGAGAAAAATAACTGATGGACGCAAAAGATGGTTATACTCCTTTTGTTCTTAGCTGTTCCTCAACAACATCATGGCCTAAATTGTTTTTTGTAAGGGAGAAATGTATTGCTGAATGGCCATCTGTACTGAGACGTTATTCTGGGATTTCCTCTCCAAAGTCGTCTCTCAACAGGTTGGCTCTGTAACTCAGACAATTATATTTATATGTCCATCTTTTTAGTAGAGATAGACCTCTTTTGCTGTAATATGCAGAATGTGTATCATTCATTCCTGATTTAGGGTAAACACTGCCCGATGAGAACGTCCCTTGATTTTACTGGGTTTTGAATCAGACCTAAAGAACATAAACTTTGAATTATTCTGGTGAGATCTGAAGGTCTTCAGTGCCTGACTGATCAAACCTTTTGATAAGGGCAACCATTTGCATTAGAGCAGGACACAGATTAAGTAAGAATTTCATCTTAATTCAGTGCATTCAATGCCTTTTAGAGGGACCATTGCATAATTTTTCTGTCCCTCTTCCAATTATTGGTAAAACGCCTGTGAGATTTTTCCATCCCCTCTGTTCTTACATTAACTTTTTTTTGGCACATCACCTTTTGTGCCATTTGGTGTCACTCTAAAAATAAGCAGCAGGCTGCAATCACTTTATTTGTGGCTATTAGTTGTAGTGCTGGCATAAATTCTCACTACTCTGCAGTAATCTGATTTTAATGTGCTGCTTGTCTTTCGAGTGAATGATGCCAACCTCTGTCTTAAACCAAGCAGAAACTGACATAAATTCAAGGTCTGATGTGATTAGTGATGATTTTATGGATTTATTAGTTTCTTTAAACATACATCCTGCCCACTCCTTTGGCAGTCAATGAAGACTTCTACAGTCAGAGTCCAAGTGTCACGGTAATTTAATTTTGAACACTTGAACATAAGAAGCTGGCCTAACATATTTCTAAAGAAAAGCAATAGCTTCATACTCAACATCATTAGGATCAATTAAGTGGAAAAAATTACCAAAATCCATCACAACATATTGTCAGAACTTTTAAAAAAGGAAAAATCACCCCCAAGGTATATCTCAAAGACATACTTCTGCTTTTCTGATTTTAGCTAGGACCAGTAATATTTTATAACATTGGAAGGTTTTGCAACATTTCTTGCAGTAGGTCTGTCCTGGCAAGAATAAAGAAAAACTGAAAAACTCATTGTGTACAAGCAGGTTTCCCAGACTGTACAACCAGTCTGAGAGATCCAAAGCATCATGATAGTGAGATTCAGCTTCTGAGCTGCTAAGTGAAAGAGAACTGCTGGAAAGTGATAATTGTTACAGCTTGCTCTACATGGCAACCTGTGTAAAACGCTGAACTATAACTACTTAATTCAGGATACTTTAAGTTTCTTGCAAGATGAAACCCAAAGGCTGCGTGGGGGGAAAAAAAAAAAAAAAAAGTATGATTTTTGTTCTTCATTGCCTAACTTTGTAATTAAAACAATTTTTATCAGGTGATTAATGTTTCAAATGGGACATGATCTTCTCTTTCGCCTTAGCTCAGTGAGGGGGCTAACAATTTTATGCAATGCTGTTTCCGTGGTTTGCCTTGGAAGAAATCAGCTTGATTCAACGCTTCTCTCCTGAGACTGAAACAGATGGGAAATGTTACAATGCAGTATAGTGCATATGGTAATATCATTTATATTTTCAGATATGTTGGACAAATTCAGCCCCAAGATAACTCCATGGCCATAGTGGATTTACATCAGAGAAGGGTAAAGCAGCAGGGGGTCAGATTCTACACTAACATAACTCCCTGCACAATTTTATTGATTGCCCTGTAATTTCAGAAGTTGGAAGTAAATGAAGGGGTTGGTTCTTGTATTTCATATTCCAGTGGCTGATTAAAGAACTCTGGCATATTGTCTAAAAAAAAAAATCTTATCTTTGGCTGCCAATAAATTAAAGGTATCGGTAATTCAGAAGGGCAGGGATGGGGGCAGGATTCTGAATGCATAGAGCATCATTAACCTAGCTTCATCTGCGAAACAGTTTGTTTCAATAATAAAGTCCTTATTCCAGTTTGTACTAATTCACCCCACATCCATTCTGGACAGTTTGCTGGATACAGATGGCAGTAGTTGAAATTCTTCTTAATCTGCCTCATAGAGGATATTAAATAGCTATTTGTACACTGGATACAATGTTCTTATTGTCAACTTCCTAAGGCTGTCAAAGTGAGTATTGTGAGGGTTTTCTCAGGGTACCAAAGACAACCGTCTTAATTTTGGGGCCACTTTTAAGTATCAAGTTCTATGCCTGTTTTTCAAGCATGAAGACCTAAGGATCTTCCTAACTAATTCCCTCAACAGGTGAAAATACACACTTTTGGTCCTCTGAGGAGCCTGCAAGGGCAGAGATGGCTTCTTATTCATATCAGAGGTCAGAAGCACCACTACTGAGGTGGCTGCCTGAAGCCTGGCACACACAAAGCTCTCCCTGCTCTGTGCAGCAACAACACCTGTGAGAATAAACAGCGCCGCGTAGCAGAGGAGGGCTGGAACATCTTCAGCAGACACAGCCACATCCACCAGAGTTTATCTGCCGGAGTCCTTAAAAGGCATGACTGGAAGAGCCTGTGCCAGAGAAAACCTGATAAATCAAGAGGCTCTGTGCTTTTTTTTTGATTCTTCACTGAAAGTATCTACAGCGCTCTTTCTCTCTTCAGCTGCTCTAACAGGAAAAATCAGTTTGACTTGTACACCTCCCTTATTTCCTTTTTGTTTTTTTTTTTCTCCCTCCATATTCATGCTTTTCTGCTCATACAAAATAGAGGGATCTACAAAGAGGACCACCCTGACAACGACGAAGCCACCAACAGGCTTAGAATATTGTGCAAAGAATCTTCAAAATGTCTGAGCAGATTTCAATTACTCTTTTCAAAGCTTTGCAATTCCCACTACACAGCCTATTGTTTGCTTTCACTAGGACATTCTTCTCTTAAACAGCTGGCACAGAATGACTACTGCTCTGTAGGGAAACAAGCAAACACCATACAGTAGATTTAAAGCCAGACACGGAAAAAATAAATTTTTTTTTTTTAAAAGAGCCTCTTACGAACATAGAAGTGTTTTCCGAGATAATATGAGTTCTATTTTTGCTGCTTATAGCTGAAGGAAAGCACGGGGGATGTAGTTCATTTTCCTTTGATGCTCAGCGTGGCTATTACACTGAACATCAAAGGAACAATGAGCGATGCTTCCCATATTTTCCATTAGCTGTGTTTGGGTGAGCAATTGTTTCTCTTGTGTTTGTTCGGAAAAGGAGCTGCAGTTTTGCCCTTGCATCTTTTCCGAAAAGAAAATGGAAAGAAGGAAAAGAGAGAAGAAGGAGAAGGAGAAGAAGAAGCAGCACAAAGGGAATGAACAGAGGTAAAGAGACATTTGCAGCGACGGCCTGCTAATGCACTGACTGGTCACTGGGCGTGAGCTGCGGGGCAGTTCAGTGTGAATTAATTAAGTCCAGAAGTTTTCGAAGAACTGCCAGTGTCAAATTGCTGTGGGAAGTAGTTTCCAGACACAGATCATCCTTTCATATGCACTGCTACAAAGGTGCACAGGGCGTTTCTGTGACTGCTGCCTTTTGCAGTGCTGGGGCTGGGAAAAAAGCGGTGCCTAAAGCCACCATAGCAGCCCACAGAAGTTTTGCACATGGAAGGAAATCTTTTGCTGCCTGGCAGGAGAGCAGAGATGCCTGTGCCACCTCCAGGGTAGGATGCACAGTGACTGAAAGAGAAAACCTGCAGCAGAAAGGCATGGGACTCCTGTGGTTGTGGATAGCTTTGTCTTATGTTGAAGATCATTCTGGTACAAACTCAGTTAAAGTCTTAAATCTACAAATCATATGCCCAATTTCTTGAGAGACATTTGGGTGCCCCTTTAGCTGTAAGAAAAGGCCTAGCCTTTTAAAATAAAAAAACACATTTAGCCTTAATATATATATCTTTCCATTATCATCACATTCTTCCTGTTCAAAGCATTCTTCCTGTGCATGCTTTCTGCTCCCTGGCAGACATTTCTTCACAGAGTACTTGTGTGAATCAAAGCAAGACAAAAATGTGCAGACATTGTTAAAAGAGGTACCGTTTTCATTCTCATTCTGATAGTTCATGTTTAAAGGAAGGGTTTTACGTAAATGGGGGGAAATGGCAGTAGTCTCTTAGCTAATCTGAAAGGAATCTCTTCTGCTGTACTTTCACTAAACAAAGCCAGAAGTCCCAGAGCTGAAGTTTATCCAAACTAAAGCCAACAAACGGTTGTTGTTGGAGGGGGTTATATCATGTTTTCCATTGTCATTTTGACATGAAACAGGCAGAGGCTTCAACTTTGCAAACTCGGAGACAAGAAGATTGGCTCTGAAGTGAAAATGAATAAATAAAAGCAGTGGTTGGAAGTAGGTTAGGTTTCCTCAAAGCAAAATGGAGAGAACCTTTCCTATGAAATACAAGATGAGAAAAAATAACGACTGCTTGAAAATTTAAATGCAAAATATAATTTATTATGCCTCTGCGTGAAAGATATATTGCTCTACAGTCACCGATGGAACTCATTCCTCCTTGCACCCATGTGGCACTTAAGATAGGATAAGCACAATTCTCTGTCTCTGTTATACTTACAGGGGAGACTTTCTGACTCCTGCGATATGTAATTCTTTACTGCTTGTGGCGATTATCAGTTTATCAGCCACAGCGAGGAGCAATGTAAGGATTAATCTTTGGTGTTTTCATACAGTCTCAAAGCAATGTGAGAAATATTAGTGGCATGGTCCCTACACATAAATATGGGAATCTTATTTCCCTGAAACACAAAGTGTCTGACTGTGCTGAATGGAGAAAGGTCAGGAAATTCTGCAGGAATTCCTTATAGATCTCTCCAGGGACAAAACATCTCTTGTCAGGGAAGCCATGGAGAGGACACAAAGTAAAGCCTCACAAGCCCTGTGCATCAAAAGATTCAATGAAAGAAAGAAAATCCACAGGGGAATAGCTATCCTGCAGCAGTAATTAAGCCAGAGCACAGGCTCCCGTATCTAGTAGCAGCATGGCCATGGGAAGCCAACTGCAATGAGTCACCATGCAGCATCTCTGTTAACGGCGATAACACCACCGTGAGCAGCACAGCCCTGAACAGCATTTTCTCCAGGAGGAATCCACTGGATCCCCTGGGCTAGAGATGGGCAGCATGCTGAGGGCGAGGGGCTGCAGCATCCTCCTGCACCCAACCACACTCCCCTCAACAGCTGAAGGTACAGAAGAAAAATAACACTTCTTGCATCACTCCTGGAATGCTCACTATCATGGATGTGTCGAAAGAGGAGTAGGCTGGTAAAGTACTGCAGCAGGTAAAATAATGACACTAAAATTTTTGTTCCGCTTTGAGTTGAAAGTTATTTATCATCTGCCAAAAATCAAAATTAGAACGTCTCAAAACTGTGGACATACAGGTGGTAGGTACTGAACCCTAAACCATATTAATGTTGTGCAATCTACAATGTACCAAGCTACCACAAGGAGAATGAGAATGAGAATGAGTTGTCATGTTGAATCAGAAAAGACTTTATTATACCCTTTTCAAGTTTGAGTTTCATTTTTTTGGGTGTTGCCAATAATAAATTGAATTTTGCTCCGTCACATCAAATTTCTGCAATGATGTGGGAATCTAATCCAGTTACTTCAAGACCAAAAAAACCCATTTTGTTAACAACATATCTTTACCATTGCCAAGTTTTCCTTTTCTTAGCTGAGATCTTTTCCCTACTTTCTTAAACAAGCATGACTAAAGGACAGCATAAGCTGGAGTATTAATTGACATGACCATTGCACTAATTTCCACTTCTGTTGGTTTTGATGAATTATTAATTCAAACTAACAAATTAAAAGTTGTGACTGTTGCAGCAGCTGTGGCTTGAGCTCTTCTCCAGATTACTAAATTGCCATAAAAACATCAAGAGCGATATAGTTTTCATGCTGCCCGCTAGCCTGGGAAAGCATGCTTTGTTATTGTTTCCCCCTACTGGTAGGCTGAACCTTTCAACTCTGAAGAGATTGCTTCTAATCCAAAACGCTAAATGACAGTTCGCATCATTTCCATTACTGACCTACAGCATACTTTCCCAATTATGAAGCCAGGTATGTCCCGTTTTCTGCACATTTCTGATTAAAAGAAGGTTTGAACATTAGCATGTAACTGGGACAATGACTAATAGATCCGTGTCAGCCTGGTTTATCAGACAGTCTGTGAAACAAAAAAGTGATAGTAATTCACTCTTTTCTTTCTTTTGAATAGTATTAATTAAAACTAACACCCAGCTGTTGTGTAAGGCTGGCATCAGCTAAGATTTTGCAAGTGACACCTGGCTGCCTATTTCAAACTTCAAAACTTTGGCAGAAGCTGGAAAAGGAAATAGGGTCTGCGTGTAATCTGCAGCACTAAGAAGGGAGCAAATGTAATCACTCTGACTGAGGCATCAACAGTAATATTCGTGCCAGAGACAACACCCTTCTACCTCTGCCTCTTCCCCCTGTATAATAAAGCAGTTGATGTTTCCAACTCCACCTCCTCTTTTAAAAAACCAGTCTACGTTGATTTGGTCTCAAATCAAAAACAAATCTGGAAAATAATGAAAGGGATATGTAATGGTCTCGTTTTCCTAAGGCTAATGTCTTCCAGGGATGTGTGATCTAAAATGTGTTTATGAAATTTGTCACGTTTCCAAGAACATATATATAATGTTTAGAGGGGGTGGATTCCCCAGGCTTTCATTTAGCATGGTTTTTCCAGACCAGAAAGGAATGCTTCAGTTTTCCTAAGAATATCCTTGCCTGCTGTGTGCTTGGTAAAAAACAGTTAGGAAAAATGGAAGAAGAGCAGTAGACCCCTGAGCTTTCATATCTTCACATAGTCCAGGCTACTTATGATGGTGTAATTATCTGTTGGCACACAGATATGCATCATCTGGTTTTACCTTCAAAACTCTGGAGTGGGACCTTTCTGTGTTATCAAAACCTTTAAGGAAAGATTGTTCTGACTGTCATTAGCATTACCCTTAAACCAGTTAATCTATCAACAAAGAATACATATGTGCAATGTTGCATATAGGTAAGTGCTAAAAATGCCAGTCTGGCAGTCTCACAAATATACTGCATCTGTGCAGTACCCATCTACTTCATTACCTATCTAATCCTTTCCAATTAATAAAAGGAAGAAAGCAAAATGGCTAAACCAACCTGCTTACAACTTTTCCTAAAATATCATCCTTCTTTTCTGGGGGATCAGAAGTGGGTGCTCAGCATAAAGAGTTCTTTGCATGCTGCCTCCTGAAGCCTACATGTAATGGCTATATTTCATTTTAAAACTGTAATTTGCAACCGAAAGTAATATGAAAGGTCAATAAGTCTACTCAGAGATATTTTAGGATTCAGTCATTACCTCAGAAATGAGCTTCCTGACCAAACATCCAAGATAATACTTACATTACAAGGAAAACACTAAATTACTTTAGAGCAAAAAATTATTTGGAATAATAATGAAGGGTTTCAGGCTCTGCACTGACACTGCTTTTAGAGAAGTAGAGTTTTCCCATTGACCCCGGTGAAGTACCTCAAGGACTAATGGGTGTACATATGAGAAGTGTCACAGACCAGGTGGCTGAGATGTCCCTTACTCATCTCAGACGCAGCTGAGACAGGCCCAAATCCATCTGAGCTCCCTTTTGGCACCGATGTGAGCAGGGCTGTGCACGTGCTTCCTTTTTAGTCAGTGGAAACTGCCAAATACCTCCAGTCTGTCTAGCTAAAATTTATGCTGTCTTCTGGAAGTAGCTGTCTAGATAGACTCTACAAGCTCAAGATAAATTGTATGAATGTAGGCCATACAGCCAGCGAATGCTTGCACAAATCATGCTGGCTGGTTAGAGGATGGATTTCTTTCCCAAAGAAGGATTCAAAGTTCTTACACTTTTTTTGGAGTTTAATATTCAGGATATAAAGGTGCCTTCAAATGGTGGAACCAAATACACATTTCAGGAATCCAAATCATCTGTCATGTCTGAAGCAACCAGCTTCATGACCTATTAGCCACCAGGAGGCATTTTATCTTGAATATGGTGAGGGCTTGCAAACACCTTATACTAACTTGACACACATCAGAAAACCTGAATTGTGTAAAGGTGATTTCATTTGCAGGCTAAAAACATCCTAGTGGGTTACCAGGATATACAGCTTTTGTTCAGGGCAGTTACAGAAAATTCCTTCTTCCACAATATCCAGATCCTGAGCTTTTGAAGAAGTTCAGCCTGAGGCTGTAGTCAAATCTCCATTCCTAGCTGTTCCTAGCAAGACAAAGAAAGACATAGCCTGGAGGTACATCTGACTATCCTAAACTTAGTGTATACTGAGTAGTTTCCTTAACATCTTGCCAAGGCTTGTCTCCTGGCAAGCTTTCCCAAGGAAAATTTTATATTGACTTACATTTGATACTAACCATATAAACATTTTTCTTGACAAGAGAGAGCATTTTAGCATGTCTGGAAATTCTCCTTTGAATCGTGGAAAATTTGGCTTCCCGGCCCATTGCTGCCCTGCACATGAATTAGTGATGCTAATAATCAACTCCAATTATTATTTTCCGTGAGAAAAGCATATTCAAATGTGTGGAAAGGGACATTCCAAAGAGAGGACAGAAGGCTATATTTTAAGGGATAACTAGTGTTTTATCAGTCTCTCTGTGTAACCTCTTCCCTGTAAGTAGTATGGAAGTTAGCCCAGTAAGGAAATGTTACTACACCATGAAACAGGAATGTGGCAGAGAAATGAGAATACTCCCTCACACTTCATTTGTACATTGTTCTTCTACGCAAAATTTACCATTTCTTGAGTTAAATGTGTGTTGCACCTCAGAAATGTGCAGGGCTATCACCAGAGCAAGGGAAAGAAACCTGGCACTCAGGGAGGGATTTGCTTATTGGGAGAAATAAAACTGATGTTCCTCCTTTTTATATTGGATGGTCCCTTAGTCCTTATCCCTCTGAAGATATATATATATTTTTAAATATACATAATGCATATTAAATATATCCAATATGTATATTATACGCTGCTGTAACCAGAGAAAACTCACAGCATACGTTTGCTCAAATTTTATATTTTCTTCACAGAGGATTGATTACTGAAGAGACAGTTTATATACGGGAAAAGCAGAAACAGAAAAGCATCAGTTCATAGTATATTATGTTTATTGTCTACATAACATTTTAATATGCGTCAGGTTTTTTTTAAGATACGTTACAAGGCTTCGCCTGTGTCTGTGCTTGGTGAGGGAGGCTGGTATTTGGGCACGCTGTGGTTGCAGGTGATGATGTTACCTGATTTGCCCATGCACAGAGCCTCCTGAGCTCCAACTGCTCCGCTGCCAACAGCCTGCCCATGGACTCACAGTCACCCCCTCGGCAGGGGTGCCTTTCCAGGTATGCTGAGGCAGACAGATTTGCCACGAAATAGCTAACGTAATCATTTTCATGATTTGTATCATACAGGCTAGGGTAGGGTGTGGTTTTAAAGGCATTTGGCTCTCCTTTACTGCACTACAGTTTATTTGGCTGCTGCTTATCAAGTTATTTGTAACGTTATTTGTTGCCTCGACACAGGAATAAATATGTTGCAGATCTTTTATGTTTGCAAGAAAGAAAAATATTTTATCTTAAGGAAGGTCTGGCTTACAATGTCTGGCAAGCAGGAACAGAGTACATCCAAAAAAGGTCAGCTGTACTTGTGGAATGTCATCTGTTTAACTTAAATACTCATACCACGATTATCTTCACTCTAAGTTGAATTATTCTTTACAAAGTATTCCTCACCCACCCCCCTAAATTCCACGTTCATTTGGTTTTTGGTGTTCTTGCTCTCCGTAAACATGCACACACATTAACTTGCATGGACTCCTAGATACCATTAGCTGCTAATTAGTCTCGTGACGGACCGAAACAGCCTGCAGATGCACAATTCAAACTATTTCAGCTGAGGGAATTAATTTACTCTCCTGCTTTATGTCAAAGTAGAAATCCTGTAAGTTGACATATTTTCATATATCGCTCTTAAAAACTGTTTCATCAAAACTGGTTAGAATTTTAAGGCTGTTTTCTGCACGCAAATTGTTTAAACAAACTTCCATGCTGCCCGTGGAGAACACACAAATACAAAGGAGAACTCCAAATAAAAAAGCTGGAAGAAAAGACTTATTGCTTGTGACGAATAACTTCCAGGCAGCACAGAGCTGACACTTAAAATGTCATTCTAAGAGTTAAAAGAATAGTCTTAAAACTTTCCGGTGTCTGTAATAGCAAAACAAGTAAGAACAAGAACAAATGCAGCTAAGGCAGACAGCCCTGTACAGTCCTTTTAACCACAGAAGAGAGCAAAGCGAAGAGAAACCTTTGGGATGGTAATGCAAACTCCTGCAGCTTTCAGCTTCAGCATTAAATATCTGACTCTGCTGAATTAGTGAAGGAAAAGTGTTCTGGTGAGATCTGCGAATACATGTTTCTTACAAGCTATTAAAATCATTGGTGAAAATAAAAATAAAATAAAAACATTAAATCATAAGAAGCTTGAATTACTCACCGTCTTGTTGTGCCAAAATAACTGAGGGTTGAAACACGGCAAGAATGAGCAAAGTTGCTTTTTGCACAAAGCTCATCATGTCTAAATATTAGACATGAGACTCTCTGTGCAAAAATAAAAATGGGGGGGGGGGGAAATCTATTCAAAATAGCAACATCGGTTGCTCCCTGCCCTTCCAGCACCGGGCCATGTACAGAACTCAGCCACAAGCATTCCCCAGCTTTGGCCTTAAATAGGAAAAAAATTGGCTTACTTTACTTTTCCACCCCCTTTACTGAAACATGAGAAGAAGACCCATCCCCTAACAGTAAATGAATGATTAATATTTCTCTTGGCTTTACAGAAGAATAAAGTCAACTAAACAAGATACACAGCACATCTGGAACTTTTGTGCGCGTACAAAATGCACACTGAGACTGTATATGAATAGTTAGTGTGAGCTGTATGTGAGATATATGCATGTGAAAAAAGAAGTCCTGTGGTAAAGCCTCTGAGGTAAAGCATTTTTTCATGTTACTTAGCAGTCAATGGCTACAGCCCAAAGAAGATTTTGAATTCTCAGTGTTCCCTAACAAAGATAATAGGTAAGTACCTGATGTGGCCGCACAAACTGAAAGAATCCCAGAAGTGGAGGAGCAAACCTGGGTATTTCTGCTGCTGAGCTAATGCAGAGTTAATGGAAGGGAGGTCTGAACTTGTGTTCCAGTGCTTTTCTCACCGCCTCTGCCTCACACCATGATTTTGTGTGACCTGAGGAGAAGGCAAACATAAAAAAAAAATGATGAAGAAAACAAGATCCCAAATCAGAAGCACCAATCTCCCAAACTAAAACTTTTCAAATAATTCAGTTTGATGCTGTCATTACAACATTTGAAATGAATGCAGAACAAGTACCACCTTTTTCTTTATTGTTTGCTCCTCCAACAAGGACCAAAAAAAAAAAAAAGAAGATATCTTCAGACTACTAATCTCTTCTGAACCTAATTCATTATTTACTCCATGCAAAACTTTACTGAGAATAGGATCAGAACACACAAACTTATTTTCCAAATAAGAAGGCTTAAGCAGTTTTTTTCGCTGGGAATGTAGCTTTAAGTACAAGTTTGGGAGACTCCAAAGTGAATGCAGAAAGCTGTCACAGTGTGCATCGCTGCTAAAACAATGACCGAACTAATTGCTACTCTCAGTCAATTAATTTGATCCAGGTCATTAACTGCAGGAGTGCTCATTCATTTGTTCTTAACTGTTGCTGAGATTACAGTGACCCAGGGAACCATCCCTCCTATCAATAATTCATTAATGTCATGAACTGCCATCCCAAAAAAGGGATCCATATCTCTGTATGTATAAAAAAATAAGAGCACCTTGAGGTTACCTTGTAATCTGATAGGTATTGGGTCTCATTTCAAAACCTATTTTTCTGAAATACATTTGCACTTAAACTGGAAAGTCCTTTTCTGCTGGGGTCACCTGAGGTGGAAGGGGTTGAAGTAAGTATGACGAGATCTTAAATATGCCGCTTCCAACATACCCTGAGGGTCTTCTCTGTGACTTATAGACTCCTAAGGTATGAGTGGTTTGATGCATTTCAAACGAATTACATACCACTTTTTTGCACGAATTAAATACTGCCCAGTTTTCCATGTTGTCTGTGTTGGGATGGCAGAATTATTTCATGCATCTTTGGGTTTTCATATCCAGTATCATATTACTTAACAGGTTAGGTTATTTGGTTTATAAACTTCAAGTAGCTACAATCAACAAAAAACTAACCACCTCCTGTTGAGCTATCCTAGAATGTAAGACAAAACGCTTCAAATTTTTGTGCACGAGCCTACAAGGTTCTCTTCTCTTTTAGAGTTATGGTCAGGACATAAATTAGAACCACAACATCTAATAATACCTGGATTTATTTGTTTGGATCTTTTCAACAGAAATCTACAAACAGACCAAACAACTGGATCTCAACCGTTCTCAGCTATGGAATGAGAATTAAACTAAATTAATTGTTTATCAAAATCACACGCAAATCAGTTTTTTATTGCCACTCGGTTTTCTGTATTAATGACTATATGTTTATCACAGTAATTGTTTAATTTACATAAAACTTAATGAATATTACACAGTAAGTGTTCACATTTAAATAGCCAAGGAAAAAATAAGAGAAATTTCATCACAATCTTTGACTTACAGCCACTTGCATATTGAATTCTGCAAATTTTTCAGCCCATTTGACCACAATAAACATTTCTCTCTATTTCTTGAGTTTACCCTTTCAAAAAAAGAGAACACCCTTAGTGATTCCCTTATTTTCACTAACACTTCTCTTCAGCTTTACAGAACACTTGGTTGTTCAAGTAAAATTTAAACCCTAAGAACAGTTCCTGATTGTTCACCTTGGGTATTAAACTAGTCTCTAACTAGATTATGAACCCAGATTTATGCATTACACGTACGATTTCCCATAGGCATTGAAGTATCAATCTGTGTGCTTGAATTCGTACAGAAAGGAATCCTGAGGTTCCTGTATAGAAGCATAAGCAATATCACTGATTGCAACCCATAAAAACCAAAGTAACCTCTGGACATTATCATCCTTGGGTTCTGCAGTATATTTGCTGTGGTTCAGCAAATAACAAATGCCAATGCTCAGTTACACTGGAATTTCTCATTAGTGCTACCTTCACATAACAGTGGTTATACAATTGATTTTAAAATTCTAGTGTAAAACCACGAGGCAATTGCCATTTACCGTCATGAGTCAATTTCTTTTGACTGGGCATTCACCATTTTGTTTTGTTTTAATTACCTGGCCCTTATGATCAAGGACTTCCTTTTCATATCCTCTACACAGAAACAGGCCCCCTAGAAACCCAGCTGCCTTGATTTTTGAGTCTTGCAGGTAGTTTTGTGAGTATTTAGTAAGAAGCTCTTGGTTAATATTCACCTTCCCAGGGATGTAATGTCTTGACATTTGGACCAAACTGGGAGAAGGTACTCATATCCGAATCAGAGCATTTTTGCATGGGGAGAATTGTAAAAGTTATTGAAAGTATTTGCGGTTTTCTGTAGATACCATGAAAGATGTGTAGACGAAAACTATTGACCAGCCTCTATGTCAGATGACTGGAGTATTCACGCTGCTCTTGCAATTTGGGATTCTTTGTGTATGCTCGAGTCTTGTGGCTAGTGACATTCTGTCTCAGAAAGACAAATGAGAGACACGCTCCTACATGTTTATCAGGTGACCTCATGTCCACGTCCCCAAAAGCTCAGTCCTTAAGCAAATGATCTAAGTGTTACTCTAAAAGTTCCTGAAGTTCTGACCAGTAGAACAAGATGGCAGCTATCCCTTGATTCCAAGAGAGCTTAATCTGTACTGAAAATCTTCAGTTTCTGTCATTGTAATTACCCCTATGTAAGGAACAAGACATTTATTCTTTGTTCTGTGTGGATTTTAATGGTAGTAAATAATCCCAGAACTTAAAAAGGAGTGTGTAGTTTCATAGACATAAACCACTGCAAATAGTGCAAATAGTGACCAAATGGACAGGGTGGAAAGAAAAAAAAAAAAGCCTGCATTTAGGTAACTGTAAAGAAACTTTTTTTTTTCCCCCCAATTGTACTTAGTGAACCAACACACGCTGCTAAGATGCATCTACGACATAGTTTTCTCTTAAAGCCCACTTTCGAAAAACAGTAGGCCTACAAGAAAAGTTGAATCTAGAGACACTAAACAAAAAATCCATGCACTTTAAACATTCCTGTTTATGAGCTAGAAGTAACACAAATTATGACTGATGTCTTAATGGACAATTACAGGAATTAAGGTGGCCAAGTCAATGAAATTGTTTCAATCTTCTCCCATCTTTCCATTTTCACTGAACTTCTTTCCTAAGACAATGGGAGACCAGCTTTTGAGATGCAGACTCTTGTTCACATGCACTCTGTTTTCAGCTTCATACAGCTTCAATGGTTTTCACAAACAAAAATTCTTTTTTCTTTTCCAAAAGTCCTGTGCAGATAAAATAAAATCCTTCATCTGAGTCATGTTGGGAGCTAACTGTGTTACAGCACAGCTGTGAAGGCTCTTAAGGCAGAGCCAACATTATGACTGCATACGGGTGAAGCAGACAGCACCCACAGCATTTTCTCTTCACAGCAGGAGGGACACAAGCCAAACTAGTTTAATGACCTTTGGGTGTACCGAATGCTGGGGAATTAAAAATCTAGGTCCAGGGCGTGGTTTTTCTGTACTGAGTATGCACCTACTCTTGCAGCCAATGATGGACTCTGTTAATTTAGAACATTGGCCCAGTGCCTTGGTGAGGATGCTCCTCCTTTTCACCGAGGTGTCAGAATTATTTTGCAAGGAATCCTTTCTTCTTGTCTCTAGTTCAGATTTCCACTGTACAACTGAAAAAAACCCAGACCTTCACTTTTTAAAGAAATACCACAGCCCTATCCACCTAAGGAAGTACTTAATGAAATGTCTACAAGACTTTGTGGCAGGAGAGTGTCTTGTAAAGGCTTTTGTGCTCTACAACTCGTGGTTGTTGGGACATCAAAATAACATTAAATGACAGAAAATATTTATAAATTTAAGAATAAACTTGGTTGTGAATTCATGTCTCTGTTTATTTTTACACAATCACAATGAAATCATGTTTTGCTATATCTCTAAGTAACAAAAACCTCTTAAATCCATCAGAAGAGCAGTCCGAGAACGAATTATTGTAAAAAGTAGGTTATGCTTTCTACCGTGGTGTTTGTGTAGAAAGTGGGGGTGCATCATGCAAATCAATCACTGTTGGCTCTACTCAGGGACCGGTAGCTGTCTCTTCTGTCTCTGCTCAAATCACTGTTGCTGCAGGCAGCACATGTAATTCCCAGTAGGACTCAAGTGTCCTGTACTTCAGCTATTGGTTCACATGGGATCTCAGCATAGAAGGGTTCCAGGTTTTAGGCTTCAGCATTAGCAATCCAGCACATTTTATGAACCCTTTTCTTTTTTTTTTTTTTTTGTCTTTTTAAAATAAAATAAGAACAATAACTGTAAGATATAGCCAAGATTTTTTGAAAAATCATTGTTTCACATTTTTCTGTTTGCTGATTTATTGTTTTTCTAATGAGGGAATAAATATTCTTGCTTGAGTTTACTAAAGAATAACAAAAGGCCATCCGCAATCATATGACTCATCCTTTAGAAAAAACAGAAAACAGAAAAACACAGGATTAAATATTTTAACTCTTGATCTGTTCATTATTAACATGATTGGAAGCAAAAGAAATTACCACGGCAAAACAATTGACTTTTTGAAAAAAAAAACTATTCCAAATGAAGGCCACTGGAAATTTGCAAGTAGGTCAGAGAACGTGGCAATATGAGAGTCTTCCACTAAAACTGAAATTCCTGTCTGAAAAAAAAAAAAAAAAGAAATAGCAGTCTTCAGGAGTAGGGTCAGACCAGTTTCTACTGGCCAACAGTATGAGGCAGGTATGACGTTCTCTTCTGGACTGTAAGTGCTCCACGTGTCCCAAAGAGTGCACTGATTTCCTAGAACAGAGAAACAGCGTCCAGCTGTTTTTCTGGAAGGAGGGGAAGTGTACCACGTTGGGGCCAACCCTGCTGCTGCTCGCGTGGGTGGGTGGGTGGGTGGCCTGGGAGGCTGGCTGCAAGGATTCTCCCGGCATCTATTTTATGGGATATCTTCTCATCCATGACCGCTTGTCACATTTTTCTCTCTGCTGTTAACTCTAGTATATTGTCATAGAGCCCATCATACATCTGCTATTGGAAAGTGGCAGCACTTAGGAATTAATCTGTCCAATGTCATGCACAGAAGAACAACTTGGGACCTTAGTTTAGCAACGGGTTGATCTGTTCTGCTTTTCAAAGGGAGCTTTAAAAGTACCTTTCCTTTCAAGATGAATCCTGTCCTAAGAACATGAATTTGTCACCTGGTATTTGAAAGCCTCAAAGTCTGTACTAATATCATCAGATATAATGGCAGATAAAGAAGATATATTAAAAAAATATATAAGTACATTTGTCATTATACTACTGATCTGAACTCAGGTTTTGTTTTAATATTACAGAACAGAAAAGCCTAGTTCAAGTATATCAACTGTATGTCGGTAAGAACTGTTTGGGCTATGATAGGCAAGTCTGGGAAAGTTTAGTTAGATACTCTGAGTAGAAAGATACCGCAAAACCACCCCAAAGTAGTAACAACAAAGTTGTGGTAGACTCTAGTGACCAAGTTAAATAGTTCGGAAGAATCATCTGGAAAACAGAATGAAAATACCACGCATTCATTCTTTTTCATCCCTGCAAACTCTGTGGCACAAAGAGAGGGAATAATATAATTATTTTAATATTTTTACTTGAAACACTTATGCTAATGAATTGTATTTAAATTATTCTGTGAATCAAAACATTGTTATGCCTCATTTGAGATCCATCTACTCTCTGTTTTCTAAAGACCAGATGCTTTCTATCTCCTTTCCAAGCAATTGTGTCTCATGGAAAGGTGGAAATAAATATACTTTTAAATATATTTTTTATTGGAACAATATAACAATGTTTTTTTTCTTTAAATAAATAGGTTTGACGTGTGAAATCTTCTTGCTCCTTAATATAAGAATGTATTCTTCTCAGCAAATCATTTTCTACACACATGGAAAATTCAGAACAGTGTCTATTCCAATTGATTAAATCCATATTTGAAGGTATTAAACACTCTTTTTTCAAATGGCAGAACAGTGAATAGCCTGGTATGAATATACTGAAAAACAAGACTACAAGGCTAGTATTGTGATTACAGAAGAGTACCATAGGCATGATTTTGAGACCAAAGAATTAAGAGTATGCCTTAAACAAAAATACATGTATCTCCACCTTGCCAGCCCCAGTTGAACTCCCCGTCCTCATCGGGGTATTCCACAAAACTCTTGCTAGAGATCAGTCAAGCTCCAGGACCTACACTATCGAAGAAAACTAGCATGCAGAAAATTAAAAGAAGCAGCAGTGGAAAGAATCTCTCAGTGAGTGCCGCTATATCTGATTAGTATTTATTTTAAGATTAGAGATCTGGTCTGGGTCATTCTTTCCTGATGGTAGCAGTACGATGTTTACTGCAGTGGCAACGTTCAGCCAATTCAGTAGACACCGTAGGAGAGAAGGAGGGTCTCAACTGCAAAGAGACCTGGGAACTGAGGAGTATTCAACCCCCCCCTCTCCTGGGCACCTCCACATCTCACTGGCATGGAAAGAGTGCCAATCCCCAGTTACACACCCCACATCTCTCCCACTGGCCTCTGCTTGTTCCCAAGGCCAGCAGAAGATACAGCTGTCAGGAATTTATGAAATGAGCAGACACGTACACAGGACTGAATATCTGACCTGCTGTTATGGAAATCTTGGATCCTTTGCACAACAGAGAATTAAGCCTGTTTCCATTCCCAGAGCTTCTGGTGCTGTTTTTGATTTAGAAATTGCACTTCCTAATTTATAAAGGTGAGGAGGTCATTGTTGTTATTATACTATCTTTCCCATAAGCTGCCTTACTGTGCCTCTTTATGTTTTGCTGTTGTGAACAAAACCACTGCATACTGTTATTTTTCCAGTTCCCAAGATATTACCCATGACAATTTTAACTACTCAGAAAGCGGAGGAAAGACTTACCCTTGGAAGAGTAATGAAATTTCAAAATGACTAATTGCTTTAGTGTACTGTGGAGTACTGTCCAGCAGTACTGGAGTACTGCGTCCAGTGCCGGGCTCCCCGGTTCAAGAAGGACAGGGAACTGCTGGAGAGGGTGCAGCAAAGGGCCACAAAGATGCTGAGGGGACTGGAACACCTCTCTTATGAGGAAAGGCTGAGGGACTTGGGTCTTTCCAGTCTGGAAAAAAGACGGCTGAGGGGGGACCTTATCAACACTTATAAATACTTAAAGGGTGGGTGTCAGGAGGATGGGGCCAGGCTCTTTTCAGTGGTGCCCGGGGACAGGACAAGAGGTAATGGGCACAAACTTGAGCACAGGAAGTCCCACCTAAACGTGAGGAGGAACTTCTTTACTTTGAGGGTGGCAGAGCACTGGAACAGGCTGCCCAGAGAGGTGGTGGAGTCTCCGTCTCTGGACACATTCAAAACCCGCTTGGACGCGTTCCTGTGCAACCTGCTCTAAGATGACCCTGCTCTGGCAGGGGGGTTGGACTAGATGATCTCCAGAGGTCCCTTCCAACCCTATGGTTCTATGATTCTTTACATATACCATCTTGAGATCTCTGAGAACTTTATCAAGTGTCATCTTTGTGTTAAGCAAATGGGAAACTACAACATAGAGAAGAGAGAATACTTTCTAAAAATACAATATAAAGATATGAGCAGAGCAGAATCCTGGTCCTGATCCGGTGCAATATTCAAAGAATTACAGTTTATGGAGGTTGTCATGTACTTCAAATTTGGTCCTCACCAATCAAATGACACTCACCATTATCCCTCACTGGCATTCCTGTCATACTCTTGGCACTTTTGGAACCAGAACTGTGCCACCAGTGAGTGAAACAACAAATCCTTTCGAAGCTTTGCGATGCTAATTTGTTAGTACTCTACCAACACCCAGATAGTGCAGATCACCAGATTCTGACCTTCTACACTTGTGGCTGCACTTCTGAAGAAAAAAAATGACATTTTTTAAATACAGGCAGAGTGTAGGAAAAAATTTCTGAGGATGCATTTAATTAACATTCTTGTAATGGTTAACATCTTGAAAAATTTGCATAAGTACAATCTAAAAAGAGCTGTACTGCTGTTGATGTTTATGTTCTGAGCTAAATCAGGCATTGAAATGCAAAAGCTATCAACAAACTACCAGATTTCACTGACTGATACACAGAATTTCAATACAAATGTTAATTTGTATTGATTGTAATAATTATTTTTTGACACGTCTGTTCTTAGTAAGCGGAGTTCCTTCCATTTTCATGATTCAAGGTCACTGCCTTAGGGAAAAAACAAAAAAAAGAGGTATCTTTCTTAGTGCTCTATTGCTTTTTAGCCTGCAGCGATCTCGAAACAACATCTTACAGTAGCCTTCTGCGGGTGCATGCACGCACATTTGCCTGGGCGCGACATGGATTTCGGAGAAGAGTACGATATAAAACAAGCACCCTGTAGGTTATTAATTATGAAAAAAATACTGACAAGCATATTTACTTGTTCCACCTCACAAAACAGAATAAAAGATCATTCCTTTTTACATAGCTTTGCAGCTTTCTCTTACACACCCTTCACACACACAGCCAAGTGGCAAGGTGCCTGGATTTGGGACCTGGGGGCCGGAAAGCAAAAGACCTGCTGGGGGCGGCTGCTGCGGGAGTGCAGGAATGCACAACAGCACCTTGGAACGTTAGCGGAAAAAGAAGCAGCAAATTTGCCGCATGTTGCAACAGGTTGTCACAGGATACAGCATTGTTGCGAGACCTTTGCACTGATTTTACAGTCACCTTCTGTTGTAAAATGGTGAAAAGCGTGTGTGTGTTTTGCTACTACTGCATGTCACTTTTAAAACGTAATGGACAAAGAAGATCACGGAAAGGATTATGAACTTCTTACTGGGATAGATCCCAACTGTCCTCAAAGTTTGAGCCGCCCCTGCTTTCTGTGTTGGCAGCTGCCTCTGAGGCAGATACCCCCTCCTGCCACACCGGACTGCTGGCTGCCACAGGGCTCATGCACTTCGACAGAAACAACTGCAAGGGCACAAATCATCAAGAAACTGCAAGAAAATGGAAGCTGCATGATATATTTGGTAAGAATTTACAACTACTGCACTGTATAGGCTAAAAACTGATGCCTGGGGATGTTAACATAAAAAGTACCTCCCATTTAAAATAAAATCTCACAAACTATATCATAGTAAAGCCTGAATGTCCCAACCCCTCAGTGCAGGTGACATTATGATACAAATAAAACAGTAGTTACAGCATTATTCTTGTTTGTGGTGAGGTAAGCTACCCACACTCCGGAGAACTTGCCATCCAGTAAGATGGCAAGCTATATAAAGTGACATGCAATCTGAACATGACTCTGCACAGAATTAGAGTTGGAGCATACAGGCATTATTCAACATACTCACCATAGGCTCATGATAAAGAACAGTACGAACAAGCTTACTTAGCTATGCCCTCTAGTACAAGGTGCGTGCATGTTAGCACAAACTTATGGCACCATCATTTTAGTGATCAGGGGATTTTCGAATTTTAGTGTAGAGCAGCTTTCTAATGAAGATGAACAGACAGCATCCAAAATTTTGACACTGGATTTTGGCCATATTCTTTTTTTTTAAGTTGCGAGTAAAATGTCCTGTAGGTGAAAAAATAGCATATGTTTAAATCAAATGTCTATATGCAAGCACAGGAAAAGGGGGGAATGTGGTCTTTTCTGTTTATATTTTTTAAAAACATTTTCAAAGTTAGAATAAGGTGTCTTTTCAGAGCTTTTCTTTACAACCTTATTGAAACAGTGTTTTCAAATAAATGACAGTTGTGAAGATTCATGTCATCAGTATCTTTGGAAAGCTGCAAAGCTGTCAGCAGCAATACTTTAATATTCATTAGATGTTTCTAATGTGGTAATTTTGAAAGTACCCAAGTAGCGTGGATTGCAATTTCTGCTAGGCAAAGAGTAAAAAATAATTTAAACCATAAGAATTCAAAGAATTTGACCTTGGATAACTTCTAATGTTATCATTCTAACAATGCGCGCTAGTTTTCCTTTGGACCTAGTGCATTGGCTGTTTTGGAGTACAATGTACAATGAGCAAGCCAGTTTTAATCTATTTGTGCAGAGCTAGTAACCCCTCAAAAGGGAAAAATTGCTATTAGTCCTTCCCAGAAACACTGCATCTGGTTCTTTCTGGAACTGATATCTATGTCTGATATTCTGACAGGTTTCAAGCTGAAAGGAAATTTTGAAGATTCTTTTAAGAATAAATCAGAAGTCCAAAACACATAGATGCTCACTATACAAGTGTTAAAGTACATATGAATTACATTTATAGACACATCAAGGTCTTTTTAACAAACTGAACAGTGGAAAGAAAGCATAAGCAAGCAAGAATCTTGCTCTATAATCTTTTTCTGCAGAAGAGTGAGGCAAAAATGGCATATGAAAGAAACAATATTATCTCACTGTAGAGTTATTCCTACCAGTTCAGGAATGGCTGTGGGAAATGACGTTGGATGTAGAAGAAAATGAGAAGAGACTGTGTTCTGCAATTTTCAAACACAGTGTATTCTTTCCAATGAGCTGAAACACACATAAGCCAGACCCCTGAATACATCAAACACAGTATAAACATTGCAGCTCTATCGTGTCAGTACAAAGAGACTTACCACATTCCTTACTGTTGAAGCACTTTTGACTTCCCAAAAGTTACGCTTAACTATCTAGGCTGGCTTGATCTCCGTGGGAATCCAGATTCAAACCCATCCAAATTGTGCCTTGCCAGGGTCAAAAAAGATTTTTTTAAAAAATACTATCAATTTGTCTCAAGAGAACATCTACTACTAGTAGGTAGAAATAGGACCCATATAGATATTGCCCTATTTCCAACACTATGAATATGTGGCCACCTTTACAATAAGGCTCCCAACAGCATTCGGATGGTGTATATACCTGCCATTTTCACTCACTGTATTTTCTGTTTTGGAGCTTCTGATCTGGTTCTTACTCTAATTACACATCGTTTGATTAACAAAGAGCACCACTAACATCTGGAGTCAAGTTGGGCAAAAGGAAAAACCTCAAAAATGAGGTTTAAGATGAGCTAGTCAGATCTGTGATAGCTGAAGGGCCTGCTCTCCAAACCCGCACCCCCTGTCCCTGCAGAGCTATAAAGGAATCCCAGAGTCAGCCAGCAAGGCACAATCTAGACACTTCACATCAACAAGTCACTAGTTGGCTGACCCTGCAGTCTCTCGGCTAGCTTGAGGGAATCAAGAGCTAGAAGCTGCTCTTTTACCATTTTAGAGTTTCACATCATCACACTAATGATATTTTTTTTAACTGCTTAATACAATAAAAAATTAAGGACACTGCAAGTACATTTGTAGTATGAACAGAAAAGTTTGCCCCAAAGACCTTACAGTATTTCTTCTTCGTCTTTTGCTTTGACAATTAGGTCAAATTCAAAGTAACTATTCATGTTTTTAGTGTTAATTTCAGATACAGGAAGTACCTGTGTTTTTAAGGACACCTTGCAATTTCTAAGCCATAAGTACTGTAAAATGGTCTTCACACATGTGAGATTGTGCAATAAATATTGCAAAACACTCCTCTCACATCTGATATATTCATACATTAATACAAGTATTTTAAATATTTTCACCAGTGATCTGAATCTTTAGACAGCTCTATTTCCATGAAAGCATGTTTGCCTGCAATGAGTTATCATCTAACGTCTACTGAGTTAAGTGGGCACTTCTGCCTTTTTGTTCTCCCTTCAAACATCACTAATGACAATCATCAAAACAGTTACCTGTCAAAACAGATAACTGAGAGGTCAGCTATTGAAGGAGCAAACTATCAAGGTGTGTAGCATGGGTTTTGCTGGAGTGACCAGGGAAAGGGATGCGGGGACTATGAGACCCTTAGGGTTTGGTAAGAACCAGAGTGGGCAATTATGCAGGCAAAGGTTGACAAATATTTGAGCCACGGGCTCTGTGAATGGAAAAAACCTATGACCTCAGATCACACTAAGACAGGAGAAATGCAGATGGGCTGACACCTCAGCCCTGCCAGCCCCCTTTCAGCCTTTCTGCTCTGCAAGCGGAGAGGCACCATGGGAGCGTGCGGGAGGGCAGGAGCAGCTTTGTTCCTCTCTCCAAACTCATGGGGCAAAGCCAGCAACAGCAGAGCAGCATGTTTTCTTTAGCACACGACCATCTCCACCCATTGAACTGAGCTGCAGTCAGACATTTTGACAAAGTAGTAAATTAAATGTATGATGTCTGAAATAAATTAATATAAGGACTGGCACATACGTGCTCCAGAGCGTACTCTGGAATGAGGTAACCCTACAACAAAAACAGTTCACGGGCCTTTAGTTTTTGCAATTTAGTACATTTGGAAGTTTAGGGGTGTGAAATTTTTGAACTTCTAAAATTTTTCTTAATAAAAAGACCTTGTAAATCAGGTGTGGTTTTTAGTTCCATTGATTTTTGTAACATTAAAATTATATATTTGAATATCAGACAAATAACTTATTAATGAACAGGACAATAACAGTTATGTTTCTCTGCAATCTTGAGAGCCTATTTATATAATTTTATGTTTTTAGCATATTGTCTTGGATAAGATGTTTTTTCTTAATTGTCTTTGACTCATCTACCTGAACCTAAAACTCCTTATCTTGAAAACATTAACTCCCACCCTATTTATCCTAATGACACAAACCAACTTTTTCAAAAAATATAGCTTCTTTAAAGTGTACCTGTCCTTTCTACTTTTTAAAAATCTTTTAATAAATAGTATATTTGAAAACAATATGGTTTTATACAATCTATTGTAAACTAGCCTTGCTTTTCAAAGGTTTGGTCTGTTTCACAAGATGACTGCCTCAGAAAGCTTATTTGAATGTCCAAGTTATTTTACAGTTGTTAGTTATCCATTCCCCAATCTCTGTATACTTTGGGAAATACAGGGCCTGGACAGAGTCGTAGCTATTCCGCTGATATTTTGAAAAGAAAAAGAACCACCCACAAAATGACCATCCAGTCACTTCAGACTTGGCTGCAGCAGAAGCAGAGAGGTATTGATCTGTCAGCTTTTCACTGATCCACTCATATAAGCAGATTTCTGGCATGTCTAGGAATAAAATGACATTACATTGAATCTGGCTTTCTGCATATGATCTTCCTGAAGGACACATATTTATTTAAAAGCTGCTTTGATGTTTTTGGAAAATTTATGGCCAATGTCTTGACTGAAAAACTGCCTGGAAATGTCTTTTATAGGGCATCTATTTTGGCAACATTTCTTCATAAATTTATCAAGAGCAGAAATAATGTATGTAAACTCAGGGATTGTTCTAACTCACCTGGTTAAAATGGTATTTTTAATGCTGCAGACATATGCATCTGTGGTAATGCAGAGAAATTTTATGATATGCAATAGGTGGACATTAGTTTATCTGAAAATCTTAAATTAACATGTTGATTGATTAGTTACTGAGTGGCTAATTAAAATCAGGGTGAAAGTGGGTCAAGAATTTGCATCAGGGTTGAATGTCTTTGAATTCTCAACTTTGAAAATCCCTCTGATGATCAGAACACACAAAGCTGAGCACTAATTATCTAGGGGAGTGTTTGCAAAAGCTGTTGCCCATTCCTCTGGAATGTTTGGATTGCAGTTTCTTTATCCTGGCCACATCTGCCTTTCCCATCATGTGCTGAGTTTTACACCTCTGCCCTGTTCCCTGTCCTGTTTTGTTTCTGTCTTCGATGTTCCTATTTTATATTTTGTATTCAGATAACCCAAGCCAAAATGTAACTGATATTTTTACAAAAAGTATCACTCACGCCCCGTGTCCTGCAACGTGCTCAACAAAAATATCCACAGTATTTTCTAATTAGAAGATTTCAGACTATGGTTGACTGAGTTTTCTGAGACAGATAAAAAGTCCAGTTAACTAGATATCTACGTTGCATCTGCACAATTAGCTTCCGTCTATGCTGGCATATATAAAATTATGATTTTGTTTACTTTGCTTAGAAATTCTTTTTTCCTAGAAACTCCCATGGTAGTATCTGGACATGAAGACAGTCATAACTCCTTAGTTTTTGGTTTCATACTTCATCACTTTGGTCTTCCCTATTACCATAATCTTCAACTGGCTAGGCAACACTTTTCCTACAAAATGTTTCACTATCTTCCTCTTCAGTGTTAATTATCATATACCCTTTTAGTACCCTTATCCAGCTCATTAAAAAACACTTTCCAGGCTTTTTTTTCCTGGCTTCTGTGAAATTAAGCAAAAGGGCAATATTTAGACACAACTTTTCCTGCACATCTACAAAAGTACCCACTAACACTCCTCTCTCTTATGGAACTCTAAATGTCAGAGAAGCATGAAAGTTTTATAAAAATAATACAAAAGCTCTCACAAAAGTTCAGGCGTTTCTCTTAAAGCATTTTTTTTTCTTTTTCTAGAAGAAGTGAAAAATATTTTCTTCTTGACTTCTGTATTAAATGATACACATTTTGTTCCTGTACACAACACCTCCTTTACTTTCTCAATTCACATCTACTGAAAGTATCATCAAAGTATAGTCATCAAAACTGTAGACTTTGTCAAAGAAAACAATGCAAAGTTTATAAAGTCCCATGAAAATTGATACATATGGAAAGTTTGCTGTAAATTAAGTTGAGAAGACTTGTGTAGAAAAAAAAATTGACTCTTCTGTGTTCTGTTTATCTGATACTGAGTCTTCAGTGTTTACTTTACATCAGTCTGTGTTTACAATGGGTTTGTGGACATTAGATTAGATAGCAATAAGATTTGTAAAAGCCTGGGAAAAAATGAACAGTTGGCTGCTTATTTCTAGAAAACACTTAAACTGTTAGTAACTTTTGATATTGTAATGACTACTATATGTTTGTTATAAATAAGGTGAGGCAAACAAGTTTCAGCTGGCCAACAAAATAAATCAGTTCAGAGTGAATCACTTTGGGTTTTTTGTCATTGTTTTTGGTGGTGGTTTTTTTCAGCTATAGGGCATTCTTTTTAAGGCACTCACATCCAGAGCCTGAAAAAAATGGACTAGAATTTGTGGTTTGATGTCCTAGACTTATGTCCTATCTCAAAGAAAAAAATAAGACATTTTTATTATTATAACTAATATAGTAGAAGATCAAAGTTCAAAATTACTTTCTTAATTTGGTGGAATGATTTGAACTAAGGTCTCCTGCTTTCTGGGTAAATGCCCTTCAAGGCGAACAAGGAAGTACCTCTTGGTTCCTGTTGTGGAATCTGTTTGACTTGCTTTCATGAAGACCAAGCAATCAAAGCAATGTAGAAATTAGTGTTAGGGGAGGTTGTGAGCAACAGAATTAAAAATTTAACTGTTTGTGGAACTACTGTGTTTATATACCTCACAAATAGTTACTTCTGTGTATAAAGGATACTTTAGCATGAGCATCTTTTGACATTTAATGTGTTTTCTAACTTTGTGTAGAAACTGTTCAATTCTGTAACTGTATTTTATATAATTATGCATTTACGCTGGGGTGCTTTTTTTCTCCAAGGCTTTTACAACAGTTAAAGTGAACTGAAATGTAAGATACATTTAGTGGTTACTATTGTTAATAGTTAGTAAATAGTAACCAATGTTAATAGTACACAATATGTGTCCACACGTTAGGCAACTGATTTGGTGAATAAACATCAAAACTTAGAGGAGAGCAATTTCTCAGGTCTTATATCCTGAATCTTGAACCAAGAAAAAGTTGCTCAGAATCCCCAAACAAAGACACAGAACAGTTATTTAGAGAACTAACTTAGTGTTTTCTCCATTTTGGAACAGATTCATTGCAGTTTGTTTGCAAATGCTGTAAAATATGCGGGAAAGATGAAAGAGCAGACCCTGGATATCTATGCAGATATTAATATACTAAAGCATTTGTGTTTCCTCTACAACTTTGTGAGCGCAGCAGCAGAAATTTTAGACGTACTATGTACATCCAACAAGGAAAAGACGTTAATCTTTGATTGTCTAGAAACCTTATGCCCAAAGGATTTTAAGCAGCAGAGCAAACTACCATTTTTATGATAACAGTGATAGATTTTTGAGGATCCCTAACTCCCTTGTACCTTGCTACATTGATGAAAGGTTTACCAGAGCCTGGTTTTGAGGACCAAATCTCATTAAGATTCCACTGACAGGAACACGGTAATTGTAAATCAGTCACAATCCAAAAAGCATCAGCCCTTGTGCAGGAAAGGAGAGCTGAATCAGGATTGAGATAGTGTAGCAGATAGCCCATAGAGCCTCATCACAGCATTGTAACAACTTCATGAAGCCAAGAAAAGCTCTGGTCTGGGGACTATGTCAATAAAGGCAAAGCTCTGGTAAAAGAAAAAGAGAGAAAATGTTGTCTTTCTGAACAGTTTAAGTTGTTAATTTTACTCTTTACCTTGTTCTACCACTTAGAGTGTGAACTACGGAAGTTCTGGTTCAAATTAATTAGTTGAACAATTGAAGAATAAGCTTAAAATATTTTTTTTTTTCAGTTTTGATGTAATTTTAAGCCAAAAACACCGGTTGTGGTCTCAGTCTGAAAGGAGAACGGGCAAAATTTCCCAGTGTGTATATTGGCTAAGGTGAACAAGACATACAGAATCTGCAAATGAGAGGCCATTCTCTACGCAACTTTTGTCTAAACTGATAAATCCTGTTTCACTTTGTACATGGCACAAAATGCTGATAGCCAAAGAAATAAAAACTGCACTGTAGTGCACAATCATGCACCAGTAGACAGGAAAACTACATGACCTAATGAGCCCTTTCCACTTCTAGTCTCCAAGATTAAGTGAGTATACTCAAGAGAGCAGTCTTTTTACTAAAATGCCAACTGAAGATGAGCTTGTTTGGAAAATTATCAACTTTTGTAAGAGAGACAAATAATTCCCCATGCAGGTTTATGAACTGTTGACACAGCATTTGATGGCATCCAGAGCAGTGTCTGCGGGCAGGCCAAACCAGAGAGCTGTTTTGACCACAGCATTTAGCAAACTCAATATATTTCCCCCCTATATGCCAGGGATGGAACAACGGAGAATAGCATGACACATCAACGTTTTCAGTAATCTGGGTAATATTTTGTAATTGTTCACTTCATATTTGATACAAATGCAATGGTCTCCTTCAAATGCAATAGTCTCCTTAACTTTCCTACTTTTATTAGAAATTTAGACTTTTAGCATACTCTTACATGTGAAGATCAGTCAAAATAATCCTTTGCTAAACTACTTGCCAAATTCTATTAAAATGTTTCTTTCTGCACCTCTTCTTTGTAGCATACTAACAAGATGAAAATGAAAAACTGTCATAAGACAGGGATTTGTGGACTATTTAGATTTGGAGTATAAAATCTAATTAAACTATCTGGTTACATTTAGCTTAATTGTTTTACTGGAGCTCTTGAGCAACTGTACTATTCTGACTGACATCTCCACTCAGGATGGCTACTAGTGCTGTTCTCATGGCCTGGGTTAGAATCGACTGATTTAATCATTTCAGGATCTGTTACACAGTAGATGCAAATCTGTTTCTTG
Source organism: Larus michahellis (assembly GCF_964199755.1). Lineage (NCBI taxonomy): Eukaryota > Metazoa > Chordata > Aves > Charadriiformes > Laridae > Larus > Larus michahellis. The sequence continues at coordinate 23,475,166 of NC_133902.1, read as the reverse complement.
CATGGTACATATTTTGCTCCTCAAAACAAATGTCCCTTCCTGGGAAATTGTCTAATGTTTCCTTTGGATTATTTTCATTGCAAATTAGTGATGTGGAAATATTTGTAAAATGATTTTGAAATTTTCTTAGATAAAATGCCTTGAAACTTTGTGTGTCCCCTGATTTCTGAGTAGTCCCAACAGCTACCATGGGCGGATGTGAGATGGCTAACACTTAAGGAAAGCTGTGCCTGGCACATATCTCACACGTAAAGTGGAAACAGCACTTGAGTGAAAGCAATGGAAGTCTGATGGACATGAGCAGGCCACAGAAAGATATGGACAGTGTAACCATACTTTAAGAATGGTAACCATTTTTTAGGTATGTATCCTCTAATTCAGTCAGACTTTGTGCCATAGATGTTTTGTTTCTCTGAAGATTTCCTACCTGCTTCCTACCTGGACAGTATGGCTGTTGAGGAAACAGTGCAACAGTTTTTGTTCCAGATGTCCAGAGTTTTACTCAAATGAGATGCTTAAAAACTACTTGTGTCAAGTATGTTCCACTGATAATGCTTCCAGTTTCTACCGCCTATGTAATACTTGAAATATGAACGAATGTAAAGATACTCCAAGGTACAACAGTCAGAAGTCTGATCTTTCCTCAAAGACTGGGCAAGAAAAGAACTATTAATATTAGGATATACTAGAGCTCATTCTGTACATGATTTGGCTCAAAAGGATTGAATAAATTATTAGGCATTACCGTTCTCAGTTCCTACTTGCTACTTTTTTTTCCACAATACTGTAAACCAAAAATCTGGTAGCATTTTTCATATGCAAGCTTTATGCTGCTGGCAAGAACAATAATCTTCATCAGAGACAATGAATGGGTTCCTTTTTTATTGCAGATGCTAACGCACAACTGCCTGTTTTTTTAATTTCTGTGCCATCATTGGGCCGTGTGGAACAGATTCTGGATTAGAAGACATCTGTGTAAAGCCAGTCTTCTCAGATGGGGCCATTCTGCAGCTGTGAGCCGCTATGGATGATGATACCGCGCGGCGTGGAAGTGTCTTCTACACAGACTGAGAGGTGGGTTTTCAGTACTGAATACCTTGAAGGAAGCAGCTGCTGCTGCTTGGTTTGGCAAGAAACACATTTACTAACTTAAAAGATTTCTAAACAATGTTGATTTGGAAATCAAGACTTAAAGTTTCAAAGTAATAGGACTATGTTACAAACTCATATATCCTATGAATATAAACAGTTAAATTAAGGCTGCTCTTGATGAATTAAAAGCAACATGATGTGGTCTTAAAGGATTGTAGTTCTTAGACCACATGTTTTCTTAGGGGATGTGAGATGCTACCTAAGGGAAAATATATTTCCTGACAGCGTGGGTAGCATTAGATTTTATACTGAACCTTTTGTAAAGCTCTGTAAAGCCAGTAAAAACCATACAGCTCTTAGCTCTGCTAGATAGTACTGCTCCTTGAATTGGTGTTGCTTTCTTTGTTAGAGAATAACTCTCCACAAGGATGGTCAAGAAACGTCATTTTAGTAAATGTATGTTTAACACCAGAGACAATGTCAGTATTTTATTTGTGATCACTTAGAACGTAAGAGTTGTTTATAAAATACACGCAGATACCCACTGTGTGACTATCTTCATACTCACACTTCATAGTCCAGGAATCAGCAATTAAAAGCAAATAAACATTGTTATACATTACTACATGGGTACTTATGTATCCAAATCTCCATAATGGGGTAAACAGAAATGAATTAATCCAATGGGTGATATTGCAAAGCATTAAACTGAGTATCAGTATAACAGGAAATGAAAGGCAATACCTTCTCTGACTCCTGATTCTTGACACCATGCAGCATTACAGTAAGTGTGGGTAGGTTGGGAGTAGATTTAAGCAACAATAAAGCAAAGGTTACAGAAAAAATGACTACTTGACAATTGAAGAAGAGAATATGTAATCAGGAGGGAATGTCATATTAGGCAAAATCCATTGCCTTAAAAACCAGATGTTGTCACAACTCAGTATTAACTAGTCATAAGGCTTATGTCAGTCTATCAAAAGAAATGGATGTAATTTTAAAAAACAGCCATAACATAAAGAACAAAAATAGCCAATTAAGCTAATTAAGCAAAATGTACTGATCAGTTAATTGATAAGGAAACAGGATAGGACTCTTAACTAACTTCGAAAACTAAGGGTATTAGCTCTAAGAGTGGTTGACTACTAGCTTAACTACTTTTTGGAGCAGGATGACTCTACTGAGAAAATTACAGGGGTTTAGCACTTCCATATTCTCAACTGCACATCATTTAATGAAAGACTTGGTTAGAAACAAAGACAACAAATAAAACAAATCATCATTAGACCTTTACTCTTGTACAGAATGAAGAGTATGAAATGGATCTATTGAGTAAATTAAAAGAACAGGCTGAAAATCTTTTCTGAATTACAGCCTTTGGAATGAATTAAAATAACATACTGTGCATATTTATGTGGTCTGCGTCTCGCTCCCTCTGTCTCCATAGCAAATTTCCTCTGCTGTTGGCTTCTATGCAGGGAAACTATTTCTTCATGTCCTAAGCTGATGACACAAAGTCATTATTAAAAATGAGGGTCCTCTTTTCTCTAAGAGAAAGAGCTTCAATTTTGTTCTGTTTTTATATATTCTGATTTATGCAAATTCCTGTAATTGTGAAAAAAATGCTGTTATTCCAATGCAAGCACACTGATAACAGTAACAGCAACATTTAAATTCCCTGTTCTTGTCGCTTTAACTGTGATGTACACAAAGCCCTACAAAACCTATGAACTCGGTGTATGTTTTATTTCTGCAATCATAGGTGTATGCTTACTATATTATATACTTACGTATCCTCTATAGTATATTTAAATAATTTCCTTTATTCCTTCCCCATTTCCTTCCCAATATTCCCTGAAATAATCTGCTGTCATGAGACTTTGATTTCAATTTCAAGAACTCAGTAGTGAGAGGGACTGCTTCACTGTGCTTCAGACATACGAAATCTTGAATGCTTTTTCTTAGAATAACTACTGACTATTTATTTCTATCTCCATATAGTCCTATAGTTGCCCAACGAGGTTATTAGCATTTGGAAATTCAAATGAGATGTAAATACTAGATGCCTGGAGATTTACAAGAGAAATCATCTGATCGCTAAATATTTCTAGCCACTTAACACACAGACCAGCATTCTCAGTGTGGCCTTATTTCATGAAGAAACAAACATAACAGGGAATCTAGGTCACAGAAAAAGAAAACTGGTACTCTCCTAGGCAAAACATCTTTGTAAATATGTGATGTGATATGTCCGGCTCATGCATTATGTTAAGAGATATTTCTACATAATTATCAGGCAGTTGTGATTTAGCACCGAGTTAATTAGTCTGACTGCTGGTTCACTACTCCAAGCCCCGCGTTCTTTCCTTCATGGAATGTGTTCCATGGTCAGAAACATATTTAGTGTCACTTGACATTGCTCTTTTAATGATGAACCACTATGTATCTTGGATTTTTCAGCAAAATACAGTACGTATCGCTTAGAACAAGAAGGTTATTTTCCCTACATTGGATCAGACTAAAGGTCCTTTTAGCCCCATATTCTAGTTTGAGCATGACCAACGGCAGATCCCCTGGGAAGAGTGTCAGAGCAGGGCAATTACAAGCTGATACTCTCCCGGAGTAAAATTGCTTCTGGCGATTTACAGCTAAGGGATTTCCTAAGCCACAAGTGGTGTTTTGTGTTTAATAGCTTCCAAATGTGATGTTTTTTTTTTATTTTTTTTTCCCCCCCAAGTGTGTTCTGAACCTATGCAAACAGCATTCAGAGCATCCCACGGCAAGGCCCATGGCCTTGGCAATTTAAACTGTTTTGTGTTGTGTGAATAACTAATCCATTAATGTAGTTCGATACTGACACTTGCTAGTTTCATTCAACGCCCTCTAGCTCAGGGCAGCACAGAACCATTCCTTATTTATCTCTTTCATTCTTCTCGCTATTTTATAAACCACCACAAAAGCTTCCTTGAACTATTTGCCTTTCAGGCTGAGGAATGTTGGTCAAATCATTGTTCGCTAGACAACGTGTTATCTCAAAGCCTCCCTCCGGCAACTAGGAGACAAGGTATGAAATTGCTCTGTGCTCAAGGAAGAGGGACCTGGAAAGAAACAGAACGTTTCCTTTCTCCTTTTTCCCTAAAAGCGTTCAGTTTGTCATCCGTGTGGTCACTGTGTGATGGGCAGCACATTCAGCATCATGCCAGGAATGAGAATTACCCTTTGACTTTTGAGATAAACGTAGAACTTATCCAAAGCAACAGTGAGGGCTAGGTCAGAAGTGGGCAAAGAAGTGACAAAATATTGAACAGAAAATTGGTTCTGTTTTACCTCAAACCAGGACAATATTGTACCTGAACTTGTTCTTTTCAGAATTGCTTCAGTTTTTCCTTGTGAGTTTTTCTGTTTGGGTTTTGTTTTGGTTGGGGTTTTTTAATATCTTTAAAACGATAATGTAAGATTGCATAAACATAAAAGTCACGTGTTCAAAGCCTTTATGTTCCATAAATGTTCAAAACCTTTAAAAAACCAGAGTGAGCTGTTTGGTACTATGGACAATAATCACTAGAAAATCCAGAATATTTTCTTTTGCAGAAATGAGCTGTTTGATTATGGTTGTTGGAAATAATTGGGCTGAGAAGGAATCATCTGACACGCTCATCAGAGGATACCAAAACACAAACAATTTTCTGAAATGAAAACCGAACAAGATATGTTTAATTGTTGCCTGCTGTGTATTTCAGCATCATACAACCAATTCTTTCACTCCGTTCTTTCAAATTACTTCCTCACTTTTAATTTATTGCGCAACATTTAAACTTCAGGCCAGTCATGAACTAGAGCTTCAGCAAACTTCATTCATACTGAACGACAAAGCTGGGGTATCATCCCTTCTGTCTGTGCACTACCTCAGCTATACTTCATCCTTTCATTCAAAGTGCCGGATACGGACACTTCGGATTCAAGCTTTATGTGTTTCACATCAGTTCTCCATTTCAGGCTCTGCTGCATATGCTGGTTAACTGGTTTTTCAGAGATTTAAACAGCAAAACGATACTTAATGCCAAACGAACAGCCAATTTTAAAAAAGCAGAGAATCACCACAAGGTGCAAAAGCATGGTTTATCACAAACTGATCAGACAGGCCCACCGTGGTTGAGGTACGTTTTTCTACATTTGGCAAATTAGAAATCAGAATATTACAGGAAGAACAAGGGTTTCAAAATGCTAAATGAATAATCAGGCTCAGATATCTGTTGGTACATGGATTTGTTTAATTGTAACTTTAACACTAAAAGGTGTGTAGCTTTAGAACTGCTTGTTCTTTCAAGGTTGTGGAAAGTTCAAAGCTATATAAATGAGTCAATGCTCCTACATTTTTTACTGAGACTGCCCGCAGAAATTGCAGTAGAAGATTATGCTTATTGTTCTGAAAACTGAAAAATAAGATAGGAAACTATTTATGGCTGAGATTAAGAAAAGATACTATGAGAGTCTAATGAATTACAGAAGACTTGAGCCTTGCCTTCCGAAATTGGAAATAAAAGATTAAGATACTACAAAGATTATATGGGAAAGGAAACATACATGAGTCCCACATAGGAAAGGCATCATAACACTAACCTTTCAGTTTTGCCTGTCTTAAACACAGCGAGTTTATTTGCAGGAGCAAAAAAATGTTCAAAAATAGAGCCTATCACCATAAGGTACTGTGGCAGCCTTAACTCCTACCTACTTTTTTAGAGACGGTTACTCTGTGGCTCCAAGGAGGTTTAGCCTTATAGGCCTAAGTCTTAGTTGCAATGTGGGAAATAAGGATGGGGAGATTTTTGAAGCTAGTAATGCTAAAATAGTTCAAAAAAATATTAAACTGTCTATTCTTTAATGGGCTATTGGGACTTAATTTCAATAAGAAACACGAAAAACGTCTCTGGATTAAACGTATTCAAAAGTTTTCTGTATTACCTTTCACAAGAAGCCTTGTACTTACATTCACTTTGAATTCCATTTCTCAGGGGTTGCTTCTGGGTTTGTTTCTCTTCTCTGTCTAGAGATTAATATACCAGGGAAGTTGCACAGATCTTGTTTGAGGTTGTCTTGTTTTGCTTTCCTATATTTCCCCCTAATTCTGCAAAAGCAAGAAATGTATTATGGTTAAACAAGGTCCTAGTTCAGCAAAGCTTTTACACTTAATATTAAATACCTGAAAAATCCCATTTATGTCAGGACAACATTTCACAAAAGTGCCCTGCATTGTATAAAGACCTATCTTCTGGATTTTCACCTAACCTATTTAGACTAAATTTAACATAATCTGTTAAGCTAAACTTCATACTCTAAATTAAATACTCTAAATCTTTATTAATATGTGAACAGTTCTATGCAAAAAATGTGTAATGAAGGAATGGGATTAATATGCTGGCATAATGATGCGTTTTCACTAAATATTTTAATAGATGTGTCAGTGACAAAACCTGCAAGAATAAATATGGTAGCCTACAGGAATACTCTGTAGATAGCAACAGTGCTGGGCTAAACACAGACTATCAAGAAAGTTATCCCTTTGAGCTCATGCAGATATTGTTCACTATCTATAACACAACCCTGCCGCAGCAGGGTCACCTCGAGCAGGTTGCACAGGAACACGTCCAGGTGGGTTTTGAATGTCTCCAGAGTTGGAGACTCCACCACCTCTCTGGGCAGCCTGTGCCAGGGCTCTGCCACCCTCAAAGTAAAGAAGTTCCTCCTCATGTTTAGGTGGAACTTCCTGTGCTCAAGTTTGTGCCCATTGCCTCTTGTCCTGTCCCCGGGCACCACTGAAAAGAGCCTGGCCCCATCCTCCTGACACCCACCCTTTAAGTATTTATAAGTGTTGATAAGGTCCCCCCTCAGCCGTCTTTTTTCCAGACTGAAGAGACCCAAGTCCCTCAGCCTTTCTTCATAAGAGAGGTGTTCCAGTCCCCTCAGCATCTTGGTAGCCCTTTGCTGCACCCTCTCCAGCAGTTCCCTGTCCCTCTTGAACCGGGGAGCCCAGCACTGGACACAGTACCCCAGGTGCGGCCTCACCAGGGCAGAGTAGAGGGGCAGGATGACCTCCCTCGACCCGCTGGCCACACTCCTCTTGATGCACCCCAGGATGCCATTGGCCTTCTTGGCCACAGGGGCACATTGCTGGCTCATGGTCACCCTGTTGTCCACCAGGACTCCCAGGTCTCTTTCCACAGAGCTGCTCTCCAGCAGGTCAGCCCCCAACCTGTCCTGGTGCATGGGGTTATTCCTCCCCATTGTGCAGCACCCTACACTTGCCCTTGTTGAACTTCATTAGGTTCCTCTCTGCCCAGATCTCCAGCCTGTCCAGGTCTCTCTGTACGGCGGCACAGCCTCTGGTGTGTCAGCCACCCCCCCAGCTTGGTGTCATCAGCAAACTTGCTGAGGGTGCACTCTATCCCCTCATCCAGGTCATTGATGAATGTATTGAAGAGGACTGGGCCCCGTACTGACCCCTGGGGAACACCACTCGCTGCTCGTTTGCTCAGTCCACTCCCGAAGGGCTTCTTTTATGAGGGGGGAGAGCGGTCCCACCCCCCGCTCGTTCACACCTGCCGCCGGGGGTGCTGCCTCCGCCCCCCAGAAGCACCGGGTACCGGCTGGGCCTCGCCGCTTTTCCCGGCTTGAAAAGCCTCGAAAACGAGCCCCTTTGCCGGCCTTTTTTGCCGCGATTCCTTTCCCCGGTGCGCACTTACCTGCACTGGAGCTGGTCTCTTCGGCGAGCGACCACTGGCGTGTTTACGCCCCGTTTAAATCTGCCGCGGGGGTGGTGGCTCCGCCCTCGGCCCCTCAGCTGCCTCCGCCCCCCGGAAGCGCCGGGTGCCGGCTGGGCCTGGCCGCTTTTCCCGGCTTGGAAAAGCCTCGGAAGGGAGCCCCTGGCCGACCCTTTTTTGCCGCGATTCCCTTCCCCAGTACAGACTTACCTGCACTGGAGCTGGTCTCCTCAGCCAAAATCAGAGGAGTCTGCGGTTTTTAAAGTGAACAAAGCAGTGAAATACCTATTGGAGAAGCTGAGAGCCCTTTACAGCCTCACACAGAACTGCAGGGCTGCGATATGGGAAGCTCTAGCCACAACAGTGGTGCTCCAAGTGATGTTGATAAGAGCTAAAATTAATCAGCTGAAAAATACATTTTCATAATGAACTGAAAACTTTGCAATATCACTAGCCTTCTATATTTTATGAGAGGCTAAAGTGGGAAGGTTAGAACTGCCATAGTGGTCCTGCATTGTCTTTTAATGTGCCTTCACTGTGGTATCTCAAAGTGTGTATATGTGTGTGTATATATATATATATAAGATTCTTCCAAACACCTATGTTACAGGTGTGTTAATGTAAGGACCAGGTTTCAAATGGCATACCTGTGTTAACCATGTCAGGCAGAACAATAGGCATAGATGCCTGAGCCTCTTCCTCTCAATCATGTGCTTTGGTCCTAGCCAACTCCAAATTAAAAAATGAAACTGCTTAAGATGTTGTCTGCGGAACTCAGTTGAATGTATATACAAATGCAACAAATTGAGTTTAGGCCAGTCAGTTGTTTCACACATAGATATTAATACAGACTGAAAGTTATCCAACTATATTTATACTCTGAATGGCTGGTGGCTCTTAACTATTCCTGCAACCAAGAGATGATGAGTGGGAAATTCTACTAGTGTAAAGATACGACAAAATAGTAAGTATATAAGAAAGAAGAATGTATTTAAACTAGTCACAGGAGGACTTCAGAAAAAAATTCAGGTAACTGTTGTTAACAATGTGGCTTATTTTTTTCTTTCTACCTACCTGAAAGTCAAGCTAGAAACCTTGCTCTTCAGCATGACCTTGCACTCAGCATGAATTTTGTCTTTGTAACCTTGGAAAATATAAAGTATATACGTATATGGATTCTTAAAGCATTTGAAGAACAAAGCTTATGTTTCCCCTGAACAACTTCACAAACTCAGAATTTTTACAGGATACCAGAAGGAGATTTATTAATAAAAATAATTTACTTCAGAAAAACAGGCAATTCTTTCTACTCTTTACTAACTATGTCAGTTTTCTCGGCTAGAACTCTGTCAAGACTCTTTTAGGTTGATGTTTACCAAAACAATTAGCTTCTGAAGTTAATAACTAGTGTCTGAACCTGACATATACATCATACATTTTAGAGAAAATTTTGTGTGTTCAGTATCTTCCAGGTTTGGTCCATCAAAAGCTAGTCTAAAATAGCTTAGTTTCCTGAGAGAAAACACTCTCAGAAGAGCATTCTGAACACATGGAGAAAAAGATGATTTTAAGGAACACACGGGTCTAAAAAAAAAAAACAGAAGCAAAGATAGACTGGAGGAAAAGACACAAGGAAACCTGAATTATTCAGATGGCTTCTCTTTTTCCCCTCTAAAGACTTCCGAGAGTAAATTCAGCCTCTACATTAGTAATCAATGGGACATCTGTTACTGTTTGACTAAGAGTATACAAAATCAGGACAGGAGAAAGCAAGTAGAGACAATAAGAGGAAACAGAACTAAAAATACTTACAAAATATGTATCTAAGTTTGGAATAACAACATTGTGGAATTAATGAATAAAACAGATTTCTTCCATATTTCGTAAGTGATGAGTGGATTATAATAAAGTATGCATAGAAGATACCTTTAACATTTATAAACTGGCATAAAGAATTTAGTCATGAAAAGAATTTTCTCTTGAAAGTACAAAAATTATAGCATCATTGTTTTGAGTTAGTTACATAAGTCAACTGTCCCATGAAACTCTGCTAGAAGTCCAATTTCACCTTTTCTTAGTCTCTGTCTCCTCACTCATGACCAAAAGCTGGGCAAAATTGAATAAAGCTTTGTTGTGTGGCAAGAAAAGGGAGATCATAAAAGGATGAAAAATTATTCCCACTCATGCCCTTTTCTAAGATATGGAGCTAGCTTCCCAGTAATGAAAGATGAAGGCAGTACCCATCTCAGTCCAACAGCCAGCAATTCTGAGCGGCTTGAGCTGAATCATGGTCTACTGTAAAAGTATGTAATGGCAGCAAGCATCTAAGGTCTGTCTCACTTTACAAAGAAACGGAATACCTGAACAGCTTCCTTAACCTGAGCAGAGCCAAGCTTCTTGCCACAAATCCTTACCTCTGCATGGATTTCCACTGACATCATTGGACTGCTTAGGTAATTGTTCATGCAAACAGATTCATCTGCAGGTTGTGAGCCAGAGTTCGCGTCTGCTGGGTTGTCTGGTTTGCTCTATTCATCTGGGAGTCTTTTCAGTTTTCAATATTAAACTTCACTGCTTGGCCCCCAGAAATTTTCCCTTCTCATTCCTCTCTCCAACCGACTGCTGAATTTCTTGAGATGGAAAATTCCAGAGAGAACAAGACTTTCTGAAAGTCGTACTTTGTGAAGCAAGACTTTGGCCTTACCCTGTGCCCACTGAAATCTTGCTACATATATAAAGGAAGACAAATACATGAACACAGAGAACGAAATTCAGATTTAGACTTTAAAAAAAATATTGGAGAGAGATGATAAATGCAACAAAGACTGTTTCAATACCTAGGCTTCGCCACCTCTGTTAAAAGGCAGCCCTGAAGGAAATTCTAGTCCTATTGTTCCTTCTTGTGTTTCCAGCAAAGCAGTAAATCAGATTATGCTACTTGGAAAGTTAGTTATGGAAGGCCAGGTTATTTGATGGCATTTACAGAGATTTGGCTCATTCTTAAATTATACACTGTATTTAAGTACTTAAGAAAGAGGGATTCATGCCATGATACATGATAATTAAGCAGTATTAACAGAAAAAGGTATTTTAAAACAAGAATTCATTATGATTTTCATAAATTTGGAAGATAGTCCCTAAATGACAAAATAATGCTTCAATAAACCTTGTATTTCATTTATGCTTAAAAAAAACCCCACAACCAAAAAAACCCATTAAAAGTCACTCTTGAGGCATGCTTCCTTATGTTACTTGCAGACAAAGTGTCCTAATGAGAGAAAAGAGAATAGAAGTGTTTGCCCCTGAAGATTTGACCAGTTTTACATTCCTGAGCATTTTGCATTTGATCCTTGATTTATTATTTCAGAGGGTAGGATGCTTCCACAGTATTTTCTTCGAGTGTTTCACTTCTACTCTAGTGGAATATCAACACAGAGTCTTTCTGGTTTCGCGTTATGAGACTGATAATTTTAAGTAGGAAATTAGTTAGCAGTAACACTAGTGATACATTTCCATTTTGGCTGTGCTTTTAGAGAGAGAGAGAGAAAACACTAGGAGATAACAAGAATCTGGCACCGTGACTTCTGCTGTAGCACAGATCCTTGCACGTTCCTTGAATAAATACCTGGGTTAATCCAAACACTTGCCTGGAAGCTATGAGATTTTTAGTATCCGTGGATACCCTGACTGATACTTCACAATCCCTCAAGTATTATGCTGTGTAGACCACTCTGAAGCAGGAAGGGCTACCGTGCAAGGGCTGAAGTTTGCCTCTTGGAGACAGAGCAAACAGCACTCACATGTCTCCTTGCCTGTGGACTATATCAGAGCATTCTGTGTGCATGACTTTGAATGAGGTTCATGCTCCCTATGACCATACTGCCACGAGCTGCCAGAGTAATGCATGCCTACCCTGGTACCACTCTCCTTCCGGCATAGACCTAGGTGACTGCACTTCTGCAAGTGCTGCCGTTTCTGTCTCACTCCCATTTGGCCAACAAGTTGTAGAAATTCAGCTTGCCAGATTACAACTCTGTGCTGTGAGAGTGTGTTTTTTACATTTAGACTGCTTGTCCAAACGTGTCTGTCATTCTGCAATCATGATAACTGTTAAACATTGAAAAACCAGAGAATAGAGCTGGTGGTTATACTTGGCTGATGTAAGAGCTTTCCTATACCTCTGCAATAGTCACTTTTAATAGAAAAAAAGCAATAAAAGATGCAGTGACTGAGAAATCACATGTAGAGGTGGACTTAAGCCACAGGATTCACGCCTGTGTTATATTTCAGTTCTTTCCCATACAAATTTGAGAATGTTTAGCTCTGTGATTCAGCTCATGGTGAAGCAAAGGAGAACCATGACTTTCAGCTGACGACACAATGGTCCATATGAAGATAAAAACCAGGGTTTGATCTCTTCCCCTTTGCAGTAAAAAGGATTAATGCAAATTAAAGTGGTGCTAAGCACGAATCACAGAACCACAGAATGGTAGGGGTTGGAAGGGACCTTTGGAGCTCATCTAATCCAACCCCCTGCCAAAGCAGGTTCACCTAGAGCAGGTTGGACAGGAACGCATCCAGGTGAGTTTTGAATGTGTCCACAGAAGGAGACTCCACAGCCTCTCTGGGCAGCCTGTTCTAGTGCTTTGTCACCCTCAATGTAAAGAAGTTTTTCCTTATGTTGAGATGGAATTTCCTGTGTTCTAGCTTGTGTTCATTGCCCCTTGTCCTGTCATCAGGCGCCATTGAGAAGAGTCTGACCCCATCCTCTTGACACCCGCGCTTTAGATATTTATAAGCATTGATAAGATCTCCTCTCAGTCTTCTCTTCTCCAGACTAAACAGACACAGGTCTCTCAGCCTGTCCTTGTAAGAGAGGTGCTACATTCAAGAGAGATGCTTCATCATCTTTGTAGCCCTCTGCTGGATTCTCTCCAGTAGTTCCTTGTCTTTCTTGAACCGGGGAGCCCAGAACTGGACACAGTACTCCAGATGTGGCCTCACCAGGGAAGAGGAGAGGGGGAAGATGACCTCCCTCGACCTGCTGGCCACACTTTTTAATACACCGCAGGAGACCATTGGCCTTCTTGGCCACAAGGGCACATTGCTGCTTCATGGCCAACTTGTTGTCCATCAGGACTCCCAAGTCTCTCTCTACAGAGCTGCTTTCCAGCAGGTCAGCCCCTAACCTGTCCTGGTGCATGGGGTTATTCCTCCCCAGGTGCAGCACCCTACACTTGCCCTTGTTGAATTTCATTAGGTTTCTCTCTGCCCAACTCTCCAGCGTGTCCAGGTCTCGCTGAACAGCAGCACAGCCTCTGGTACGTCAGCTACTCCTCACAGTTTTGTGTCATCAGCAAACTTGCTGAGGGTACACTCTGTCCCCTCATCCAGGTCATTGATGAATATGTTGAACAAGACTGGACCCAGCACCGACCTCTGGGGAACACGGCTAGTTACAGGCCTCCAAATGGATTCCGCGCTACTGATCACAACCCTCTGAGCTCTGCCATTCAAGCGTTTCTCAGTCCACCTCACTGTCCACTCATTTAACCCACAGTTCCTAAACTTACCTATGAGGATGTTATGGGAGACAGTGTCAAAAGCCTTGATGAAGTCAAGGTAGACAAAGTCCACTGCTCTCCCGTCATCTACCCAGCCAGTCATGCCATCATAGAAGGCTATCAGATTGGTCAAGCATGATTTCGCCGTGGTGAATCCATTCTGGCCACTCCCAATGACCTTCTTTTTTCCTGCATGCTTAGAGATGATGTCCGGGATGAGCTGTTCCATCACCTTTCCTGGGATGAAGGTGAGGCTGAGTGGCCTGTAGTTTCCTGGGTCCTCCTTTTTGCCCTTTTTGAAGACTGGTGTGACATTAGCTTTCCTCCAGTCCTCAGGCACTTCTTCTGTTCTCTGTGACCTTTCAAAGATGATGGAGAGTGGCTTTGCCGTAACATCTGCCAGCTCCCTCAGCATTCACGGGTGCATCCCATCGGGGACCATGGATTTGGACCATGGATTTGGTCCATGAGGTCCATGATACCATGGGGTGTCAAGTTTGCCCAAATGATCTCTAATCGGATCCTCTTTGATTGAGGCAGAGTCTTCCTTACTCCAGGCCCTCTCTCCTGCCTCCAGGGTCTGGGGATCCTGATAGCCAGCCTTAGCAGTAACAGCTGAAGCAAAGGTGGCATTCAGTAACTTTGCCTTCTCTGCATCCTCTGTCCCCAGGGCACCTACCTTATTCAGCAGCAGGCCCACATTTTCCCTAGTCTTCCTTTTACTGCTGATGTATTTGAAGAAGCCCTTCTTATTGTTCTTGACATCCCTTGCCAGGCTTAATTCCAAGCAGGCCTTAGCCTTCCTCGTTGCATTCCTGCATACTCTGACAGCGCTCCTATGCTTCTCCCAAGTGGCCAGTCCCTTTTTCCAGATTCTGTAAATTTTGTTCTTCCATCTGAGTTTTTCCAGAAGCTCCTTGCTCATCCATGCAGATTTCCTGCTCCTTTGCCCAATTCCTTTCTCCTAGGGATGCACTGATCTTGAGCTTGGAGGAAGTGGTGCTTAAATATTAACCAGCTCTCTTGCACCCCCCTTCCTTCTAGAGCCTTAGCCCATAGGATTCCTCAAAGTACGTCTTTGAAGAGGCCAACGTCAGCTCTCCTGAAGTTCAGGGTTGTAATTCTACTTTTTGCCCTGCTTCTTCCACGCTGGATCCTGAACTCCCCCATCTCACAGTCCCTGCAGCCAAGGCTACCCCCAGCCTTCACATCCTCTACCAGACCTTCTTTGTTTGTCAGCACAAGGTCCAGCAGAGCACCTCTCCTCGTTGGTTCTTCCACCACCTGTGTCAATAAGTTATCATCACTGCTCTGCAGAAATCTCTGGGACTGTGCGTGCCTGGCTGTGCTGTCTTTCCAGCAAATGTCAGGGTAGTTAAAGTCCTCCATGAGAACCAGGGCCTGTGATTGTGAGGTTATTTCCAGCTGTCTGTAGAAGGCTTTGTGAAGGCTGAAATAAATGTTCACATCTATCCATTCCCGCTCCATTCCCACTTAAGTGGGGAGGCAAAACTGCCTCAGAACATCAGATCTGACAGATCTATGTTGTCATGAGGCAGCATATCAAAGCAGCAGCTGTAGCTTCAGCCTGGTTTCCCCTTGTGTTTCCTTCTGATGTAAACTGGGGGGTCGTGGTGTGACTGAAAACAGAGCAATATGAAATCTTAAGAGAAATGTGTGATATTTGTTTGGGATGCTCTCAGAGAAAAAATGTTTTTAAAGTGGTGGAACCTCAGACTATTCTTTTTTCTTCCCAGATGTCTATTTTCACTCAAATTTTTTAATATGGTTGCTTTGTCTTTGTTCATCTTCCATCTTACTTCAGAGGAATTTCATAGGACCTGCTAGAGCCAGCATAAATCAAGAAGCCTCATTTCAAAGTGCCACTGTCATACCAAGGGAGACTGGCTACTGCAAGAAAGTACAGTTGTTAGAGTGTATTAAAAAAAAAAAACCTGACAGATTCTCAGAGAAAATTTTAAATTGAGTTTCAATGGATATAAGCTCTGAGTATTCAGGACACAAAGTCCTGCTGGTTTCAGTCAAAGTTGGCCACCTAAGACTGACATACTGAAAGGATCAAAGTCCTTTTATTCCTTCCTCAACTACTTATCAAGGAAAGACAAGATAAACCAGAACAGAGGCTTGCACCTGCTGAAGTGCTGGAAGGAATGACTTGTATGGCACATTTGGGAAGCGAAAATGAGAAAGAAGCTTGATCACAGTGTCTAAATACATCATTATATATGAGAAAAATAAAAAAATTTGAAAAAAAATTACTGACACAAATAATTTAACTGTAAAAATCACATTGTGTATATAGGTAAGAGAAAAAGAAGAAATGAAGAAAAGTACAGAGAGGAGGGAAGGCAACCAAGTACACTTAGATGATGCCTAAATTAAGTGGTAGTTAATGTCTGGTTTGTGCCTGAAATTATAAACCTTTCTGTAATACTGAAGTACACTTAAAATAATTTAGTGAAATTACTTTTGTTCCAAGTAGAAAGCTATGAAAAAACAGGAAATTATTTTGATTTATTAAAAGTTTGCAGAATATGGGAACGAACCTTTGTCTTCTACCACCAGAGCGTGCAGGAATGAAACAAGGAAAGCCAAGGCCGCCTTGGAATTAGACCTGGCTAGGGACATCAAGCACAACAAAAAGAGCTTCTACAAGTATATTGGAAGCAAAAGGAAGACCAGAGAAGTTGTAGGCCCACTGCTGAATGAGGCAGGAGTCATGGTGACGGAGGATGTGGAGAAGGCAGAGTTACTGAATGCCTTCTTTGCTTCGGTCTTTTCTGCTTGGCCCAGCCCTCAGGAGTCCCAGGCATTGAATAAAGTAACAGGGAAAGAAGACGACTTCCCTTGGGTTGAGGAGGAGCGAGTGAGGGACCAATTAGATCATCTAGATATTCACAAGTCCATGGGCCCTGATGGGATACACCCGAGAGTGCTGAGGGAGCTGGCAGAAGTCATTGCTGGGCCGCTCTCCATCATCTTTGAAAAGTCCTGGAGAACAGGTGAGGTGCCTGGGGACTGGAGGAAAGCCAATGTCACTCCAGTCTTCAAGAAAGGCAAGAAGGAGGAGCCGGGGAACTACAGGCCGGTCAGCCTCACCTCCATCCCTGGAAAGATGATGGAACAGCTTGTTCTGGGTGTCATCTCAAGGCACGTGAAGGAAAGGAAAGCTATCAGAAGTACTCAGCATGGATTCACCAAGGGGAAATCATGTCTGACTAATCTGATAGCCTTCTGTGATGGCATGACTAGATGGATAGATGAGCGGAGGGCGGTAGATGTGGTCTACCTTGACTTAAGCAAGGCGTTTGACACGGTCTCCCACAGCATCCTCATAGGGAAGCTTAGGAAGTGTGGCTTAGATGAATGGACAGTGGGGTGGATAGAAAACTGGTTGAAAGATAGAGCTCAGAGGGTTGTGATTAGGGGCACAGAGTCTAGTTGGAGACCAGTGACGAGTGGTGTTCCCCAGGGGTCAGTACTGGGTCCAGTCCTCTTCAATATATTCATCAATGACCTGGATGAGGGGATAGAGTGCACCCTCAGCAAGTTTGCTGATGACACCAAGCTGGGTGGGGTGGCTGACACACCAGAGGCTGTGCCGCCATACAGAGAGACCTGGACAGGTTGGAGATCTGGGCAGAGAGAAACCTTATGAAGTTCAACAAGGGCAAGTGTAGGGTGCTGCACCTGGGGAGGAATAACCCCATGCACCAGGACAGGTTGGGGGCTGACCTGCTGGAGAGCAGCTCTGTGGAAAGAGACCTGGGAGTCCTGGTGGACAACAGGATGACCATGAGTCAGCAATGTGCCCTTGTGGCCAAGTAGGCCAATGGCATCCTGGGGTGCATCAAGAAGAGCGTGGCCAGCAGGTCAAGGGAGGTCATCCTCCCCCTCTACTCTGCCTTGGTGAGGCCGCACCTGGAGTACTGTGTCCAGTTCTGGGCTCCCCGGTTCAAGAGGGACAGGGAACTGCTGGAAAGGGTGCAGCAGAGGGCTACAAAGATGCTGAGGGGACTGGAACACCTCTCTTATTAAGAAAGGCTGAGGGATTTGGGTCTCTTCAGTCTGGAAAAAAGACGGCTGAGGGGGGACCTTATCAACACTTATAAATACTTAAAGGGTGGGTGTCAGGAGGATGGGGCCAGGCTCTTTTCAGTGGTGCCCGGGGACAGGACAAGAGGCAATGGGCACAAACTTGAACATAGGAAGTCCCACCTAAACGTGAGGAGGAACTTCTTTACTTTGAGGGTGGCAGAGCACTGGAACAGGCTGCCCAGAGAGGTGGTGGAGTCTCCAACTCTGGAGACATTCAAAACCCGCCTGGACGTGTTCCTGTGTAACCTGCTCTAGGTGACCCTGCTCTGGCAGGGGGGTTGGACTAGATGATCTCCAGAGGTCCCTTCCAACCCTATGATTCTATGATTCTATGATTCTATGATTCTAGATGGCAGCTCTGAAACGTACGCTTACACCAGACAGACCTTATTTCAAGGGGAATAAGTAACAAAATAACCTAAACAGATTTAAAATATTATTAATTCCAGGAATAAATAAATGAATTTTATTTTGTGCCTCTGAATAGATCTTTTCCAAGTTAAAGTATAAATTTTTTTTTTCTCATCACTCGGTTACCTAACATAGACTGCAGAGAAAGAAAAAAATCAAGCAAAAACATCAAAAAACCCCACAAAAACAACGGAAAGAGAACATGCATCACTTGAAGAAAATGAGTTGATTCTGTAACTCAGATCAAGTAACATAAAAAGCTACAAAGGACCTAGGCAGTCACTTCTCTCACTGCTGTTACGACATCTATTAAAACTGGAAAGCTGTCAACTTTCAAAGAATGTGTTATATATGGTCCTAGAGCACGTACTGCATTGGGGCTGCCTTGTGTTTAGTTTTTCAGTTGTCTGGTTCTTGGACCAAAATCAAGCCTGGGTAGAAAACAGGCTCTGAGTTATGCAGAAAAAGGCAGTTCTGGACATGCATAGGAGCAATGCCCTGGGTACATAAGGAATTGTAATGACAAACAAGAAGGTGCCGCGGTGATAGCTGAAAGCAGCTTTTACCCTCTCTTTTTCTTTCTTTTCTTTTTTTTTTTTTAGTTTTTAGTTTAGAGTTTAGTCTTTAGTTTAGAGTTTTGGTTTTAGAAGACTCAGTTTACCTAGGTCTTCCTTGGGGTGCTCAGCACTACTTAAGGTGAGATTTACAATCTGATGCAGGTGACTCTAAGCCATCAGCATGGTCAGTCAAGCAAAGCTTGAGAAAAGTATAGCACCTGGAGAAGTGGCATCGATTTGAATTTCTGGCAATTTTTTTTTTTTTTTTTTTTAATTTCTGTTTTGCTGCTTTGGTGAAACTTGGCCTCCTCTAGTCCTGCCAGCCAGCAGGATTCAGTACCCAAAAGTCTTTCATCCTCCTCCTGGCAGCACCAGGGTAGGTACTGTGCAACTGTTCCTAATGAATAAGGATTTCCTTCCTATTTCACACAAAACTCTCATTTTTTAATCTGAGCACTGGAAAATTAATTGCATCACCATCTGTGAAAGGGTCATACAAGTTTTCTACATTTTTGCATGCTTTTTCAGATGTCTTCTAAAGTCTGCCTACAAATTTAAAACCAGTATTAGATATAAGAGCATATATAATACACAAATTAAAGAGATGAAAACAGTCTATGTCCATTAAATGACTTCTTAGAAATTTTAATGTGCTATTATCATATGACTCTGAAGAACTCTTGCGCATACTCCAAATAGCCTATGCTACTGGAACATATGAACGGAGGAAAGTCCAGTGTCATGCTTAAGATTTGCTCATATCCAGTGCTGACCCTTGCAGTGAAACTGAAAAACAGACAACTTTCTCTTAGAGCAGCCCTCCTGTAAAGCATACAAACCTCTCAAACTCTGTAACAAGAGTTGCTTGTTCAGGAAGCTAAAGTATTTATTTAAAGCTGCATGACCATACATGAAAAATGCAGGGCATAATAGGATACACTATTTTATATCCTGCTTTGCTGATCAGTTATCTATCTTGAATAAAAATAAGTGTTGATTTACTCGTTGAACTTTGCTTAAGACATTCCAGACTGAGACTAATACCACAACGAATATAAAATATGAAAGGCAAACTAAACAGACTTAAAAAAAAAAAAAATTGCTCAAGACTTTACATTTGCTTCTCAAAATTAGTCACACAGAAAGTGGTATGATTCTCAGACCATGTTTTTACTACTGCTAGCCAAATCAACAATTTGCATTATTTCTAGCGTTCAGCATGTGAAGCAGAGCACACAGATGTATGCCTGTCAGCTTTTCCAGTGCAACGCACAAACATTTTCCTTCCACAGAGAACTAGGTCCTTGACTCAGTGTCTTATTAAGCAGACATTATTCATTATAACACAACACAGCTGTAAGTCAGATTTCATTTACATTACTTTCTTTCAATGAGTCAAGCTGCACATTTAGGTGAACAGAATACCATGTGCATAGTAAGTTTTATAGAAAAGAATGGAAAATTACTCATGATTTTAAGGGGTTCAAAGGGTTACAGCGATGGCTTTCTCAGCATGCCTACCATAACGGCACTTCATTTAAAGATACTAATAACGCTGGTTTTGTATATGTCTAGTGCTACCCTGGCATACTGATTATAATGTTGAAGATTTAAATGTGTTACTCTGCACAGCCTTTACTATCACTGTGCAAATAGCAAATAGCAAGGCTATTTCCTTTCTCCTGCCTGAAGAACATGGAATATACTGGGTGGGGAACTATTTTGGTTTTGTTTCTTTTGCCAAAGGCTTATAATAACAATGGATAAAATGGAAATAACAGCAGAATTAGTAGTGAAATAAGTATAAAAGCTAAATCAATCTTTGCCTATAAGGTAAAATTCCTTGTGTCCAGAAGAACACTGGGGACAGGTTTGTTAATGTTTTTAGTTCTAAAAAAGTCCTCCCATTAGTTCTACAGCATGTGTTGCTGTCACATAGCAGATTTGAGATGCTTTTTAGCTACGCCCTTGAACAAAACTGGGGCTTCAGCTCTATGAAAGTCAATGTAAACACCACCCCCACCCCCTGTTATTATTTGGTTTTGATTCAGTCTGTGTTTAATCAAGGTCTCCTTGAAGTAAAAGAAGACTTTAAGTAAAGTTGGAAAATCTGAATGAATTCATGAGGATTTGTGCTATTTGATTTGTGCCTAACATGGCATCGGTATGTAACAATAAATAATACATATTGATCATAACTTTCAGTGATTTTATAAGGTTTCTGTACTTCCACTTGCAAGTATCAGAGGATCAACGTTACAACAATGAAAGACATAAGAGGAAAAGTGGTTTGAAAATGATGCTCCAAAAACAGTTTTGAGAAGTCCGACTACGGAATCCAACATCAACCTTAACATGTGCACAATGGGGAGCACATGTGCAGCGTGAGCCACAGCTGTTCCAGAAAACACAGAGAGAGTCACAGCTTCTATGGACTTTACTTAAACCTCTTAGAGGCTCAAGATACTGCACATCATCTGTAACACAGCAGCCATCACACATGGTCAAGACTACCTGAAAGTCTTTCTGGTATGAAAGACACTTACTACTTTCAGCAGGGAATTTGGAGGTGAGGACCAGGCAGCCTCACCTTGCTGCAGCTCCCAAAAGCTGCTGAATTTTCTTGCCCTTCACCTCCTGCCACTGCTGAAGGTGGCAGGTCTGGCTCTAAGCTGACCCCAAAGCATACTCCTGCCCTCCAGCACAGTGCACAAAGCTCTCTGTGAGACGGGCACAGTACCATGTCAAACTTCCCTATGATTCAGGACAAAAACGCAATTTTCATTCTATTTAATGCAATAAATGTTCATGCAACTTCAGGAGGGGATGGAGGCCCAGGGCAGGCCAGAGCAGGTTGCAAGGTGAGCTCTATAAACACCATACTGTACTGGCCTGCAGCATGAAAAAAGGGGAATTTGGCCAGGCGAGGGGTAGGCAGCGTCAACTTTTCCACAGTACATCAGGCACCTCTCAGACTCAGTAGCTATGGTACAGCAGTTATACTCGGGCTATAATAGCCTCTACCCCTGGCCCAGTAGACATCTATTAGGAAATGCAACCCTAAGGTCAAGCAGTTCCACCTAAGTATCAAAGATCCTTCATTTAAACCAAGGGGCATAAAGGTACATTTTTTTACTCTCCTACATCAAGGACAGTGGCTGAGGGCAAAGAGATCTGAATGATGCTTCAAAATTGTTCTGAAAAGTGAAAACCTGCCACAGGTTATCACCTTCAACTGCATACTAATGTGAGCAATGTGTATAAGGCAACAGATGTTCCTTCTGCTGTTCCAGGTGAGGGAAAAATAGGATTTAACAAAGTATTCATTACACCTGGAGGCTGAAGATGTTGTGGCTCATCCCAGGCACTTGCCACAAACGTGAAGGCTGTGTATTATTCTCAGGAGGGACTCAGATGGCTGATTATTATCAGCAAGGATATGGAAAGTGTGCATGATAATGGTAATACCACACAGTATTTAGGAGAGACAATAACTCAGACATGGTGAGTTACAAATCCATATGGCATCATAACTCTAGGTCGGTGAAGAATATGCTGAACTTCCAATTGAATCCTGATTCATAAATGCATGAGAATGGAAAAAATAATCAAACCCACAAGTAAAATTCCCCAAGCTCCACAACAAAATAGGCCAATTGATTAATTTATTTATTGTTTCTGAAAAAAAGTCTTTAAAGAGATCTTCTATCAATTTTATGCTTCAGAGGCACTCTACCCTACCTTATTTCAGTCCTATAGTTTTACCTACTTTAACAGCATTAATATTATAAGTTCTGGTTATCTAAACAGATGCAGTTACCCATAAGTTGCGAAAACCGACTGTATGAAGTCCCTCCATTTTGTCTTAAATAACCAAAAGAAAACTAAGCTCTTAAAAGACAGAGGATTTTTACATTAAAAATGCTAATTTGAATAATATTCAACACTGAGCCTGTCCAAATTGCAGTGTGATTCATACAATTAGTTCATATACAGTTAGCTTAAATATACGTAAAGTAAATCCTGTGCACCAAAAACTGTATTAATGCCCCTCAGGAGCTCAAATAGACTATCCATCCCATCTCCACTTCGATCTTAATTTTAATTTAAACCCCCCAAAAATGAGAAGCTAACAAAGAAGGGCCATAATTGGGAAGATCAGCCTAAATTACACCCAAAGCCTTTGCGAAATATGTGCTATCCTTTGAAATCACTAGAAACGGTATTTAAGAGTTATATTTTCACATACTAAGATGGAACCTGTAAACACTCAAGGTTATATTCAGGGAAAAATTTTGATGTAATGCTACTCTTCAGTCTTTCCTGGTGCATAATTTGTAATGCAAGCCTAGAACCCAGCCTTATGGATTGCCAGGAAGATGTTAAGCATGCTGTTACCTTTTGGGATTTAATCTTACATGGCCTAGGAGAAAGGATTTTTCCCTCCTCTGTATCTCAGGACTGTTTATCTTTTCTCAGGCAGCTTCTGCAAACATGAAATTGCAATGGCAGAAGAAGTTCCAAACTTAGATTGTGTTTACTTTTCATTGTGTAACTAATCAGTCTATGGATTAGTCACAAACCACAGGGGATGTTCTATCATTCCAGAAATCTGCATGTTCAGGAAGCTCTTTGGAGTTTTTTTTAATTATAAAAATTAAACAAGCTTAAGATTTCTCAATTTTCACTCTCCAAAATAATTTGGGTTAAGTGGTAACCATCTATCTGTCTTTTTGTGTAATGTAACCTTTACATTTCATTCATGAAGATATATTGCCCTCCTGTTGTACTCCTGCAGAAATTGTACATTTGGCCAATGGGTCACAGCTAAACTTTGTATCCAAGATAAGAAAAAATGGGGAAGGAGAGGTTTCAGTCATACAGTGAAACTGCTGTACTGGGTCAGAACTCCGACTATTCTGACTTCCATCTCCCGTAGTAGCCGGTATCACCTGCTTCCAAGAAAAGCATAAAACATTCTTGCAGAGCAGCTACAGAATAACAAACCATAAAATTAATCTTTCCTCCTGATTGACAAAGGTTTGCTTACATACAACTATGTAATTCCTTCCAAACCTCGTGTCTTTTTGTGCTATACAGTAAATACTTTGATATCTGTGATTTACTTCTGAGACTATCAATTAAAATCTGTGAAAAGCTTATGATTCTTCAGTGTGCATTTTAATTGAAATTTGAAGCAGAATATTTTGGGAAGCAAATCACAAATTTAAATTCAGCATCTTGGAAATTGTCTATGGCAAAATGGCATTATTGGCTCTTCCCGCATGCCATGCATACATAGCTGAACAGCACGGATAGGGGTGCTCCTAACTTCTATTTCAAGAATTGCCTATTACTACGTTAAGCAAAGCAATTCACTCACTACGAAGAGCCCACTTCTACTATTTTACATGTAAACATCATTTACTGTGTTTCTAGAATGTTTAGAGCATGTATTTAACAACAGAAAAGGTAAAAAGATGAATATTTTTATTTTTGTAAATGTATCAGACAGTTCTCTATGATAACATAGCATTAAACAATACACCAAAATTCACGGGTCTCCTCCTTTCGACTGCTTCCATTCTAGTACAATAAGCAGAGCAAACACATTGGTTTTAACCCCACTCTGTCCACCACAGTTATAATTTCACTGCCTTCAGTGGGCAGAGGGCTCTGTCCTGCCACTTGTACCGAAGATGTTAGGTTCCGTGATGTCATTTTTTCCCCAGTTATATGTGAAAACCCGAATTTCCCCAGACTTCTTATTCCGTAACAGAGAAAGATACTGTTGCAATACTCTTTTAGATTAAATTTGCATATCAAAGGAAAGAATGAAAAAGAAATAAAAATGAATGAGTAGCAGAGTACAGTATTGCATATCTACTTTTGAATGTAACAGCGCAACACACACTGACTGAACTAATTTAATTTTGGAGTTAACAATCCAAAGGAACCTATGGAGGTTATCAGAATTACACACCTTCAACTTTTAAGCAGATTCCTGACCTAAAAGTTGTGCCATCAACTATTTCACAGAAATATTTGGGCCAAAGACAGGCAGGTAGGGAGAAGGGAAAAGGTAGATAATGAGAAGTGGAAATTATTAGAAGCAAAAAATCTCTAATATTCACTGCCGAATATCCTCTCACAGAACTGCAGACCTTAAAGGCAAACGACCCTGTGTTCTAGATGGTCACCTTGTGTCTGATCTGAATTGGACCCACGACCGCTTAAAACGGATGAAAGCTACAGAAATGTATGGACAGACGTATATTCCTAAAGCAGCACAGTACGCTGAGAACTTGACATTCTTGCAGGTTGTATTTCAAACCGTTACTACTTCAAGGTAAAAATAATCATTACATTTCTGATGGGTTTTCCTTCATTGAGAAAGAAATCTGGATAATCTGAAGTAGTTAGAGATAGGTATTAAGGGAAGAGGGTGACTCACTACAATGGCATAACACTTAGCTGCAGTCATTTTGAAGCTCAGAAGCTGTTAGTGATAAGAATCTGAGTGCTACTTAGCTTTCCTTTCAACATAAACACATGGGATAAAACATAACATGTTTGGTTTTACTCTTGTGAAATCACTGATTGTGCCTTTAAAGGTCTTTTTTTTATGAAGTGTCATGTCACATAGTGTGGCCTTTCTTTTGTTTGATTGAATCTTTATTGTTTTGTTCATTTTTTTCCATCAAATTCAGTGTTTTTCTTATTAATACTAAAATACTATAAATGTCCTGTCTCCTGATGCTCTAGCCTGGGCTCTACTTATTCCAACACTTCCTTTTTTAGCAAACTCTGTTTAGGCTCAAATGGAGTTGTAAGGAAAGAGTCTGGAGAAGAGGGGAATACGTGTAGAAGCCCAGCAGAAAGAGAGAGTCCCAGTGACAGGTGACCCAGTCTATGCGTTTATCATGGTATCCTGAGAGGCAGTCAGCATGCATCACAGAATCACAGAACTGCCTAGGTTAGAAGGGACCTTTCACATCATCCAGTCCAACCATCAACCTAACTCTGACAAAAACCATCACTAAACCATATCTCTAAGCGCTATGTCTACCCTTCTTTTAAATACCCCCAGGGATGGTGACTCAACCACTTCCCTGGGCAGCCTCTTCCAATGCTTAATAACCCTTTCAGTGAATAAATTTTTCCTAATATCCAGTCTAAACCTCCCCTGGCGCAACTTGAGGCCGTTTCCTCTTGTCCTATCGCCTGGTACTTGGGAGAAAAGACCAACCCCAATCTCGCTACACCCTCCTTTCAGGTAGCTGTAGAGAGTGATGAGGTCTCCCCTCAGCCTCCTTTTCTCCAGGCTAAACAACCCCGGCTCCCTCAGCTGCTCCTCATGAGACTTGTTCTCCAGACCCCTCACCAGCTTCATTGCCCTTTTCTGGACCCGCTCCAGCACCTCAATGTCTTTTTTGTGGTGAGGAACCCAAAACTGGACACAGTACTTGAGGTGGAGCCTCACCAGTGCCGAGTACAGGGTGACTGGAGAGGAACAGGGTCCATTCATCTTCCTCCCCTAGCAATTCTTAGGTATACTAAACCCGAGATGCCTCTTCTCTTACTTCCTCCTGTTTAACATTCACACACTCTTCTGAATCTCTCAAAACACTCTTTCTCCATAGAAAACTCCTCTGCACCCCTCACTAAAAATGTACGCAAAAGCTTTCAGCTGCATCTTGTGGTTTTGTCTTTGTTTCCCTATACTTGAGAGTGAAACATCTCATCTGATATATACTACACAAGCGTGAACAGCACTTAGCTGGCCTGACAGAAAGTTTCTAATCTAAGTGAGTTTGGATCCACTAGCAAAAAGAGAAAGGAAAAAAAAAAAATTCATAACGTTTTGGTGATTACTGATTCCTTTTTTTCTTTAGTGGACTTGTTCTGCTTAGAATCCGGAGAATACCTATTTATTCCCATATTTTGCTGTGAACTATGGTTGCATCTACAGTATGCACACCAAGTATAGCAAGTTCTTAAATCATCTGGGAGATCCTGAGAACTTTCAGCTCCAAAAGGAAAGTGGATTAATTCTGAATAGTATTTCTGCTTTGCCATGTGAAACAGAAATTGTTTTTCTCCACAATTCTAGGACATTTTTTTAATAATTAAACCAGAAAAAAATTGCAGAGTTTTTTTGATTAATTTTGTTAAGCATTCTTAATAGTCTCCACATTTAAATAATAAAAAATGGAGACACTGATAGAGTTTTTGAAAGCTGATTTCTCCAATAGTTACATAATATGACTCCCAGAGTTGTGGTGAAACGTACAAGTGAAATCAGTCACCCACGATGGCCGATGGGCTAATTCCATTGACCTCAAGGGAGCATATACTATGCTCTGAAAACTGGCCATTTATGAAAAAGGAATTTAGTCTATGAGAAGATTAACAAGATTTCTGAAGAAAACAAATTTATAGTAATAATTTCTTCTACTAAAGAGGTAGTTATTCTTTACACATGAAGTGTGTACACTTCTGCCCCACAGAAGTAACTAGATTAGATGTAAAAGAAAGAAAAAAAGAGTCTCCAGGGAAAGAGAAATGTTTATACTGCAGAATTGCATGTTTAGTACAGTAGCATTTCCTTATCAGGATGAGACATTGCTAAATTGACGCTACTCTCTCATATGGTATTTTCTTGTCTTTCCATATCCCCTCCTCCCTGGCTTTGTCTTTTAGAGTCTATAGGTACTTTTCAGATTTTTAAGATCATATTATGATATCCAAAACTGATAGGATTAAAACATAACTGCTCTATGTAACTATACCTTCAAAATAATTACAAATATTTCTAATTTTACATTTGTAAAATGAAACTATTGTTTGTGACATTTTTTTGCAGAGGAACTTTTCAAGTCAAGCAGATTTTTATGATATTAACATGAATTAATGGGAATAGTCATGCTCCCTAAATCTAGTTATGGAACAGCCCCTAGTGCAAAATAAGAATTAGAACACATGATTGCATTAAACAAGAATTCCCATTTAGCCTTGTTTTGCTCTATTTTAGGACTTAACTATTTTTATAGCAGTTTAAAAATAAACACTGCTTGTTTTCTACACTAGAGAGAAATAAAGTAACCCAAAATAAATTGATAATAATAAAAAAAGTCTGGACAATTTGGACTTAAATGTGTAATGCTGGCATACCAACATCTGCACAGTTGGTTTTTTTTTCCAAATTCCAATTTGTGTGCTGGAGAAGCATATCAATGTACCATCTTATAAACGATTACTCAGAGCAATGGAAGTCACACCAGGTAGGATAAAAATAAACAACAGTCTATTAGATCTTTTGCACTCGGGATTTGTACTATATAGACGGAGGGTTGCTTCGTCTACTTGTAGATATTTATATGACTCATGCTGCACAGTAGCCAGCTGGGATTTAATTCTTCTTTTCCTTCACTTAGTTTCTAAGCATCACTAGCTGCATTCTCACAAGTTTTTGTGATATAAAGAGATTAAGATCAGTCTCCAGTTTTGCTGAAGTACTTTGCTTTGTTGGCGTATGTATAGCTGACATTGCCCACTCAAGGCTGTAATAGACCATTTAAACTCTGCATTCTTGTATTGTAGTTTCCTGATGAAAAATGTAATGCTCTGTCATTGTTACCGCAATCTTCTTTTACTAGTTATGTGATTTATTTTTAGTGGCAATTTACAACTGGTAGCGTGAGAAGGTTTCTGTATATCCAAACACCTGCAGATAGAAAGACATGACTATCTGGGAGGATGAAGCCCTGAATTCCAAAGACACATACCACAACAAATAAAATGGAGACAGAAGATTTAAACCTCTCATTTTCTTTGGTTCATACTTGCACAGCACTTACATGTAATGGTAATATGAACCACGCTAATGCATATGTGTGTGTAAGACCAGTCCTTTGGAAATATTCAAAATTCCTAATGGTCCATCATCTGAAATGAGCTCATCACAAAACTACTTCAGCTGCTTTTGGCTTAGGCAAAAATGAACCAGAGGACTAATACGTGGCTTAGTTGAGATAGCTCTGAAAAGATTACTGTAATCATCATCAGCACCGATGCTTTATTCTTAGTTGGATTAAAGGAGTTGCTACCTGCTTCCAGCCACTGCTAGGTGCAAGATGAACTCTTCTAAGGTGTTTTCAATTATGCTCTGGTTCTTTGCACAGATGTCACTGTCTCATCACATTTGCATTATTTGTCCTTTCTTGGGTGCCAAATGAATGGAATTTCTGACTCATTTTTACGCAATACCTTCCCCAGCTGTCTTTCATGACTCTTTTTCGGATGATCTGTGTATGTTTGATTTGAAATCGTTATTTTCTCCTAGACTCCCATTAGACTTCCCCTCAGGTCAATGTATCATAACTTTCATTTTTGTAGAAGATATGTCAGTTCAACCATCCTTTAGAAAATTCATGTTGCTGTACATTTCTTTGACCATTTGTACCAACTTAAATTTAAATAGTGGTAAATTTTGAAAACCAGACCCATTCCAGACCCATTCCTCCACTCTTGCATCCTATCTTTTCATGAACCTGCATAAGAGCTTTCTGTAGATTGCCATTCTAACATTATTTATTGCTTTTTACATCTACTGTCCCTTCCCTCTGTATTTGTCTTCTCTCCTCAACATTGTCAATAGTCTACACTCATAGAGAGGTTGTGATGCCTGGCAATCTCCTCTGTAATACAAAGTCTTAAAGACAGGGCAATGACATTAGCTCATTTTGAAGTTCTTTGGGGAAGTTAAAAATTTTGGTTTATTTTAATCACAATTAATGAATGCTGAGACAGGATGAAAGAGCTTTGCTGGGTGACAGAGACACATACAGAAAACAAAAGTCTACAGGCATCTGTATCCATCTATTTTCTGACTGCTGTCCTGCTCGTGGCTGCGTGGTCCTGCTGCCTCTCAGCTCTCTGGGTCCTTGCTGACGAGGCGCGAGTCTTTCTTGACTTAGAACATCCAACCGGCTTGTGAGAAATCTCAGAGGAGGGATTTTTTGGAAATAGGGATAAGAGCAGAAGCACAGCAGCCAGCAGTCAGGCTGACCTAGGTTTAACAAACTTCCATTTCACATGTGAAGAGACTGTATGAGTTCAGCTGTATGCTGACTGTCAGCTGGAAGTAAACCATCGTCTACCCGCAACGTGAACGGATCTTTTGCGTGCTTCGTGTATACTCTGTCTCTGTATAAATTCAGAGTGACTCAGTTTAAGTCACTCACGGTTTATAATTTATATTTCTTAACCTAATGTGCCCTGTATCCCATAAATATTGCTCCTATCATTTATAATGTGTTGCAACAAAACTCTTCAGAAAGAATGTTAAGCAAGAAAAGATTTTGCTGCTTGTGGTATTTGCAGTCTACACTAATTTAATGACATTGTGTTGTTTCTTAGCAACATTTGAGTTATGTAAAGAATGTATTCCTGCAACACATGCTTCCTTGTTGGAATATATTACAAGCAGCCAGTGGACACAAAAAGCACTTTCTCTTGATCAGGGAACCGATATTATTGATGGAATACTGTAGGCAGCCAAATCCAGGACTGGATTATTCTCACCAGTACTTTAACTAGGGATTTTTTTTCATCCTTTAAATATCTCAAATGATGATCCTTCCATCACTTCCTGATGACTATTCCACCACCAAAAAACCAACCCAAAACTGTACTTTCAAAGGCCATAAAAATCAGTTTGTTGTTCATAAGTTTTTTATTTGATCCTGAGATCGAATCATTGATTGAGTACGAATGCTCACAAAACTTCCATAGCACCCGTTTTATCCTTTAAGCAATCAGACAAGAACTTACAGATGGTGGGGTTTGGCTGACCTTGTGAAGTTTAAAAATCTAGTCCATTTCTCCTCTTGTCTTCCTTTTGACAAACTGCATTCCAAGAAGCATAGTGATGCTGTGATAACTCTAAGGAAGCAATCAAGAAAGCATAGTAAAAATTTTCAAAACATGCACAAAACCAACCAACCTGGAAATGAAGCTCATGCTGAAGAAACTTTTCTTTCATGCAGCAGTGTTACAGTAGAAGGTCACTTTTAATTGATGTGCTTCTCTCTACGGTTGTAAAAAACTTTTGCACGTACACACCAGCTTTGTCAAACATCTCCAATCTATAAACATAAACACCATAAACATATAAAATGAACTTGATTAATGTCAGACATGTCCATTTTATTTTGTTGTCTTCCAATTTTTTCCCTCCAGATTTCCTCCTAGAACAAGCAAGCTTTTTTTAAACAAAAGCCTCTTTTGCATCTAAGATTTTCTCCTGTGTCCTTAAAACAAAAAACCAAAACAACAACAACAAAACCCAGATGTCTACATCTAAAGTCAAGTTTAAAGGCCAATTTAAACCCCGTTCCCCTTTGTGGGACTCCTCACACTGTGAGTTGAATGAAACACTGACGCTTCAGTTTCTAAGGGCTGCCTGGAGCTATTTTTCTCCTATTTCAGTCCACTTCTATGTGGAATTTGCTTTGCATTTTGAAATCAAAAGGCCTGACTAAATCCAGAGAAAGATCTATCAGCATAACTCTTCCAGCAAGGCAAACTGTTACTGTGCTGCCCCTTGCAAACTGAAGTGGGCTGTGCTGGCCGCTGAAGAACATTTGCAGTCTGATCCCTGCTACGGGGAAGCGAGCTTAACTGCACTACTCCCACCCACTCCTGACTTCAGCACAGTCAGGACAAAATGCAGAAGACAGCCAGCAGCTCGCCATAAACCCTCCTATGGTGTCGTTCAGGTCACAGTTCTGCCCGCTGCCCTTGCAAAACTGAAGAGGGGGAAGCTTCTAGTGTGCGTGGTGTGGAGAAAGTGGGTGGTCAAACGTTAGAATCTGGAGTTCACCACAATGTGATGTGAATTCAGGGAAGTTTTATATGGTTTGCTTGGCAAAGGCTAGGCAGCCATGCTCACATCCACACCTTCCCTGGTTAGTGGGGTTTCTTTTTCTTTTTTTAGTTTTTTTTTTTTTTCTTCTCGTGAACTAAACACACGCACATGTCTTACAAAATCAGTTTTCAGTTTGCAACCTCAGTAGGATGAATTCAAAGAGCAGCTGCCAACAGTTTTACTTCATTCTGGCCCACACCTAATCACTTTTTTCACACCCGTCTGCAAGAAATATTTCAGCCAAGAACTTCAAGCCCAAACCTGTTGACTTGAGCTACTTCAAAGGTGGTTACGCTTGTGTTTACACAATGGCTTCTGCAAAAGATTTATGCTTCCTAATGTTATCGTTCTTCGAAAATGTATTCCAGCCTGCATCGCCTTTGCACTGAATTTCAATGGACTGATTAGTAAGTAGCGAGTGATGTCTGGTGACCGCAGCAGCCAATGGCTATGCAGAGCTGCAAGTTAAACTTGAAGGGTCTTGTTTGACAGAGTTTTAACCATCAGCCAGCAGATCTCAGAAGCGCTCATCTTCATAAATTAGAATTATATATGTAGCACTGCACAGTTTCTTGAACAGTCTTAACTAGTTCAAGGATGTTTTCCTGACAATATAATGTCAATGAAAAAAAAAGCACAGTGGAAAGCATAATGCATTTACAACGCTGATGCAGAAGTATACACACTGCTCTGAATGCAGACGCACGCACACAGGCACTGTAGACCAGACTGGTAGCATCGTCTTTATCACGTTTGCCCCAAGTGTGTCATCACATAGTTCCACTTTTGGAGGTTTGTTACAGCTCTAGCTCCTTATGTTGAAATTATCCAAGGCCAAACTCTCTATCTCACACTGATATGGAAGCAGAGGAAGGAGAAGGAATAATCTTAGATAAAACAGTTCTGTCACTTCTGAAAATGGTGCAAGGAGAATAATAATGTTTCCTGTTTGAAAACCTTTTGCGTCTCCAAGCTAGGGAGCAAAGTGTTGAAATTTGACAGGACATGGCCTAACATATTTCACTTTTCTTGTGAAAATCCACCAAAACCTGTCAATCACATACACATTTGAAACACTAAGCCTGCACATGCTTATTGGGATTTGTCTCATCGTCATTATTCCAGAGACTCCAGCTGTCCTGGAACCTGGCGAAGGATTCAGCAGAGATCCTCTGCTAGTGGAGCTCTGGGTTGCACTGGTCTCTGCAAAATTGGGGCACTGGAATGAAGTTCTTTCTCTCCTGTATTTTCAGTTTTTCATGTTACTGAAGTCTTTAGTCATTGAACTGTTATTCCTGATAATTATAGTTATAATCCTTATTAAGATGTTATCAACACCTCTGCAAGCAATGTGGTGATTAGCTTGGGCTGATTGATCTAAGCAGAAACTGATGAAGAGGGTTCCCACGTGCTTGAAAGTTCTTGTTGTACCAAGAAAACAAGAACTACTGAAAATGTAAGCATAGCCCTGCCTGCTGCTCTTCAGGCAATATGGGAAGATTTACAGAGACCATCTGGACCTATTTTGGTTCTTATCAAGCAGCAGAGGGGTTTTTTCCCTCTTTCTTTCCAGTTCTGACTCATCCACTAAAGTTGTTTAGCCACAGCTTTCTGTCTTTGCTAGAATGAGTTTCCACTGAGCAGTACACCAATGGCGGGGGGGGGAAGAGCTTAATTTCATCTCCAGCTTTGTATGCTTTGTGCAAGAAACCTCATTGTTTTACTAATGGGTATTTCAAAATGCCTTCATTTAATTCTTCTAAATAATGTTTGTCCAGGTTTCAAAAGCCAGAGAGATCATTTAGGAAGGAAAAAAATGAATCAAGCAAAATTACTTAAGTAAAATGGACTGTACCTTGCTTAGATCCCCTCCCCCTTTTTTTTTTTTGGGGGGGGGGGGGTGTCAGGGGAGGGAAAATTAATTCAAAAAATGGAATGGATAAAATCTGAAATTACATCACCTTGATGAGGTCACACTTGACGAGAATCACAGGAAGAAAGGTTTTGGATAGAAATGCATAGAAAGGGAAAAAGAATAAAAAATTAACTAGGAAGTGACCAAGTTAAAGTTAGAAGACATTTGCTCAGTGGAAAATACCAAATGCTGTATTAATGGAAAAACTTTCCTGTGCTCATACACAGGAAGAGTCCAAATGACTCGTCATCTGATGGATCATCAGACTTCACTCACTTTTAAATGCTCATGCATCTCCCCAGTTAATAAAGCGCAACAATCACAGTAAGTAGATGGAAGATGCTAAAAAAAATTAAGGCAATTTATACTGTACAACATACATAACAGGCTAGAAAGCAACAGACTCTAACATACTAAAGAGTTAAATTTCCTTAACAAATGTTTACTAAAAACTATAAATAATAGTTATTGATGACAACTACCATTATGCAGAACATTGCAAAGGATGGAAAGTTTAAGCATTTAAGAATTTGCTTAATGACAGCTGAAGAAATCAACCCGTTCCTACAAAATATCAGCATATAGCTACAGACGTGGTTTGTCATGAAAATAAGGTCATTCACGTCAGAGACAGGGCGTACCGTTCTCAACAGGGGGGCATAGAAGATATATCCCTGTAGCTCCATGCGCATTATACAGTGACAGTTACAGATGGGTATGGACAAAATGTTTGAATATTTTGCTATAGCAGCAAACTACTGAAGGAGCACAGTGAATATTTCCATACAGCTGAACTGTTGATCCAAAACATCTATTATTGTCATTTTAAAAAACAATTAATAAAAAGCACATTGAATTTAGTACAAGGTTTTTCTTGTCAAGCTTGAGAGCAAACACATAAGTCAAGGCTACAGGGCCAGGATATTCCAAACTAACTGATCATTTTAGGTGTCAAAGCTGACACGATGCCCCATCCCTGGAAGTGTTCAAGGCCAGGCTGGATGGGGCTTTGAGCAGCCTGGTCGAGTGGGAGGTGTCCCTGCCCATGGCAGGGGGGTTGGAACTAAATGATCTTTAAGGTTCTTTCCAATTCAAACCATTGTATGATTCTATGAATAAAAAACCTTATTTACAGGAGATACTGCCTACCAACCTCCTGAAGGTCAAATTGCATAAGACGTGAACTGAATTTTCATTTTCTGTATTTTGGCCTTATAAACGCCTGTAGTATTAACAATATCCTGGACTCTGATTGATTCTGTTTGCAAAATTGGTTTTTATGAGAACCAATACACAAATACTGATGTCTTAAATCTTAATATTTTACTGAGAAGAGCCAGGCAGATTTCTTCTGTTCAAGGCAAGGTAGGTGGTACAGTCCAGATGTGTCTGACATAACTGAATCAATCAGAAAACATTTCCATACAATACATTATCAAGGTTTACCCTTTATGAATATATTTATAGCAGTAGCATAATTACTTGCCTTCCAAGCAGTAGATGAACTCTTTAGCCCTT
The DNA here is from genome assembly GCF_964199755.1 of Larus michahellis. Classification (NCBI taxonomy): domain Eukaryota; kingdom Metazoa; phylum Chordata; class Aves; order Charadriiformes; family Laridae; genus Larus; species Larus michahellis. The sequence goes on along the minus strand of NC_133902.1, from coordinate 23,440,301 downwards.
CCAAATATTCCCAGTGTCTCCTTCTTACCTTTTTACAGCTTATTCCTCATTCTCCAGCTTGATTTTCTACTAAATATTTGATTTGTAATCTTTTTCCAGTTCAAATTTCCTTGACTGTAGCATGTAGCTTTTTCAAGTAGGCATACTGCTTAGCAAGAATGGCATCCATACAGAATACCAACAACACAGATACTCCCTACATCTGAAATACCCACTTAATATCTTGGTGACACTGTCTTTCATCATGTTTTCTGGTGTAGTTAGAACATCATAGGCCACTTTCTGGGACAGCGCAGAACTTCCTGGTATTAACATCAGCTGCATGCTACAGCCTCACAGTACCCAGGCTCTATTTCTACCCTAATCCCTCAGTATGGAATCACAGACATGACACTAAGATTTCCATTGCAGTCTAATCTCGTATTTTTAACTTGTCTTGATTTTCCCATGGAGATGTATTTTCACACACACACAAAATGCCACAAAAACCCCTTTATGCTTTGCAGCAGTCGCTGAACTGTTTTGGAGAAAATTGAAATTAAGCTAAGCCATTTGAATCAGAAAGTTTGAAAATCAACATCTGTTTGACTGTTCATAAAGTGGCTTATGCACCTATAGCTTTGGTAAGAAGAGTTAAAAGTTGTTAAATTATGAAGCCTTTATTCGCAAATTACTTGGCAACATTTGCTTACATCCTCTTAAAATCTAGGATTTCCCATTTTGCAGGATGTGTGAGAACATAGTAGTTCCCACTCTAACTGTTGCAGTTAAAAATGAGAGTCTTCATCTACCTTAACTTGCATCTGTGCAGTCCAGCCCAGTCCAGTGCAAACCAAGGGGACTTGCTGACACGCTCAAGGGCAAACCTGTTGGTCTGAATAACAATATAACAGACCTAGACAGGCTGGAGGAGTGGGCTCACTGGGCTGTATCAACAGAAGCGTAGCCTATAGGTCAAAGGAGGTGATTATTTCCCTTTAAGCAGCATTTATTAGACTACATCTAGAATACTGCATCCAGTTTTGGGCCCTTCCATTCAGGAAAGACATCGGTGAACTTCAGTGAGTTCAGTGCAGGGCCACCGCAATGGTCAGGAACTGGAGCACTTGCCCTGTGAGGAGAGGCTGAGGGAATTGTTTAGCCTGTAGAAGAAGCAGCTTCAGATAATTCAGAAGATGAAACCAGGCTATTTACAGTGGTAAATGTTGGGAGGATGAGCAGCAATGTTGTAAGTGTAAGTTGAGAAAAAGAGAAGTTCAGATTGAGTAAAAGGAAAAGCTTTTTCATCATGAGGATGGAAACATTGGAACAGGGTTCTCAGACTGGTAATACACTCTCCGTCATTGGAATTTTTCAAAACCTGTCTGGATAAAGCCCTGAGTGATTTGGTCTGACCTCATAGCTGACCCTACTTTGAGCAGAAGGTTGGACTAGAGACCTCTTATGATCCTAAATAGACATATTAATATACATTTGTCTGAAAATGCTTGGCCACGAACACTGTGCAAGCACATGCAGATAATGTAAATGATAATCTACGCAGCATTAGACTTTGTCTGGCCTTAGGTAAAATCCAAACCATGGGCTTCTCATTCCTCAGGATGACCTGTACCTAGCTTAAATTGGGCCCTTTGTGTTGCCATGACCTAGGGTCCTGGACAGTCTCCAATATTGCTTTCTCCTTAGGTTGTTCACCTCAGTGTTGCAAACATATAGGATATTTTTAGGGATGGTTAGAAATAAGGATGGAAGTTTCCAAAAACATTATACAAGAAAAGCTAAAAACCAGCCCACTGAGCAAACAAAACCTAGATATACTATTTCAGTATTTCTCACTGCTATTACCATGGCATTTACATTGTGATACATGCAAGACATACATTATGAGAGAAAATTACTTTGCAAGGTGAAGCAGAACTCTCTTAAGCCAGATGCCTCTGTAGTTGTGCTTTTTATGTTTCTAAAAGGACTTTCCAACTAACAGATGGCAATAATTTAACAACTGGCATGTGACTGGGCAGACAAAAGTAACTGGCTGCATCTATAGTCAACAAAGGATCCTACGCAACCATGACTTCTGTGTTTGGGAAGACCTCTGCCTGGCATTGACCATGCTTGCCTGACTGCTTGTTACTTCATGCCACTGCCAGGGCCTCATTCTGCATGGACTATACTAGCATGTGCTGGGGACATGTATTGGAAACGCCTGGAGCTAACTGTTAATCTCTGCAAATGTTATGCTACCGCTACCACAGAAATTTCATAGAATCATAGAATGTGATGGGTTGGAAGGGGCCTTTAAAGGTGATCTAGTCCACCCCCCCTGCAGTAAGCAGGGACATCTTCAACTACACCACGTTGCTCAGAGTCTCATCAAGCCTGGCCTCGGATGTCTCCAGGGATGGAGCCTCCACCACCACTCCGGGCAACCTGTTCCAGTGTTTCACCACCCTCATTGTAAAGAACTTCTTCCTAATGTCTGATCTAAACCCACCCTGCTCTAGTTTAAAACCATTGCCCCTCGTCCTATCGCTACATGCCCTTGCAAACAGCCCCTCCCCAGCTTTCCTGTAGGCCCCCTTCAGGTACTGGAAGGCAGCTACAAGATCTTCCTGGAGCCTTCCAGCTTTTCATCCACCAGTACCCCCAAGTCCTTTACTGCAGGGCTGCTCTCTATCATGTCATCCCCCAGCCTGTATTCATAACGAGGATTGTCCCGACCCAAGCGTAGGACCTTGCACTTGGCCTGGTTGAACTTCATAAGGTTTGCTCGGGCCCACCTCTCTAGCTCATCCAGGTCCCTCTGGATGACATCCCGTCCCTCTGGCCTGTTGACCGCACCGCTCAGCTTGGTGTCATCGGCAAACTTGCTGAGGGTGCACTTGATCCCTCGAGGCACTCCTTTCAAATTTGCCATTTATACACACTATCCACCATCTCTGCAAAAAAAAAAAAGGTGAAATAGGACTTAATAGTGCTCACTTACACTGGAGAGGTTAGAGCCCTCACTCATCATAGCAGCTGCTCCTAGGAATTACTTGTTATTTGTTATCAGCTGCGTGATGACTCTGCCAGGGTCACAGCACACATTTTTTTAATCCAAAGACTCTGGCGTAGTACACCACAGCTGGCTTGAGAATGCTTCATCTTTTACTGCAATCACAGAGATGGAAAATAGTCCTCAGTTTGGCTGATGCCTATAGAACATTGATTCCAGATAACTTCCCTTCTTAGATAAAAAACTGTGTTTGGCTTTTATAAAATTTGTTTAGAAATGTACACATTTTTTCAGTGCAACTCTATTTGTACGTAGCATCCAACTGAGGCCTCACTGTGTTTGGACACACATGTTATGCAGACATGGACATGCTGCATGGGTATTTACAGGTACACAGAACTCAGGCATTATCAACAGATAAAATCTTCAGCTACCTATGTTTTGAAAAAGTATGAGTAGATAGGATTTTTTAATCACCATGGTGGCCAAGTGCATAATGAACAGGGAGGGATGAATAATTTTTGTTTTCTCCCCGTTTCCATAATTCATCTTTCCTACCTCTGATTTCTGTCTTCTCTCTCCAAATTGAGCTTTTTTTTTTTTAAAATATTTTGGAGAGCTTCTTTATTTCATATACTGTTGTTCTGTAGAAAGATTGTGATTAGATTTTTCATGCCTGCAGACTCCTAAACTTAAGCATAATTTTAAATGACCCATGCTTACGTATTCTTTTCAAAATGGTGCAAGTTATATGTAAACTTTTTCTTTTTTTTTTTTTTTTCCAGATTTGTTTTCCCTGCCTTTGGCTGCTTTGTAAGGAATATTTGTCAGGATTTTTTGCCATGAAGTGTTACAGTGAGGTAATTTTTTCCTTTTAGAAAATATTATTTTCAGACAATCCTGAAAGGACTCTACAGATCATATTTCTATAACTATACTATTGATTTTAAAGGTAGGTAAACAAGAAAATCGAAGCTCACTTTGTCTACCCATGCCAGATATAGTAGTAAAATATTTTATATGTACATACAAGAGAAATGTTTTTGACACAGAGTGGTTCCACAAAGGAGAATTTGCTTTGGCCTTTGAGCAAGAGCTACATTAAAGGGTTTCAGTGATTCTCTGTTCACTTATTGACTCATTAAAAAACCACCACTCTATCTGACTGACCAGTCAGCATAAAGAAAACTATAATTTTACTGAGTATTAACATTTCCTTTTCCATAAAACTGTACTAAATAATTTAAGTCACAATAAATAATGATAATTTAGGTGCCTCTCTCTGTATATTCCTGATGAGAAACACCGCAAAGTCTCTTGAATCTGAAATGCAAAATACAGCTGCTTTCATTCCTGGTAATGATTCATCGTTGAATAGTTCCCAAGAGGAATAACTACAGTACAGTTGAATCAGGAGTTACCAGTGTAATCATGAAAGATCACTGTCAGGATGGAATTACTGTACTCCATGTACTCTCTCTCACATTAAAGGGAAGACAGTATGTTTTACTAGCTGGAAACATCTTGCCAGCAGATCCTTTGCAATATTTTGTGGCACTGTCTTAAGAATTGCTCTACTACAGAGCCTGCACTTAATCCTACAGACATAAATCCTAAGGCCTCAGGCAATTTTTGCCTGATTTGACAAATTTGCAGTTGCTTGAAACAAGAGGTTCACAAAGCAGTCTTCCAAGATTCAGAATGTGTTTTAAAATTGGACTAGACAACTGATTGGCGAGTGTCCTCTCTGGACAGGATGTTCTTAAAGATAAGAGTCCGTCAATGTGCCTAGGCCCACCTTGAGCATCTCCTACGAGATGTGTCCCACTCTCCTACTGTGTTCTCAGTGATTGCATGACCACGGTTACTTGATGCTGGAGTAAACAAAGTCACAAAGGCTGTGAAATTGCATTAATCTTCAAACAATGACCTCCCTATTATATGAGAACTTATTTAGAAAGAATCTAAATTCTCCTGCTTTTTCAGGGCTTAAATTTTCTCATTTTAGTTGAACATAAGAAATCACACAGTGGTCTGTTTGTTCACTATTTGTGCTTGTCATTTCCAGTGCGATGAAATTTTGCAGACATTCATTTATTGGTCTATATCCACTTCAGACAAAATCATCATCATCAGATTGTTATCACCACAGCTGGACACAGTGACCTCTTAATGTTGTTATTCTGTTCACGGGATGGGGCATCGGGTTCATTCTGGTGAACACAAATTCCTTTTCCCAGTGAAGAAATAGACATAACTTCTATCTGTGCATTTTATGTAGGGATGCAGATTTTGTGGCTTAGGAAGAGCAGAGTTCTTTTGGGGTTAAAGGGGCTTTAAATTTAAATTTGTCCCTCAAGATTTTAGAAATTCAGAAATACGGGAAGCCTATCATTTAGTTCCACAATTGGATGTTTAAAAATAAGAATAAAAAATAATTACACATTCTTTTGGAAGGAAATTTATGAATATGCACATTTTCCTCTCTGATTTTGTCTATATTTAGGACTCCAGGTCATTAGATGAGTTACGACCATGTTGCGGTGGCAATTTACAAAATGGACAAGTACAGGTCTTGGAAGAAAAAGAGACAGTGATAGCACAGCAGATTGGATAGTACTATAGGTTATTCTAAACTCTTTAAAAAAAAAACCAAACAACCCCACAAAAAAACCCCCCTGTGTTAATTTTTAAAACAATAATAAATATACAATGTAGTTACCAAATTGTAGACAACACGTTACATCAAATGGGAAAGTCCCCAAGGAGTTACTGGAAAACAGCAGCTAGCCATATACCCATTTGGGACATGAAAGGGTTTGCAGTCCTTCCCACTGCCAGAAAGGGACTATCTGACAGAACGAACGAGGTGTTCCCTTGTTCAAAGACAACCACAGTTAGTCACAAAAATATTTTCCTGACTATGAAAGAATAATGTGGTTTTAAAATTTCCAACTGATAATAGTAGTAGCAGTTTGCTATTTGGAATATGCATGTTTTTCATGGGAACGAGAACAATAATTCTGTATAGATTTTTAGTTTCATACCACGGATGTTACTTAAGCACTTGTGTAGCAACTTCACAGAAAAACATCAAAAGCACTTGAAATTTAAAAAAAATATCTATATGTAAGAGCCTGAAAGCTTACAACATTACAACATACAAGATATTCAAAGTAATCTTGACAGGACAAAAATCTTTCCGTAGCGTGGTTTGAGCAGAGCAAAGAAACTGCTGCCTTCACAGAGAGAAGACATAAGCTGCTAATACCAATTTAATGTTTTGTACACTTGACACTATCCCTGTTGTGTTTAGGTATTCCTCTTATTGGCATCCTTGCAATTTTCCTGATGTTCCTTCTCAGACTTTTCCAAAGCCTGAACTGGCCCCAGTGGTTTTAGTGAGAGCTTTGCCCCTGAATTTAGTAACCACCTGGTCTATCTCCCCATATAATCTTTAATAATTTCAGCAACGCCTTTTACTAGTAGTGTTTCTGATATCTATTAATGCCCCTCTTACGTTTCCATGGAGCAGTTCTGTCCCTCGCTAATTCTCTTTAAAATGAGCTCCCAATATTTCAGGTAGTCCACACCCACCTTTTAAAAAAAATTAAATAAACAAGCACCCCACCTCCCAGCCAAAATAAAACCCATAACCCAACAAACCACTTCACTACCCTTCCCTGTTCCCAGGATCATAGGTGGCATTGAGGAGTGGCATTGAGGAGTCTTCTCCCTTTCTCTTTCCCTGTAAACTGTACATATTCTTCAATATTCCTGCGGTTCTCACTGTTTCACTCTAAATCTCAGTTTGTAGCCACCTTTCCCTCTGATTACAGATAGCTTCTCTCAGTCTTCCTGCAACAGAGTCTTTGCAAAATGTCCAAGATGAAACTATTAAAATTCATTTTTTTTTCTGTTTCAGCATTGCTAACATTTGTCTTTTTTTAAATCCAGCTACCTTGTGTATTCCAACTCCAGATTTAAGCTCCTTACTCTTGCGTACGAAGCATATGGAATATGCCATGTTCTCATTACAGCATTTATTACTGCATTTCTGAAATACTGAGATTAATCTAGATGTTTACAATTTCAAGTTGTTCAGGTTTAACGTTAGCCATCTCATTTCGTAATTATTTCATAAATAAGTCTTTATTGTTTTGGTTAATATGTCCTTTATTTTGGCAGCTTTTCTATAAAAACTCATTGCAAGGGCACTGTGAGGTTTTGTTTGGTTTTGACTGTGTCTCTACAGTTCAGCATCCGTTTGGATACATATGTAGGAATTATTACAGCACTGATGATCAAGTACCTCTCTCTCAAACATACTTCACTTTACTAAACAACATTCCATTCTTTTAGCAAATCCTAATTATGCTTCCTTAGCCTTTATTTTTGACAGCTGAAAACTACCTGTCTGACAAATACTGAAAATAGACAGAAAAAGATAACATGCAAGTCTTCTGGTTTTGTTTCTTTCCCTCATGTTGAGGCTTTGTATCATTAATTCCCATGTTCAATCCCATGGGGAAGACTGGCTTTTCATTCTATTTATGTTGTCATCTCTTGGGGACAGGGGACAGTTATATTTGTTATTTAGAAAAGGTCAATTAAATCTATAAATCCCCTGGAACTACAATATTAAGTCTTACATCCATTTAGCCCATTGTGTTTTCAGCTCTGCAGGAAGCCTGCAGGCATAGCTGGCATATTTTCCCAGCAAAATCCTGAGCGCTGAAGTCTTGAACTTGGGTCTTATTTTAGTGCTGCAGAACATCATTTCAGGTTTATACAAAGAAAGTCTAAAATCTTCACAGTCTCGACAGCCATTCCTTATCAACAGTTATTAGCAGAACTGGTGACTTAAATTTAGACACATTAAAAAACCTGAAGGTGAGGTTGCTCTTTCCCCAGTACTTCAACTAATTTGTAATTTGTAGCTGCTTTCTTTCTTGACCAAAGCTATAGTTTGCTTGATGTTAAGGACAATGCTTCTACAGAAAAGTAAATTGAGTATTGTCAGCAAAACTCTCAGGTAGGCATCTGACCCTTTGCTTTCTGAAGAAACACGTAAAGAGGAGGAACCACACACCTGGTACTGTCAGCAAGGAGCTGACTAACAAGCCAAACTACAACTCATTTAACCATTCCAAGAAAACATTCAGCACAAAATACCAGTGATGGAATTCATAGAAGTCCTTGAATCATACATTAATAGTAAAAAGACCATGCCCACTATCTAAGTCATTGGCAAAAGAGATAAAGAGAACCTGTTCCCCTGAATCAAGTAGTACAAAAGTATGTAAGTTTTGCAGCAATGGGATATACACAACAACCTTTATACTACCTTTACAGTCATCTCAAGTCTGCTTCATGCAGGAGCAATTCCACATCAGAAATCTGTTTAAATGGCGATATTGTTATCCCCACTTCCCACCATGTTGGGGCTGTTTGCAGGAAATTACTGGTATGGTACAGTAATATCACGAAGCAATCACATTATCTTCAGTAAGCACTGCCAGGAAAGACAGCATCTGGCACTGGATTATTTTCTTGTCCTATACGTATATATTAATCCGTATGAAAAGCTGGCTGATTTGCTGCAACAAACTCCAATATAGAAGCTCTGTAGCTGTATTAGCATAACGCTGTAGTTGAGGTAAGACCACCTACCAGGAGCACCACGTGACACCAGCAAGCTTCTGGCCAAAGCCGATATCTCAGAGCTGAGTAAGGACAGAGGAGTTCATATCTGTATTTACTCATGTTGACATCCCTGTGCCTGGCTTAACAAGTCTTCTAACGCTTTTTTAATCTGTGGAATACTTCTATCCTCATTTCTCTGTGCAGAATTTTCAAAAATGGCTCAGAATATGAAAAATGTTATTTGAACAGGTACCTAAAACCATACTAGGTTGCTTCTTAGTAAGGAGAATTGAAGCATTCTGGAAATAGGAACATCAGTGTTTATTTCAAGATATGTCCATACTGAATCTCCTTTCTTCTGTTTTCTTCCTCCCATTTAGATGGACTGGACAGCATGTTTATGACTTATTTTCCTTTCAATGATACCACCAAAATCATATTTTCTCCCCAACAAATACGTACCAAGGCTTGTATACAACTCATAATACTCAGTTTACACATCTACCTAATTAGTACTGCACAGCAACAGCAAAAATCGGGTAAAATGAAATATTAACATTGGCTTTTACAAACTGTAAAGTGACACAAGCTCTTTGTTTATCATTGGTAGACGTGTTATTTGCAATAGCCTCATTTTGCCCTGGATATTAAGACTGTGGTTAGGACAGACATTGGGTGACTGCTGCATAATAGTGTCAGACATGTCAAGGACTATAAAGAATTTCTCATGGTCTTTGAAAAGAATTTTCTCATGGTCTTTTGAAACAACATCTGGGCTTGCTTATGCAGAGATGTTCAGGAAAGACTCAATTAACTCTATGAAGCTAATTAGCATAAGTTAAAGCATATTCAAAATCCAAACAGGATAATCTGCAGGGGATTTAAGATGCTGCAGCACATAACCACTAATCCTCTACCATTCACTGAGTCATTCATAGCTGAGCTAAATATTTCCACACGGAGCTAGTTGCATTAAGAAGAATGCTGTATTCCCCCTCTGGATTCTACTGATTTCCATAAAACAAGAGCTAAAGTCTCATCAATTGCACTACTCAAACCACAGAATTTCACTTTTAACACTGGAAAGTCTTACTCTTCCCTCTTTTGTAGATGAAAGATGACTCACCAAAAGTCTGTATAATACTATCAGAAAGTGAGGAACAAGACAATGTTTATTGTTACACTAATATATCTAGTCGTGACCCACATCAAAACCATTTCACTTTTCACCAGCAAAGCAAACAGGGGACAGAACAATTGTTTAACAAAAGAAAAATACGTATCTAAAACCACTCAAACACCAAGCTTGTTGGTCTGCATCTTTATTGCTTTAAGGATATTTTTCTTTTCACGTTTTTCTCAGCACAGCAACCCCAACAAGCTGGGCTCAACAGGCTCCACTGAAATATAATATTCATTTAATTATTTAATTCTGAAAAAAAGTCTGTATGTTTTCAGGGGCAGAAAGAAAACCAAAAGGCAGTATTGCAATGTCATACAGCAATGGAAAATTTTGTATCTGAATACCTAACAATAAATTTCTGCTTTACAGAGGTACAAAATGTACAAGAACCCCCAGTCCTAGTAAATAAAATATCTCCTGCAGGTGATAGACTTTTGGGTTGAGAAAAAAAATAATGTGGTGGCTTCAAGAACTCACTGTCCACAAAAAAGAAATACACAGAACTTCTTTTTACATCAGTTGTCAGTGTTCTTACATCTTTTTCTATTGTATATCACATAGTCTATGAAATTTTCATTCCTGCATTTAATACATTTCTTGCTTGCATTATTTTCATGAAACCTTGTGTCAAAGCCTATGCTTTATATAGCTATACTAAAGTTAGAGAAAAGAAGAAGTATAAATAAGCCACTGAAGTCTACCTCTCTAAAATAAGTGTGAGCTTGGAAATACATGCTTACTCTTCCTGGCAAGAGAAACACACATTCTGTTAGCAATAGTTATTTGACTAACCAGATGTAGAAAAAATTAAAGCGTCAGTGGGCAGTGTTGTGTCTCCATATAGGAAGATATGGGGAGTACCAGCAGACTGACTAGAGAATAAAATGAGATGAAACATGACAAAGATGATGAAAACTTCCACATTTTTTCCAAGAGTTGCTGCTTGGCTTTTCCCAGCATGATGGTAATGCCACAAAAGGTGGTGTTTTTTTGTTTTAAAACAGCATGACTAAACTTTTCATAGTCATGCACCAGACATACAACAAGAATAAATTTCCAAACCTAGAATATTACTCTTCCGTATTGGAATGGAAAAACAATAGCTCCAACAGACACCTACAGTCTTAGTAGACTGACCTCAGCAGTATGTGAGATTCAGGACACATTTTAAGGGAATATCTTAAAAGACTGACATGACTGGAAAATGGGGTACAATGAAACACAGACCTCACAAATATCTACTGCGCCAGATTAAGTGGGCATCCTTCATGAGACAAATGGTATTCAAAACAAAGGAAATTAAATAGATCTACTCTTTCTAGAGTCTACTAAAGTATTTGATATTGCATCACATCGTATACTGCTAGTTTTCCTGGATTTCATATACAAAAGGAGTTAGGAGGAGGGAAGTTTGGCTAAATGGGAGGTAACTAATGGTGCTGTTTAAGGAGGAAACAGGACTCCCTGAATGATTAGTTATGAGGCACATTTTTATAATGTTAGCACTAAGTAAACTAAGGAACTTGATGAGTTAACGATAGAAATGAAACTAAGCTAAGTATAAGAAAATGTAAACCCATGCACTTCAGGAATAATAACAAGAACAATCTCATTAGTTAAAGCCAGAGAAGTAAAACCTGGATGCAATAGGCAATCACAGTAGGAATATGAACCATCAACAACAGTTGATGCAGTATTGGAAACTTCCTCGTAATATTGAACAAACAGAGCATGGACTATTCTTGCTTAAGAAAGATGAATTTAAATAAGGATAGACTGAAAGACTATAGGAAAACAATCTACTATCTTACAAGGTGAAACAAAATTTTGCTTGTTTAACCTGATGAAATAAAGACTAGAAAGGCTGTAATTGCCATCTAGAAGTTTATCAAAGGAACGAAATGGCAGGTAAAAAAAAAAATGAAAAAAACCCAGAGCTGTTTAGATATAAGGGTAGGTTATAGCTATAACAAGGGGCAATAGGTGTAAATTGCCGTGAAAAAATTTAGCCTATGAATTCATGAAGATTTATAATCACTGGGGGGAATTTGATCCATTTACAGAATCACGGAATGGCTTGGGGTTGGAAGGGACCTTAAAGATCATCTAGTTTCAACCCCGCTGCCGTGGGCAGGGTTTTTTTTGTTGTTGTTTTTGTTTGTGGTTTTTTTTCTTCATTTAATCAGGTTTTTTGAGTCATTATGCTGAATATTATTTGTCAGATTCCTTGCTATTGTATATCACCATTGTTATGATGACGCCAATAAACCACTCTTAACTTACACTAACCAAAGCTCTAATCATCATATTATAAGAAAAAAAGATTAATATGTATAATTATAGATCACCAAGCTGCTTTTTCCGAGAAAACCGGTGACATTTATTCTTTCTGTTCCTGACTAAAATCTCTTCCCACTTTTTGTCTTACAGTGTTAATTGCCTATCCTCTTTATTTTTAGCCTTTTATTATTTTCATCTATGTTTACATGGAAAATCTGAAGATTTTCTCTCTTGGATGATGGGTGAAAACCAAACACAATTTTCATTATGAGGCAGAATCCTCATAAAGGAGGCAAAGCCATAAATGGAAATCAAAACGGCTAAACATATCTATTAACAAAACAGCAATTCCCCAAACTCTTAGTGTTGACTTAATTCTTCTTCCATCAGAAATCACTGGAGGACAATAACGTCCCTGAAACCAAACTAAGCCCACAGCAAGTGCTTCTGCTGTAAGACTTTACACTGAATGATAACACAAAAGTGTCTACTCTTTCTGTGGAAATGGAAGTGACTGCATTAATACTACACTGCAGCTGTTGGTGGATGTGCAAGAAGATGCCACATCAGCAAGAACAAGACTGAAGATTCAAAGCATTAGAAAATGTTTTCCTTAGAACAGGGAGAGGAGTGAGGCTTAAGAACTATTCATCACTGGTAGGTTAAAAGACAGCTGCGTACTTTTGGGTTTCTTAAGCAGCTATGTCGGAGTTTAAGCATAATTTTCCAAGCAAGTAAAAAACTTTGGCTACTGATCCAGAGCCTCACTTTCATACAAAGCATTAATTTCAATAGTAAGTTCCTTACTATATAGGCTGCTGTCCATATTCCACATCCTTTTAGGCTTCCCGTAAGTCTACTAATAAGTGTTTTTTGAACATTGCCAATAGGGTGGACTAGGATACTGTAACGCAATTCAGATAAAAATGGTAGACTAGAGTATTAACATGGATAAACTGAAGCCTAAACAGGATTTGCAGAGTTATGCGTGTTGTATTTTTGGTAATACTACTCATGTGATCGTGGAATTCCATTAATCAAGGTGCTGAGCCCTGACAGATACAAGAATTACTTTGCTCCTTCAGAAACAAGTTTCCTGCTTCGTTATCATCTGAAATTAAAATTCTGGCTTGTAACTATAACTGTGAAATGCTAATACGTCTTAAACAAAGACTTTTTCTCAAGGCCTATTTATGTTAGTCACCACAAAAGTAGTTCTCCACTATCTGCAAGGGACAAAGAATACTTTGCTGATAACTATGCCAATGAAAAAGAAAATCCTTCCTGTAAAAAGTTGTGAAGTACTATGATATACCCGTGTGGAATCCTCACATCCCAGAGGATTACCCTTGAACAGTATTACATAGCTTTCTGACGATAGAGTTCAGCACTGCAGTCCACCGAAAATGAAATGTAATCTATGGTCAATCTTTTAAAAAAAATTATCTCTGCACAGCTTTTTCTAGTAGCTTCCAGAACAGTCAAAGTGTTAACAGCTGTAATGAAATGAAAAATTTCTTCTGTTTATTACTTCTATTTTTAATTGGGCAGAGTTAAAAAATCCAGTATTTTCCAGAAACACCACATCTTCCTATATTTATGCTTTCTTCAAGTCTCCTATAGCCTTCTGTATTTTTACAACATAACTTCTCTTTATGTAAAATATGCCGAATAGTGCATAATTACTTCTCTATATAGAATATGTTGCTTTATATCTACCTCTGTCAACCTCTGTGTTCGCACAAAATTGTCATTCCAGTTATTTATGTTAGAATTCACCATATTCAATGGAATATAATGGATTTTTTTAACTTCTGGCAACTTTTAAGTTGCCAATGTACTCTTTTGCTATTGCAGATTTATCTTCAGAGAAATATAGATAACACTTCAGTATTTTTCTCTTCCTTGTCCTCTTTTTTTTTTTTTTTTTAATAAGTATAGTCGATTTTGCACTTCAGGAATCTAAGCCCACTTCTCTGCATTTAGCTTCCCTGACCATTATTTCACAACTCCCCTGGGGCGACTCTACCACAACCTCGGTCGTGCAAGGTCTTTCAAAATAAAATACTTTACCAAAACACTAATATGGGTCAGCTATATGCTTAGGTGGCATGTACTACCTGCAAGCTTTTCTCCCTTGACTTCTTCCAATATTTATCCCTTCTCCCACACGGGCACAGGAGCGTAGAAAATGAACACCAAAGTGAGACAAGATGACAAGATGATATGGTTCAACTTCTACCTTATGCAGAGGAGGAGGAACTCACTTGCACAAAATCCCTTCTCCATAAACACCCAACCTAGACACGTTGAATATATGGTGGTATATCCCACCATATTCTTCACTGACTGCAAGCCTTAGCTTAATACCTTAAATTTGTTAATCTTGGCTTTCCTGAACAGAATTAAATTTGTGCAACACAACACTTTTACAATCCATGCAGAACGTACTTGTAATCTAGGATGAACTGTACTTCACCAGTATCCTCACGGTTGTACCCATGGGCACACCATGTACCCCTCTGTGATTTCGAGATTGTCTTGCAACTCTGTTGAAGGTAATGCTGTGCTCCCACAGCACAGCTGCATGAGCAGCACACATTGAAGTTCTCAAGATTCAACATCTCAGTAGGAAAGACTATCCTCTGAGGAAAAGCAGACATATAGTTGCGCTACTCCCATTTCAGTGATTGAGCAATGCAGCCTGAGGGAAAGCAGACATATAGTTGCGCTACTCCAAATTCAGTGATTGTGCAATGCAGTTACCAAGCTGACATAACCACAATCCAGCCTTGAACTGATCTTGGTGGACAGAGAGCCTGCTGGCACAGTGTCAGCTCTAACAGAATACAGCAATCTGGCCTTGGAGCTGGCTGTGTTGGACACAATAATAGTGTGCGACTGCTGCAGACCTTTTCCTTCCTTTTCAGAGCTTTTGTAAGTCAAAACTTCAGCAGAAATAAATACACAGACCCAATGTCCAAAGAGATGACTTTTGGAATACCAGAGATTTTGCTTCAGGAGAGAACGGTGCAAAAGAAGAGCACGTTAAAAGATTGATTGTTTTTTTTCCTTGGTGTGGACATTTATGCCCTGCATTAAAATGTTTATTGGTGAATAGGTTGCCTCCTCGTCGCTCTTCTTCTCACTTTTATCAGTTTGACTATACAGCTTAGAATTCATTATTACATCATGCATCCAAAATTACTTGCAAAATCTAATATTACTGAGATGTTGCCTGTTTGAATAACCCTGTATAATTAAAGACATATTTCCTCAAGGACAAGAAAGGTAATCTTAATGCACAGAGAGAAATGAATCAGAGAGACAAGGAGGACAAGAAAGGTAATCTTAATGCACAGAGAGAAACGAATTGAAGAGACAAGGAGGTCGATAATGCATTAAAAAAAATTAAGGGTTTTGAACTACCGAACAGAATACGTGTCAAAGAAAGAATAAGCTATTATTAAAAAACTTAGAATAATTGACTTATACATAAACTAAAATGGAAGCGTAAAAGCAACCATAAAATTAGGTGATATGGAAGTAGGTTCTTCTTCTTTCTTTAATGTGTGGGACTGAAAAAGCTGCCATGATTCTCTGTTGTTCACCTATGTAGTTGCTGGAGGAATCAATCTTATTTGTATAAGCAGTCTTGATTTACAGGTACACTCATACTAGACTTTTGTTGGCATGAAAAAATGTTTCAAAGCACATAATAAATTATTTCTGTATCTTTAGAAAGTGACCTGGAAAAAACCAGCTCCCCAGCCTACCTCACTATTGATGTAGTAGAGTGCAGGTTTTGGTTTTGTTTAGTGGAGTAGGGGGGAGTTTGGAGGGAAAGCGATAAGGTTAATATCTCTTGAACTGTTACTGGTACAAGACTGTGTCATTTTCTATTTAATGAGAATCCTGTGACTTGATTCTCTACTAGATTTCCAGATTACTACATTCCTAATTACTACATCTTTAAAGTACAATTTGAAGACATACACTTGAAAACTGAGTCTAGTTTCATTTCTACCAGTGCAAATCCTAAGTAGCTCAAGTTACTTGGGACATCATTATCTTTAACACAGAAAATGTGTAAGGCAAACTAGAATTATCATCTGCTCATCTGCTTTTTTGTTGTGGGTTTTTTTGTGTGATTGGTTGGGTTTTTTAAACCATCAGTATAGATGACTTGTCATACTGTATTTCTATTGTTACTTCAGCTGTTTATTAATATGGGAAAATATAAGGAAAAGCACTGTGATAAGAAACTGAATAAGGAAATATTTGAGATTACATAGGGAGAAAAAAGAATATTTGAAGTTTAGAGGAGAAGGAAGTGAACTAACACAGTATTACTGCAGTTTATCAATATATCACTAAAAACATAAATATTATTTTGTACTGAAGACTAAGTAAGGTACTGCACCTTCAGTGTAAATAATGATCAGGGCATTAAGAAAAGGATGAAAAATATAAATAAAAATATTAAACATTATTGGGGATAAAAAAACAATATACATACCAATTGTTCAAACAGATATATATATATTACCAAAATCTCGCTAAAAAGTTGGATAAAATAGAAGCATACATTTTCTCTGTAACAAGTATTTTCATAAGGACTAATTTAAAAAAAAAAAAAAGTCTCCTTGTTGTTCTCATCACTTCAGTATTATTAGTTTCTTTGGCTTTTTTTTTTTTCCTCCCAGAAAGCAGAAGAGAAAAATAAACTTATTGAGCCATAATGATGCATCTGATTCCTCTAAAAGCATATATCATCCTTGCATTGATGTCCACAAAGAAAACTCTCTGGAGCTAGCCAGCTAAAGTACAGAAGTTAAACAAATATATATAAGATTCACTGAAACTTTGCTGGATGTTTCAGTTAGCAGTTAAAACATACATATTCTAAACTGTGATCAACCCCACTGCAAGAATTCACATCGTGTTTCCAAGAGTAGCTCACATAAGTAATTTCAGATAAATGCATGCATCAGGGGAGCTCACATCATATCAGTTGTTTATGCATGATGATATCTGGTCGTGTATTCCTTATTACTCACACGTCAAAATTTGTAAATGCTGAATAAGATGGATTAATGCTGTTCATGCTTGTAGTTTATAGTGTGTTCCTAGAATGGAGCTATCAAAATAAATTAGTTCATTTTGTGAATTTCTATGTTAATTTGATTCTGTAATGCCATGAAATTCACAGTATTTCTTATTTTAAAATCTGTCTACTGTCTATAGACTACCTGTTCCACATAAATGCTATCTGAACAGAAGTGGAAGGATATATTTCACAGAACTGAACTGCCAGAAAATCTTAAAATGTAATCTTTTTCACGGCTTAAATTTAGTCAGATTCAGTTTCCTTCAGAGAAAAATGTGAATAGGCAGGTTTTTACCAGTGTGAATGTACTATGAAACTAGGTACTGTAAAAAAGGTTTTTCTCCATGATTTTTGAGGTCAAAGATGAACTAACCATTATTTTGTCAGCTATGAAGTATACAGCTTTTAAAGCCAGATAGCAAAACCCATTAGAAATGTCCTGAAGAAAGTTTTAGTTAGTTTTGCTAACAAAGCCTTTGAATTTATGAATGATTTATAACACACTAATATCAAATAATACGATACTACTAAAACACTCAGAAAAAAGCTGAATTTTGAAGTGTGTGGCTGATGTCTCTCTTCCTACACTATCTGACCTGCAGAATAGGGAATGGAACCTCAGTAACAGGACAGTACAAATCAGAGCTGAATACAACTGCAGAAGGTGGCCCAAAGATGGCATTGAATGTGACAGTAGATTGGCACCTGGCAATGTGATGGCTCATACTATCTTAACTTCTTATTTTTTGGAGTTACTGAAAAGACATTTTTCAAATGCAACAGAAGTGCATCAGTTCTTTATCAGGACATCTTCATTTTTCATCTCTGTTGGCCCTGCTCAGATTGATTTATTCAGGATAAATAGCACCTTATGGTCCAAAGAGTCCTTCCAAAAAACATTTGTACCAGGATTCAGTACTTGTCATCATGAATAGGGTGGTGCTTCACAACAAAAGTAAAGAGGAAGAAGAAACAAAAGGTGACCTTGTGGAAGGTCTCTGGTTCCCTGAGGTAAACATAAGCATATTAATCTTTACAATGGGACACCCTATATGATTGTTATTTGGGTTCTGGGTTTTTTTTGGGGCTTGTTTTTATTTGTTTGTATTTTATTTTTTCCCCTAAAACCAGTATTTGCACATGGATGTTAGCTTTCTGAATGGAATTCTTTTTCTGGCAGTTTTGAAGGCCATCTTGTGGCCATGGCATTTCATTGTTGTGCCTCAAAACAGTTTGTTTTGACAAAGGGACAAATTCTGATCTCACAGCTGTATCAGTCAATACTGACGCCATGGAAGACAACAGCACAACTGGGTTCAAGCGAGGTAAGCAATCAAATTAAATAAAGTAAACTCCCACTCAAGCTGTACAGTCATTCTGCTTATACCAAAATTGAACAGAGGATTTTTATTTTTTTTAATAGGAATTCAATTATGCATATAAGGAAGGCAATTATGCATATAAGATAATAGATTCCCATCAGTAACCAAATGCTGTCCCTCACAAAGCTAGGTGAGAATTCCAGCCCTTGCACACCCATTAAAGCTACCCAGCCCTTAGGGTTAATCAGGCATCAGGGTGTCCAATGAGGCAGTTTTCAGTAAACATAGTGAAGTCTCTAATGAAAGAGCCTTGCCATTTGGAAGAGAGTGCTATTGTTGCCTCAAGGACTGACCAGAGGGACTTTATTCAAATCCTCAAAGTAGCTTTTCCTGTATTATATAAGCAGTTGCACAGAAGCCAACAGGAATTGGGTAAGGGTGTGTGTGTATGTGTGTGAGGGGAGGGATGCACACTAAATAAAACTGAGGAGAAAAGGAAAAAAATACTTAAAATCATCCTGATATGGCATTAATAGATGCACTCCAGAACATTTCTAAAACAACAACATAGTGTAATCATCTTTCTCCAGACTTCATGGCAAAAGGTTTTGGAGTATTTAAGACATACATCAAGATGATGGTTCTTTTACAACAGACATGCAAATCATAGACTAGTTTGGGTTGAAAGGTACCTTTAAAGATCATCTAGTCCAGCCTCCCCAGCAATAAGCAGGGACATCTTCAACTAGATCAGGTTGCTCAGAGCCCCATCCAGCCTGACCTTGAACATCTCCAGGGATGGCACATCTACCACCTCTCTAGGCAACCTGTTCCAGTGCTTCACCACCCTCATCTGTAAGAAATTTCACCACCCTCATTGTAAAAAAAACCCTCATCCACTGAATGGTCCACCTATCAAATCCATATCTCTCCAATTTAGAGAGACGGCTGTTGTGGGAGCCTGTGTCAAAAGCCTTATAGAGATCTAGACAACAACCATAGTTCTTCCCATGTCCACGGATCTAGTCACTCCACCATAGAAGACCACTAGGTTGGTTGGGCAGGACTTGCCCTTGTGAAGCCATGCACAATTGTAATCTCTGTAAGTACAATTTTTTTTTTATTGTAGTGTGACAGAGCCTTTTTTTTTTTCTTTCCAGATTCTTAGTTACAATTCACGTCAAAATATTAATGCAATTTGACATTTAGACAATTTAAAACACTTTTTTAGGTTATAAATGGAATGGTATGTTGTTGAAGGTCCATGTTAAATCACCTTTAATGTTTCATTTTGTTTTATAAAAACTGATCTGGACAAGAGAGAATCTTCAGCTCATTCATTGTTTTTGGAAACAACAGGTGTTGTAACTTCTTTCTGATGATGAGCGTCTTAGTCACCAGTTATTTTTCCATTGACTAAAGAAAATTATATTATGAATCTTACAAATGCCAAACATTTCTGAAAGGATAGGCCAGTATTATACGTGTTGGCCTAATTCCTTTAGCTGTGAGTAAGAGCCTTTAGTGCTACAGAATCTAGTGCAGTAGGACAGTGACTAAGGGGTGATGTCCTTAGCTGATATTGCAATAGAAATAGTAACGATATGCTATCAGTTGACTCTTTTAAACTCAGTTTTAAAATAAAAAAACTCCAGAAAACAGAAATTATTTTTATCATTCTAAAAATGCAATGAAGAAATAACATACTTTCAGTCTTGAGACTGATAAAAACAGTACAGTTTGATATTTATGTCAGTCTTCCTCAGAGCTTAGTGAAGTGTATATTAACTGGGGGCCTTAATTTGCAGTGCCAACATGTGGGCATAAAAAGACGCTTGCTACAAGCCCAAACGTAAGTGGCTGGATGAAAGCATATCTTCTAGCAAGACTGGGTCTCACAAAAACCTGGCAAATCTGCTGTGCCTGTACCCTCTAGTCACTCTTTCCGATTGCAGAAGACTCTGGCCATATTTTGTCTACATCGCCTGGCAGCTCCGAGCCTGGCTTCTGCCACATCCTAAGAGAGATTCTATTTGTGTTCCCAAAAGTGAACCACAAACTTTAGGAAGTAGCAGCGTCTCCACAATGGAACATATGAGAGGCGCCTCTGACGAAATCACATTGTGATACATTTATAAATTCACCGAGATTGATTGAAAATGCATGCTGAAACAAGGGGGGGGAAAAAAGTTCAGTGTCACCTGGAAGTGATTTACAAGACTGTGCTGCACTTGGTAACAAAATTAAGATTTCCCAAACATGTAAACATTTCCCTGTGAACTGCTGAAGTCATAAGTTCTATTTTTTCCATTTTCTTTGGGCAGTCAGGAGAAAGCAAGCTGGTCACCATCATGTCACCACAGAATAGAAAGTACTTTGTCTTGGCCACTGACCTACGGAGCAGGTAATCTACGCAGAGCTCTGAACAGGGACTGTCCAGGATGCACAAAACTTCATTGAACAAGTGCTTTCCTCCTGTTATTCAAGTTCCAGTAGTTTGCAAAGCAGATTTTTTTTCCCTGTTAGGTACACCTGTATTTTACAGTAATAAGAAATCCCCAAGTAAGATGGACTATCCCAAAGGCAGAAAGCTGCTTGTTTATAGGAATGAGAAATGTATTTCAGCATCAGAAGTAAAGGGCTAAATGGCATAATTTTAAACCGTCATCGATATTTCTATATTTTCCTCAGACTAACTCATTCCATATACTGTCTTGGAGTAATTTTGTTGCAACTGCAGTAAGAAAAACCACTTCCACAAATTTCAGCTGTTGTAATAGTGAAAGAGATATTTCAGCGGTTGGTTTACAATGTAGAGAACAGTGTTAAATAGAAGAGGGCAACTTTTTTAGAAGCTGAAGGTGTTGCGACTGTAACCACTGGAACATTGGCGTCTCTGGCTTCTCGCTAAACCCCAGTGTGAGAAACCATGCCTTGGTTATTTCCAATTTTGCTTGAAGTTTCAATTTGGTTTCACTTGTTTTTACCACATTCAGTTGTGAGGCTCTAAGAAAGTAGTTATATTTCAGTAAGACTGTCCAAACTTATAAAAAAAATATAAATGTTTAACAATGTATGCAAATGCCTTTGGGGTAGACTCATCTGAAAACAGTTCTGCAATGTCTAATGAGCAAAAGCTGTGATTGCAACGGAGGCTTGAGTGTTACAGAGTCTTCAAACCAGGACACGAAGGATCATGGTTTGCATCAATACAGGCACAGTTTTGGCAAACAAGAAGGAGCATCAGTTGTGAGATACTAAGAGAAAATAGTCCCTCTTCTTTCTCTAAAAACAACAACAAAAAGCCTACCCCTGGCTACTCAGTCCTTCAGAAAGCCTCCTTATTGAACAACAGCTACAGATGCCTGGAGTCTGAAGTACCCTGTTTCACTCACCAAGTGTTGAATCTGAAAACCACCAAGTTTACACATGGCACAGACATTTTTGCTGTCTTGCAGTACTGGGTCTGGTGGAGATGGAGTCAATTTTCTTCATAACAGTCTGTAGGGTTCTATGTTTTAGTTTTGTTACCAAAACAGCGTTGATAGCACACCAGTGTTTTAGTTATTCCTGAGCAGTGCTTGCACAGCATCAAGAATTTCTCTCTCACTCTGCTCCACCAGTGAGTAGACTGAGGGTGGGCAAGAGGTTGGGAGGGGACACAGCCAGGACAGCTGACCCCGGCCAACCAAATAGATATTCCAACACCATATAACATCATGCTCAGCAATAAGACCTGGGGATGAGAGGGGCAAGAATCTTTCCAAAGTACCTATTGCTGCCAGCGAGTCTTGCTTGCGCAGCACTGCGACAAATCCTTTGCACTGGTGCATTCAGTGTCCTGCTCCACTACATATTTCTTTTTATGACTTAAAGCATGTCACATAAGCAAAGGCTTATTGACTTAAATGTGCCAGGGACATGGAAAAGAAAAAAAAAACAAACAACCAAATAAAACTAATTAACGTAGCTACACTGGCAAAAGCTCTTGAACACACAGTAATTTCCATTTTCTTATAGTTACTTTCATGGTGGAAACCCAGAGGAAATCTTCTGTCGTCATAAACAAGACACCTTTTCAATGTTGATGGTGCCTTATTCTTCCTGGCTAAATATGTACTGTCCTGCTACAATTACTCTATCCACACCCACATGGGAGGCAACCTAACAGCCTTCAAAGCATCCCATTTTTTTACATGGGAAATTAGACATATTCCCATTACCCCATCCACCCTTACAGCATCCCCACAAGTCCTTCCAGAACTTCCACGACATGTAATAAAGTACATTGCCTCCCTTGAAATGCTATCCATGATGGTTTTTTCTGGGGGGAGGGAAGTGACCTGCAGTCTAGGTCTCTGAGCTGACAGCATTTCATGCAGGTCCATCTCTGTACCCAACAGGGTACAAAAGCCAGCAGCCAGGATTTGAATTTGCTGCTCAGAGGCAGCAAATGCCTTAAAAAGAGAGATTCCACCTCATGGCTTACTCTCCTTAGTTAGCAGACAGACTCATAAGATTTTCTTTGGAAGGGCTTTGGCTAAGAGCACTAATGTAAGCCTGTATTGATAATATTTTTACAGGCACTCTACCAGATTAATTAAACTGGAAAAATCCCAATCGGTTTCACACAATCACTGAAGTCAAAGCAGAAGAGCACATGGTTTACTTAGCTATTCCAAATTACTTCCTAAATCAAGATTAAAGGCTAAGGACTATGACAACAGAGGATAAGGTACTCTCAAAGGAAAATCCCAAAGGAAAAGGAAGTCCATTCAAGCCTTCCATTAAGGCCTGCAGGCCTATTTTTAAGGTAGGGCTTTTAGATAAGCTGCCTTTGGAAGAGGTCCCACAGAGGTTTAGAATGGCCTGTTATTAGATATGCATCTGTTCTAAAAAATACAGACCAACCCTTCACTCATTTTTACACTTTTTTAACTGAAATAATCTGAGGCAGAAGAGATGCATCCCCAGATTCTTTTCAACCTCAGTGTCACTTTGTGTTCCAGACGCACTTCTCCATAACAACTTTGTGCCAAGTCCAGTGCTACCTACTATCATCATGCGAACCTGCAAGCTAGCGTGGGAACTTTGCACATCTCCCTTGAAGACCAAGTGAGCCTGTGGCAAACTATGGTCAGCCCCAACACAGATAACTCTGCTACTCCAAGAGGACTGAGAGGCATAGCACGAAGGTGTGATGGTGGGCACCTTGAAGTGCTGCTTTGGAGCATTTGTATTAACATACTTGGGCTGCTCTCAGCTTTGCAATTCTGGGTACAAATAATTTTCTGTAACAAAAAAAAAAAAATGCAAGGAAGACACAAACAGGATTTAGTTCTTTCCAGGAAGATCACGTATAACTCTGTTACTGGAGTGTTTGGTGTCCTAGAAAGCAAGGAATAGAGGAGGGAAGTAGTCCTTAAGAAGCTGAGCTTGTTTTCTCCCTGCTGTGTCTTGGAGTTTCTAATCACTAACAACATTCTTCTTGTTGAGCTCAACTACTTTTACTCAGGGTGTTAAATTTTATAGCCTGAAGTAGAAGCTTCTGAGTGCAGCGTGAGTTTTTCAGTTATTTTAGCACTGAAAGCTATTTTTTTAACATCTTTGAGAGAAGGAATTAAATCAGTATCATAGAGAGCCTTTGTTAAAGCTCTATATTTTGCCCTCTGGCAATTTCTGCAGGTATGTCATCTGCTTTTTCATTGTCCTCATACAAGTATTGATGTAACATTTATTAGAGCTAACACATATTTTTTCCTTCAACACAGTTGGAAGACCACGGTACAATGGATTTTCAATTAGATGCAGCACTAAAAATTGAGACTAAACCTAGAGAGCTGTAGTGAGGACCCACACCAGACATAAAAGTCCAGGTGAAGCAGACATTTCTATTTGCCATGTAAGTGTTTTAATCATGGACTATGAGTTAAAATGTTTCCTTCCAGCATAGCTACACTTTTGCATTCCCATAAAATACTGGTCATTTTTCTGGACAGTTGTGAGATGCACATTAATGTAAGAATACACAGAAAGAAAACAGAATATGAGAATATCACAGGAGAGAGACTTGAGCAAGGAAGTGAAGAATATTGCTGATGAGCATTGAAAGAAATATTGCCTCCTATTCACAAGAACATGGATATGTTCTACTGAGCAAATCGCTTAAGTATCTGTAACATGAAGTAATTCTTCCCAAGATTTTAGAACAGGGGAGGGAATGGAAAACTGTAGGTTGGTAGAAGCTTCCTGGGGGAACTTAGCACTAATTTTATCCTGAAAGTTACAGGCTACCTTTCTTTGGAACTTACCACCTAAAATTAAAATTAAATAATATGGATTATTCATAGTCAGAGGTGGGTAGATTAAAGGAGTTCATTCACTTCCCTGTTTTTTTGACGAGTAAATCATCTTTTGATGAGTGGGTTTTCTCTTCTGTGAATGAAAATAAAGGCAGGTGCCAGCTCACATCACATCACCCTCATTGCTCACTTATCTACTGATTTTGCAAGGCCATATGGCTCAACTTTCTCTAAAGATCGCTAGGTTTTGAGGGAGGGTTTAGCTGAATATTCACCTGTTCTAGTGACGACTGCAAAACACCCAAGGTTCCTTGTCTTGTAAGAATGCTTTCTACTGGCACTGTTGGGATTATTAATTTCTACATTTGAAAAGTGTCGCTTGAAGGTTTGCAAGAATTTCCTGCAGTAGAACAGTGATTCCTCTGATGGTCTTTACTTCCAGATCCTTTATAATGTACTGGTATGTGTCCTTTTGCAGTGAAGACAGGGGACATGGGACAGAAGGGGAAAACAGTTCATTTTTAGTAAAACTGCTGATTTTGACAGATTTTAATGTCTCCTCTCTTGGGCAGGAAATATTTAATGAAAGCAAGACAAATAGTACTAGGGTGTTTACTATCTAAAAATAATATTTTTTGTCCTATTCTAGTATCTTTGCTTATTTTGTATAGGTTTTTTTTTTTCCTTACCGTTTGATTCCATAAACAAGAGAATTCCACAAGCAAGAGAGGAGATGAGAATAACACGACTCCTTCTTCCCTTCAAAGTCTTCATTTTTCATTTGCTGTCTTTCACATCTACTTTGTTATCATCAAAACCTTTTTAAAATGGGAGGGAGGGAGGCAGGAAATCAGTCTTTTCTGGGTTGATTACACAGTTTTTCAGACCTAAAAGATTCTATGTGTTTTCACAAGGACAAACAAATCGCTGTCCAAACAAATCGCTGTCCAAATTGCAGAATTGAAGGACATTTAGTTTGAAATTGTGTGGGATGATCAAAGAGATTAAAACCCCCAAAACTGGGGGACAATGAAAATGGGGGAGGGGACAGTATTCCATTTCATTAGTAAACCAGATAACAAACTGGTAGAAAGATATATCCAATACTACAATGATTGCAGGCTTCTATAATGTTCATTCTCTTATACACAGAACATTCACACCACTTCCTTAAGGTGTTGTGTTGTTATAATATTCAGTATATTTTTATTATGCTGAGACTGGATTCAATATTGCATTTTGGTAACAACAGACTCTTGGCATCACCACCATTCTGACCATACCAGACATTCGTTCAGAGATGGTCGAAGTTTTGGCAGGGCAAGAATTTGATCTTCGGAAAAAGTTCAGCACTAAGCCTTCACTTGTTGAAAAGAAATAAAATTTAAAAAAAATAAAATTGGCTCCAGAAAGATGTACTAAGACTAAGTTTCCTGAGCTGCTGATTCATCTTGGTGGAGCTCCACGTATGTGCTGTGAGTTCCAAAAACATCTTCCCTGTGTATACAAGCCATGGCCAAAGGCATTACAGAATCCAAACTTCAGCTGACAGCATCCAGAAATGTTTTGCAAGTCTGAAACATTGCACTGTAGAAACAGCTTTGCAAACTTGACATAGACGATATGCTGTGCCCACGGTGCAAAGCGTGGTCTATGTTTTGAAGATGTAAGGATGACTTTCCCCCCAATTTTTGCGCCCCTTTGGAGCACCGTGACCATCTTCTCTAACAAGGATTTCCTGATGCTGTCTCTGGAAAATTCTTACAATATGTTGGTGCCATGCCGCAACCCCTGGGACAAAAAAGGGTTTAGCACACTGCTTTCAGACTGTCTGAAGCTACCCGATGGTTTTGGGAGAAATGTTCCCTGCTGCACACGCTAGAGCCAATGGAAGTTATATTCATGTATATGTAAGTGAAGAGCACAGCTCTGCTAGGCCCAGCTCTAGGAACTGGCAGTGACTCCTCGAAGTTTTGTCTCCAATTTAAACCAGAATAACTGAGTATTTGCTACCACTGCCAAGATCCCAGCCCTGGGTACCTGTTTCTCCACTGCCTTTTCAGTTATGTAGGCTGAGGAGCAGCCCCACTTGAATACGTAACTGAACGAAACTCTCAGCATGGAAAACCTAAAAAACCTGCAACACTGACAATAAAGAGCACTTCGGAAAGAAAAAATTACATATGAGGATTGTTCCACTTAAGGACCTTGCACAACTTCACCTTACTGTAGGTTTAAGCAGTAACATGTAAGATTACATTTGCGTAACAGTACCTTGGTGATAGAAAAAGCAGCCTTAGAAGTTTTATGTATAGGAAACTACCACCATTTTTCCATCTTTCCGTAGTACAGCCAGTTATGTATTTGAGAGACAGGTTAAGTCAGTGTAGTATTTTAATGCTGTAAAAGTCTGAATTAAACCTGGACTTTAATGACAGATGCATAACATATCTGCAGTGAGTAGTTAATCTGTGATTAAAACGAACACTTTTAAATAGCGTAGATTATTATCTATAGGCCTTTTATAAAATGTCACACAGTTGTCACAGCCTTTTTACTTGGTCAATAGATCTTTTGACTGTAAAAATTTTGCAACTGGAAAACAACTTCATCTCATTCTTAGACGCAAAAATCACTTATTCCATTATCCAGGCTACACACTGGCCAGACGCAAAAGATGTTTGCATTTGAATGACTGTACACATAAAAAGAGAGCTCCCAACAAATCTCTCTGCCCAGTTCTCTTCCATAGCTAATCCATTCACTGAAAAAAGAATTTTATAAGGGAAAACTAGGTACCAGTATTAAAGCCAGCACAACAAAACAGAAGAATGAAGGACCTCTTACACCATTTCAAAAAAGAGAGTCTCTCTTCACATTTTCTCTTCTTATCTGTCAACCACAATTCTATTTTTTGAATGCTTCAGTCAAATTTCTCCACGGTTCCAAGATACTAAACCACATTCATGTGGAGTACGGAACTTTTTTATCGTAAAAATCTGTCATATGGTACCAGTCTGCCAGTAAAACCAAGAGCAGAGGAAGTTATCTTGGGAAAAATCGCACTGCAGTGTAGATTTGGTTTACTTTTCCCCATTTAAAAACACTCCAAACCAAAAAGTGAAGTGAGATGTAATACTACAATGAGGTTGTATTTTGCCCCAGCTCTTACATTTTGCAAGAAACAAAAAACAGTAAAAGCCATACTCCACACAACAAATGGAAAATTCTGGTAATTTACTGTTAACAGCTCAGCAGTGTCCCCCTTGTTTTCCTTCAATCTTTTATCAATCTCTTCCCAAAATGTCATACCAGATTCCCAAACTATTTTCCTTATATTCTGATGATCTGATGTTTCATGAATAGGGCAGCACTACAGCTCCTTCTTTATCTTATAGCACAATTCTGACTTCTGTTCGGATACGATTTGACTTTTTTTTTGACATACTTGGTAACTCTCTGGCATACTGTCCTACCGAAATAAGAGCTGCCATTCATGTTTATTGTTAACATGCATGCACGATTAGGTCTAAAACAACCACTTCATTTCTGAGTTTAAAGCATTACAGAAACTCAGAGCGTAAAGTAAAAAACATTTATTATTATAGTTAGGATTCAGGTTTTATCAGCCACTAAAAATCAGATCTATCTACTCTAAATACCTCCCCTCTAACAAGTGAGCTACAAGAGGATAACCGTGTTGTTTAAGTAGATTTTGAGCCTTACCTTTCAAAGATATCAAAATTGCATGCCAGAATTTTGCCAGACACTCTTCTTAAGTTTACAGCAATAACGCTTTAGGCATATTAAAACAGAACGGACATTTTTTTAGTCTAGTTTTTCTAAGTGGTATACGCAATCTATGAGTTAATTTTGGCATTCTCTTTTTCATGCAACGAACTCAGACAGAATGTTATTGGAACACAGTATTTTATATTTAATTTCTCTTAACTAAAGAAACTATGCCTTTTTATGCAAGATCTTTTTTTTTTTGGCTACATTATTCACCTTATATCTAAGAATACTTCATTACTTGGATTACCTACATATAACCTTCTGTCCCTTGGCTATTTTCCTTGCTTGGAAATACCTTGTTAAGACATCTGGGCTCATGGCAGTTGCTTTAGCCATCTGATCCATATGGATAAATTCAGATTTTGTAACTTAATGGCTCAGCATAACAGCCTTATCTTTTTTTTTTTTTTATTGCAGCAGACAATTAAAAGTATTATTCTTTTAGCATTACAACCAGGAGACTGAAGAAATGCAGCTCCTGAAGATGTGAATGCAGAGTTGTTTTAAATGGAAAATAAGCCTATTTTTCATTCCTCAGTATTTTCTGTTGCTGTATTTCTGCAGTGTGAAAACTGGAAATCTTTCTTTGTAGAGCAGAACAAAGTAACACTCATAAAATTTACTATGCCAGCAAGACAGTTCTCAGTGTGATGTTTAATTGATGACTAAAGACCAACAGTAAAAAACAGTTTTTGCAACAATTTACCATGAGCTGGATGTAACATACATTCTAGAGTGATTTTTTTCCCCCTGCCAAAGAAACACAGGAACTAGAGTCACAGCATTGCTACACAGAGCATGTCTCCACCTTTCTTGAGCACAAATGCACGTCTGGAGTAAAATGTTTTTTGGGTTTTTTTTTTTGAAGTGTTGCATGAAATAAATGCAAATGGATAGGTAAGTTTTTGGTATATAGTGTTGCAGTGCCAGTTTCTCAAGTGACAAAAGAAAGCTTTTCACCAAAAGGTGAATATCAAATGACTGTGTATGTAAGGATGTTTATTAAATATGAGAAATTCATAAGTAATTATTTATAACACAGTTAGCATGACACAGAAGAAAAAATGCAGTGTACTTACATATTGCTCCTTATTATTGTATATAATAGTGGTGATGAAGATTTTATTTAAAAATGCAGATTATACTAGTGCTGTCAGACATAAATAATTCACAGAAAATGGAAGTTTAATTAACTTGGTACTTTGTTAAAAGAACATTGCAGGAAAATAAGTTCAGTGTCATCTACTGATATCAAATTACACAAACTCCTATTTAATGCAAGAGAAGAAAATTCACGCATCTGAAACAATTCATACATTGATCTACTCTCATCTGGCTGAGAAATTGAATTATCTCACTTCTCAGAGATCCACAGCATGTCTGAGGTCAGGGACAGAGTTTTTGACCTGGCTTGTTGCAAGGTCACATAAAAGATTGACATCAGGTTTAGACTCAGTTGAAAAATATATTCACCCAGCAAAATGTCCATATAGGCCCAAATCCTGCAATACACAACTGCCCATAGCAGCAAGCTTTAGGCACCAAAGAGCATCATCTAAACACTGCCTTAAGGCCACATTAAAGTTTTTACTTCAAAATATTGTCTCTTAAAACAAGACATTAATTTTATTTAACATAGCCTAAGGGGCAAAACTAGTTGGGAGCTAGCCTCACACACTGTTTCATAACTGTGCTGGGAAACAAATTCAAGATACTTAAACTGCCAAATGCAGCAGTGCCACTTACATCCTGGGTTAAACAACAGCTTGAACTGGTCATTGTTCCTGCAGGTTTATGTCACTCCTAGTGAAGGATGCAATGAGAAAAGTGGGATTTCCTAAAAATGAATTACTAGGTGAAGATCATCCAAACTGCAATAGGAACTGGTAACTCGGCTGACTTGTGAAGAGCTAGCCGTAGAAACCTCAAGCAAGAAGATTTTGCTGTGAAACTCTCTAAGGAATTTGTCTTTTGAACTCCACAAAAAGGACTTTGAAATGCTTCCTTCCTGGGCTTCTCTTTTTCGGATTAGATTGATTGAGTTTGTCTGATATTTGTTATAGTTAAAAACCAAACAAACTGAACTGCTGCTGTCTGTTTGTGAGGGAGCTACTGCAGGAGAGCAGTTTGTACATAAGAGAGCAATTTATATCACTGCATGGTCAAACACTGCAAGAACAAGGACGCAAACTAAAATCCTGCATTCAAAGGCTTCCATAAATGGGTGTAACTCGCAGCACATCCAGAACGTTAACAAGTCAGTGCTACAGCAGACCTGGGTGGGAACCACATTCTCCTGTGGTGGACCCTTGGTGGAGAGTCCCTTGAAAGGCCTCGTGACAGTCATCTGGTTTTGCATACAGGACACCTCCGTTTGAATGGGAGAGCAAAGAGTGTAATAAAGAAGTTCAGTGACTCGTATAGGCCAGAACCAAATCATGTTTATGGCTGAAATCTGAAAAATAAATTGAATTCCTCTTTGGAAATACAGCAGACCGTAGTGCAAAGGCACTCAATTCTCTCAAAGAACACATGCCCAAATGACTCCTGAAACTCACATTGAAGATGCAAATAAGATTATTTCCAGCACACCACACAAGCCCAATGACTGACGTAAGGAAAGAGAAATCCATGGAACAAGAATTTCTAGGAATGTCCCGCCTGTGTCTTATCTGATTTACAGGATAATACTTTTCTAATGCTCACCTATGACAGTTTATTCTCTCTAGGGGTTTCCAAAGTAAATAATGTATTTCTTGGAAACTGTGCTTCAAAGCATACTGATTTGTTGCCTTCATTTTTAAGCCAATGTGAATAGACCAGAAGCAGGTAAGCTCTGGAGAAATACAGAAAAGCTTAAAGAAATATTTGCAAAGACTTGAAGCAGAAGCGTTAACACAAATATAGATTACATAGACAGTATTCCCATGAAAACACACAGTTCAAGTGAGGCTCCTCCAGTTTGGGCTCACAGATTAAAAACAGGGTGAGAACCACTGCATGTTCCTGGACTTCCAAATTCCCTCCCTCCCCACCCCAGCCTTCCAAATTTATCTGGAAAGCAGATATTTTTCAACAGTTAGTGTCCTATTTAAAAAAAAAAAAAAAAAGAAAAGAAAAAAGAAAAAAAAAAAGAAAAAAGATCTTGAGGCTGGGGTAAATACATACACCATAAAGAGAATTTGGCAGCCCTTCTACTGTCTGGGTCTTGTTAAACTCCTGCTGACACTCATGCTTGCATTGTACAAAGGAACAGAAAAGGTCAGGTGCATTCTTAAACAAAAGCAATGCCAAAGTTTCTTTTAGATAAATTTATGGCAAACAGTTTACACATATAATTAATTTGTTGAGCTTTTTCTCAGAATTGTTGGAATTAAATGTCAGTTATATAAATTATGCAAAAAAAAAAATTGTTTGTGTGTATACTGCAGAGGATACAGACAAATAAATACTCTAGAGAGGCATTCCTCGGATTCAGTACTCATACGGTTTTAAGGAAAAGATCATCTTTGATCTTGAGCCTGTTTTTTTGGCAATAGAAGTCTATAAACTCAATTTTTTTATTGTAAAAATTACCAGTTTTTATGCTTAGACTTCTAGCATTCTTATTGGAAGGCTACTCCAGAAAGGTTTTAAAGCTTCCTTCACTCCAGATTAAAACAACTTTGATCCAGTTTACGCACATCTGTTCTTGCACCAACCTTTCATGGAGGGGGGGGGAAAAGTCCTCTAACAACTGCCTGGCAACAGCAGTAGAGACCCTCTCAGTCTTCAAGTTTGTAGCTGAAGCAAACTGAGGTCTTCTTGACCCTTCCAGCCCCCCTGAACATCTTGGTAATCATCTACAGCATTTATTTCAATGTGTCTTTTAAGGTCTTTGTCAAAGTGATGTTAGGGCACCAGTGTCCTAGGCTGTTTCCAAAAGGTATTTTGTACACCACTACTTGTACTCCTCCATCAAGCCCCAGTGTTCGCAGTCTCATTGTAGGGGTGTAGCAGTTGTGCCCAACAGGAACAGCAGGAGGGGGAGGAGGACACACGGTTCCTCAGCTCCACTTTGAGGCAGAAGAGAAGCTTTAGCTGAGGAGGGACAGAGTAACCTCCTCTTTCAGCCCTTGTTCTTCTCCTCCTACCTCCCCACCCGAGCACTCCAAATTCGCTCGGGACATTTAAGTGTCCTGTGAATCACTGAGGTGAGTGGCTGCGATGCTGGCACCATCTGCAGTGGAGCACTCCATTGTGGTGTACAGGAGGGTTCCTCAACTGGGAGAACCTTGGGGGAGCAGAGAGAGACCCACCGGGAACCTGCAGTTTCTGCCACAGTGGCTGAGGACACACGGACGGGGCCAGGAACAATGGTGGGCAAGGCCCCTCACCCCCTTTCCCCCCCCTAACCTGTATAACAGAAGCCCATGGGGAACGCTGGTGACCAGGGTGGGCAAACAGGGTGCGAAATGGCAGTTTGCGCAGTAAGGGCACTGTAGGTCTGCCAGCTTGACCAGGGAGTGATGGCCTCTCTAAGCTCTACACCCGCGATGTCCAATGCAGCATTCCAGGCAGAGCTCCAGTGGGAACATGCAGCAGTCAGCACTCCTGTGGGAGATGCAGCTAGGTAGAGCAACTCCTCCGCTTAGTGACACAGCTCTGGAAGGAGGTGGAAAGGTTGAGGAGCATCAGGGAGTCTGAGAGAGATATAGACTGCTAGAACTGCACCCTATCTTCCCTGGGACAGGTCTGTCAGGCAGACCACGACTGGGGGGATGATAAACTCCCAGCCTACACTGAACTTGTTTGAGACTTGCTACTCCAGTTGGATGCATATAGGTCCATCGGGCCCAATAGGATTCATCCCAAGGTACTGAAAGAGCTGGCCAATGTCATCACGGGATCTCTCTCCATTGTTTTTCAACAGTCGTGGGAGTCTGGAGAGGTCCCTGTTGACTGGAAGCTGGCAAACGTCCCAATTTTCAAGAAGGGTAAGAAGGAAGACCTTGGTAATTTCAGGCCTGTTGGTCTCACTTCAGTACCTGGTAAAATTATGGAGAAGGTTATTCTGAGAGTTACTGAAAAACATTTGAGAGACAACACAGTCACTGGTCATAGCCAGCATGGGTTCATCAGGGGAAAGTCCTGCTTAATCAACTTAATTTCCTTTTATGACAAGGTGACCCGTCCAGTTGGCCAAGGGAAGCCAGTAGTGATGTTTTTGGATTTTAGCAAAGTTTTTGATACTGTCTCTTACGGTATCCTCTCGATAAACTGCCCAGATCACTGCTAGACAAGTCCAAAATACATTTGGTGAGCAATTGGCTGATGGGTCAGGCTCAAACAATTATAGTAAATGGGGTTATATCAGGCTGGTGGCCAATCACCAGTGGGGTTCCCCAGGGCTCAATTTAAGGCCAGTGCTCTTCAGTGTTTTTATAAATGATCTGGATGAAGAAATAAAATGTACATTAAGTAACTTTGCTGATGATACTATATCAGGAGGAGCTGTGGACTCCCTCAAGGGCAGAGAGACCTTACAGAGAGATCTGGACCTTACAGAGAGGCTAGAGAGCTGGGCAATCACCAATCGCATAAAATTTATCAAGAGCAAGTGACAGATTCTTCAACTGGGATGGGGCAATCCTCATTATACATACAAATTGGGTGGCGAGAGGCTGGAGAGCAGTCCCACAGAAAGAGATCTGGGGGTTTGGGTTGATGGCAAGTTGAATACGAGTCAATAGTGTGCCCTGGCAGCCAAAAGGGGCAACCATGGCCTGGGGTGCATCCAGCACAGCATAGCTAGCTGGTCAAGGGAGGTGACTGTCCCACTCTACACTGCACTGGTGCGTCCCCACCTCGAGTACTGTGTGTGGTTTTGGACACTCAATACAAGAAGGATATCAAACTATTAGCGAGCGTCCAGAGGAGGATGACCAAGATGGTGAAAGGCATCAAGGGCAACACTTAAAAGGAGCAGATGAGGTCACTTGGTTTGCTCATCTTGGAGAGAAGGCGGCTGAGGGGTGCCCTCATTGCAGTCTACAACTTCCTCAAGGGGAGCAGTGGATGGGGAGGTGCTGATCTCCTCTGGTGACCCGCAACAGGACACAAGGAAATGGAATGAAGCTGCATCAGGGGAAGCTCAGATTGGACACTAGGAAAAGGTTCTTCACTAAAGGTGGTCGGTCACTGGAGTAGGCTCCCCAGGGAAGTGGTCCTGGAACCAAGCCTGTCAGAATTCAAGGAGCATCTGGACAGTGCTCTTAGTCATATGGTTTCATTTTACGTAGTCCTGCGAGGAGCAGGCAGTTGGACACAATGATTCTTATGGGTCCCCTCCAACTTGAGAGTAAACATGTGTACTGTAAAGAGAACTTGGCACAGCCAAGACCTGTCACAAGAATTCACAGTGCCTGCAGGGCACACTGAACACCAGAATGTCAGCACCATAACACAGGAATGGCACGTCATCAGGGTAGAATGCTATTAGCCTTCTCACAGCAGATTTCTGTATTGGTAGCTTACAGATATCACAGGAATCATTAATAAACCAAGTCCTTCTGAACTATTCTTTCAGCTGGAACTGCTTGCAACTGTTCCCAAAATCCATGATGCTGTACTTAATCCTTTTACATTTTTGTTTCTATTATACTGGTCTCAAAGACCAGTTTCTATTATTCTGGTCACGTCTTCCTGTCTTGATAGCACACCCTTTTTCATTCCCAAAACCTTTCTTCATTTGCTCAGGATATCAAATGCCCATTTCTCAATACGGTTTTACTCCATCTGGAACAGGAGTTATGTAGCATGAGGTGCATGTACCTTGATGCCTGACATAAGCTTCCCACAGTTTTAAGCCACAAAGTCCTTAACAAAAATCTTTCGGAGATTCATACATACAATACCAACACCAATACTTTCACATACAATAACTCTATGTGAAAAAACTCGAATAGGTAGAAATAGCTGATAAGTTTTGCTTAATGCATATAGCAAGACAGCGGGGATTTCATACAAAATAGCTTCTGTGTGTCATGAGGAATTAAGTGTATCTTTGGTTTCTTGTTATTGTGTGGATCTAGAGATACCTTTAATACTATAGACTTTAATACTATAGACCTAATAAAATTTCATTGTTATTATTTTGTAGTGGCACATAAAATGATTTTACAAAGAAGTTACAAGCACTAATAAGGTACATAGGTTTTTAAAATTCTTTTCCCTTACACATTCCTTATACTGGACAAATATGAAAGATAAAATAAATTTAAAAAAAAAAACAAGAACCAACAAACCAAACCAAAGCAAACAAACACAAAAATAATTTTATGCGCACTAGCTGATGTTCTTAAAAAAAAAAAAAAAAAAAGACAAGTGTAGTAGCCCTGAAATAGTGCATGCACTTTCTTTAAAGTTGAAGGGGTGAGATATTTTTGCTTTGGTTTAAAGAAAAAAAATGTAGGTAAAGCATTCCTATTACATCTTCTTAATCTTGCACTATAGCTCTAGAAGGACTATACTTTATGTGCAGATACTCCAGTATCAGCCTCCTGCTTTCCAAGCAAATGCCACTTATACTAATCTTATGCTACTAATTCCCCTTACTATATATTCTAGGCCAAAGGGCACATGCATGACAGATGATAAATGAAAGCAGTTACTCCTTAAAGCCACATTAGTATGGCAACAACTGAGCTTTGAAGCATTGTACTGAGTTCTGTACATTTTGTCACGGGATTTTCTCAAAGGGATAAAACAGACCTTTAACGTACCAACAAAGTACATAGGTGAAGTCATATTTTCATTTCAATTCAGTGGAAATTTTATTGCCAACTTCAATAAGTCCAGAGACTGCATCTTTAAGCATGTATTTGATCTAAAAGTCTGCATCGAATCATATCACCCTATAAAAGTGTTTGAAATGGTGGACGCTGCCCAGCACAGATGTAGCTTGCTGTGATACTTCTGAATCACCATTGCCAATGTCCCGTCTCTTACATTCACGTCTTGCCTAAATAGGAGCCCTTGCAAATGTCAAGTGAACTGCTAAGTGGTCAAAGTTAAACAAGTGTTGTTTAAGTCTGTTCAACACTACTGTGGAGACACTAGTGCAGAAGGTAAGCTGCCGTTAGTTTCTGTTAGCTGCAGGATGTTGAGCTAAAGAAAATTTAAGTCAGCACGTACTTTTGGTCATGGCCCATGTGTTTAGAAGTAAAGGGAGGAAAAAAAATAGCACTTATTTCCAAAAAAAGATCCATCTCTTGAGATGTCTACTCAGCCCTAATTCAGAACAGACTCTTGACTCAACAGATTACCCTAAACAACCTAGTAAGACATTCGTTTCTCAAAACCAAAAATG
Source organism: Larus michahellis (assembly GCF_964199755.1). NCBI lineage: Eukaryota > Metazoa > Chordata > Aves > Charadriiformes > Laridae > Larus > Larus michahellis. The sequence goes on along the minus strand of NC_133902.1, from coordinate 23,403,315 downwards.
TTTCAAATCCGTTCGTGTAAAGAATAAGATTTGGCTTTTTTTTTTTTCCTTCCAGAACAGAGATGATTTGAATCAACTGCTTTTCAGAAGTAGTATGCCAGCAGACAAAATAGGTTTCTAAAAGATTTGCTATAACTAAAACCACAACGAAATGTCAAATGGAAAAGACATGTAAAATTGCAAATATAGCATTTTGGTGGGAAATTTCTTAAGCTTTGTTACAAATTTTATCTAACATGGTTATGAAGAAAAACTTCTCCTTTACTGTGTATATCAGGGTTTTTTTGGCAAAACTGTTTAGTTAGAATTTTGTTGATGTTCTGACTCTGAGGCCAAAAGCCGAATTAAGGAGGATTCAAACATTTTTCAGCTTCCCAAACCAGTACAACAGTCAAAAAGCCCTCTAAAGCTTTAGCCTGTTCTTTCTCTGCAAATTGATGCCTCCCATCTCAAGTTTTGGGCAGAAGAGGACATCGCAGGGGTGTTTTGGACATGTAACTGGTGGAAAGCCGAGGTCAGTAAAGGTTTTAGGGACTTGAGTTGCAACAGAGGGCAGGGGTGTAGGACTCCACACAAGAAAAAAAAAAAAAAAAAAACAACCCTGACAATAATGCCTTGCATTGTATAGAATTGTTTCTAGGAGTTATTTAAGAACAATACTCCCTGTTTGCATGCTTCACTGTTCTCCAAAGGAGGGAGGCTCATTAAGGAGCCTGCTGTAGTTCTAATTTGTAGCGTATTCATATCTCTGATATTTGATTTCAAGTATAAAGCTTTTTCAGAGAAGAGAGGGTGAATGAAAAGGCAGTCTTTTCATATGCTACAAAATCATATACATTTATAAAAACATCCAGAAATTAAAGGGAATCAGACCTGAAATTTGAGTAGTGACTGGCCTACATGTTCTCAGAACATCTTGGTGACGACTTTTTGGAGAATTTTAATGGATAGCATCATGGACAATAATGGTCACAAGTTGCTAAATTCAAAAAGGGAAAAGCGAAAAGAGAAGCACCAAAATAAATATCACGGATCTCCAGCAGGCAGGTTTCAGTAAGCCCAGAAAATTGGCATGTGAGGTCTCATAAAAAGTAAATACAAAACCAGAAAGAAACAGAATTGGATATTTCTCCATGGTAAGGCAGACAAGAAAACAGGAGGTTGAGATAACTGAGAAGCCAAGTAACAAACTGGGATAAAACCTCTCAGGAATCAGTTACAGGAAGACCATTTTAGCCTGGTCCAATGTTTCATCTTCCCTAATAAATCTTCTCTTGAAAACAAACAAACAAAATAAAAAAAAAAAAGGGCAAGAGCAAGTAGGTAGCTAAAAATTAATCCTGGTGGTGAGAAGGTGCTATTTTTACTATTTTGAGCTAAGAAGGGAATTAATTGCTTACAGGCTACACTAGGTATTTTCACAATGGAAATCTCTCGTATTTAGAAAATTGGCTCTTTTTATCTCAAACCCATTAACCTTTGAGAACTGGTAGAAACAACAGAAGACTGGAAAAGGGTAAATGCAGTGCTAAACATTTAATGTGGTGCATGTGAGAATTCAGTTCCAGGAAAAACAGGGGTGTCTTTTAAAGCCTATAAGGACAAGAGGATCTGAGTAATAGCCAATCTGGATTTGTTGAGAACAATTGGGGTATAACCAATCCAATATCCAATCCAATGGTCTTCAAATACATGAACACAAAGTAGAATATGTTCTCCATGTTCAGTGTGGACAGCGCAAAAAATGGCAGGCCTAAAGTAGGAAAAGGGTGGAAAAATTGGACTAGACAATATTTCCTATCAAAAAAGATAGCAAAGTCATGGGACAGATTGCTTGGAAAGATGGTATAGTCTTCAACACCAAAATTCTTTGCGATGATACTTGGAAAACCAAAACCAAACCTGTCCAGCATGACATAGATACACTCTGGCTAAGTTAGGTGATCTGTAAAGTGTCTTTCATTTCTTTTTCTGGGATTCTGAGAAAGGTGTGTTAGGGACTACCTAATCACACTTTATAAGTTAATTAAGCTGGATGAGTACATAAACCTATAATACCAAAAGTACTTCAGAATGAAAAGTAATTTTCCTATTGGATTTATTTAGCTACTAAAACAGAGACAACAGAAATATCGCAACAACAACCAAAACTCAGTGTATTAAAAGTTTGTCTATATATATATGCGCCAACAAAGCTGCAAGGGTTTTCTTTTTCCCCTTTAAGTGTATCAAAAAATACGTCAAATGCTAGCAAACTGTAAGCAGATTCTAAAAGCACACCAGTAAGTAATCTACAGTAAATTGTATTCATCCAACATAGAGACTGCACTACTCTAATTCCTTAGAGCTAGAGTCTTCCAACCATAAATTGATTGGTCCTACAGGATATCAAGAGCTAAATATTTTCTATAATCTCTTCAACACTGTTTGGAACTGGCCCCATTATGGAGAAAGGCACTGGAAAAATATCTTCTTTAGTGAGGACCTGGAAACCTCCTTACTACTCTTGGATTCTTTGTCTAGCCATTTCTCCTAAATTGTGTTGAAAACTAAAAATATCACACTGACAACTGAATATCAAAAATGGAATTAGGTGGTGGGATTTGGCTGCACTGAGAAAGAGAATTACCTATCACCAAAGGAGTTTAAGGGGATTACAGAAGAGTGGGAAAGTCTCACCGCGCTCCTGCAAAACAGGCACTGGTTTTAAGTGTTGTGGAAGAAAAATACTGCTTTGGGATTAACAGAGGCCGTAAGCACTTCCATGTGTTTTTAAGAATGAAATCTAGAAGAAGAATCATGCTGACTTTTAAAGTTGAAAGTCACTGGGCCTTTTGCAAATCATTACATTATGGCTTCTAAACAAGCTATAGAGACTGTTTAGAAACAGAATGGTAGGTTTGGAAGGGACCTCTGGAGATCAACTAGTCCAAACCCCTGCCAGAGCAGGGTCACCTCAAGCAGGTTACACAGGAATGCATCCAGGTGGGTTTTGAATGTCTCCAGAGACGGAGACTCCACCACCTCTCTGGGCAGCCTGTGCCAGGGCTCTGCCACCCTCAAAGTAAAGAAGTTCCTCCTCACATTTCGATGGAACTAGATATGTTCAAGTTTGTGCCCGTTACCTCTTGTCCTGTTGCCAGGCACCACTGAAAAGAGCCTGGCCCCATCCTCCTGACACCCACCCTTTAAGTATTTATAATCATTGATAAGATCCCCCCTCAGTTGTCTTTTTTCCAGACTAAAAAGACCCAAATCCCTCAGTCTTTCCTCATAAGAGAGTGTTCCAGTCGCCTAATCAACAGCCATTTTGCTTTGATAACAGATCGGGATTTCCTTGGTATATTTTTAGGCTAACTCGTATTTATTGGGGTTAGTTCTCTTACAAATATGTCAAGACTTAATTTTACTATATATGTCTGTGATGAGGACACAGGATTGCAAGCACTGTATCCAAGAAAACAAAACACTGAACTTCTAACCAGCGAGTCTGATATCAGTCTGGAGCTACGTGTCGTATGAGTAGCAGAGACTTGACATTAAGCTGCTGGGTTTTTTTGAAGCAGAGATGCTCTTTGCCCTCTAAGTCCCAAAAGGAGGTAAAGCACAAAATTTACCCCACACACCATTGGGAAAAATGGGAAACATGGATAAAAGGAACACATTTTGATCTAAAAATTATGATTTTTATTGTAAACGGTGCACAGTGTCTGGAAATTTTTAGTGCAAACCTAGGTCTGGTAAAGCAATTTATCTGTAATTCCCTGCCTTCAATTACAGTCTATCAGTCATTTTTACCCCAATGATAGTGTTGAGAAAGAACTATTAGATTTTGCAACGCAAGTAACACACACAGCCCAATGCAGGTGCAATCTGATGCGAGAGAGGTAAGAAAAGTCAGTATCTCAAGACTGCAACTAAATTAAACTTCTGATGTCTCAAATACAGTTCTGGTATTTTATCTCCTTGCAGCAGAAAGTACTTTAGCCTGTAATATTAACCTCCCAGAGCTGCAACTTGTCCAAGTTAATTGGAGAATGAAATCCTTAAGCTGGAGTCACAGAAGAAAAAAAATCTCTGGCTATTTCAGTGTCAGCATTATACAACGCTATACTTTCATTAACTTTAAAGAGCAAAATAGTTGATTTTATGTCCATTTCAAACTCCACTATGTGTACTTTGGCTGCAGTAATAAACATATTAAGAAGCATTCAGTTTTCTATTGTTTTCAGGAAAATAAATTATTTGTTCTGTAGTTCTTAACAGCGCACCCCAACATCGTAACAGTGAAAGACAATGCTACGTTGCTTTTACACTTGACATACAATGACACAAATTAAACTTTTTTTTTTTTTCTACCAGTGAGGTGTTACGTAGACTACATCATCTATCACTGTATCCCCCCAGGAATCTAGCAAAGGATTTCTATCTGTATTCAAATTAAGGAAGCATTTTTTGAATCATATCCTTGTACAAATAAATAAAGTATGATTTTCCCCTTTGAGGAAATCTCCTTAGCTACTAAGGCTGACTTCACTTTAGAAACGTCCCAGATCTGTCACAAAATATATTCCAAATTAATTTAGTCCTTCCCTCACACTTTAATCGCTGATCCTCTATTGATGAGAAAACGTCGATTCACAGTTGACTCAGTAAATCCTACTTCATACCGGGATGAGTTAGTGCCAACTGCAGATTTTGAAGATGGTGTATTCTTGCACTTGATAGGTACTCCAGAGTTGAAGTCAACTTCAACATCAGCTGCAATTTTCACATATTCTCAAATATTTGTGATAAATAAGTCTCTGTTTCTAGACAAGACGTTAGCCTCCTCCTTACTTATTAATGAAGCAAATTTCCTTTCCCCCATCCCTCCCCATCAGGTCTTCAAACAGATTAGGTTTGCAACGTGGACTCAGTCCTCTGTTTCCAGTCTCAGGTGTCAATTTTACAGACACTACTGAGCGTACAGAGAGAATGGTTGGGATAAAACCAGAAAAATATTTCTTCCACTGACATGAAAAGCCATTCATTTTCAATTGACCAAGAAATCCAGTAATTTTTAAAGCTCTTGTTATGCTTACAGCCCTTTTTAATTCTGCGTGCAAGGGTCCTATTCATTAATTTTTTTTCTCATTGCATGAAGGGTTGAAAACTGTTAATAAGCAGTACAGTAAGCATCATATTCACCACTTCTGGCTTAAAGCCTTATCTGACTCTATATCGTGAAAAATTAAAAAAAGTTGGGGGGGAAAAAAAAAAAAACAACACACAGAGCTGCTCCTCTTTTTCTTATATATAGTAAGATAATTCAGAAAATATTAGAAAATTAATAACTCCAGGGAAAAAGTCATCCATGATTGATCCCAATGTATTCTTATGAAGAAACGAAGCCTGTTAGATTCCAGAGCTCAGGGCCCTAAGCGCAGAGTTCATCATTTTGCTTTTGACTTCGTTCCCTCTACACTGATTCTCACTAATGACTGTCCCAGTGTTATGCTCAACAGATGAATAGTCATCCCTGTGCCAAAATATTCCGCTGGGGATTGTGGTATATGCTACAACACTAACTTCTGCACTAACTTGCTCTCATGCATACACACTCCCAGAATGCCTCCGTCTCACATGTAGCATTCTTGAGCTTTGGTTGAAACCACATCCCTCTGAGCATCAACATAGATACAAACGTCTATAGAGACCACAGGAAGTATTACAAGATTGTTGTCTTGCCATAAGTAGGAATCATCAATATGATTTAAAAGCTACAGTTACTTTTTTTCTGCATAGGAGGACATTGCATAACTTGATACAATGCAAAGACTTGGTTGTACATAGGGAAAACTTCCTAATTGCAGAGGATGAAGTTTTTGATAGAAGACTCTAAAGTAGCTGAGAGGCTTACAGAATCCAGGCTATGCCAGAAACATCATGCTAATGGTTGGTGCATGCAATTTGTACATAGAAAAGTTGTAGGAAGGAATGTGGATTCCACCTCTATCAAGCAGCAAAGCAGCAGAAGCCTGAAACGAGAAGTGCTGGAGGGAGAAATCGCTTGTGCTTTTTAATCTCTGTGAATGCTGTGATGCAGAATAGTGTTCGTTCAAGGCAAAGGTCAAGATAATATCTCATTTTATGTCACCAGAGCATACACTGCTCTCCAGGAGAGAGCTCATATTCCAAGATACATTAACGGCAATAACACTGCCATACATGAATGAATTTGATTTTTTTTCCCCACATGAAGATATTAAAAAGGAAGAAAAACTATGAAAAAGTGAGTCCTCTGTTACAAGAATCTGATTCAATTCCAAGACGACTGTAAAATCCACCTTATATTTATCCTGATAGAGCAAAACAACTCTCTGCAGCTTCATTGGTGCAAATATCTACAGTAGTGTCAGGACAATTACACATCCATTTCACTGAACAAAATTCCTTCCTCTGTTTTCTTCTCCTCAAGTTATCCAAAAGAAAACTATCCAAGAGAAAAAAAAAGTGAAACGTGATTGAGACAAACTAGAAATACAGACTCTGGAGATGAAGTAACTGAAAAAGACGTGGCTTTGAATTACTTGTGAGGTTACGTAACAAGAAATTTATTTATTTTTATGGAATTATCATAGGTAAAGAATAAACTTGCATTAGTAACTATTCAATGTTTAAACAGAGATAAAGGAAGTATTAAAACTGTATAATGTTTGGTGGTTCTTCAAAAGTAAACTCCACCTCTATGAGGTGAGGAACAGCAAATTAAAAAATACAGGGTTTATCATCTGCATTTATGATGCTGTCAAGGTAGATCCCTTCACTAAAATCACAGCATAGGTGGATCTTTTTCCTTACAGCACAACTATTTCTTCCATTATTGACTGATTTCCTATACCATGAGCCCAGATGAGTTATGCATAGCCGACAAAGAAAAGTTTTAATTACAACTGTTCATTAGAGCTATTACTCAAACCTAATTCAGCACCAACAGCTTCTTGCAGCTGTGGAAGAATCAAGACAAACAGTAACATCAAGGAGCCAGAATCCTACACGAGTATTAAAAAATACCGTAACCTGCCTATTAGAACTTTGTCTATCTTTCTAGAATGCATCTAGTACCATATATTGAACTCAGAGCTACATCACTGGAGACAAGTGATGCTGATGCCGATGCCTCACCCATTAAGTAGCTTGCCAAAGGGAAGACCCCAACAATGCCGTCCTGGAACAGAACTGAAAAAACCAAAACAAACAGAAAAATCTGCTAGCCAAACTAACTGGCTTGCTCACATCCAAAGGCAGAAAAATCACCACATTTTAAGAGCTTAATGGTGGTAGCGTGAAGCTACAAGGATTTAAACCTACAGAATCCAAAAGAAAGCATTAACATTTAGGTGCTCATCTTTACTGAGAGTTAACCAGTGACATATTTCAAGCATCCTGCAATCCACATGAAATCCTTAACTCCTGACTTTTATCTCAAACTAGCCAGCCTCTCGCTGACGTAGACCAGCAGTCAGCCTAGCACAAGCCTGCAGTCCACATAACATCACGCCACATTGCTCAGGCACCACTTTGCATCACAGCTTCTCTTTCAGCCACTTTCCCGTTTGCTGTCACACAGGTAACTTCGAATCAAGACCACAGCAAAAACACATTGCAAGTTATAAAATCAATTCAAATAAAAACATTGCCTATAAGGGTGAGGAGCCCACCCAAAACCAGGGCCAAAGTAAACAAAGTCAGCCTTACTTCATGCTTCCTGACCCACAGCCTTCTCTTCCTGGGATCAAAGCCATTGTCTCAGCCCCAGTTCCTTCTCTTCCCTTGGCAGTGGGCCCTAATTGCTTGATAGATCCCAGCTGCTTTGATCTCCTCTCCTCTTAACTCATTCCTCCCCAGTACTGCAGCAGTAATGATCAAATGGGGAGGGTTTGTTATTCACACATCTGACAAAACTGGTTCCAAGTATCCTTTTAATAAGCAGGAGATAAATAAATGTTGTAGCAAAAGAATATAGGGAAACTTCCAGAATATTTTAATGTAATTGGACCCCTCTAAGCTCTGAGAGGTCAAAAATCTCTGAAAAGCAGCATTTTACATAAATCTGGATAGAGGGAGCACACATTGGCTTAATTCAGCAGTCAGAAGTTTCTAGAGCATCTATTTTCCCTTCTTTTTCCCCAGACTCCCTAGCATTATTATTAATAGCAGACATGCCTCATCTAGCTCACTTCTTACTTCACTGTCCCTCCTCTGGCAACTGTGAGAGAGACACAGAGAGAGGCAAAAGGCAGGGGGAGCATTTTCTTGTTTCTGTTTTCACGGCTTAACAGGTAGTTTGAGATTCAGAGCAACATAAACAGGCAAAAAAACCCCAAGAACAAATTACACATGCAAACTAACTTAGACTCTGGAACTAAGACAAGAGTTGCTGCAGTACGCGTGATGTGGAGAGGCAGAACATGATGCAAGTTACCTTCTAGCTGATTTGGATACACCAGTGGATTATTGTCCTCAGGATAAATAAGTCTGTATCGCAGTAAACATTTCCTATTTACTGCAGAGCTATGTGCTATACAGTCTTATTGACTACAGTGGGGTTACACAGAGTTGAAAAACAGCTATCGGGGCACAAGCATGGTATTAATTACACCAGCTTTTGGCAGGTCTAATTCTGCTGCTGCCTGAGAAGAATGATTTGAACAAGCCTCGTTATTACATACATGTAATAGCCTAACTGAAGTGCTTCTACACTAATGCACGCAGCACGAGCAACAAACAGGAGGAGCTGGAAGCCATTGTACAGCAGGACAGCTATGATGTAGTCGCCATCACAGAAATGTGGTGGGATGACTGGCATGACTGGAGTGCTGCATTAGATGGCTACAAATTCTTCAGAGGGGACAGGCAAGGAAAGAGAGGAGGTGGGGTGTCTCTGTATGTTAGGGGGTGTTATGAATGTCAAGAACTTCATGATGGTAACAATAGGGTTAAGTGTTTATGGGTAAGAATCACGGGGAGGGTCAACAAGGCTAATATCATGGTGGGAGTCTGTTATAGACCACCCAACCAGGATGTAGAGGTAGATGAAATATTCTACAAGCAGCTGGGAGAAGTGTCACGATCGCTGGCCCTTGTCCTGGTGGGAGACTCAACCTACCAGATATCATCTGGGAACAAAATACAGCTGAGAGGGAACAGTCTAGGAGGTTCCTGAAGCGTGCTGGGCTTAACTTCCTGACACAACAGGTGAGGGAACCGACTATGGAAGGAGCCCTGCTGGATCTGCTGTTTGTAAACAGAGAAGGACTTGTGGGGGATGTGACAGTTTGAGGCCGCCTTGGGCATAGTGACCATGAAATGATAGAGTTTTCAGTTCTCAAAGAAGCAAGGAGGGAAGGCAGCAGAACTGCCACCATGGACTTCTGGAGGGCAGACTTTGGTCTTTTCAGGAGCCTGCTTGACAGAGTCCCTTGGGAGGCAGTCCTGAAGGGTAAAGGAGTCCAGGAAGGATGGATGTTTTCCAAGAAGGAAGTCTTAAAGGCACAGGAACAGGCTGTCCCCATGTGCTGTAAAATGAGCGCTGGGGGAAAAGACTGGCCTGGCTGAACAGAGAGATATGGATACAACTCAGGGAAAAAAGGAGAGTTTATGGCCTTTGGAAGAAGGGGCAGGCCACTCAGGAAGGCTACAAAGATGTTGTAAGGCTATGTAGGGAGAAAATTAGAAAGGCCAAAGCCCAACTAGAACTTAACCTGGCTTTGGATGTTAAGAACAATAAAAAGAGTTTCTATAAATACATTAGTAACAAAAGGAGGACTCAGGAGAATCTCCATCCTTTATCAGATGAAGGCAGTAACACAGTGACAAAGGATGAGGAGAAGGCTGAGGTACTTAATGCCGCCTTTGCCTCAGTCTTTAGTAGTAGAGTCAGTTGTTCCCTGAGTACCCAGACCCCTGAGCTAGCAGATAGGGGTGGGGAGCAGAATGAAGCCCCCGTTATCCAAAGGGAGATGGTGAGGGACCTGCTCCAACACCTGGACATACACAAGTCTACGGGCCCAGATGGGATACAGCCGAGGGTACTGAGGGAGCTGGTGGAAGTGCTCACCAAGCCACTTTCCATCATTTACCAGCAGTCCTGGCAAACCAGGGAGGTCCCAGTTGACTGGCGACTAGCAAATGTGATGCCCACCCACAAGAAGGGCTGGAAGGATGATCTGGGGAACTACAGGCCTGTCAGTCTGACCTCGGTGCCTGGGAAGGTCATGGAAGAGATCATTCTGAGTGCCATTGTGCAGCCCGTGAAGGACAACCAGGCGATCAGGCCCAGTCAGCATGGGTTCATGAAAGGCAGGTCCTGCTTGACAAGCCTGATCTCCTTCTATAACAAAGTGACCCTCTTGGTGGATGAGGGAAAGGCTGTGGGTGTTGTTTACCTGGACTGTAGTAAGGCCTTTGATACAGTTTCCCACAGCATCCTCCTGGAGAAACTGGCTGCCCATGGCTTGGACGGGAGTACTCTATGCTGGGTTAAAATCTGGCTGGAGGGCTGGGCCCAGAGAGTGGTGGAGAATGCAGTTAAATCCAGTTGGTGGCCGGTCACAAGTGGTGTTCCCCAGGGCTTGGTATTGAGGACATTTCTCTTTAGTATCTTTATCAATGATCTGGACAAGGGGCTTGAGCGCACCCTCAGTCAGTTTGCAGAGGACACCAAGTTGGGTGGGAGTGTTGATCTGCCTGAGGGTAGGAAGGCTCTACAGAGGGATCTGGACAGTCTGGATCAATGGGCAAATGCCAATGGTATGAGGTTCAACAAGGCCAAGTGCCGGGTCCTGCACTTGGGTCACAACAGCCCCGTGCAGTGTTACAGGCTTGGGGAGGAGTGGCTGGAGAGCTGCCTGGTAGAAAAGGACCTGGGGGTGTTGGTTGACGGCTGGCTGAATACAAGCCAGCAGTGTGCCCAAGCGGCCAAGAAGGCCAATGGCATCCTGGCCTACATCAGGAACAGTGTGGTGAGTAGGACTAGGGAAGTGATTGTCCCCCTGTACTCAGCACTGGTGAGGCCCCACCTCAAGTGATGTGTCCAGTTTTGGGCTCCTCACTACAAAAAAGACATTGAGGTGCTGGAGCGGGTCCAGAGAAGGGCAAGGAAACTGGTGAGGGGTCTGGAGAACAAGGCTTATGAGGAGCAGCTGAGGGAGCTGGGGTTGTTTAGCCTGGAGAAAAGGAGGCTGAGGGGAGACCTCATCGCTCTCTACAACTACTTGAAAGGAGGTTGTAGTGAGATGGGGGTCAGTGTCTTCTCCCAAGTACCAGGCAATAGGACAAGAGGAAACAGCCTCAAGTTGCGCCAGGGGAGGTTTAGACTGGGTATTAGGAAAAATTTATTCACTGAAAGGGTTATTAAGCATTGGAACAGGCTGCCCAGGGAAGTGGTTGAGTCACCATCCCTGGAGGTATTTAAAAGATGGGTAGACACAGTGCTTAGAGATATGGCTTAGTGATGGCTTTTGTCAGAGTTAGGTTGATGGTTGAACTAGATGATCTGAAACCTTCGCCCTTCCAACCTAGGGCAAAGAATCAATTCTGTGATTCTGTGATTCTAAATCACTGAGTAGGTGCTCGGTGCTAGACAATGCATGCAGAAAACATGCTGGCTTTTCATCTCTCCAATTTTTATTCTATGCCATTTTTTCCTTTGAAATTTGGAAGAATAGAAACTATATTCACAAATTCCTTTCCAGGTTGAAAGGTTGAAGAGCTCCTTTTTTTATTTTTAAACATGAGATTTAATTTTTTTCAGAAAACCTGGATGAAAAGTGACAAGTATATTGAATTTCTTGAAATCATTCCCTGTTGTGGATTATTAAAAATCATGTGTCGTATTACCTCTTAAATCCAGAACTCAAGTCATGGAAACCAGATCCTCAATAAGATTTGAAATGCACATGACACGTGCAATGGCCATCAGTAACAAATACTTCCTGTAGTCTGTTATGAGACTGATATTACACTGGTGTCCTCCTGTGAGCTCTGAAGTGGAGTGTTCAGGGCAATGGAAGAATTAGACCTGCCTGTGCACAAAAGCTACCTTTCTCCAAGATTTCTTCAGTTATTCAGAGAGACCTTGGAACATCATGGGAGAGGGTTCTTGAAGGGACTAGAGGCCTACTTAGAAGTATAGAAATGGAGAAAAAGATGCAGCTGGTGAAAACTGAACTCATCTTCACTTTTTCATCAGTTCTGACATAAGAAACAGTGGATTCCAGAAACACTGATATTATTAGAATCTGTACATGCACAAAAGATCGTCAGTAGCATCAGCAGAACTCTCAGTAGGACGAGAAACAGCACAGAAGTACATGCACTTCCTTTTATACCAGGTGTTCACTTCTGGAGGCAACGCCAGAGAGGTGAGTATTTTCACTCTGAAAGATAGTTATCAAGAAATGGCAAGATTTTTAAAGGTGATAAATTTTGCATTTAAATGATATGTTCCCTCAACATATGACATATAAGAATTTGTGCTTACGAATAAGGAATCTGGTAGACCAATTCTTCCCCCTAACGTAGTAAAATGTAGTTATGGACGGTTACATACATTGCAATGGGCCAGGCTTAGAAGTTCAACTGCCTACTACAAAATTATGAATGTAACTATCTTTGGATTTTACTGGTTTTCATTTGTGGTTTATTCCTTTACTATTAATATGTCCTGATATTATGTTATCTGTTATTATAGAAGTTGGATTAAAATTATGCCTTTTTTCCCCTTTTGTTCAGGTAGCAAGTTATGGAATAACTTATGGAATCAAAACGTCTAATTTTACCCTTACACAAGGCCAACAGACTTTTATTTTCAATAGGGATTTCAAATACGTTATCTGAAATCTTGGTCTACATACTCTAGGGCAAGGAAGTTTCAGAGTAGTCAGATTTACTGGAGCAGCTCTAGTTACATTATTGTATTATGAATGTCTAGTTATACAGCTTACTACAGTAAGCATTGGTGTCAGCTGAAAAGCGGCATCTTGAACTGTAAGGTTTCATTTGAAAGTAAGGAAATGTGCATGGCAATAAGTTATTTCCTGCAGCAAGAATTCTCAGGGAAAAAAATTCAGCTATCACCACAGAATGCAAACAAGAATGAGGAACAGGTGGAAAAAAAAGCAGACAACTTACTACATGTGAAATAAGCTAAAATGACCTTGACACTTTGAGAGTATACAAGTTTAGAGACTGTTTAACTCTGCTCCAGCTGAGCTTGAGTAATGACTGCTGCAAGAGCCTGACCTCCCTGCAGCTTAAGGGTCCTGCACACTTTGGTATTTTCTCCTCCATTACATTACAGAATACAGAAAAACAAACCGAGATGAAGAAAGGCATGTACGAACAGGACTCACATCAGCATCCTGAGCAGGGAGTTACATAAAAATGAGCAGAGGAAATAATAAATGTCTTAAATCCTACTCTTTTCAAAGTTCCTCCTCTCAATAAAGATTCACCGATGAGAGTATTCTCAAGGGTGACATCTAACATGAGATTAACAGTTTCTGTACAAAATGCTTGGATATCTAGTCCCTCTCTCAAATTTGATTTTGCATTTCCTCCTCACTGAATTAAATACAACAGCAAATAACTCATAGCTATATTACGTATTTCAATGCCGTATGGCACTGGCTGCTGCTGAGTCTTTGGGAGAAAACATTGGAATGGCGGGGGGTTAGGGACAAATCATTTTGTGTTTTGTGAAACACACAAAATTGACTTTCTTTTTTTTTAAAAAACCTTAAGATTGATATGAATATGAAATAACATTATAGCGGTTAGAATTTTTATAGTCACATTATAGTTGCAATTTGAGTTTTCATAGAAAATCATAAATGAAATTATATAGCCACACCAGAAATTCATTTATAATTTAGCATAAAACCACACATGACAACTCCCAGCACAGAATCTTCAGTCCACAAAGACAGTGACAAATCGCAGTTTACAGCCTAAATCAAGAAAAGTTGCTAATTAATCTGATACATAAACAAGTATGACTGGCTTTACATGGACTAACCTCTATATTATTATAAAATTACTGGATATAACTTTTTAAGCCAAATGAAAGAATTATAGATACTTCATAGAGTAAAGGGAGATGGCTATTATAGTAACTTCTTTTATATAAGACAATACAGAACCTATCCAAATATTGTGTTACTGGAAAAGTGCACCAGGGCAAACCCTGGAGATGAAGTAATAGGGTAAGCCAGCCAAGGTTTCTCTTTCCTAGCCTTCTTTAAGTGATGTTTTTGTCACAGATGTAACTAATGACACACACTGTTGGAGTGAATGTGGAAAAAACTTCGCACAAGAAATGTTATACTTTTATTTTCCTTGCCAGGCATAAATTGATTCCATATACTGTTACCGCAAATCCTGTGAATACTCTGTTCTGTGCAGAAACATACTTTGCTGGCATAGATATTCTGTGTGCTAGTTTTCTGGCTCTACTCAATATTAAAACTACTCTTTGTTGCTTGAACTTCTATTAGAGGCATAAGGTTTATATGACTAAGATGAAGGCTTAGCTTGTACCACTATAAAAGCCTGAGAAAATAACTGCAGCTCCCTTGTAACTTTTGCCTGCTCAGTTTTTCTTTAGTTTGAAAAAGAAATGTGAACTCGGCTTTATGAACTGCCTGCCACTTTTCAAGAAACTCTCTGGAAGATACTGGTCATTTGAGGGTGCACCCATTTATTTGGAAGATATGTGAGGAATATTGAGTAGAAAGAGAAAAATGCAACAAAATAACCAAACTTGTTTCCCCTTTCAGCAAAGCTCTTATTGTTCAAAGCAGAGTTCAACATAAGTGCATGTCAGTACTCTGTTTTAATACAAAGGGATTAATGAAATCAGGGTCAAAAACTTTTACCTTGTTTTGTGGGTTTTTTTCGTTTGTGACACAAAACTGAGCTAAAATGCCTCCTTGGCTTCCCTATGTGCTCAAAGGGCACTGCAAAGCTTTGCTTTTCCCTTTCCCTTTGCCTCCAGGTCCCATAGAATTGATTCTGACCAAGTGTTAGCAGTTACGTCCAACTCCCAGAAATTTTTCCTGAACTACAGTTATTCCTGGTGATTCATATGTCTGAGAATCTTACTGAAAAATAAACTATTGGAACCTTTAAAATAATTAACTTGGCTCTTTTAACACACAGGATCTTTTGAAGAGATTGCAAGGAAGGGAGAAATGTAAGAGGAGTGGAGGGCTGGACCGCGTGCTTGTGGAATCCTGGCATTGGGAAAGCATTTGTCTTTATCTACTTACACTGGGGCCAGATGCAGAAAGCCAAGGGCAACTTACCTCCCAGATGCAATGACTAATGACATGTAAACATATCAAAGAGATCTCTAGTTTTCCAATAAAGCTGAATCCAACATAATTTTTGCTTCAGGAGAGTGAAGGGGAAATTAAAAAAAAAATAAAATAGATGTACAAAAGGCTTGCACTCTTATCTAAACTGGTCAGTACCTTCCCGATAAATCTCTTTATGTAATTTTCCTTTGACCCATTTCATGTCGATATAGGTATTCAACCTGGTCCACATAGAATAAAGTTTTAAGCAGGGTAATAATCAATAAAGATTCAAAACTCAAAAGACATGCTGCTAAGCTTGCTGCTGACTCACTCAGGGAGGTTAGCAAGCTGCTTAATCTATTCCTAGTTCTGTTTATTCACCTGGAAAATTAAGGAGCAAGTCATAATTAGTGTTTATAAAGCACTCTGAAAAAAAAAAAGTAATTACTTCCTCATTAAAAATCTGGATGATTTGTTTGACTCTGTACACCACCAGTACCCTTGTGCATCCTCCTTACTCAAGGGCTTCTTGTTAACATTTCTGGAAGACATATTGTTGCTTTACTGAACACTTTTAGTCCTCTGCTTTCTCTGAGGTTAGGTATTCATACGATTACGGAATCATGGAATAGTTTGGGTTGGAAGGGACCTTTAAAGGTCATCTAGTCCAACCTCCCCAGCAATGAGCAAGGACATCTTCAACTAGATCAGGTTGCTCAGAGCCCCATCCAGCCTGACCTTGGATGTTTCCAGGGATGGTGCACCTACCACCGTACTGGGCAACCTGTTCACCACCCTCATTGTAATAAATTTCTTCCTTCTAGCTAGTCTAAATCTTCCTTCTTTTAGTTTAAAGCCATTACCCCTTGTGCTATTGCAACAGACCCTGCTAAAAAGCTTGTCCCCATCTTTCCTGTAGGCCCCCTTTAAGTACTGGAAGGCCACAATAAGGTCTCCCTGGATCCTTCTCTTCTCCAGGCTGAACAACCCCAACTCTCTCAGCCTGTCCTCATAGCGTAGGCGCTCCAGCCCTCTGATCGTCATTGTGTCCCTCCTCTGGACTCACTCCAACAGGTCCGTGGCCTTCTTATGTTGGGGGCGCAAGAGCTGGACACAGTACTCCAGGTGGGGTCTCACCAGTGCAGAGTAGAGGGGCAGAATCACCTCCCTCCACCTGCTGGCCACGCTTCTTTTGATGCAGCCCAGGATGCGGTTGGCCTTCTGGGTTGCAAGTGCACACTGTCAGCTCATGTCCAGCTTTTCAGCCACCGGTACCCCCAAGTCCTTCTCATCAGGGCTGCTCTCAATCCCTTCATCCCCCAGCCTGTATTTGTGCATAGGATTGCCCCAACCCACATGCAGGACCTTGCACTTGACCTTGTTGGATCTCATGAGGGTCACACAGGTCCACTTCTTGAGCCTGTCCAGGTTCCTCTGGATGGCATCCCTTCCCTCCAGTGTGTCGATCGCACCACTCAGCTTGGTGTTGTCCACAAACTTGTGGAGAGTGCACTTGATCCCACAGTCTAAATCATTGATGAAGATATTGAACAGCACCAGTCCCAATACGGATCCCTCAGGGACGCCACTTGTCACCATCTGGACATTGACTCGTTGACCACCACCCTCTGGATGTAACTATCCAACCAGTTTCTCATCCACTGAACAGTCCACCCATCAAATCTGTATCTATCCAATTTAGAGAGAAGGCTGTTGTGGGGGACCTTGTCAAAAGCCTTACAGATGTTCAGATATATGACATCCATAGCTCATCCCACTGATGTAGTCGCTCCATCATAAAAAATCACTAGGTTGGTCAGGCAGGACTTGCCCTTGGTGAAGCCATGCTGTCTGCGTCGAATAACCTCCCTGTTGTCTATGTACCTTAGCATAGCTTCTAGGAGGATCTGTTCCATGATCTTCCCAGGCACAGAGGTGAGGCTGACAGGGCGGTAGTTCACAGGGTCCTCCTTTCTGCCCTTTTTAAAAATGGGTGCGATGTTTCCCTTTTTCCAGTCGCCAGGAACATCACCTGACTGCCATGACTTTTCAAGTATCATGGAGAGTGGCTTGGCAACTACATCAGCCAGTTCCCTCAGGACTCTGGGATGCATCTCATCAGGTCCCATAGACTTCTGTATGTTCAGGTTTCTCAGGTGGTCACAAGCCTGATCTCTTACAGTGGGAGGGACTTTTCTCCCCCAGACCCTGCCTTGCAGTCTATCCACTCAAGAGGTGTGGGCAGAGAGGTTGGCAGTGAAGACTGAGGCAAACAAGATGTCGAGTACCTCAGCTTTATTCTCCATGCTATATTGTATACTAGCCTGTAAAAACTGAAAATGAAGGTGAGAACCTGCATTATTCCTTCAAGTGCTGAAGTCTACATATCGGCATGTTCAGAGGGAAAAAAAAGAATCTGCACTCAAGTCATGTGCAAAACAGGCATTTCTTGAGGAGAAAAGAAAGTTGGATTAAGTGATATGAAGTGAAAATGCTGATAGCATGGTGTTTTCGACTCCTTGAGAACTTGCTTGCATTCCTCCAGGCAGGAACTGGCAACTGATTTAGAGATTATTAGCTTGAATCAATAGCTCTCAAGTTTCTGAAAAAGTCAGGTTTGGTAATAACAGAAAAAGCTGAGTTGCAGTGAGGTCTTTACTGAGAATAACTCCTTTTCTTATCTCCTAATACGAACGCTATCCTCTTTCAAAATCTCGATATGAGTTCCCACTGGCTGGACATGTGAGTTTGCTATGTATAGAAGCCAGTACAATAGCCAAGTGCTTTCTTAATCAATAGCTTTCAGCTCCTGCATTTCTGGTAGCACACACTGAGGGGAATGAGTTCCCTGTTTGTTACAGTCATTGGAATTGCATCCCCTGTCCTAGATTTGCATTACCTATGCTAGTTCTCCCCATTCCCCAGAAGCTTAAGCAAATCTGTCCTCAGATCTCCTTAACTGCAGTATTTCTAGGAGTACGTATTGGTTGAACACAAAAGGAAAATAGATTAATGAGGTTTGTCTTTCATTAGTTACTTGGAGAATATCTCTCTGTTTGTATGTGTGCATTCAGATAGACAAATGTATAAAAAAAACAGACCAACGTCTACTTCTCTGCTTCCTTTGCTTCAATACTCACGAGCCTTCTTTTGGCTGTGGTTGGGTACTTGAACTTTTTGCACATACTCTGAACTGAGTTTCTTTTTCTCTCTATCTTTCTGACCTTTGGGGTCAGTGCTCTTCCGCACTCCCAGCCACTGTGAGCTCTCCATCTGAGCCTTTGTGGCCTAGCAATTAGACATTATGTCTTTGTTTCCCCACTAGGGAAATTCCATCACTCCAAGTCCTGGCTCTGGGGGAAGACTAAGACTTCCTCTTTTTTCTTCTTTTTTTTTCCTTGTTCTTGTCTTATGCACATTTATTCACTGTTAAGAACTAACTGGTTCAGTGATGTACCTGAAGAACTCTGCCCTGCTCCTTAACTCCGAGGGCGTGTGAACACTAAAAGGCAGCAGGCATGCTCACACACACGCGGGGAATCTTCCATACTGTTTCTGTTTTGTTTCCATCTTAACAGAAAACTCAATTACAAACAGTAATAACTAAGCTAAACCATCTTCTCTTGCCAATGCAGTGAGTCACCAGGACTTTCCATAATAATAAGATGAATAAGCACATTTTTTTAGACTTTTACAGCCGACTATACTTCACAGAAAAGGGGAGCTTTGACACTACTTCTGAACCTATGGTCTTCTGCTCCCAGTAAAATATGGGTTTACATCAAACTTTTTGCCCTGTGGATGATAAAGGAATTATGCACTTTCCAATCAAAACCGAATATTGTACATCTTGGTCTTACGAGTCAACACAGCTTTTTAACTAAGCTGTCCTGTAAGCAAGATAGCATCTGCAAGATGAAAATGACAAACAGCTGTATCACAGAGCTTTGCAAAATAAAACCTTGTTTACACACAGGATTATTCCAAAAACTACACCACCCTCCTGAAAATGAAAGGCTACCACCTTTTTCATTAATTTTTATGTTGGTTTAAAACAAAGTGTGGTACACGGTCCAAATGATCTGTCACTGGGATAGACACAGCATGCAGCGAAAGCCCACAGTACTGCAGAAATCCAGAAGTTCTCTTTCTGGCAGGACTTTACAGGGATTTCAGTGTACTATGTCATATCACTGGAAAAATTGACAAGTGGAAATCTTAAGTTTGCTTGAAGGAGGTTTTCTCAGTGTAACTGTGGACTTAGGATATCTCTGCTTTTCATAATATAGTATTTGACACAAATTGTGAGATGATCGTGCTTAGTAACACAGTTCAAGCACTTCAGACGAATGCAGTTTTTATAACAAACAGAAGAAAGCAAGACATCTATTTAAGGATTTAAATAATATAACAATTTTTTTTTTGAACTTTACATCAACCTTCTGTAAATCAACAAGGAATCAGTGAAATTAAAGTCCCAGCACAACATACTCTTCACTACCAAGGGCAATGAGCAAAGAACTCTTTGTATGTGGTGTTGTTAAAGAGTAGTGCAGCCGTGAAAGGAAATACTACGTCACTGCAATACAGAAACTGATATTTCATATGGATTTGAGTGCTAGGCTTGCTTTCAAACCTTTTCAAATTTGAAATGCAGCTTGAGAAATTACCAAAGTCCATGGGAGAGAGGCAGAGCCCCTGCTAGGATTAATCAGTGATGCTGACTGATTTCTAAGGGATCAAATGATAACTAGACATCCTAGAAATATCTTATGACTGATGATTTCATTACATACCATATTGAGAAGTTGGTCATTTCAAAATGTATATATGAGTATGTCACGTAGGCCAGCTATCACAAACTACCTGTTATTTTCTGCTCATATTCCTATGTTTTACATTCACAGTGTGTTACTGTCTGGGGTACTCCAAATTTTCTAAGTCAATATCATTTTTGTCCCTCAATGTTAAGATGCTGCTAACTTCCAGTTTCAGATAATGTATGAAGCTGTTAATGGAGGCATAATATTAACTGCTTTTTTTCTCCTGAATATTCACTCTATTACTTCCAAACACACATTCTATTTTTGTCCTATTTATTATTATGTCTTTCTTTTGTGATATTTATAATCCAGACAAGTTAGACTGTGAGTAGAATTTAAAAAGGTACAGTATCAAATCGACTTCAAAATAATTAACTCTGTAATGTATTCCATAGAGCTATACTTTGCCTATAATAAGCATACATAAATTCATTTTGATGTATCATGCTCAGCACAGAGGTAAGTGGGCATGTAATTAGCTCATTTATTTAATGTTTCTTCATCTAGTAATACTGTAAATTTTTACGTGTTTTAAAAGCAATCAAGTTATTCCAGCACAATTTAATTTAAGCCTAGCATATGATTTACTTCACCAGATCTTGTGATTCTGTGAAGGCGTAGAAATTCTTCCTACCCCTCCGCCTCAGCCTCCCTAACATCTGCCCCATTTCAGCAGAAAAGGTGGCTTCAGGAAAAAAGCCACTCGGCATACTACTTTCAAAGTGAGACTAAGAAAAGCCCTGGAATGTTCACATGCGTGATTAACCCTTTGCTGTATTATCTGATTTAAAAGACTCTACCATGCTTCCTTTTGCAAATCTCTTTTTAAGCTGAGAAACAAGCGGGAGCCTTCTGCTAACTTCATTGGGTTTTGGATTAAATCTTGCAATGACACCAAAACACATATTCATTTCTAAGCTTTCATGCAGATTTGTTTTCTCCAGGATGACCTGTTCTCTTCTTCCACAAGAGATTTGTTTCTTCAGTTGTTCCTGTTTCATTTTACTCTGCTGTACTATAGAACATCACTGTCCCATGAGCAAAAGGGAATTATTTTCTGATTCGAGACCCAGACCCTGGACCCAATGGCCTAGATATGGGAGGGAGGAGGAAAGAAAAGACAACGCATTTCAGAGGCACTTGAAAATATGAAGTCTGTACACGCTGAAACTACATTTGGCCTTTGTTGGTCCTAATCACAAAAAACAAATAATTAAAAAAAAAATTTCCGTTTGCTCCATACCAAATCTGCTCCTGAGAGTTCAGATTTTCATAGGTAGAGTTAGTATTTTGGCCAAAGTCACCTTGGATATGTGTTGAGTATTAAAATGGAACATAAAGCCAAAGTACAGAAACTAGTTGTATTCCCACTCTCTCCAAATGGATATTGCAAATGTATCTGCACCTGCCTGATTTGGCTGGATAGCTGTGTACTTCTTATGAAATGCAGAATGACCAGTCTGCCTTGAAGACCAGAGATCCTTCAGAGTCATCTTGGCTGGTTGCTTTTTTGTGCCCAATGAACTTGTCAGGTTGCAGAAAATACCGTCACACATAATCCTCAGCACATGAATGGAGTACGTGCACTTCAGAAATCTATTTAAGCCATTGTGCCTATCCTGTTCAGGAAACTCTAGTATGTCCCCAGGAATATGAAGTTGCATGGAAGGACTCTTCCTTTATGGTGTGGCAGAGACCTTAGCTACATATTCCAGAGGAGTTCAGCAGGAATGTTTAAGAGAAAAGGACCAGACAACATTAATCAGCTGGCAGAACTAAGCTCTCACAAATATGAAAAATACAAATAATAAAAAATACTGCTGCATACATTTGCATTGTTTGCGAAAACATGTGTCTTACATGGCACACACTATCCGCCTTAGACAGAAATGTCAATGTTATTTTAGTTACTGCCTGCAGAAATCAGCTTTATCCAAAATGTAGTTGAAGACAAGGCATCAAGACTGGTCAACGATGTCATGTTGTGTTGTGTCTTTAAAAAAATACATGCAAAATCATCTCTGTTGGTATGCAAAACAATATATTGGCGGTGATGTTTCATATTATATTCTGTTCCTATAACAGACGTCTGCTCAAGAATCCTTTCTTTTCCAGTGAGGTGTACAAAGGTTGTCTTTCTTATTACAGTTTCAAAATGAAACTTCAAGAGGCTAGAAATCTCATCATTTATTTTTCTGCTGCTAGCCTACTTTTCATTCCTATATTGCTATAAAAAACTGCTATGAACATGGCACAATTTTTTTTTCTCCCCCCTCCCCCCAAGGACTCTTGCATCATTTTGTGTTCTGTGAAATCCGTAAGGAAAATCTGATTTGTTTGTTTGTGCTTGCTTCACCCTCCCTGGCAGAAGCTGTATGGCATCTAGTGAATGAAGCATAAGATTACCGATCTCCTGGATCAAAACCAGAAAGGATGGTGTCAGTTAAGGCAGTACAAGGCTGCCCTGAAAGATAATATAAAACTCCCTGTCACTGAATGGTTAGCACCTGTGGCTGATCCTCTAGTCATCTTATCCCAGGTGTCCAATTTGGGCATGAGCGTATCAACTGTGCAGAAGTGCAGGCAAGCCACAGCTGAACCTACTGTTGCTGAAAGCTATACTTTGAAAACACAAATCCATGCATCCAGTAATGAAAAAGCCTCTTACTTCCAAAATATGTTCAGTTTCAGGAGTACTGTACTTACAGTTTCACAGAAGGAAGGCATAATGTACTACATTATAGAACTCCTTTTCACACAGTGTTTTCGGTTTTCGTGACATAAACCCTCTATGTTCAGCAGTCACACATATTAGAACTTGGCCAGGCACTCAGTTGTTTGAGAATTATACCCATTTTGTTCTTGCGGATTTACTTGAGCAACACAAGTCTTCTTGGTTGGCTTAGTGCAGGTTTCTGAGAAATTCTCTGTGTGTTGAATTCATTGGACGTCATGAAATATTTTTTTCTGGGGGAAAACCCCCAGCTTTCAGGCATTAAGATTCTATTCTATTCTATTCTATTCAACATGCACAGATATATTTAGGACAAAGGCTATTTAATTTCTTTGAATATGAAGGCTTGATCTTTTTTCAGCCACAAACTTAATCTTGCTTTCTAATTTTTCCACTGAAGTGAACATTATCTTTTTGCTGGTTCTTTTAAGTTTGAATTCCACTTTGAAATGCCATCTAGTATAGTCTGGTTTTTACTCTCAGAGTCAAGGCTTGGTCTTCTCATTAGAGGATAAAAGACAACAATTAATTCCCAAGTGGGTAGTCACAAAATCAGGAGTCCCAGGACTGGTTTTCAGATCAAAGGAAGTGCAACTCTGTTATCATCTACCTCTGCTACCAAACTACTTGCCTGAATGAAGACAACTTTTCAATTTAGCCACAAGTTTGCAACAAAACCTGATCCTTACAGCAGGATCTAATGTGGTCTGATTATTCTATATAGATTCTCTAGTTCTAGAATAGATGTCTTAAAGATTTGTTTTTCCAGCTTTTCCAGTCTTTTTTCCACATTTTGCAAGTAAGTTGTAAAGCCTTCCAATCCTTACTTTTATCTCAGCTGAACACTCCAACTTTCCACGTTTTCTTTGAAATTGAGTAAGTTAGTTGATGACATTTCTATCTTTTCCATCATATATATGATTGCAATAAGGCTTACAGCAAAAAAAAAGTAATTATATTATGAATGGGTTAGAGAGATAGCATTCACATGCCAAATACTAATGTCTTCCTTTAAGTAAATAAAATATAAAATAAAAATTCTATAGAGCAACTTCCATTGGACATTCATTTACCCTACCTTGCTTCTCTGAATTTAAGTTCCAAACTGTAGAATATCTCTTAGTCTCTTAACCATCCAAAACGTAACTTCTGTTCCTACTTTCATGCTTCCTCTTCATTCAGTACCCTCATGTGGATTCAGTGGGTTCCCCAAAACTAATTTACAGTAAACTGTTCTTAGGAAGCTTAAACCTAGCTCTCCCCTCTTTACCTTCTTAATGTACACAATTGTCAGCTGTAGGCAACAGAATGACCAAATTTACGAATAATATCATAGTAAGCAACTAGAATGAACAATTCCTCCACATTCCTAATAGGCACATTTGGGCTTATCCTCCCCTTTCCACTTGTACCTGATTGTGAGCTATTCAGATGCTAACACACAGCTGCCCAGTCTCCAACTCAATTTAGTGGAAGTGATGCAAAATGCCTGCAGAAATGATGCACAAAAATTGTTCCAGTTTCTCCACTTTGAATATGCACTTGAATGAGCATATTCATATAAAGTGATCCTATTGCTCCCTGTTCAAATATATGTGACAAACTTATTATTTTTAAAACGGCATCATAACTGGACGTTCTTTGGGTTCCTTCCAATTAGTTGAAGCTTTTGTCAATGCATGCCAATTATTAATCAGGTTTTTGCGTCATTTAGGTGAACAAGAAAGTCTACCTCAGCAGATGAGAACAAAGTTCTCAAGGACATGCCAAAGAACTGCTTCTGATTTATAAAAGGAAGGAGGGTTTTATGAAAATTAACTTTCAGATATACTTGATAATGTATAAAAACACACCAGTTTTAATTCATGTCAGCAATTTTTGACTGATACTTCAGAACAGTTATTTTGACATATTTTTGACATATTAACTCAGCATATTCTGATGCATTCTGAAAAATAACATTTTTGTTTGTCTTCTTGAGAAAGCCTGAGCAAGAATAACAATAGAAAAGTGAACATGATTTTTTTTAGTTGCCGAATGGAAGTTAAAACTTTCCATAGAGATTCTTTGAATGTTTGAATTTAGAATTAGATAGATAAACTGCTCTTAAACTAGTGATTATACACCTTGTCTTAAATATGGAAAAGCAAATAAAATGCGATTGGCTTATTTTAGGCCGATATTATATATTTCTAGAGATATTTCACAAAGTTCTTGGACTGAACAGGTTCTTAAACTGATACTTTAAACCCCACTAATTTTCATTCATCAGGATTTTTTTCACATGCAAATGCTTTATACCAGCCTAACCATAAAGATGCAGCTTAAAGTAATAAAAGTTAGCTTCTACTTAAATTGAATATTAACATGCACATGTTTTTTATGCCCAAATCAACATCTAGACTTACCTGATCATTCTGTTGAATAAACGGTGCTATGAATCAAGCTGCTAAAACTGCAGTGGTTGACTTGATTTTCTTGAAGTCTAGAGTAGGGTATTTCTGGTCTATACAAAAACTGCAATCTGTCCTGTAATAAAAAAAAAAGGTAAGGAGTGAACATGGTATTGGCCTTTGATTTCTTATCACACTGAGCACAAAACTATGGTGGCATCAGAAACAGTTCAGGGGAAGGAAGAGAATAGATATTTAAATAAGAAGGGAGTCTTGAACTTACAGTTAAGATGGTGACACTACAGAAACAGAAAATTGACTGAGCAAAGAAAACACTAGTTCTAAACACAGTGCTACCTTTCTAAAATCCAGAAAAATATGTTTTACTATTCTAAGAGTGATAGCTAGTTGAAAAATCTTATAATGAAAGAAATTAGCTGCCATAGCAACAGGACTACAATTAAATACAAATTTATTTTAGTGATGGAAATTCTTTAACAATCCATCAGTGATGAGTAATCTACGCTTGATTTTCCTGATATTCATCAATAAAAAAAGATTTCCTTTCCAGTCTGACAATAGTCAAGTAATACTGTGCTCTTTAACTTGCTGAATAAAACATCTTGGAATAAAAATGAAGTTGATTTAACAATACAAATAAAGTTTATCTATGTCACTTGGAAAGGTTTTGATTTGACAGTATAGTGAGACTGCCTTCTCAGTGAGATAGGTTCTACCAACCTCTTTTCAAATCCATTTTTACAGTTCTTTATCTTTCTGGAAACCCTGTGGTGTTGTTACAGAAAACTTTTTTAACTCCAGTTACCCATGACCCTTCTGCTTCCCTTAAGAATCATACACAAACTTTATACTTTTTTTCCACTCAAGCACTCCAGAGGTAACCAGGGTCTGCCCAGCTTTTGAGACAGCGGATCAGAAGCAAGCCTACACGTGCCTGTTCAAATCTCTGTTGAATCGGTGGTAACTTTCAGGATCACAATGCCCTGGTGCAGGAGTGCAATTCAATGCCTGATGCTGAAGAGCACATGATGGTGAGAGGGGTAAGGCACGGAATATTAAGCATGAGATTTGGGAATGCTGCCTTAGAATTAGATCCCTACTGAGAGAATTCATAGGTTAAAAAAAAAAAAAAAACCACCCAAAACCCAAAGCAAAACAAAAACCCCAAAATCAGCTAATATCAACCATGCAGCACAGCATGAATGGAGAGGTACCCATGTAGGTTCCCAAACACGGCTTCTTTGAAGAAAGGTGATGCAAAACTAAAAATAGGTGCTTCTCAGCAAAGATAATTAGCTTTAAAGCAGCAACACAACCATGCATCTTGAGCATTTTTACTCATCTTCAACCTGGAGATCTCAGCCCAGCGTTCTCTTGTGAAGAGAGCCCATGAATACACAGCACACGGATTCAACATGGAGCCGATGGAGTCAGGGCGTCAGGGGAGGCGGTGGGGGGGAAGTAGCTAAAGCTAATATTGAACTGTTCTCACGTCCACCTGATTCTCTCTGTCTCACAACTGAAATGTAATTTAGACAGTTCAAAAGCCGGGGCCATATTTGCATGTGCAAGTGGACTACAGTGCCACTCCAAACATCTGCACTGTGGTAATGCAAAAGCTGTGCTCTTAGCATGTTCCTCCAGCCTTCTTCCTTGGCTCCACTCTCCGTTGGTGTGCCAGAGCCTAGAAGGGGTTCTCCAGGGAGTAGCCTGCAGCTGTCTTGCAGAGATCCTACGCCAAGGCAATTTTCTTCCAACAGGAAACAGGCTTTGAGAATACCTTATGCCTCTTCAGCCTTCTACTCAGTAGAAAGATACTGGAACAGACTTGGGGATATTACTCAGCCACTCTACTGGCACCGTTTCCCTTAAAACTATACTAAACATTTTAGCCCTGACTTGGAAAGGTGATTGATATATACTGAACTGCCAATGCTATTTCCTCTGCAATTTTCTCTCTAAATGTCCTTTCCAGGCATTGGCTCTTGCTATAGGTTGACAGATTGGAAGAGATTATAGCATTGAGTATAGAGACCAAAGGATATCCTAGATGAATGACATCCTATATGCAGTGTACCTATATATAACTATCAAATTAATTGCTGGAAAGTGGATGTTTTGACTTTATTTCTGCTGCAACAATGGTTATATACAGACTAATAGTGGAGAAAGAACATAGTATAAATCACAGATTTCTTGAACAACTTCCCTAATGTTTTTTCTATTTTCTCTTTCACGTTAAGACAAAATACGGCAGAGTAAATCAGTTATCAAGAGGCTTAAAAGCTATCAATGTTATGATTAGACTAGAGTGCAAAGTAATTGGTGTGCCCATACCACACAATGGAGTGTTTATACAGAGACCCCTGAGTAGGGACAACCAAGCTAATGTGCCATTTTGTTACTTCATTAAAATATCAATGATCTTGCCTAATGGAATATCTTTAGAGGTATGTCTTTCTTTTAAAAATAGACTGATTCTTGTTCTTGGTTTGATAGGAAGTGTGAAGTGATTATCTTGGCTTTTCCCTCTCCTCCACAACTTTATCTCTGTTTTACCTCTTGCAGCACCCAAGACCATTCCCTAATTTCTTAAACTGCTATAGTTGCTAAATTGAAGAAAGCATACATCATTTGCACATTCTTAACTGGATATATTTCATGTTATTTAGAAAGTAACAAAAGTATAGGCACCTTTTTATAAAGCAAATAAACAAACAAACAAAAAAATCAAAGTACTTTTTTCTAGAGTTACTGACACTGACTTACCCATTTTGAATTCCTATGAAATAAGTATCGGAGATTGGACTTCATTATGTTTTGCCACAATTATACACCCGCCTTTTCACTGTGTTTCTCAAAGACTCCTGTTCTGGTGTACTTTTTCTGAAAACAGAATAAAATATTTCCTCTCAATTCCAGACTTCCCAAGTAAGTTTCTCCAGGGCCTTAAACCTCTCTAGGAAATGAAGCATCCGCATACTTCCGTTGAGCAGCAGTAGCAGGGCACAAAATGTCCATGTTTCAGCAGAGCAGCAAGTCACCTGAATACACCCCTGCCCCTGAAGCCAGGTGTTTTCAATGATATCGGAGGCATTTGGTAGAAAATCCACTAATTAATCTGATTTGTAATAATGGTCTTGTTCCCTTTTAATCTAATGCTTGTAAAAAACTCTACCTTTTTCTACTTTAATATTAGTATTAGTTTCAAGGAAAGACAATTAACTAGCTATTCACGGTCTTCAAATGATACCCCTGTGAGGGATTCCTCTGCATATCCCACGCGCGAGGGCTAGGAATAACAGAAGCATTTCAGCGTATGTACTTTCGAGAGTGGCTTTCCACATTTTTCGTGCTGATAATCCAAGACAAATATCACGTGGCTTTTAAGAGTGATTTATTTTTTCCCTCTGTGTCACCGTCGTAGGTATTACTCAGGAAAGTAGAAGCAAAACTCTGCTAGGCAGTTCATCTTGCACGTGTCCCCGTTCTATAGCATTTCCTTCCAAGAGAGGAAACATTATGAGTGTATGGCTTTTGCTTTGAGTTCAGGATGAAATGTTATGATGCAGCTCTTCTGGAAATCTATTCAGGGCAGACAAGCTGGGCTAAAAAAGGTTAGGAAATATGTTTTTCCTGTCTGAAGAAAATGAACCAAACAGTGTCCTCCCGAATAGTACGTTTGGAGGCTGGAACTAGAAGTATTGTTGAATGGGATACACTGTGAGTAGCAATATTTAGTCCTTCTGTTTATTTTTGGATATTGGTCACCGATAACAATAGACCGAGAGCTCAAACTTGATGCTGCAGGTTGCCAAGTAGTACTCTGCAGTGCCACTAGGCTCTGATGGTTTTTGCATTACTCTCAAAAGCACTGCTGGGAGAGACACCGCACTGCTGGCTAGCAGTGTGATTTCTGGAAATACTGGTTCAGAAAGGGAGCAAGTTGCAAAATGCCTCCAAGCATGCCAGCACTGTAAAGTATTTGATTTACCTCCTTCTTCAGATCCCCCATTCCCCCCTTAAATCCTATTTGAACTCTAATAACAGGAGCGTACACACTTCACGTGGGTATCTGAATTAATTTCCAGCTGCTCCTAGCACATGCTTTCTATGCAACAATCCCAGATGCCAAAATAATCTGGGGGCAGGGACATAACACTACTACCGTTTTTGAGGTCTCTTCCCTTTTCACCATGTTCCTCCCTAACAAACAGAGAACTAGCCACTCATTTTCAGGGAACACGGCCCCTGAACCTTTTGTGGAAAGCACTAAAGATAAAAATGCTTTGGCCACAGCAGAGAGAGGAGTGCGGGAGCCAGTCTTGTGCTGCCGCACCACGGCGTGCTGTGGCTACCCAGATTTCTCCCTGTGCTATCTTCCTCCTCTTAGAATTTGTACGGAAATATCTGATTAGCACAGCACTCTCAGCATGGTCTGGGGAGAATAAATGTTGATTCCCTCGTTTTGACGTGAGCCTCAAACTAGCAGGGCTTCTCACCAGCTTACCCAGGTAGGAAAACTGTTGTTTATCCCCAGCATCCTGAGCTGCTTCTTGTGGGTTTATTCTGCCTGTACCCTCTGACAGAGCAGCCTCTTTAAGTTCCGTGGAGATACTGTGCAGCCTCGGAGCTGGGCAGGGGTTTCCAACCCCCCTGGGCAGTTCCAGATTTTGGTGGAAGAGCCGGGGAAAGCTGTGGGGTGGCAGCGCTGCCAGCACCAGTGCTCCCACCCAGGTCTGATGCTGGATGCAAGGCAGTAGCCTCCACACATGAGAGCAGCTTCCCACTCTGCAGTGGCCAGCATAAGGCAGCACGTCATTTTAAGACACCAGATGCTGATTTTTAAGACTTATTATCTGACCATCAATCTCACCTACCGGTTGTTGTTTTTTTTCTCCTTCATCTGTTTTGGTCGCATAATGATGCTATTTACACAGATTTAAAACCAAGGTCAGTTGTTCTCAGTTATTCAGGCAACGGAACAATGAGATTAATTCACAAGACAAAAAGAGGATCCCGTTCACCTCCTGCAGGCTGTGAGCAACCCTTGCACCAGGCAGCAGCAATGGAGCTCAAATTTAGAGGGGTCATTAATAAAATAACAGCATGAACACGGCACTCACAAGCTTGGGAGCTCTTGCCTCCTTCAAACAGCAGCAATGCGCACGCGGGAGGGCAGCTCACCAGTGGCAGGGACAACGCTGCCTCCAGCCAGAGCTGCTGCCCCGTGCCCCAGCTCCCCGCTGCAATCCCCCAGCAGAGCCCTCTGCGGTAACTCATACTGAAATCCCTGAAGTTTCAGGCTTTACCCTGTTGTAGAGGACATGCTGGTGCGGGTAGTGGTGTTTGCTTTCCAAGAACAGAAAAAAACTTCAATGGCCCTGGGAACATCCCATGTAAAAGATGCTGCGATTTTATATGATACAATGAAGGGCAATTTATTACTTTGTGAAACGTAACATTGCCTTTTTGTCTGACAGTGTTCTCGTTGCATCAATGGTGGGTCATTTCATAGAGCATTTTATGGTGACTGTAGAGCTCTTGCTGCTTAAGGCAGACACCGTTCCTGCCCTCTCTTGCCTTTTCAGTTTTTCCAACACTTTTATGGAGGAAGGTAAAAGGATAGTGAAGAGTAGTGAAGAGCAGAAACACCATTTCTGCCCATCCTGTCAATTCAAGCCACGTCATTTTCAAAATCTCAGTATTTTCACTCTGTTAAAACTGCTTTTCCTTTTTCTTTTTTTTTCCTGTTAGAGTTTTATCTTCATAAATTCAGAGATATGTTTTTAATCTCTGTAATTAACTTTACATGTTTTCCACCCATGCAGTTCTGCATAGTTGAAATGCATAAAAACTTCAAGCCATAGCTTGTGTGAAAATTATTCCTTACCTGCGTCTTAATTTCTGAGGAATTTGGGATTCCTCCTCCAACCGTTATTGACATCAAGTGAGGGAGCAAAGGCCCTGAGAATGAGAAAAAGGTATTCCTTCCAGGAAACATTCAGCATTTCAGATCAACACAGAACTCTAAAACAAGTTCTGCAGATACTGGCATCAAAGTGGAAGTGTGGATGAACACCACCATAAAGAATTAATTCCTCTGGGCGTCCACAAAATACCCTTGTGCAAAGCAGCAATTTTGTGTGGTGACAAGGAAGATGTGAAGAAACAGGGCAGAGATAAACATAAGACAATTTTTTAATGGTAGAAGAAGAGTATAAAAAAGTTCTGTTGGCTGAACCTAGGGCTCCAACTACCAGCATTTCTCCTTTCTGGAATGTATCTACTGTCATGGGAAGAAATAGGGGAAGGAGTGGAAGCAGGGTTGTAAATGACCGCCAAAGCCTGGCTTGAAGGCCACTGCAGTAAACAGAAAGATGAAGTGCCACTGCCTCAGCAGGTGTCTACTCAAAACTGGATCTGAAAATCCTCATTGCTTGGGGTCAGATCCATGATGTATAAACTGAAGCGGTAAATGCAACTTGAAACCACCTCACCCAAACAATCACAAGGACCTAGCTATGTTATACTTTGTAGAGAAAATAGAAATGATACAAACAAACAGCGTGTTAGCCTCAGTCATTTCTTCATTTTAGCCTGACTTGAGGGAAGTGCACACAATCCAAAACCAAACCAAAATCTTGCATTTATTTTCTATTCCAGGCTTAACGTTCTTTCTTAAAAAACAAGACAAAGTAAATTTATTTCAATTGCTAACCTTACATACAATAGAAGGGTATACATTTGTCAATAAAGCCTGTCACAATTATAACCCCATTTTAAAATTTTACTAAGGGAATAAAGCTCATAACAGGGTTTCTAGCCGGAAATCTTAGAGCTCCTGGTTAGACTGAGATTATGTCCTAGAGTAAAGGTATATGGTGCACATTCCTTGTGGTAAGCTCAGTGTTGTGAAAGGCTGCCAACCTGTTTTGGAAATGGTCTGGCAAATCCATTCTTCTCTTCGGGATTTAGAACAATTTACTCCACTTTTGCTTTTTTTTTTTTTTTCCCAATCGTTGTTCTGCATTGTATGAATGCCAGATATGAATGTTGTCTGAAAGGTTAATCTAACTTTACTTGATCCATGTTTTTCTTGAGGTTGCCTTCCTTTCCATCTGTTTTGGACAGCTAGCAGACATGAGCAAGCAAATACTTCTGCTTGTGGAAAAGTTACTTTTATGGGTACTTATAACTTACAGTCTCAGATACAGTGAGTCAAGCGTTCAAGACATGGTAGCGCAATATAACCGATCTGGTTCTGGGACAAACTTTCCTCATTTTCCCCTGTCTGTTCTGTCTCCTGTAACAAAGAAGTCATTAAGATGGACTGATAATGACTGAATACAGTGGTGGGCTACCTTCTGCATTTAGGAATTGAGTCCCATTGAATTTTTGCCCTTTCTGTTACAAAATCTTTATTTATAAACACAAGTACAGCATCAAAAGAAAGAAGAAAGAATTTCCCAAACCACTCCCAAAACTCAAGGCCTGACATTAAGCCTCCCTACTGGGTAATAGGAAGCGTCACTTCAAATCCCCATATTGGGAGGAGAATTTATGAATAGCTTCATAAGATAGTTTGAGGATGAGAGAAAAACTTTTAGTTATTTAAACCAGATGAAATCTGAAAAATTTGCTCAACTGTAGCTGCATAGTTTATGCCAGTTTTTCTTACCCACATGGACTAGGAAGGAGAAAATAAATACCAGTTGTTATTCATTATATACCTTGGATATTTTAGTACTTGTTTACTTGTAACTTCAGAGCTGATCAGGATGCACGTTTGCTCTGACAGGCGTGCTGCTTTCTCCTTTTGTCAGCAGAGCTACTAGAAATATCTTTTTAATTTTGCCACCTGTGCAAACCTTACCATGGATGTAAAAAGAAAAAAAATTACACAAGAACATTTTTAGTGCTTTATTAGGCCCACTGAACCAAAAGGCTGTTCTTGGTGTGGAACAAGGGCAAGTTCACCAAGGGAAGCCCCCTTGGAGCTCAGAAGCATGAACAAAGAGAACAGAGGAGAGCTGATGTGTGGGATTAGGGCCCAAGTCTGCAGTGGCACACTGTATTTCAGTTGAGTAATTGCTGAAAGCAGGAGAATATGGACCGAGTGAACATCTACAGGTCAAATCATTCGCTTTTGAACTCTATGAAAAACCTTAACTTGACTTGCATCCATTTACTTGCCTAATTTTGGAATATTGGGCCAGATCCAGCTGAGATCTTGGCACATCACATCATGCTGCCGGGATGTAATAAATAATAAGGATGCAAGTCCTGAGGAAAAGTTTTTCTTACCATGCTCTGTATATGCAAAAAAGCAGAACTGGGGGCCAAACTTATGGAAAAAATACATCTCTCTTTTGCTTCCAAACTCCTGCTTCCTTTTGCTGCCCTTACTAATGGTTAAAACTTTCAACTTCAGATAACTGTTAATCTATGAAACCTTTCTGTCAGGTTTTTCCTATTTTTTAGGTATTCTTGAAGTTTTCTTTCTACATTTGCTCAGATTTGCTTCAAACAGTGCCGTGGGGGAGAGATATGTTCAAAGCAAAGCTCAAGAAAGAAAAGCCCATTTTATGAGAAGTGCTGGCTTTCAAAGAACTGCATGGCTTAAAATACATGGAAAGATCCTGAGCAGAACGTGATCCCAGCACGAGTGCAAGAAGCAGGATCATTTGACTTTGATAACCTGTGACTTTGCAAGTTCTAAGCATAAATCAGGCCATTAAACAGTGCCATAAAATGGTTAAAGGTGAAAGATTGCAGTGAGTAATACAGCATTACAGAGTATAGTATAAAAAAAAAATAAATAAAGTTTTCCAGACCAAAAAAGGAATAGCATGAAAAGTGGCGTGTTGTAGACAGTTGGCCATAAAGCTCTCAGAAGTAGTTGCATAAAGCAAATAGGAATGCAAAGACAGTCAAAGAGGAAATATTCTTCCTTTGTGGAGGAGACAGCACTAGCTAGCCACATACATTTTAACACTGAACACTTCAATCAGCTCCAAAACGCTATCCTCACTATGAAATAACAAGCTAGATGGGCCTCTGGAAACCAGAATGGCAAATTTAGTATGTTATTAAATACGCTTAGGAACTTTGCAACGCAAACCTGCTGGCAGATCCTAAAAAATGTCAAAAAAAAAAAAAAAAGGTGTAACGTCTCCTTCATGACTTGCAGTATTGGGCCTGATAACAAAGCATTGCATTCGAAAAGATACATGAGTCTTTAAAGAGGTGCCTCAGAAGTGTTTCCAAACCATGCAGCTAACTAACCACCCTTAATTTTAGGACATTTACTATTACTAGATTCCTTTATGGGATTTTGATTGTCTCCAATATTAATTCCTTCCAAACCAAAATAATGTCATTTCCATTTCCCTCAAGGCCCATGGGTCCTTTCTAGAGGAAACATCTTTTTCTGTTTTGGCTTGTCTATGGATATTTATTTATTATTTTAGGGCAGAGGTTTTTTTGGAGGCATTGGAGATGGAAAGGACTTACTTAATCATTTAGGACTGACTTAGTCACGGGCATGGTCTTGCAGTCCAGCCCATTATCAAGTGACCTTGGTTCTTGCTGTATTTCCCCATGTTGCTGTCTCCTGGCACTCAAAATAGGGAAGTTCTCCCAAGATATACAATGGAGTCTCCTTTCTCATCTTTCTCCTTTTGTCCTTTGACATTGACCATTTGTCCCTTACTCTCTTCTGCATGGTTTCTTCTTTTAAAAAAAAAATGTTATTTTACATGTTCACCTTCACTTCTGCTTTTCCTGATAGATGTGTTAGCACTGTACCACTTTTCTTTCTATGGACAGATCACCATTTGGGAATTGGTACCCACTGGTGTTACAGTTTTTGTGTAGCCGCAAGAGCCTCTATTATGCATTGAGAATACCTACGTCTTACAGACTGAGGCCTTCAGTATTGTATATGAGAAGTTTCTCGTATATAAACAGATAAATTCAGAGGGAATCGTTCTGAGATCTCAATGGTTTTTCTCTTTATTTCTCTTTAAGGAATGCAAAACGCCATCAAGTCCTTAAAATTTGGGTATTACAGTCTTACAACTATATAATGGTCTGGAATCAGTGGTGTGGAAAGAGGCTTATTAACAGACAGTTTGCAAGAGGAGCAAGTTCCTGCTGACTGGTGTGTGTTTTCCAAAACGTGGGCTACAACAGGAGTTTGACCCTGACTGAGTCGTCAGGATAGCACTGAAATGCTGTTGTTAAAAAAGCATTATAATGTACCAGTGAGCAGCAATACAAAACCTGTCTCTCACCGATGACGTTTAAAGACTTAAGAAGTTTTAAAGAAAACTACTTACTGCAAACAGCATGAGTGGCTTTCAGTCTGTCTCTTTTGCCTCTTGTTTGCATATTTTGGCAACTCCCAAGGCCTTTATTGACAGATCTGAGAATAAAAGTCAAAAATTCAGCCATTCAGAATTGAAATCACAGTGAACAGTAACCTACTGCTCCAGTCACGCATGCTGTTTGCCTTTTATTGTCTATTGTTTTAGAAAAGCTACAGCTTTTTAAAGTGCAATTTGATTTTATCATGGCAGGCTTTGATGTTTTTTAAATGTATTTCAGCAACTGAATAAATGGTCTATGCTAATATCTTAGTTGATTAGCTGACTTTCTCTTCAATGCTCTACTCTTTTAACTAATTTTTAACATATTTGTTAATACAAACTTCCTTATTCCTTGAGCAGAAATTAAAAATGGTATCCAAACTAAAGACAGCAGTTCCCACCTTTCATTTTGCTAGTGACTCTACATAGGATATAATTTGGATTTCAGATTGAAGTGAGGGCAAGACAACTGAACAGTTTTGTGATTATCAATTGATCCTTTTCCATTAGGTTTTCAAGTGTAGTATGTGCTCAATTTGTTCTTCCTTTTGCACGTATGTTTTAAAAATCCCTGCCATATTTTCCTTCCAAATGACATAATTACTTCAGGATGTCTTTAATTCTCTTTTGCTGTTTTTGCTGGAAACAGTGAAAATACACTTAAACAGCTCCTTGGCAGCCATATATATCATACTGACCCAATTTATAGCATCTGCCTTGCAACAGTGTATACCATCATTTGCCAAACCTTCTGTAACTGCAAAATAATAGTGAAGTGTTCCTACCCTTTCATGCTCTCTATTCTGTATCCCACATGTCCCACAGAGCCTACATAATGAAATGTTTTGTTTGATAGGTTGTTGAGTCAGCACGGAGAAAGAGAGTCAAACCCATGCTGGAAGTATTCGTTGAGCAATGCTCATGGCTCCCCAGGCCAAGGTTCCTGCATCAGCTGTTAAGCATACAGTGCTGTATCTGTTATTAAAGAAAGCTGTTGAAGAGCAGTGGTTGACTAGGAAAGTTTAATAGCAGAACAGAATATCCTTCCGCGGACATGAAAAACAGAAAAGCAATAGAAAACAAATGTATAAAACGATACTTAAATTCTTTGAATTATGTTTTGCTTTGAGATACATATATGTCCCTTTCCTCTGATTTTTAGCACAGTGCAATTAACACTGAGCTTTTTTTTTGACTTCTAAACCTGTATTTGTGACCAACAAGAGTCCAATTCATTTCAGTGTACTCAGATTACTATACAGATGGCACTTACGCAGCCTTCTTCTAAAGCCTTACTGCACATTTTTGAACATTAAAATAATAAACGCGTGGAGTATTCACTGAACTGCAAAATTACCCTTTTCTCTTCTTCTTAGCTCCAACTCTGGAAGATTAATGTAAAATGAATTAGGACGTTTCTTTCTGACAGCTGTAGATAGAATACTTCATTTTCTTCCTCCTCTGTTGCTCTTATACCTTCTCAGAGAGAGGTTGACAAGATTTTATTCTGAGATCTGCAGAATATAATTGAAGAATTACACCCTATTGGTTTCTGAAAGCTGACTCCTCCATCTTCTCAGATGTTAGATTTGGTTTGTGCCTTTTTTTTTTTCCTAGCATAGCTTCCTCCTCAATGAGTTTCTGTGATTTTCCCAGTACAAAATGTGTTAGCCAGATTCTCAAGATTTTCTTCATTTTCCTAGAAATGAAGCCGTTCTGCAGCATGGCTATTTTTGCTGGAGCATGTTAAAAATAATGTTCTATATGGCCTCAAAGAGGAATGATCTAGTTGAAGCCTCAAATTAGTTCTTTGGAGGATATTGTTTGTCCTTATTTTGAGTCATACTCTCATTGCATAATTTACAAGGACCAGCTATCTGGAAGAAATAGTGAGATGTAAAAACTGTAATAGACAGTAAAAATTCAATAGCAGAAAAAGCCTTTTCAAATGGGCAAGGGATGGGGTAGGCAAGCCTAATGATACCTTAGCTTTCTTATTCAATATATATCTATTTTTTTAGACAGAGGTGAGTTGCAAGAGGTGAAGCAAAGCATGACAGAAGCCCTGTAATGAGTCTGCCAGTAGGAAAATTCTTTGGTTTGAGTGCCAATCTCTTGCACGTGTCCTACTAATAGCCAAATTATCAAAGAAGGTGCAGAAAACATCCTTGAGGCTGAAGCTGGCTCAAGGCTGCCCCTCTTTACCATGATGGTGAGTGCCATCACTTGTGGGCTGTAGAAGCATGGTTCGCCAACCTTGCTCTTTGCTGCCCCAGATCTTGCATTCCTTTTTGAAGTGGTGTCACTGTGAAAGAAGAGAGGTAAAAGAGCTTTACCCTCTCTGGCTTAGGAGGGTGTTCAACTGGTGTCTCCTACATCTTGCATCTGATTCCTCGGGCACCATGCTAAAGACACATTGCTCCCTCACCACCTTTGACCAAGCTGCTCATAACAGAAGGAATGGCTTCAGGCATAGTGCTCAATTTCCTGGATGGCTTGTGTCTGCCTGCCATTTGCATACGCCTTCAATAAAATCTGTTTTCTTTTCAAGGGGGCCTATATACACCATAGCTTATACAACCATATAGGCACGAATGTTAAACCTACAGTTTTCAAATGGGTATATCAGATTCCTTACCATTTTATTTAATAGAAATGTTTTGCCATCCAAACTCTGTCAAAGTTTCATAGCACATGTTTAGCAACTTGAACAGTCAAACAGGACATAAAATGCTTGTATAATCTTAATGGGTTTGGTATCCCAAGTTAGCTGAGTCATAACAGGTGTGGAGAGGTCAGATCAGTAGGGCCATTAAATCAAAGTTAAATCACCAGGTTTCCCTGAATACACAGAAAACAACATAACATTTTAAGTCATGGACCTAGGCCTAAATAAATGTACTTTTCTTTTTCATGCCTGACTTGGATGTGCAGCTGACTAGCTTGCCACAGAAGCCAAGATAGGGTGGGAGAAGTTGGCGTCTTGTAGCACTCCCACCCACACTGCATCTCATCTCTGCCCTAAAATTGTCCTCTCAGAATAGTTTGGCACCCCACACAGTCAGAAATTGTGAGGTGAAGAAGGACATATATAATCCCTTCTATTATCAGCATATTTTTTCCCTGTTCTTTGGATTTTGTTTCCATGCACAGCTGTGTCTTAGAAGTCCTGGCACTACATCGTATTGACTGCTTTCATGGGTGTTGCTTTGTGTCTCCTCATTCTTTGGGGGAATGCAAGTAGATCAGTGAAGAATATATGGAAGGAGGTAAATCCTAAGAGTTTTCCACACACAGATACCTGGTCATGTCCATTCAAAGATGGAGCATCTGATAACTACTGAGGAAATGGATTTGTCATTATGTGACAATCAGAACAGGGAAACTAATTTCTGCAGTGCTAAGATCCTGAAGAATTTTGAAACCAGTTTTATTCGATTAAAGCAATTAAGCATTTGAAGTTGTAACAGATGACTGACACCACCTCTTAAAATCATGGCTTCAAAATCACTGCCTAGTAAGTGGAACATCATATAACTGATTGGTGAGGGTGGATAAAATATGCAGAATCTGTAACATGCATTCTCAAAGCCAAAAAGAGTTAAAACCCCCCACTTTCAGTTAAGTAGAAAAATACTGGTTTAGTATTTAATTTAAAAAACTTTCTAATTAGTTAACCCATGGAAATGTTCCGCACTGAGACTACAGAAATAATATAACACTTCTGAAAATGAACAGAACACACAAATTGATATGAATATATCCTACAGCATACAGTAAGTATTATAAAAAAAATAGTGAAAACTGCTACAAACACTGAATCATGTTCTGCTATAGTTTTGCTTTGGAAGTAATGAGCACACATAGCTACTAGTGCCTTTGTTTTTAAAGCTGCAGACTCACTGTTCTCACATTACAAATACTTGTGCTGTATATCTGTGAGGTTTGAGAAACTGTAAGAAACCCTGGGTTAACATATATCCTTTCATTCTATGGTGCACTTCAGTTGCATTTAGAGTCGGTATCAGTCATCAA
The DNA here is from genome assembly GCF_964199755.1 of Larus michahellis. NCBI lineage: Eukaryota > Metazoa > Chordata > Aves > Charadriiformes > Laridae > Larus > Larus michahellis. The sequence goes on along the minus strand of NC_133902.1, from coordinate 23,363,592 downwards.
GCATTTAGACACTATACAAACAAAAAACACATTTTTGGATATATTTCTGTGAATACCTCACTGAGCTGTGAGAGTTTGTTTACAGAGTTGCTCAGCAGCTTCACTTTCCATTGGCTTCAGTTGCTGGATCTTTGGGTCCTTAGTTTACAATGGGAGGAGGGATGGAAAAGAGTATGTACACTATTTTAAGAGCTATGCTGCTAGATTTTTGTAATATGTAGATCCATTCAGAACAGGTGTTTCAATTCATTTTGAAACATTTCACTTAAAAAGACTACTATATTTACTTAGTAAAAGCAAAGAAAATTATAAGCCTTTTAGGATTTTTAAAGCATCTGAGCCAGTTCTGTGTCCAGCATCCACTGAAATTTATTGGGATTTGGCTGTCTAATTCCCTTGAACTTTACTGAAAATACCAGCTTTGTGTGCAGCTATGGAAAAACTGAAGTCCTTGCTATAAGCCATGCCATCATCTTAACACACAATTAAAATAAAAAAGGCAGGTCAAATGCCAAAAAATTGCTCAGAAAAGAGGGTAGCTCTGCATGCAGGGAGCTTACAGGCTTGGAAGTAAGGTAACGAAAAAAAAAGTTGGTCCTAAGGAAGACCAGAATATTTTAGCATCATCTGAACCATTTTACACCGGAATGAAATACAGAAAATTCGAAAAAGTTTGATTTTGAGGAACTAGCCTGTAATATAACCTATTTAGTAATGATCATCTGTATGAACTTTTGCAACATTACATAATTGCAATTATCATCAGCCACACTGATATTTGATGACTAAAATCTTATACACATGAATAGTTACACTATTGTCAACAGGAGAATTATTCATGCATGTATCTAAAATTCTTGACATTTACTTCTGCATTTCACTCTCAACGACTTTCATTTTTACCATTTTTTACCAAAATGATAAAAGATTTCACCCCAAATGAAACAGAAAAAAAAATATAATAGATATGGTAAAAAGTATTTTTTCCCATCCTTCAAATTTTTCTAAACTCTTGAGGCTACAAATACTTAAGAATGTTCTGGACATCCTTAGGGTCAGAAACTTCATCTTAGGAGTGAAACTTAGAAAGTGATGTGTTAGTTTTTTCTGAAATAAAAAGCCAGAGTTAGTCAATGTTCAATGAATGTTTTGAGGACATAAAAGAACAAGCACAGTCAGAAATGCCACAGTGGAAATAGGAAACATGAAATGCATAAGAGTTTACAGGCACTGAAGTCATTTATTTTTTTTGTTAGGTGGAGAGACCGTACCCAGAAACCTGAGTCAAACTGGAATACTTTGGATTCCACTCTGTTTCATGAATTAACATTGCCTAGTTAGTACCAACTTTGGCCTTCTTGGATAAACATCAACAAGTCCAAGTGCAGGGTCCTGCACCTGGGTCAGAGCAACCCCTGGTATCAATACAGGCTGGAGGATGAAGGGATTGAGAGCAGCACTGATGAGAAGGACTTGGGGGTACCGGTGGACGAGGAGCTGGACATGAGCTGGCAATGTGCACTCTCAGCCCAGAAGGCCAACCGCATCCTGGGCTGCATCAAAAGAAGCGTGACCAGCAGGTGGAGGGAGGTGATTCTGCCCCTCTACTCTGCTCTGGTGAGACCCCACCTGGAGTACTGTGTCCAGCTCTTGCGCCCCCAACATAAGAAGGCCACGGACCTGTTGGAGCAGGTCCAGAAGAGGGCCACAAAAATGATGAGAGGGCTGGAGCACCTATGCTATGAAGACAGGCCGAGAGAGTTGGGGTTGTTCAGCCTGGAGAAGAGAAGGATCCAGGGAGACATTATTGTGGCCTTCCAGTACTTAAAGGGGGCCTACAGGAGAGATGGGGACAAGCTTTTAGAAGGGTCTGTTGTGATAGCACAAGGGCTAATGCCTTTAAACTAAAAGAGGGGAAATTTAGACTAGCTAGAAGGAAGAAATATGTTACAATGAGGGTGGTGAAACACTGGAACAGGTTGCCCAGTGCGGTGGTAGATGCGCCATCCCTGGAAACATTCAAGGTCAGGCTGGATGGGGCTCTGAGCAACCTGATCTAGTTGAAGATGTCCTTGCTCATTGCTGGGGAGGTTGGACTAGATGACCTTTAAAGGTCCCTTCCAACTCAAACTATTCCATGATTCTATGATCTATCCCGCCCCTAGAGCTAGAACTATCGGGAATATCGTTTACATGACAGAGAAAAAGGTCACAAATTATGTTGCTACTAATTTAGAGACATTCATGTATTTTTTTAAAATGGCTGTCATAATAGGGAATCTTTTGCTGCTATTGAAAGTAAGTGTGTGAAAAAGCAATATTTTACTGTCAGATGTGAAGATTAAATACAATGGATATAGTAGGGTAATGGTGAGATGCTTGGCAATATTTATGAACCTGTACGGCCCTGATCTTTTAGACTTCACTCAGCAGAAATTCTGAACTGTGCTTTTCATCATACACTTTATAGGAATAATAGGTTTTGCACTTGAAGTCACTTAGAGATTTGTGAAAGGAAGAAAGCCTCCTACTTCCTAGACTCATGCTGAATCATCTAGAAACTAAATGAACCCCCAAATTACTCCTCATTTGGTTCTTTAAACCAAGGCATAGCAATTTATAAGTTAAAGGTCTCCCTGGGTACATAAGCACAGGGAGACAATCATCTAATCCTGCCATAAAAGACTTATTAGACTAATTACAAACATCTCTCAGGGTAGTTTGGATGAACTGTTGCTCTCTGAAGTCCCTTGAGTCCATTCAATCCAGAACATGAATGATTTGGAGTCAATACTTCATTTAACACACTTCAAGAAAGAGCTGGCATTAAAGAAACCTCTCCCTCCTGACAGGTCTTATACTGATTAGAATGGAGCAGTATCTGTGCTACACTACTCCTGGATGCCTAAATGCCTCAGGATCTCTTTTGATAAAGGTGATTTAGGCATATCATGGGTTTTATCCAAAAGGAATGTAGTCTGCAGGACAAATATGAAGAGCTCAGGTCTGCAGGTCTGATAATTCTTGTACTCTGGGCATTTTTCAGGTAATTTTTAGGATGATTTTTAGACTGTGGAGGACTGTGTTGGGCATGTTCTTGTGGGAACTCATAGTCTGTTTATTGGTGCAAATTTAACTCATGAAAGAAGATAACTCTGTTTATTATGAGAAGGGATTATGGTGAGAACTCTTCTGCTGCTGCTTTTTTTTTTTAAATTATATTGTTTCTCTCTGTTCCAGGGATAGGAAGAGGGGATACATCCAAACTTCTTTCTCAAAATTGCTTCCTGAGCCCGCGATTCTTCTCATAGGGAAGCAAGAGAGCATTCCATCACCCATCTGGTGCAGTAACTCTAATACATCCACACAGAGAAACACAGTACCCACACAGAAAAAAAAAAAAAAAAGAGAAAGTTTTGTCTCAGGTTTACAATACACAGTGTAAATCTGTCCATAACAGTCTGTGTTAATAGATAGCATCTGCTCTTATAACATGATTTAACTCTGTAACAACTGTAATACTACAAGTCCTAAATAATTATTTAATACCACATAAATTTTTCCCAAAATTCTGCAACTGACCCTGTGAAGACCAGTTATGTTTAGATAAAAACTAAAATCGCTGCTTTGTGAAGGGAAAATCTTATATCCAAACCAGCAATATTTGTAGTGAAAACACTAGGCACTTTCTTCTAGATTCACTGAAGAAATTATAAAAGTGGGCTATGGGCATAAAATGGAAACTTTTGCTAGCCCAGCCTGACACAAATATGCTTGGCCCTCTCTGCACCACACCTAAATCTCCATTTTTCACTAGGACATTAGCCCATTGCCTAACATTAGCCCCCATCATCCCCTTTACCCCGGTTAGGATAGACTCTAGATGTCTGAGACCAGTGTGAATCACAGAAATTCCTTCCTGCATGAAATCCCCAGTGCTAGCTGCCTAGTATGCAACATTGATTCGTAAGCCCTCCTAGGCTACATGCCAGCACTACCACTAGCCTTGAGCTTAAGATCTCTGGTCACTCAGAAATGACCAAAATGAAAAGCAAAGGAGCTATGACTAAGTCTGCATTAGGAACATCTTTTTTCACCGATGCCCAACTCCTTTAGCATCAGCCCTTACCGATGACACTGTGTGTCAACCCACAGCCATTGCCACTTTAAAACTCATCAGCTATAACACAATGTTGCTAATTCAAAACTTGGTTCCCCTATGGAGTGAAATTCGGACCCAGAGTTGTTATCCTGTATTTATCCATAAACCAATTACTCTGTCATGAGAACCAGTTTCAGCGCTGGCTCAAATCCACCTCCAGTGGCTCTCCGAGTCTTTGATAATACCAGTTAGGTCGTTGCTCTCCTGAGTCTTTAACAATCGCATTAAACATAAGCTAGAGAGACTAGATCCAGCCAAGAGGTCCTTGCCTGATTTATCTATGTGAGAAGCTTTTCTCTTGCATGGAGTTATAGTTCTGCAGCATTCAACATGTCTGAACCCTAATTTCAACCCAGGAATAAACTGATTTTCCTCTAATCTGAAATTCTTGGCAACTAAAAGAACCTAATTAGGGTGTTTCTGTTGGCGCTAGTTCTTTTTCTGTGAGGGTGAAACATATTTCAATTGTATGTAGTTCAATCTCCATAAACACCACCAGCTAAAACAAAAATTTGAACCTAACTGAGCATCCTCTCTGGGCGATGGAACTAATTTTAAGTCCAACATTTTGACATCGTTAAAACTAGGCAAGCAGCTTCATATGGAGGTGCTTATTGTCTCTTGTCTGCATTAAACTTAACCCTAACACTAATCCTAGATTTAACCTTCATCACAGGCCAGCAACTGCTGCCACTACAGACAGAATAAACTCATTGGGTCCTAAATGAAAGCTATAATCCCATTCTGGAAAAAAAAAATCTAGCTTTGGGGCCCCTGTCAGTCCAAGCACTGACCTTGATTTGATCACTAGACCTAACCTGAAGCTTGTTTCTTTACCAATCCTCTACAGGACAAAAATTAGAACCTATACAATTTTAAACATATACAATAAGTTTAGTTAATAATTGCCTATCATCTGAATCCAAAACTGCAGCAAAATCTCACCCTCATTCATTCAACAATGTGTGTTAAACATCTCTAGTCTTGACACCTCATTAAAGCAGCTGAATAAATTGACTCAAATCAAAAGAATTATTTGTTTTGAAGAATCTGCCTTTCAGACCCAAAATCATAAGCAACCTAAGTAGAAGGAGCAAAAGAAAATTTGCATTTATCTTACTAGTTCACCTTACCCCAGCAAGTTTCCACCTCTGACTGAAAGACAGGGGTTTTCCAGCTGGAATAAAGCTCTGCCTGTGCATCTCCGCCTGCTGAGACTTCACCGTCAGTCAGCTGACAACACGCTCACTGCTTCTGCTGGCTAAGCCAGCACTGGGCGATGCTCAGATTTGCCTTTGAAGCTTAGGCAGTGCAGTCTTACAAAGAATGAAGGATACCAGTGAGTTAGGGTCAAATAGGTAACTAGTTGGCAATTTTGCGTGCTACGGTGACTTTCTGACCTCAGGTGATTGCTCACTGGAATTTTTTCTCCCACTCCTGGCAATCTGGCTAGTGCCAAATGGACCAGCTGAGAGGCATGTGGCTGTATTCTTTTTTTTTTTTAATATAAAACCAACTTCTTCATTCTTTATACAAAGTAAAAATCCAAGTTAAAAAAGCTCAAGTGAATCATTAAATAGGAAAACCACAAAATATAATTACTACTGCTAAAAGTACATAACCTAGCATATGCAGTGCAAACTCGCATGTTTAACAGGAAGCTTTTAGGTATACGATCTTCCAGACAGCTGCACTCACTAAAGTAGAATCAACTTCAGTCAAGTATACAAGTACTTGGAAGTGTAAGATCACCTGAGTTCAAGAAAGGAAAAATAATTTAAATAGTAAAAGTCAAGCCAAGTCATTTTTAAACATGGTGACTGGGGGAAGCAAAGACGTGTAGATTGGACTACCGTATTTGCCAGGGAGGGATAATACAAGGCCTGGCAGAAACTACAACGGTTTTTAGGTGTCCTTAACTATTGCCCAGCTCCCCATAATCCTAAGAATCCAGTTGGACATCACAAGGTCATTTTGTCATGTCTCTATTATTACTCCAGGAACATTTCTGGTTAGTGACTACCTCCTGGAGAGTTGCGTTGTCATGGGAAACCCCAGAACTGATGTCATTACAGGTTTCAGGGATGTTAGAACAGAAATGCCTAGACAGGGAAGGTATCAGTACCCTCTTTGGTCAATACATGGGACCTATGACCTTTTCATAGGTGGGATTGTTGCTCTCTGCATCTGATGCCCAGCTGGTTTTTTTGAGATATATCATGGTTTCACTTGTGGTAAGGTAAGAGCTGGGTATTCATGCTGTATTTCCTTTGCTGTAGTTCCTTTTCTTTCATTTGTAACAACTTCAGCCATTGATTCAAAAAAAATAATAATCATTGTACAGAGATAGCGTTACACATACCAGGTTCAGACTGTTCTAGTAAAACATGGTGAAATGGTTTATTACAATAGCAATGCTAAGTTTACTTTGACCTAGTATCATTATTGAAGAGTGCCTAAGGACAAATTTCAGTACTATTTATGACCATCCAACAGAAAGGTGGTAGGGGCCACAAACCTGAAAGTTAAGTAAGACTTAGTAGAACTTTAGGTCATTACGGAGAGCCAATCAATTTAATGGAGAGTGTCCTTTTTTCATGTTGGAAGTGGAAACACTTCCCATTGGGATCGAAGGGGAAATGTTACTGGCATTCACTATATTTACCTAGCATCAGCAGAATTTCAGGGTTTAATTAGATGAAGAATTTTGTCCACATGAAAAGCCAGTAGTCATCCAAACTATGGTATGTGTCACAACTGTTTGAACTCCCTCAACAGTTTCCCAGATATTGCTGAGATCAGTAGCCAAAGCCAAATGCTCAGATAAATACCAGATGCCAGGTGCTTGTTGTCTCTGGACTTATACAGTCCAACAATATTCACTCATACAGGGCTACTCGTCAGTTTTGGTTTCAACTCAAGAACTCTATGAACCTAAACCCCAAGCAATGGTTCCTCTTGTGCAATAGTCAGTTCACAATAATTGTTGTGACAGACACCTTAGAAAAAGGAAAGATCATCTCTCTATTGCACTGGAGCAAGCTATGTACCATGAATGCAACATTCCAGTTTCAAGAGGCAACAAATATGCTAGGTCATATTACACGCCCAAGAACACATTCATAACATTGCTCCTTTTCATAACTCACAGAGTCACTTCTGACTTATTCCAACATGTTATTAAACACCATTCTGTTAGTGAAGACCTCAAAAGAGATTTTGCATATAATGATTTATTTTTTTTTAGAGAGATTGCACTTATAAACTAAATAGACAACAACAAAGAGTGTGAATGTGAGGGAAAAGGTAACATGGAAGACAGTAGAATAAATTATTTGCAAAATATTAGAACAAATTGTTTGACATTTCTTTCATTTCTTTTACTTCTGAGAAAGGAAAACTGGATAAAGATCTCTGAGAGGAAGAACAGACATGACAGGCCCAGATTAGGTGGAAGATGGGGAAGGAGTTATGGAAGAGCAATCAGGAAGGGAGGAAATCATTCTCCCGGGAGAAGAGAGAGAGAGTTACAATTAACAGAAGTAATGAAAGACACGAAGGAGAGAAAACACTGAAAGGCAGAAATCAGCAACCCTGATATATCCTGATAATAAGACATGTCAAATTGGCAGAAAGATGTCCAAAGACAAAAAAAGAAGGATGGAACACCACTCTGCTGAGAAGACCCCAAAAGACCCTTATGCTGTTAATACTGCCACTGACCCTAGAGTTTCTGACTCCTGCTAGCACCAAGTGAAGGAGTGGGAGGAAAAGGCATCTGACTGCCCCTTGGTCTGGAAGCCAGCCAGCAGCACTGCAGAATTTCTACTCTTTGTCTTAAATTTTTGCTACTGATTAAAAACCTTTCTCACTGTGCCTTTTCTAGGAGGAAGCCTGGCGTGAACAACCCACACTTTTTGCTCTGTAAATTATTCCTCTTACACTGCTTATGTTTTGGCTTTTCCACTATGAAAAATGCCTCTGCCAATTGCGTCAGCCTCTGAGGCATAAATTATTCCATGACACTACACTGGATTTTAGTTAGGAATTTTGTGTATAACAAATATTTTAAATTATTAATGTATAGCTTAAATCACCATCTTGTACTCCCACTTTCCCTCATTATATCAAAGACTAGATTCTTTGCTGATTTCTGATCATGTCCATTTATGAAAAATTTCTAAGTGACAAGTCTGTTTCTTCAACTTTTTTTAATAGGAGTAAAACATGTCCTAAATCGATTCACTACCAGAGGACATTCTCGTTCTTCCTGAGGATTTCTAATAACTTTGTCAATCTCCAAAATTTTGCTAAAAACCTTATGTGAAATTCACGCTTTCCAGCACGCTCTAAACAACCTCTTTGAGGTCCAACCTGTAGGCAGAGTAACGAGTTTCTTCTTCAAACACATCTTGCCCTGAAACTTCAGAATAATGGTGTTTTTCCTATTACTCATTTGCAACAACAAAGCAGCTCAGCAGGTCTGTGGGAAACTGAAATAAACTGTGACAGAAGCCGAGACGGAATATTTCAATTGAAAATCTGCTCTCAAAAATGAAGGATCAATTGTAACCAAGTCAGAGATATATCAGTTCATTAGTTCAGTATGATACCTGATATTTAAAAAATCACAAATGAGCAGATGTTCCTTATCGGAGAGACTAGGGGTGTTTTTCCAAAATATCCTTCCATGACAGCACAAGGTCCAGGGAAATATCAGTTTCTACTGGTTCTTACAGTAATCCCTCTGGCTACACCTGCTCCAGTAAACGAACTTTGCCTAAGAACAGGTTTGAGCCCTGAGGCCAAGTGGAGGAGGCCAAGTGGACTAGGATGGCCTGCTTTGATGCTAGACAATGGCTTTAAGTCTCCCAAAGGAGAGGTTCCAGGAGGTCTGCCTACAGGGAATGGCCACCATGACCGTTAACTGCCAAAACACCAAAATGTGCCCAGGAATCCTTTGGGTACGGCATTGTTTGGAAAAGGATGAATTCATGCCAGGTAAAGTTCTATTTACTAGCACAGACATGCCAGCACTTGGCAATGTTCCTAGGCATGCTTGGGTTTACTCATATAGACACAGTCCATACGTATAGCAGCATTTCAAGGGGGTCCATGCGTTACAGATGTGTTTTATGACTTATATTTAATGTAGATCTTCTCTTACTTGTGTCCTGGAATGTCCATGGGAGTAATTAAAAATATAATGGCACTGTTCTGTCTTTGTGTAACATGGAAAGGAGGAAACAAACATGGGGTGTTTGGGATTTTAATAAACCACTAGTTTGCACGGAGCATGTTCTAGCTAAGCCACACAATGGGCACATTAGAGATTTGCAAAGAAAAAAACATGATTGAGAGTGCACTTTAAACAGGTCTTTTCAATCATTCAAGTGGTAAGATTGTTCCTTCTCACCTTCAAAGTACTTTTAAAATTTATCATCCTATATGTACAATAAGTTTCCTTTTCTGGATCAAGACAATATTGCCAAGCCACTCACGCCACACATATGCTCACAGACACACAGCCCAGATTCCATAAATTTTGGGAAAGCGCAAGTTCAGATTGCCAGAAAAACACAACAAAAAGAGCAGCACATATAAACCAGAGCAAAACTCTAAATAAAATACTTCAGAAGGTTCCCTTATCCCGTTGTATTCCAGTAAATTATGCATGCTTTCCTGTGTGTTTTGGCTCTAGAAAAAAATACAAAGCTGCTTCTTAATTCTGCAAACATGAGGAATATACAAGTCTTCTACAAGTTACTTCAGCTCTGCTATGAAACTTTATTAAGCAATTCATGTCATCCTGACATCCTGTCACTTCAAAGTAAGAATGTAACATTTCATCACAGGAAAACCAGTTTGTTGAATTGAGCTTTACAAGGTGTAACACAAGCAAAGAGCTGTACAGCATCTTTCAGCATTCACCTACATTTTTGTTCGAAAGTAGAAACGCTTCGGAGAAATGCTTTGGCAAATACCTCCTTTGTGCAATTCTCAGTATCTCCAAAAAGTCACGGAAATTTTCTGATATGAATAAAGACATGTGTGTATATATGGTTTGTGCCTGAGTGTGGGACCTCTGGGAAATGACTGAGGAAGAAATAGAATTTGTGTAGTGGATCACCATACTTAAGCTCATTAACAACAAAGAAGAAATTAGTTTCTACCTGCAGCCTAATTGGTTTGAATGTTCTGCTAAATGCAATGGTCAGAATGATTGGCTGATTTTTTAAAAACACAGGCTGTAGTCTGTCTGGCTGCCATTCAAATGTATATAATTGTTTCAGAATGAGCAAAGAGCACAATGAGGCCGTGTGAGGCCAGCAAGAGGAGAGGAGGGAAAGTTTGGATTAGAGGCTTCCTGTATGGAAAACATCTGCACTGGAGCCAGAGACACTGTGCTTTCACTGTAGCGTGGCTTAGATATTTACAGAATTACACGTCGAAGAATGCAGCACCCATTGCTCACCCAGCCTGCCTTGGTATGCTGCTTGGGGCGATCCAGGGACGCAAGAGCATGTTCGGAAACATGTCCCCTTTTCCAAAGGCAGTCACCCTCTTTAGTGGTGGTTACTCAAAAAACTTTTGAAATGGCTGTATTGAGGCATCAGTCTGAATATCGGCCTCACCCTGAAAACAAAATCTTGTAAATTATCCACTTTGTATTTCATTCAGAATGGTTCGATGCTTGAGCCATGAAGGTCTTTGTTTTCACAAAAAGTAAAAAGTGATTATACATTATACCTCATCCTGCTGACATCCTGGAGGAATCTGCCCTCCTAAAGGGCAGATTTTAGTGTTTATCTCACTTTACCTCATTTTAGTGTTTATGATTCTCTCTAAAGAGCACTTCTCACTCATGCACTCTCCCCCTTTCACCTCAGCACCTCCTCACCCCTCCGCTCTATACACAGGCTACCGAAGTAACAGGAACAGAAGGCAACTTGTTCAAAGTTACACAGCGCATAATTTCCAGAAGACTATCCTCCAATTACATAATTAAGTATCAACAGGATCGGCAAAACACTCCTAAGGTTTAGGGATTACATTAGGAAAAACATGACTCAGAAAGGCTTATGGTAATAAAGTTAAGAGGAACAGAGGCATGGAAGGAAATACAGAACATCAGGAGAAGCTCTTTCTGTGGCTGGATATGATCATTTACCACTGTGATATTACCACTCTGCATTAAGTTCTGGTGTTTATCCTACCAAACGTATCCATAAGAGATGTTTCAAGAAGGGGAAAACCTACCTTACAGGACACTAATGGAGATCCAGTGAGTTGACGTATCAAAAATATGCTTAGCAGGAGATTGATCATGGTCTGTAAGAAAGAAAGTAGCAAAGCATTCTCAATTTATCAGGTAAATATAAAATAAGATCTAATAAGTGACTGTTAAAGTACAAAAAAAAAAAAAGAGAAAAAAATTAGAAATAAGGATTAGCTATTAGAACTTTTTTTCATTTTATGAGATATGTTCAGGTCCTTGGAGACTTTCCAACAAGGCCGACATCTTTTAGAGCTGATAAAGCTCTAGCATAACTCATGGACTTGTTACTAAGCTCACTCAGAACAGATTGCAAGCCAGAATTATCCCATTATTCACTTCTGACCTTATTCTATGCATAGACAGCGAATCCTCCATAAACAGCAAGATGCAGTCTGTCCAACTGATGGACCATATGAGCTGGAAGGAACACTACACACATAGGAAAGGGTAAGGTCACACCATAAAGAATACCAGTAGAAGGGAGCAGGACAGGAATCGGCCATTCATGCCCTTCTATCTTCCCGAGGCTCTAGGGAATGTGGTAAAGAATAGATGACTATTGCCAGAGGGGATAACCAAGTGGTGAGAGGAAGCTAAGGAAAGGATGTAAACAAGACATTTCCCCCAAAGCTACAGGGTCACAGTGGAAGGATAGCTGGTTCCTCCTACTAAAGCGAGGTACCAGACAGTCTCTCCACTCTTTTTTTTTTTTTTCCCATTGCAGTCAAATGAGGCAGAAGCCTGTTCTGAGCCAGCTTCTTCTGGCCTCGTGTGACCCTAGAAGGAGAAGACGATGAGAAGGAGCGCAGCTAGACATAGCTTGCCAGTGGGTGCAGTCACTGAGAAATTCCATGTCAGACTTAGTACCTTGACTGTCTGCCAGTGATCCAGCATGCCTGAACATTGCTTTAAACACATATATTGCTGAGTGACTTTAGCACATTAGGAAATAAGATTGATGCAGCAAGCGATGCTATAGTTCTCTAATTTAATTTGCATAGAACAAATACTCTTCTAAGAACACCCCTGAATTCTTTCTAGCTGAGACAAACTATTTATATAAGTTGTATTGCTCTAGCATAATGCAGCTACTAACACCTATTCTATTCTATTTTATTTTATTATGTATGACATTTACATACTATACAATTTCTGATTAGTAACATGAAAATAAAATCTAAGATTTGTTTCTTCTATAAATCTTTATTTCCATTTGCCATTTTGGGATCTTCATTCTACAAAACTGATACACATGCTCTCAAGCTGGAAGCCATGTTATTTATATGGCATGAATTGTTGTTCTGAATCATAAAATCCTATAAGGAAACCTCAATTTCTGATATAATTGTTTCCACTTTAAAAAACAGGTCATTTCCAATATATCCAAAACATCCACTCTGACATGGGTATTGCTTTGTAGGATGAAATAATACCCTGTGTGTTTGGTAAGAAAAACACTTCATTTTCAAATAAAGGACAGATAATGTTCCTCAAACACTAGGTTATTGGAGACCACACTGGAATTCCCACAAGAATTATCTTTGCTTTTGAATTCAAATTTATGTTCCTTAGGAAGATACAGTAACAAAGAATGGAAACACAATATTACATCCAATTTTTACTTTATTAAGAATCAACACACATTAGTTTGTATCTGGGATTTTAAGACCTTTCTTTATGTACCTTAGCACATTACTTCTACAAATCTAGGGACTTTTGATTGCTCTCCTTGTGCATAAATTATAATTTTTGTCTTGGAAATAAAACAAGCAGATGTAACAGCATTAGAGAACTGCCTGCTGATTTGATAAAACTTTTATTTGCTCTGCAGCTCCTCCATATGCAGCAAGTGTAACTGTATGATCGGATTTCCTCTTCTGGCACTCACAAATTGCAACCAAAAAGGAGCAGAAAGTTCTTTGCTACCTGCACTCTGCAACACGCCATATGCTCTGCACAGATTTGATTTGCTTTGACTCTTCTTGATCACTTCTGTCCATCTCTGTGGTGAAAAACATGATCCTGGAGAAAACAGATTGGTAAAACTGGAATATGATATGTAACTGTTTCTGAGTTTAATCATGCTGGGATGACAGTTGAAACTTCTGGACACTAAGCAAGGACATTATTGCCTTGATCAGAAAAAGAAATAAGACTGGATAAGTTTTCAGAAAAGCATATTCTCTAATTTACCTTAACTATAAAGAGGCGCAAATATTCTTTGTTCCTTTCTCTGACAAAAGAAGATACCCAGCTTCTTTATTTACCTCGTTTTCCATGACAGATGTTTCCCTGTCTATTTCTCATGGAAACACTTTCTGAAGCCCGCTATGTTTTGAATGGAAGGCTGAAGTGGAATTGTCAGTGACCAGCAGACAGCAGCAGCAGGAAGACCTCTACTTGTTCATTATCCATCTGTAAATCAGACCTATTCATTAGAATGGGACTGAAGAAGATGTGGATTCAGAGTTAAAACAAAATATTATGCAATCTGGCCGCAGTTCTTAAAGAGGCAAAGTCCTTAAAAACTGACAATTGTGATGATAAAATTCTTGCAGAGATTCTTTCTTAGGATATGTCCTACCAAATCAGTCATTAAAATGCATTGTTGTCTTGGTGAACCTTTGCTACCTGAAAAAAATGCAATTTATTAAATAATTCATACAGGGTAATGAACAGCTGCATGAATGAAAAAGGTTTTGTAGTAGAAATGTTCTAACTATACTGACACAGAGTGTATAAATCATCAGGAAGCGGCTACAGCATTAGCAATTAGTTACTTAAAGTTAAATAAAAGCAGAGAATGAATACTGGGACAAAAAGCACACAGCCAATGCATTCAACCTGGTACAACTTGGGAAAGCAATCTCAGCCTTCTTATAGTAAATGTTTTAATGAAGCAAAGCAATAGGCTCTCCCTGTGCTAAGTGCAGACATAATCATAGAATCATAGAATCCCGGGTTGGAAGGGACCTCAAGGATCATCTGGTCCAACCTTTCATGGCGAAAGCAAGGTCTGGGCAAGCTGGCCCAGCACCCTGTCCAGCTGAATCCTCAGAGTGTCCAATGTTGAGGAATCTACCAGTTCACTGGGGAGATTATTCCAATGGCAGACTGTTCTCATTGTGAAACATTTTCCTCCTGTGTCCAATTGGAATCTCCCCTGGAGTAACTTGTACCCATCACCCCTCGTCTTTTCCATGTGACTCCTTGTAAAGAGGGAGTCTCCATCTTCTTCGTAGACACCTTTTAAATACTGGAACATGGTGATAAGGTCTCCCCTAGGCCTTCTTTTCTCAAGACTGAACAAACCCAGTTCTCTCATCTTTTCCTCATATGGCAGGCTTCCCAGGCCTTTGATCATCTTGGTGGCCCTTCTCTGGACCCTCTCCTGCCTGTCCACATCATTTTTGTATTGAACACAGTATTCCAGGGGTGGCCTGACAAGCGCTGAGTAGAGTGGGACGACGACTTCTTTATCTCTGCTGGCGATGACCTTGTTGATGCAACCCAGCATCCCGTTGGTTTTCTTTGCCCCTGCAGCACGCTGTTCACTCATACTGAGCTGCTTGTCCACCAGGACCCCAGGTCCCTTTCCACAGAGCTGTTCCTCTGCTGCACTCCTGGATTATATTTTCCCTGGTGCAAGACCTTACACTTGCCGCTGTTGAACTTCATAATAGTAAGAAAAAGCAAATGCCAACAAATCAGCAAGATGTCAAAATATCCTTTCCAGTGAGGAAAGAATGTGACATACAAGAAGCTAATCTGAGTGAAGGTGCCTGTTGCGTTTTCATTCTTGGCAGTGGGCAGTTCCAGCTAAAAGGCTGAAAGCATCCTTACCTCAACACTAAGTCTGATTGGCAGCAAGCATCTGGTGCATAAAAGTTGCAGAGCCCAGACAAAGCCATGCCATGGGTCCCACCTGAAGCCTAGCATGAGGCTGGAGGCTCACAGCTTCTTTGGATTTAAGCTAGCATATCCACCACTATTGCACGATAACTGTCCCAGCTCCGATCAGAAGCAGTACAGCTGAATTCACACAGGGCTGTGCCCAAACTTTGCCTTTTGGCTGCCTGAGGACAAAGCTGTACTTTGTCCTCATGCACTTCATTTGCTTGTCTGGAACCACCACACGGGTCTCTGCATTCTTGCTGAAGAGTCCGTCCAAGTGTCTAAAGACCTCTGAAAAACCCTCTCAATGCAAACACATTGGGCATATAAGGACCCGGATAGGTCTGTGTTGCATGGTGATTACTATGCTCAGAGCACTTAAAAATGTTCTTCAGCATTCATTTGGGTTGAGATGGAAGCTTCTGAGTCCTATTACCACAGAAAGGCTTGGGTGGCAGGCCTCTGCATGCCATTGCCTCCTATTTTACAGGCAGAGCATGCCTTACCTAACAAAATCTTTTTTTTTCCTTTTTTTTTTTTCCTTCAAATAGAAAACAGAGAGGAGTGATTGTAACCATTACAATGAGCGTCTCCATTACATCGTGATATGGCACTGTCTGGATAGCACAGTCCCAGACTGAAAGCAGGACATTTACATTAACTGTGTGTTTCACTTTCTTCAGAAAACAGGGGCTATCAGAGTTCACATCCTCCATAGGCTGTTGCATGGAAAGATACAATTAAGTCCAAAACAAGTTTCTATTTACAGTACAAAGACTTATTTTGCTTGTGTTCAGCATCTTTGTGTTGATATGGATAGTTGGATCATATTAGTTATTTAATAAGATAAAGATGAGTTGGAATTTAATGTGTCTGGAGGGATTTCTAGTTTCCAGGAAGCGTCAACCCTATTCACTCTTCAAAATTGAAAAAAGAAAAATGACATTCATGATCCTATTAGGATCTGCCTTATTCAACATGAAGCAGTATTTTTCTAACAGCGCTCCACCTCTTTAGCTTGAATTACTTTATTCTCTACAGTGGTGCTTCATGCTCACTTGTCATTTTGAAGAGTTTAAGCAATTTTTTAAGTTTGGAGAGAAGACAAGTGTATTGCTAGGGTTTGGGAGATACTCCAGACCACAGAAGGTAACCATGCATGCTGACAGTGCAGTTGCTTTATCTGTTGAACATCACAACGTGATCTCTCTCCACCAGAAAGGTAGAAGCACATTATGACTATCCATGCATGAGGGTGTAATTCATCCAGACACCCCTGCTGTGTGGGTGGATGGAGGCAAAACATCTTTCCTGGGACCCAGCCTTCTTACAGCTGCCACCTCTGCTCCAACACCGTGGAGAAGATGCCACCTATACCCTGTGACCATCCTCCACTGATTTGCTATTGTTAACAAAATACGAGCTGTACATCGTACAGAAAAAATCCTAGCCCATCTTCATGAGATTGCAAGTAAATGTGTAATCAGAATAGGAGAAACAAGAAGGCACAGTAAATATCCAAATGTCTGGAAACGTAATTTAGCAAACTAAAAATGACTATCAATCAGCCCTTGACTACCATTGGTGGTTTACAGCAAATGCATGCATTTTCTTACTCAATGAGGTACTGTGATTAATTATAAAGAGAGTAATAAAGCTGGTATCATGACTGAACATATTTCAAAATAGCATGTGATTTTTCAGTCACACTTTGTTTCAATAATACAAAAAATTAGTTAATAAAGTCTATAGCATTTGTTCTGTAAATTACATTGGATTATTTTAATGCTATCTTAAAGACCTATGACATTTACATAAACTAATCTACAAATCATAGTATATATGTGTAGGTTGCGCTGGTTTTTTGTTCATAGCCCATATGAAATAGTATTAGAGAAAATTGGATAACAGTGGATAAACACTTTTAAATTTTAAAAGTATATTCCTGGAGCATGATCCTGTTCCTTTTTTTCCTAATTCCACCTCAACCAGTTGTCTCTACTCAGTCTGTCCTTTTCATTAAAATCCTGGTAATATGTAGGAAGGACTTAGTTTTCCAAAACTTGGCCATATGCTAGAAGATATTCTAGACAGGAGGTGTTCCATAATTTTCTGTTACTCCCTGACAAATACACAGGAGCTATATGTATATATATGTCCAGATTTCTGACATCATCATACATTACACTTTTTTCTCCTTTAATGGAGATTTCCACTAACAAATTAATGTGTTAGATAAGTATTTAGTGCCATCTTGCATAGCTGAGACTACCAAATAAGTGATAAAAATAAAAAACTAACACCAAATAATACTTTTTTAATCTAAAGATTACACGTCTTTCTGAAATAAAGCAAATTTCATGCAGCAATATTTTCTTTTTGAGAAAATTGCAGCACAAGAATGTTTATGAGTCCTGAATGTTGAAAACAGACAGAGACATAGACATGGATTCATTCCTACTTTCACACCCTATTTATTCTTCTGTTTTGCACATCTAATGGCTATACCTAAATTCCCCTGACAGTCATCTTTCTTCTGCTTTCAGAAATGGAAATGGTGCTGCTGACTTTTTGATAAAGAAGCTAGGAGGAACTAGCTATCATCCTTTTGACCAATAAGCTTTGTCATTTTCAAGATACATTATCCAGTCCTTTTGCCGTAGCTGCCTACAAAGGGCAAAAGTGTGATTTCATGGAAATAAGTGGAAAAAAATAATACTTCCTTGTTTGCATGATTTTTGGGGTCAAATATGTAGTGGCATTCCTAATATGCACTCATAGTTTTTATAAATAGATTTAATGGCATGATACTATTATCAACTAGGTATGGAATTTCTTCATTATCATAAGCAGTTATTTGATTCTGTAAAGGTGTTTTGGAAAGGTTCTGGAAACTTCATGATCTATCATTCAACTAGGAAACTGATCATTCTACAGTAAAAATAGGCAATTAATGTTAATCTTCTGTGCACAGGTGCTCAGTATCTACTCTTGCTTCCATTTGGCCATCTATTGTACATAGTACATTCGTGCCATCCACATTAATGGAATAACTTTTCATACTAATGGCTCATTCTGTGTATCTGTAATAATGACAAAATTGTTTGGTTTTATTTTTTAAGTTTCTCTGCATGCACGAGGATTAATATTAATAGGTGAATATTTTTGTTCTATCATCTCGGACATGCTTGTACTCAACCCATTGTATAAGACAAGTCAGGATTAATGAGGGGCACTTTTACACTAGGCTGCAGAGAGCATTTTCTCTTCTAAAAGATATAAGAATGCTAAGCAATTAAAGATACTACTGCAGTGTTTTCAATATAGAATCACAGAATCATAGAATAGTTAGAGTTGAAAGGGACCTTAAAGATCATCATCTTCCAACCCCCCTGCCATGGGCAGGGACACCTCCCACTTGACCAGGCTGCTCAAAGCCCCATCCAGCCTGGCCTTGAACACTTCCAGGGATGGGGCATCCACAACCTCCCTGGGCAACCTGTTCCAGTGTCTCACCACCCTCACAGTAAAGAATTTCTTCCTAATGTCTAATCTAAATTTACTGTCTTTCAGTTCAAAACCATTACCCCTCATCCTATCACTACACGCCCTGATAAAGAGTCCCTCTCCATCTTTCCTGTAGACCCCCTTTAGGGCCTATAGTAACACACACCTGAAAAAGCTGAATAGTGCTGACACCAGTTGCATATTCTCCACATTTCTTTTGTATTTTTATTTTGTCAGCTTGATGCTTTGTCCCCTGGGAAAATCTGTTTTATCACATCAGTCAGGGAATGGTTGCCTTGGTCAAATAGAGACACATGAAATGAGTTTCTCATGTTTCTCTTTTTGTAGGGAGGGAAGAAACCAAGTACACACAAGCACAATGTTTTAATTTTTTTCTGCCCCTCTTTCTGCTGGTTAAAAGGTTTCATTTGCATGTATGCATAAGGCAAGAGAGAAGAGAATTACAGTCCTGGACCTTGCAGCTCTTGACTACAGAGTCGGTGAAAAATATATTAAAGAAAAAAGAGCTTGAAGTTACAGGATAACTCAAATCCTTTATAAGAAATTTTAGGATGGGGAAAATAAATTAAGAACTAGGGAAAAAAATAAGACACATTTGACTTCTACAATAATAATACACAAATATTTGAATTTATGATCTTTCAATGCATCATTCAAAAACTCCATACCAGGAATGACAAAATCTGTGCTACATCATTTAAGGAATGCCCACAGTGATTAATTAATTCATCTAAAAAAGAAGTGCTCTTTGACTTTACTTTTAAAGAGTGCTGGTAAATGCACTTCAGCCATGGAGCACTTTACTGGATTAAATTAATTTACAATGTATGTCCTTCAAGGATTCTTTTCTTAATTCATAAGGGAAGTGATTTATGAAGTATTTATATGTTTTTATGTAATTAACTGAGGTAGTTCTCACTTAAAGGTTCATGCAAGGATTCCTAGTGAATATGGAATTTTACCTGATTGTGCTTTAATGCAGGCACCCTGGTTAATATGCAGAAAGAGACGTTTTCAGTAAAGCTGAGACACAAGGGGCGCAGTAGATGTGCAGGCCTGAAATGTATTTTATGTACTATATATACTGCACTTACAATTGTAACTTCTTAACCTGGCAACTGCTTTTCAGTTTTTAAAGCATGTACTTCTCTTTTGAATAAGTGCGAAAAGCCTGCTTTACCCTCTTTGCTTGCTTTTTACTCTTTAATCTTTTACTTTTTCATTCTATTATGTCTTAAAATGTAGAGCTAAGGATACTCTCCCAAACTTTTTCTTCATCACTCACTTATATTAGGGTTCACCCTGCTCAAAAGCATATGCTCTGAGATCTCACTTACCAGCACCTAAGAATATAGCTCCAATGTCCCTACAGCAACCCCTGTATGTGACTTCTCATACACGTTACCTGTGTTGGACCCATACGAATGTAGGTTCACACCTCTACCGGTCAAAGCTGACAGCTGTCTTATTGTTGGGGCTTAAGTAGTTGTGTCTCTTATGAGTAATTTGCTTGCAAAAAGCAATCCAGACTGAAAAATATTTTTTCCCTGGTTTGCAAGACTAAACTTCCTCATGAGTTGGAAATATATAGCCCGTGAAGGTACTTAAAACCACGTGCATGGCCTTCAATCAAAAAGCCCCAAACCCAATCAAAACCACCCAGGTTCTTTTCTATCTTGCCTATTTATATCCTCTTGGATGGTTTTGATAGATTGTGTCCTGTCTGCCTGGCTACATTCACACTGCTAAGACCTGTGTCATAAGTGTTTATGGGAAATCACATCGGTACACAGGGAAAGGATTCATGTCTTTTAGCATTTATACTCAGATCACATACTCGTAATTCAAAATATAGATATATCTCAATATATGAGGCAGAGTTATGTGTTTCTTTGCCAAATCCCTTCTGTGAAGCTTGCCAGACAAACAAGTAAATGAGAACAGGCACACTGAAACAAATTTAATTTTTCTTTTTCTGTATGGAGGGCTATCATCCCATCAGAAGCACAGTTCAACACAAGCCCAGAGGTGCTTGTCCTAGCCAAAAAGATCCCCAGAGCTTGTAAGCACGTGTAGGGATGTTAACGCTAAAGGCAAGCTTATCTGATTAACTGTTATGATTGTCCAAGAATTATTATTCAACTCACAAAATTGTGAGATAAATAAAATTGTCCATAAAAGGTAAAAATGAAGACTAGCTTTAACTCAGATGACAGAAAAGAAGGAGAAGAAACGATTTAAGCCAAGTGCCATGAATTCTGGTTTAGTAGCATAATTGCCTTGAACATGATTAAAAAAAATTCATAGGATAATTTTTTTTATATAAATATAATTGATCTCTGAGAATAATCTCTGTTCTCTAAGGTCTCTGTTCATTTTGAGATGAAGTTATAGACATGAAAACCCAATTATTTAGTGCTAAAAAGCTTTGTGAAACAATTTTCTACTGTGGTGGCAGAACAAAGGACAGAGCAAGTGTTCCCCTAACTGAAAAATTCACAGGGGACAAATAGATCTCGTAATCCACAGCTCATAGACTGAAACTCTTTATTCTTTAATGAGTACACGGTTTGCAGGATTAACACTAGCATAGAACTGTCAACAAAGTATCTCTAGCACTACTAGATAATGGGTTTGACTGTCTCACTCTTATTAGGAAAGAATTGTATTTTAATTAAATTAGTGCTCACTGGTAACTGGAGCATTTCTGGAGAAACTAAAATTGCAATGAAACGTGATGTAGACGGGAAACTGCGAGAGCCATCTAACCAACTGCACATAAATATGTAACATTTTGGCCCTTTAAATACTCTGGAAATAGGCAGATACGTTCTGTGCTGATTATAGCATTACAGATTACAGCATGATACTGATAAAACTATGAGAGATTTACACCAGGGAGCAGAATGAAGCAATTCCGCTCATCTAATTAGACAAGCGAATTGCAACATGGACTCAGTAAAATGACTGTCGGTGGTTGTGATGGGTGTTCCCGCAGAGCATAATCATATTCCTGGGAAAAGGAGTTCACCAACAGAAGCTGCCTTGCTTTGTACCTCTAGCACTGCTGAGGGGAAGGTTTGGCAGAGGTGAGGGGCAGTAGGGGCAGCACATTTCTGTCCCAAACAGAAAATCCAAGAACAATCAGCAACTGGTACAACTCCTGCTATATATTATGTCTAATTAGTGCTCTGCAGATGAACAGAGAAGATTCCCATCCTAAGCACTTCTCTGCCACCTGTCCGCAGCTCCTGCCCTCATACCCAGTGGATAATTTAGCCGTTGCTCCCAGTAGTCTGGCACAGAACTGTTTGCCAGATGCTTTCACACCTACCTGCATGAGACTTTGTTGTCTGATCTAAATCAAGAAATTCAGGATGATGAAAATTCCTTCCAGCTGATCATCTTGTTTTAGGGAAAGCAAGGAACTCCCGTCTTCAGGACCTATTCAGTTATATAATGAGGCAACAGCACGTGCTGATCCACGGTCATCTTCTTGGCCACCAGACACCTGATTGGTAGAAACACAACTGCTGTGAAAAATTCAAGGATTGTGCAGAATGTAGCTGTCCTATGCACGTCTTTGAGCAAAATATCACCCAAATGAATAATGGATTAACATTTCAACTCGCAGCCTTGTCATGCAAGATGTTGAAGACCTCAGATGAAACACTGCTCTACCAATGAGGCTCTGGAATGGGATTTGTAACAGTTTAATGCTGTTAAATGTTGCTGGCAGCAATTCGGTGTGCAGTGGCTATAATGGGTAAGTAGCATACAGAAGAAACTCAGGATCAATGCTGTCCTCAATCCGTTCCATGGGACCTCAGAGGTGGTGGAGATGATACAAGAGGCGAAATGGGCCTTTCAAAGTGTCAGTTTGAACAGAAAAACACGCACAAATTTGTTTCATAGATGAAAGTGTGATATCTAACTGCTAAAAAGGGGTCCTACAAACACAAAGGACTTGAATGTGTCCTCACACTAGTAGTCACTCTGCTGCAACCCAGAGAATTCAAGTACCCCATTGAGTGACTAGCTGAATAAAGCCAAACCACCTCTGTGGGGATGAGGAGCAGACAGCTGGGGCACTGACAGCTCTCGTTGTCCGTGCTCCATCCCCGATGCTGGCCAAAGCCACCAGCTGCATGGGGCTTCCAATGAGTACCTTTAAAGGAATTGCACTTTTAAGCCTTATTTGCATAGCCCCAAAATCTAAAATCTCTGTCTAGAAGTAGCAATAAGCCAAATTTCCTATAAATATGCCAACTATTGTTCTTTCCTTACACATTTATTCATTTGGGTTGGTACAGATTATCTGGGGAAAAGGATGACTTTATCACACATTATTTGTTACATATTCATCACTCAGCAATCTGCTCACTGTTGCAGTCAGTCAATCGGATGTTCACCAATTCCAGGAAAGAAAACTCCCTAGGGTCAGCTTGTAATTCTGGCTATAAAAACTTTGCCTTTCCAGATCCCCTTCTCTCCTAAAAGCTTTGGACTAGATATAAACTATGGAAGAGTTCCTGAAAGGCAGGCCACAGATGGGTCCAGAGATCCATCTTTCATAATATCTCATCCTCTCTTAAAGCTTTTTGTGTTTTGCTGCTGCGTGTCACTGACCTGTGGCAGGACTCATTCTGAAATGGGCAAGGAAAAAATGACCTGTTCTCTCACTGTAGTGCTTGAGCAGGTCCCACAAGTGCCCTTGATGATCCATTTGGTATTTTCTGTGTGTAATGCTTCTTAATCTCTATTCCAAGTGGAAAAGCGTGTGTGGGGAGGCCAGTAAGAGTGTTTGTATGCATCAGTGTTTTGCAGTGTGATTTAATCACAAGTAATGCACAGGATTAACAAAATGTTATTTTTCATGACCAAAAGCAAATAAATCCTGATGTCCTGCTCTACCAGCAACGGCTGGATTATCCATTTTACACCTTTAATGTTTGTCATTCACATTTCTTCGCACTTTTAACAAAACAACGAACAGAAGATGAACGTGTAGATTTTGTCATAAACAGAACATGAACATGTAGACTTTTTCATCACTATAGAAATCCCCTATACATAAGTGAAGTTAGCTAAGGGAGACTCTGATTTAGAGGTTTTAGCCTGTAGACAAGACTTCTCTCAGCTCTAGGACAGGATTTAAACAACAGAAGAATCTAATTGGCTCTTACTGCACACAACTACTTAGATTTTATGAACGATAATAATCACATCCCAGATGGCAGGTTTGTTTTGTATTTTTTAAGTTAAAGAATAAAGCTGAAGTATTCAGCTTATTAGTAAAATACAGTTTAAAAAGATTACTTTTATAGCTACTGAATTCAATGCATTCACTTAAAATGTGAATTAAGTAAAGCACAAAAATGAGCATAAATGGAAAAGAAATAGCTGGGATTCACTGCTTCAGGATGTTTTGTTAAAAGGGATCCAT
The DNA here is from genome assembly GCF_964199755.1 of Larus michahellis. Classification (NCBI taxonomy): domain Eukaryota; kingdom Metazoa; phylum Chordata; class Aves; order Charadriiformes; family Laridae; genus Larus; species Larus michahellis. The sequence continues at coordinate 23,339,283 of NC_133902.1, read as the reverse complement.
ATATATTGTAAGCTTTCAATAGGAGGGCTGTCTGCAGTCAGTTGTGACCCTTAAAGTCCTTTTAGTGGTAGCTGGAATATATGTAGGGTTATGATGAAGAGGAGGATTTTCTACTAATTAGGAGATGTTGCATTTGGTGCCAGCAACCCCAGTTGACACCAAGTTACTTGTCTTTCTCATTGGTCTGGCCTCCTACGCATTGAGGAGAATTATGGGGTTTATTGGTTCAAATTCTTGCCCATTTTCCATAGGACCTGAGCCTCGTCCATGAGGCTGGAATGTTTAGGGAGGAACTCCATCAAGAGAAACTTCTTGGATGTTTATGCATATCTACTCATAACAAGGTTTAATTGCCAGAAAAGTGTTTTATATTTACTCCATTTGCCAGTTTTCTATAAAAACCAAAAAGATCTGGAATTAAATGATCTACATTCAGTACAAGCCATTAACGTATCCAAGCACTTTTGGATGCTGAAGCAGAAAATAATAGATTCATTTGATAATGATGTCTTTCACAAAATAGACACCATATTTTACTTAGCTGTGGTTGACAGAAATAATTGCTATTGAGAATATATTCAACCTCTCATAAAAACATTTCCTTTTATCAATCTTTTTGCTTTTATCAAACTTCGAAAAATGATTATCCTGACCAACAATGCTTTCTACCTCTAAGTCCTCATAGCTTAATAAAGTTAAGTAAAGGTTTTAATAAAATTTAATTAAGGCTACAGACTTAAGACCATGGAATCACTGTGTTCAGCACAAGGATAAAATCCACAGTTCCTTTTTGGTCACATAATTCTGATTTACAAAAGAGAACAAGACCTTTTAAAATCCTTTACTCACATAAGTAGCACGTATGCAAGTGAACAATCCTTTTGCCTATTGTAGTCTTCAACGGAAAACCCTCAAAACTTCAAGAATGTGTTTCCAAACTGACTCCTAAGCCAAAAACATTTGCCTCAATCCTCCACATAGTGTTGATGGGAGTTGTGCCAGTAATAAAGGCTTGGACTAAGCAGAAGACAAAGCTGTAAATGGCTACACTTCACAACATAGAATACTATAACTGAAGACAATAAACAGTAGCATATTTTACATACAGGAACATACACATGTAAAAAATTTGTGTTCCAGTAACAAAGAAAGGAAAGAAATTGAGCTAAAGAACTACTTTGGCTTATGCAATGAGAAAAGCAAAACATAGGAAAGGAAATCAGTCTTCAAACAAAACAAAACTAAAGAATAAGACACCAATGCAGGCTGTCAATAAAGCACTGCAGAGCTCAAAAACCTTTTTGAATTACAGTCTGGAAGTGATACATGTGTTTTTCAAAGCATGTGCACCGGGTCTATAAACTTGCAAGTCTGCATGTGTTCTCGAGATGGCCATGTCAGCTAAGGTTAAACAATAGCATTCAAAACATATGTCTCATGAGTATTTTCCAGAAAGAAGGATAGTTGAGGGGGAAATAAAATAAATAAATAAATAACCAACCCAAACAAAACTCAACTGAGAAACAAAATGGAAAAGGTTCTTTACAGATTCTTCTTGACTTTTTCCTTAAAAAAATATCTGGATATAGGGACACAAATTACAAACACACAATTTCTTATACTCTTATCTGTTTACTTTTGGTAAACAGACTAAATACCAATGAAATAACTGAGTATGTTTGTGGCTAGCATTCTTTGGACACATTAGAAATTGTCCATAGACAATTTCTATACCTGCACTTGTGTCCAGAGTAGAGCCAAGATCCTATTTAGGCTTCCCAGCAGCAAACACAGAGATGGTGCAACCATCAACCTGCAGTACAAATACTCAGATGATTTGACATGATTTGACTATTATGAATTTGAATATTTTTTTTCTCCTTCATTTTTGCCAAACTAGAGCTTGTGACCCTCCCCTCAAAGCTGGCCGATCCCCAATTGAAACGTAAACAGAAACAGAACCAGGTGACATTTAACTTTGTCAGTTGAAGATAAGGGTGTTTTATTTCTGGTATAGAAGTGTAAAAATAAGATAAGAACTGACTTATGAAAAAATATGGCAAGTTTCTAAGTGTTTTACTCCTCGTGGCTCCTCTCTGAACCCAGGACAAATATGAACCTCACCCCACCTGCTGAGACATTTACCCCCTTGGATACCATGTGTAGCAAGGCTCATTCCCCATTTATACACTGGGGAATATGGTACAGGCTAAGCGTTTAGTGAATGGTCTAGTTCATTGGGCTCCATGATTTTCTCTACTGAGTGTTTCTTGGTTGGTACCTTTTGTTGCTTTGCAAATGGTGTACATCAGAACCAGAGTAATTCAGGCTGGGAGGTCCCCTGGAGGCCATATGGTCCCATCAGGGGCCCAGGGCACCACTAACTCTGAAGTTTCGTCAGGCTGCTCAGAACCTTGTCTAAGGTACCAACAAAGGCCTACAAGGATGAAAAGTCCACAAACTCTCTGGGCTACCTGTTATAGTGCTGAATCACTTCATCTGCAGATTTGTATTCAGCAGGGGTTCCCTAGCTGCAATTTGTGATTTTTATGTCTCATTCTTTTGCTTTGCACCTCTGAGGAGAGTCTGGCTCTATCCTCTCTGTAACATTCACCCCCACAAGGGAGCTTAAATGCAGCAATGAGATGCTCTCTGCCTTCTGCTCTCCATGCTGAACAAACCCAATTCCCTCAACCCCTCCATACATGACACAGTCCAAACCTAACCATCTTGGTGGACCTCTGATGTACTCCCCACTGTTTGTCATCCCTCTTGTCCTTGAATGCCCAAGATGGGGGACACTACTCCAGATGTGACTCCGTAAGTGCCACACAGAAAAGAATAATCACTTCCCTCATCCTGCTCGCTATGTCTATGCTCCAAACATCGCTGCTTTATTTTAGGGCCCCGTGAGGATCTAGGAGTCAGCCTGGGCCACTGTCCAGCTTTTGTGCTCTCAGCCTTTCTTTCAGACTGTCTTTCAGCATTTTGAAAAAAAAAAACAACCAGCTTATCTCTATCTGCTTTCTGCCTTGTGGTTCCTGCAGACTTTTCTCTTCCTCCAGCCTGACCTCTAAGCCTGTCCTTTCTGGAGTCACTCCCTAACCACGCTCGTTTTTAGCTTTCATCTATCTGATAGGGTCCCAGCCCCATCACATACTTCATAGTCATGCTGTGTAGCCCAGAAACTATAAACTACTGATGTGCTTGTTTTATGGCCACATGGCACATCTTCGTACAAAAGCATGGAAGAACTTGGTTCAAAATCCAGACATAATATAGGGGTTTCCAGTACAAAGAGACTGTTTGTCAACAGCTACCAAAGTCCCCCTGCGTTAGGAACAGGAAACACTGTGGTAAATCAAATATTGCCATACGAAAGACTTTTGTAAGCTCTTAATTTTTAAGACTCTTGGACAGCCACCAAGGTGCTATATTCCTCCTGGCAGTAAACCACAGAAATTCCCCTAGTCTGGTACATTTGTTTTCTTGTCAATATGGAGGACCTTAGGAAAGACTGACAGAAAATAGGTGCTGTGCTCATATGTGCTGATGTTGCTTCAGAAAAGTCTTGCAACAAAACCAGATTAAATGTATCATGTACTTCCATGCACAAAGTACATCTCAGTTGTGCAGTAACTGCAAAGAAATGCAATCATTTTGTGATGCGTCCCTGCTATTGATACTGAGATTTGAGCAAAAACCCCTGCTCCACCAGAAAGGCATGTTTCTTCATTAACTAAAGCATGCTTCTAAATGCAAAAGCACAGCTATGCACGATAATCATAGTTTTCTCATTAAGATTAATGTAACAAAAGCCATACCTGTATATTCACCCCTGGGCTATGGACAGAAAGGCTAGCCCCGTACCTGGTGAAGCTTCATTTTGTCCTGCATAGGATGGACATGTTAATCACGGTTATATGGCTTTCCTTTACCAGGTTTTACAGTTATTTTGACACAATACTGGCACAGTCTGCGGATGGTATCTTAAGCCACCAGCGTTTTGGTTTATTTAGAAAACAGTGATGCTTATTTATAACTACGCTGTTGAGGTAAACTCTTGTGCAGACAATCATGCTGGCTTCCTCCACAAGATTTGATATATTAAAGCTACTTTTGCCTGTCAACTACATCAGATACCTGTGCTCTCGTTTGCAAACTGTGACTGTTCTCCTTTTTACTACCTGCTTTCATGCTGTGTGGAAACAGAGGTGTTCGCATATTTTCACAATACTCTTTGCTCGCAGATATAAGTGTGCCATCATATGGGTCTATGCAAATTAGAGACACTCACTCTTGAAGCAGAAGTGTTCGCGTTTGGGTATTTGAGAACTGCCTCCTTTGCTCACGTTTTGCCTGTTTTCGAAAAGCAGACAGTGAGCGAGAAGGGGCCCAGGCAATTTACTTCTCAGTAATTAAGCCCCAAGAGGTCACATGACTCACGCCCTCCGCTTTCCCACAGCTGATTTCCATCAGCGGTCGGCAGGGATCTGCCTTTAGGAAGGCTCCCAAACAGATGCTCGGCAAAGACTGTTTCTGCTTCTCTGTCACGTCTTTGCCTGGAAGGGTGCTTTGGGCTACACAAGCCTAAAAGGAAAAAAGGGGGCAGGGGAGAGAGAGCGAGGAGAATATATCAAAGCCCCAGTAAACTACTTTTTAAACTAAAAATTAGCAGATCTTACATGGAAGGGAGGAAATGACAGGTCGGCTTGGAGGGACTGTCAGGCTGCTGGTTAGAATCAAAACTCCAGGGATACGAAGACTGTCATGAGAAAACTGGAGAATAATGAAAGATTTCTTCCCTGCATTAGTCAGAGTCGGAATGCCTGTGCTGCAAATTTTACTGTTGTTAATGCCAGGTTTGGTTTTGGCTCAGTTAGAAATAATCTCCACTCATTACATATTTGAGGCATGATTATGTATACATCAAAATGTTTTTAAAATGTTTTTTTTTTTGTTTGACCTTTGCTATAAAATGAAATGATAAGATGCCAGAACTGTACCTCAAGCTGCATGCTTTGCAACAAGCTGAACAATACAAAAGCATGGATGAGTGCGAGCTGCAGTTGCTCCTAGAAAAGGTTGTATTTCTATTTTTTTAAAGTTAGACTTTTTTGCTTTGTTTGAACTTCCAACATTTACAAAGGAAGTGTTTTCTAACAATTTTATAATGAGAATAAAGTGCTTCAGTAACGGAATAAATAAATCTAATGCTGAAAATACATAGAATGTGAATTACTTTGCAATTCTGTATTTTATTTAACATTACACTATAGGATAAGATTAATAATTAAGTTCCAGTAGTAATAACACTTTGAAAAAATACGCTGCATAATATAAACACCTACTGAAAGTAAATAATAATGTAAATATGACACTAGCTTTTATGTTTCCATCTCCTAATCTTAATTTTCCCCCTATTTTAAGTAAGATTTGCAACTTAAATGGTGCAATAGTGAATATTGCCAACACAAGTTTTTATATTAAGCAATACCATTTCACTCAGTTTTTTCCCCCCAATGAGTTTTACTAGATTATGGTTTTATGTTATAATTGATTGGATTAGCTTTAACCACCAGAAAACCATCAGGAAGCAAAACCTGCTGCATCTAAATATGAGGCCATAAAGTAAATATATAAAGGGTAATTGATACTGAATGATTTAGGATCCACTCCATTCATACCTTCTTGCAGACATTTGACAGTCTTTCATTGATCTTGGGTAAGAATACTTCCAGGATTTGTTACCTATATAATGATTTATTTTTTATCAGAGAGTCAAGAACCGATTTAAGCCTGAATTATTTGAAGGCACTTGCTGCATTTGATTTTGACCACAGTTCCCCTATCTGCCTCACAAAGTAAATGAGAAACTTTCTCATGTGTAATGACCTTACGTAAGGCCAGTTTACAGTGAGTTGCAATCTGCATGACACCACTGTCATAATTCAGTTTATTTGGCAACACTGGTTTGGACAAACCTCAGATGAACTCGTCCTTTTTATGTAAAGCAACTACTTTCCTGTAAGAGTTAAAGTTGAAATACAGGCCATTATGGTGCACACAATCTCTGTGCTATCACGCATGCCATTAATTATGCTTTATCCTTTATCTCATATGCGATACATTCACTAGGATGAAGCATGTATTGCTTAATGAGACATTTGACTTTATTATTGTTTCCCAACTGTTCAGGGAAATTTATATTTGCAAGTTTAAAGCACGGCCAAATTGACAGTGATGGACGGTTTGGCATTAGCCACTTTTTTCCAAGATTTAGTCCAACAGTGTCTTATTGAATACAGCTGCAAAATTCAGATCTTACAGATGGTCACCACAATTTGCGGAGACTAAAAAGCCAAGACATTGGTGCCAGCTTATGTAATGACCCTTAAAGTACTGACATGTACAAGAAAATCCATGTGCCTTTACTGTGACTTTTTTTCATAAGTTGGCATGGTTGGAAAGGGAACCTTAACTGTATGATGGTCACTAAGAGGTTGGTGCTACCACAGATGAATGTGAGGGTCTACCCTGTGAGACCCTGATTAGAAAGTAACAAAACCAGATTGTTAATGATGGCTTTCCCATGGTAGTGGGAAAGAAGGACAGCAGACAATCTTTGCTAGCTTAGTTTCTCTCCAAGGCGTATTGACTTTCTTATGGCAAATATGATAATTTTTCTTACGTCTGAACAGATAAACACTGCTTTTATTTTGTGTGGGCTGCTCTGCAGGGAAAGGGAAAAAAAAAAAAACAAGCTGCAGTCAGCAAACCGTGATTTTTTTCCCTCCTTTCTGCTTGCCTAGCTCCTATGGCTATGAAATGTGCTCGTATTTCATCGAAGACATAACTTAGCCTATAATAGTTTGTAACAACAAGTAAGAGGGGAGGTTGTCCCAACGCTTCTTGTTTTCATTCACTACAGTTTGGAATCCATCTTCTCAGTTTTAAGGAATTGACTAAAAGTAATAATGAGCCCTAAAAACATTGCATAAAGAGAGCTCTGTCCCTGTTATTTAAATACTTACCTTCCAGTCCTAGTAGTCCCAATTCTAACTCGGCAACTGACATCTTAACACGCAGCTGATTGCTGATTTTGAAGTCACAAAGGGACAGTTATGGCCTGAAATAGAAAATATGAGTTGAAAATGCATAAACTTCCATTACAAAAAGCAGATCCTATTCTTATACAAAAATAAAGGGTTGCTGAGCATTGAAAGGGACAGAACTACCTCCTGACAAAATATAATGATATCATTTTGTTTGATACTTCTTTGAGGCATCAGCACCTCCCTGAGAAGGAGGAGGAAACTGCATGATATTTTGAAGTTTAGATGATCCAGCAGGCAGTTACACTAATTGCACAGCCTTCTCCTACAACCCTCTATAACACTTTGTCTAGATTTTGGATAAGCAAATTGTACGAGTGTAGAATTTATTTCAACATGATAAAATTATATTCCTTTTTTGCCTAGTTTCAGAGATCAGTTGTTACAAAATTCTGAGAACTGATTTTAAATATGAATATTAAATAAGAGTTGAACTATTCTTAAAATGTTATATTCTGTTTTAATAACTAAGAATAAAAATAGACAATAAAAATGATAGAGTTAAAAATTACATAGTCTCTTTCATCTTAATCTTATTTGGTCTATTAATTTGAAAATATACAATTACATACATCTTTATTTTTACAGATTAACGTTTTTATATCAGGGAGCAGGAGGTAGATATACTAAGCTCCAGACACATCGCTAGATCCTGTACAAAACTCAGTCAAATAAAATAAACCCATGCCAATTTAAATCAGCTGCAAATCTGGCCTGTGGCTATGTTGTTTTTCATTTGGACAGAGGGATGTGCAATGCATCAACTGTTCATATCCAAAAAAACGATCCAAGAGTTATTCAGCCAGAGAAATCATTAAGCCATTTGATTTTGCACTGTGTCCATGAACTTTACACACCATTGTGGGTGAACATACGATTTTTCTTTCCAGAAAGAAAAGAAGAAAATTGGCCTAAATGCTATATCCTTCTCCTCTGCCCTATTTGAAAGAGGTTAGTAGCATTAAAAAGTCACCATTGAACTAAAAGTCACTACCATGGTGCAAAGCTCAAGGCTTTGAGGAAATGACTAGTGCCTGAAGAAATGGAGATAGTTTGGGAGAGGAAAGGGAAGGGAGGTGGGAACAAGACCATTCGGGACAAGGGTAACCCAGGCAAGGGGAGAGGGACCTGAAAGCACCAAAAGACATGGAGGAAGGAGGTTAGATGCAGAAGCAACACACTTTGTAGATAACAAAAATTAGGCCTTAGAGGAATGCACATTCAAGAAATGTTATACACAGTAAAATATTGACTATGTTTTGGTTTTTTCCCAGAGGAAGTTTTCCGGAAGTTTTCCAGAAGTTTGCCAGAACCTTGAATGCTTTCTGTTCTCATTGCTCTTCCTCTCTTCTCCCCTCTCATCACCTCTGTCTAAGCCTTCTGGTTACCCCGGCAGCCACCTGCATGGGGAAGCCTGCACCACTTCACTGAAGATGCTGGAAATAGGATGTGCTTCCTGCTCTTTCCAGTGCCATTCAAAAGGCCCAGATCCTGCACGTCCTGGTCCTTGACAAACAACGCCATGAATATTTGGGTTACCAGTGTACCATAGTTACTTCAATAAACATCCTAAATACTTATACAGAGACTATTAATTATGAATACTCTACAGCATGAAGTACTACCCAATGTATTTCCCACAAGACCTCCAAACATCATTGTTGACAGACAGCATGGAGCCCCTTAGCTCTGTGAGAGCCACGCGCTGTGGTCCCACCACTCCACAGCTCCCTGTGCCTCGGGCTTGGCTCCAGGGCCAAGGGCGCCTTTGCCTCCCAGCCCCAGGAGCCCTTCAGATGCACCACCATTTCAGGGGTCCGCTCCCAGTGGCAGCCTCACAGGTGGCAGGCTAGTCCCTGGGACAAAGCCTGATCACTTCCCCCTGGGCTAACGCATGCTACAGCTTTCATAAAACAGAAGGAGCTCCCGGATCTCAGCCTCTTACATTTTCTTCTGCCTGATCTGCCTCTCACCGCTGTGCTCCCTGGGGACTGTACAGAGTTTTTTTAATAGTGCTGGCACCATGACTCGGTACTAACCAAAATATCCACATTACCCTGCCATCTTTTTTGAGGTGAGCAGTTACTTATTTCAACACCTTTTTCTTACCAACATGCTAGACTGAAGGAAAAAATATTTAGAACTTCCCTCGTACTACACAGAAAAGGGTTTGCTCAACCTCAAGGGTTGAGGTGGTTCACTGAATTATTGCCATCTGCCAGACAGTCATTTAAAATACATCTCATCCAGCAAAAGTGGATTTGATTAAATGAGATCTCACAAATTTATCCTTACTGTTTGAGATTAAGCCAAATATCTCTTGTTTCAGGGTGGGTTTTTTTTGTTTCCCTCCCCCCACCCCCGTCCTAAGCTTATCTGTACTTTTTCCAAGGAGCGGATTTTTCTGTTTTACTGACATGGTGTCCTTTGAGATTATTTTTTTTATAATCTTTGGCACAAGCAATAGCCTTAACTATTTCCTTGATTTTTGCTGTTTATCTAGGGACAATGTAAACCTCCTATTATATATCCCAATCCTTAAATGACCCTTAAATGTCAACTTAAACACATTTTTCTCAGAATGAATACCTTTGATGGCAAAAAATCCATCTAGGATTGCTAAGGACTAATATTGTGCTGTAATGACCATGCTACTCAAATAAATTCAATCCATTTTACTGGGTCTTCACCTTCATAGGAGTTCCAGAAATTGCAGATTATACTGTTTTGGAGTCTAGATGGGCTTACATTTTTTATATAAAGTTGAAATATGTAGTTTCTTCCTCTTCACATCAGTGCGGTTTTGCCATACACTTGGAACGGTGTTTCTCCAGGCATCAGGTCTCTCATGTGTTTGTATTCAACTTGAAATTTTCACGACTGTCACTAAAAAGCAATCTTTTTAAAAGTTGTTTGCCAAATGCCCATTGCTCACCAGGTCCTGCCTAAAGCCCCCCATCTTTCTCTTCTACTGCCGAAACCCCCCCTGTATCTGATTATTTTCTGATTGTTGCTGTCCTCTTTCTTTTCGTTGTTCCCTGAATCATGGACACCACTTTGGGTTGCAGGTCTCTGTTCAATTTAAAATTAAGAAACTTTCCATTTTCTTCTGGAACGACGATTCCAGCACCCTCCACTGCTCTTGTGTCCATTGATCCCTGGAGATACTCCTGTTTCAGTGATTCTGGTCCCCCCAGAGGTGTGGAGGTGGGTGCAGCCTGCTTGTCTCTTGCCACCAGCCATGGGAAACCCCTGGCGCCACGGGGAAGCATCAGAGCACAGGCTGGACAGAGAGGGAGATGACAGCTGGGGCAAGTCAGGAGATACATGGCAAAGACAGGACGCTGATCCATGGCAAGGCCTCAGTGGGGATAGAAAGAAACTTTTTCCCTAGAGGACCATGTAAAATTTGCTGCAAACTAGAAAGAAATAGAAAATTTCTTGACTGAGAGCGAGAAAAGGGAACACATCCTCTCTTTCAAAGACAACAAGGGCTGGCAAAGGTTATGTTCAGACCCGTTTATTTCCATCTGCTTTCTTTTCAGTTTTCTCTGTTTCATCAGTTACGTTGTTCCAGATATGCAAACAAATCCGATTTTAAAAACTTTTTTCTTTGTATTTTTGCTTTGAATAAGGGTGCAGACAGATCTCAAAATCTTGGCTGACTTGGGATCCTGTCATCCTTCCTAAACTAACAGTGCTCTTGTCGCCCTGTCTGCCAACGCACTGATGACTCTTCTGGCACTTTCAAACCAGTGCATCCTTCCTACAGAGGCTAACCACTGTTCTGGTTTGTATGTGCTGTGACAAACATGACAACACGGTGTGCATTTTCTTGTGTACTCAAGTTTCTTCCACTGAACTATTTTGGATTCTCTATCATCTCCTGGATGTGAGACGATAATCTGCTTTCTACACCCTCCATCTGAATTGCACCAACTGCCTGAGCTCTAATTATTTTATCAGGGTTTTGTTTCTGGTCCTGCAGTAGTCTCTAACAAAATTCTGTTCTGGATCCAAGTTCCTGTCTTTTATTAGATTTTCAGCACCCGCTTTTCACATGGCATTCAGAAATCTCTGACTGTATTTCATAACTTTCCTCTTCGTCTTTCCCTCCCCTGATCAACATCACTTAATTCTTGCACAACACACAAAACCCCAGTATCAACACACTTGGGAGACAGTCTCTAAAAGTACAATTATTTAAAAAGAAAAATGGGCCGGATTCATTTGTTAAGTAAGGAAGTCCCACTTCTGGAAGAAGATCATTGCTTTCATAAGGAATTAGCTTGATGATTTTCATGAACATAAATTATAAAAAAAAAAAAAGATAAATTTAGAAAAGAAATTATTTAACTTGAACTACGAGAACCAGAAAAGAGAAACCATGACCCAGAAACTGATGATTTTCTTTATAGATATATAAAACTTTTCCAAATATTTAACTCTAATGGAATCTGGAGGATGACAAAAGATTATATAAGATGACTATTGTTATCTGTGGACATCTATGGTAATCTATACCATGCTATGGATTTTTTTCTAGAATTGATCCCCTATGGGAATTTTCTGCAGTTTTATTAAAAAAAAAAAGAAAAAAAATGAAAGATCCAAAAGAAATGTTATAAGAGACTACAGAATTTAGTTTAGATAGTCCTATAGGATTTAATTCTTGCATATTTTTAATGCCATATTTGAATGCACAACTATGCAGAGTCCCTGTTTTAAAGGATATTACTCCATAAAATAGATATAGCAAAACAAGTACAGAAGAATTTTCTAGAAACATGGAAATGTAAAGGTCCTGGGAATAACTATATTTATTCTTTCTTATGTGTGATTTTATTTACTTGCTATATTTATTTATAGCACTTACAGTTGCATCTGCTTTCAACTTAAGATCACAATCATTATATTTACTTACCTACTTTTACATCCTCTCTTTCTTGGTACTTTCTAGATGCTGCTCATTACCGCATGTGTCTTTCTTGGCATTTCTCCCAGCATGTATACTCTGGCCATCACAGAGTCACTCACACAATATTGCAGCTGCAGGAACTTTTAAGTGAATTAACAGGACATCAAGTTACATTACTTATGATTTTCAGTGGTTTTCAGACTGTAAAACAAAGCATGGTCATGTGGCAGAGACCTTTTAAACATAAAGGTTCATGAGAATGGACTGGATTAGCAAAGTGACTGCTAGATGGAAACAGAAGAGTCAAAGTCCACACACAACCTGATTCTTATTATCCTATAAAAAGAAACATCGGCTACACTACATTGTCCTCTGCCTTGTCTGCACCTTCATTCTTGCAATGGCTTTCAATGTAGGTAACTCCTCACAAATAACAAAGATAGATTTACATTTGAAATAAATCAGGCTTAGCGTGCACAGGGAGCCTAGAGAGGGGAGTGAGCCCAGTCTTCCATAGGACCAGTAATGCTTGGCATGAAGTCTAAGAGGCTGGGAAAAGGATATTAATAATAGATTCAAATGAGGTTCTGGGAAAAATTAAGATGAAGAGCTGGACACTTAAGCTATATGGGAAACAAAATATATGGGAAATAACAAGAGAAACTTTGAATTTTAGTACCTAAGCAACATTATTATTTAATGGCTATGTCAGGTACTGGTAGAATCATACATATGATTTATATATTGATATAAAATGGTATAACAAGTTCATTAAGACAACACCTTAAACCGTGAGATTCACAATATATAGGGAAGACAGAATTGCTTGAAGTCTCTGAATAATAATTAATTGAGAAAAGAAATTGGGAATTATCATGGTGTATTTTTCTTCTACAGATCTCCAAACCAAGAAATCCCTGGTTAAGCCTCTCTCAGCATAAGTATTTTATTATTACACTTTTTTTTTCTTTCTTTCTTTCTTTATTTTTTTTTAACTCCATGAGCTGTTCTTTAAAAAAGATTTTAAAATCTCTTGTTTAATACCAAGGTAGTTTTAAATTATCTTGTTTACAGTTCCAGTAAAAGGTACAGATGAGTGGCAATGCTGGTTTTTCAATTACACTTCAGTAATTTGATTTGTGGCATAATATTCCATCTCCGCCTCATGACAGAGGGAAAATAAACTATTTTCCACAATAGATGGAGAAAGACCCTTTCCTCAGCATGGCTTGAAAGCAAATAAATAAATAAATCAATAGTCCCTCTTTTGGTACAATCAGGAAATCTCAACACTTGGCACCACGACACCCAGTAATGCTGGCTCAGAAATGTGTCCCAGAAGACTCCTTATTGCAGATGTCTGTATTTTCTGAAGTTTTCATTCCAATTCAAAAATAAAAGTGTCCAGTTTTGTCTACTCTCAGTTCTATTCCTCACATAAGAACTAGGGTGGGTTTTTTTTCCAGTGAGAAAACATGCATTGGATACAGGTGACTTCACATCACCCCCAGCAGTTTTAGGAGAATCTACAGATCCTGAATCTTATAAAGCGGGCCTCAAAGCTTTTGTAAAAATCAAAGTACAATATCCTCCGTTCAGGCATGGAGTGAAATGGCCAAATAGCCTAATGGCAAGCACTTCATCGGAAGGCCTGGCACAGAGCGTGCGCTTGCACTCAGCACTGGAGGCGAGGATGGTGGTTAATTTCACAGTGCACAGCACTAAAGGAAAAGACCAAGCACAACAGGAGTCTGCCCAAGAGGGTCTTTGAGTTGGTCACATTAAATCCAGGGATCAGGCAAGGACCATTAGGGTTCAAGTGGCTCAAAATACCCAGAAGTACTCAGGTTCTTCTTGGCAGACCTCTGAATTGTACATCTGTCTCTTCACTGACACTATCTAAAGTTAGAGCGAGTTGCATCAGCTGGTATTTCCCACTGAACTTCTGTGGAATTTGGACACTGACTTCCCCCTGTCCTGAGAAAACCACTTTGAAAACGTTGGAAAATCAATCTGCATGTAAGTGAGGATATCTAAGAGAGGTTACAACTACATGGGATATCTTTTAATGCAGTTTTTATGATGCTCAATTTTCAAATATCTCAGGTTTGTCATGCAAGGACTCTTACAAATAGAAAATTTTCAAAGTAAAACACAACGTCAATCATGAAGAAGAAAAGCATGTAGTTGCACTTTTCTATTAACAGATGGAAACAGCAGATGAGCCCAGATAATTTAATAATCCCTGGCGATATTAATTTTAGATCTGAAACATTTTGAGAAAAAACCCGTTGGATTTTCCCCAAGGACATCAATAAAACCAAAATCAACTAATTCCCGAATAAAACAGTCTAATAAGCACGTCGCTAAGTTTGTTGCTAATTCTTGCTGTAATTGGGTACAGTGTCACCTTGACACAGAATGCTGTTACAGCAAAGTAAACCACACAAAGAGAGGCATCTGCATGTAATAGAAATTAAACCTACTACACTGTGGTCAGCATTTCACCAGGCAATCATTTAGAAAGGCTGTTATGAAACATTGCAGGCTCCTGCTGGGGTTTGGTTTCCATAAATATGTATGTGACCCATGTAATTGTTTAAAATCATAGCTGTGTGATATGCTTTATTGAAGGGAAGTACAGCAATGAAATTAAATGGGCAATACATCCAAAGTAATAAACAGAAACAACTGAAACGAGGATCCTTGTTCTGTTCAGGATTCAGAAAGAAATAGTGCCAACGGTCTGATAACTACTCCTTCCACTTCTTTCCCTGCTATCATTCACTACTGTATCGCCTGTTACTGACCCTGCAATAGAGTTTCTGCGTGAAAATAAGCAGCACTCAGCCCACATACTACAAGGATTTTATACCCACCATTTAAAGTGGTAGGACAAAGTGGCCTACATATATTTCAGTGTTGTGAAAGAACCACAAAAATATACTTCTTATAGGAGATATTTCTTACTAATTCCTATTCAATCTGTAGTAAGATAATGACAGGAAGCAAAGTATTTTAAAACTGCATAAAATAATAAAATATTTTATTAGTACACTTCTTTTTTTCCCCTCTTTCTTTTAAAATTTTTTTAAATCCATGAGCTATTGTCTTTAAAAGGATTTTAAGTCTCCTGTTTAATAGCAAGGTGGATTTAATTATCTTGTTTACAGTTCTAGTGAGAGGTATAGATGAGTGGAAATGCCTTTTTTTCCAGAGCACTCTCCTAGCTACCTTCTCCAACTCTCATCTTTCAACGTATCTGTCCTCCCTCCCTGTAAAGGAAACATTCCCGCCCGACCAGCCTCCCTTCAGACTGCTTCAATTCTAATCCTATGGCAAGTACTTCTCCCTCATCTGTTAAAACAAGCAAATAAAAAGCCCCCGCAGCATTAGCAAACCTGAATGACACACAGCATCGCCACTTTCCAAGATGCCACCAGGCACTCGCAGCAGCCAAACTGAAGCACGGGACATCAAAGCCACTTCCCAGGTGACAGACTCGATACCAGCATGCAAAGGTTGGGGCCACTAAAGCTAACATCTTTACTCATCCCCCTCCACTTCCCCTAAATTCCCGTGGTATTTTTGACCACTGTTGCCGTGCTGTGGACTAACACAAAGCTGCATGTGTATTACATACTTGCCGCAGTCAGGTCCTGGGAGGCCTTCTACCCTGGCTGAGCCTGGGAATGCCACATGGAGGTGAGATGAAACCCTTCATGCTCAGCTCAGGCAAAGTTATTTCTATCTCAGAGACATCTGAAGGTACAGAAGTTGTAGTACATATGTGGTTTGGAAGGGCTGCTCTCAAATGTAAGTATCTCGGCCCCCTTCAACCTCTTGCCATATGCATACATAGGGTGGGACATCCTGAATGGTAAGGAACCACTGCTGTAATGGTATGGCTGTAGAGTAAATGATTACCAATTCAATACGAGCTTCTCCCTCTGCCAAGCTGCTAAAAGAGGACAAAAATGGGGCAAGGCATAATTTGACTTCCTTTTTGTGCCAGTGACTAAAATTCATCTAAAATTTTGGTAAGTAAAATGAAGCAGATGCTTGTCAAGGTTTTCCTAGCAGAGCAGCCTGAGATTTGCAAACTGCATGTTCAGACTTAGATCAAAACCATAGACCATGGTGGAGTTCAGCTTGGATTTGAGCTTTTCCAGAAACAACAGAAAACTTGATACCACTTCAGATCAGGGACAAAACAAAAGAAGTAAAATCTTCATTGCAGAGTTCAGCTTGTGGTCATGTCATGTGAAAGAAGGTCAGGTTACCAGTGACCGTGCTAAAAGCTTTATTCATGAGTGAGTTAAGATAACATGAGAAGTATAAAAAGGTCACTAATATTTGATCTAAAAACATTGCAGCCTAGTAGCATTAATGAAATTAACTTTAGTTAAAGCTTGCTAAAGAGATAGCTAAAGATTGCTAAAACATCAAGTCAGAGAACAGAGTAATTCAGCCCAACAGAAAAAGCACCAACTCTTCCATTGCTTTTAATGGTTTGGGCTGCTTTTTTTTGCCGTGGAAATGCTGGCTGCATACTCATCTACATCATTTCATTATATTGTTCTAAGTGTGATATTTTTTGGCTTAAGAAACACAATATTTGTGACAAATAATAATACAATTTATTAATAAACATTTAAACTTATTTTTCCTTGTGAAATAAACAGGGCTTTCTATTTCCACTTTAATGTACGCTACCATGGCATTTCTTAAACATGTAAAAACTTTCATAGAATCATTTAGGTTGGAAAAGACCCTTGGGATCATCGAGTCCAACCATCAACTCCACTCTACAAAGTTCTCCCTTACACCATATCCCTTAACACCACATCTAAACGAGTCTTAAACACATTCAGGGATGGTGACTCCACCACCTCCCTGGGCAGCCTATTCCAGTGTCTGACCACTCTTTCTGTGAAGAATTTTTTCCTAATGTCCAGCCTAAACCTACCCTGATGCAGTTTGAAGCCATTCCCTCTTGTTCTATCACTAATTACCTGTGACAAGAGACCAGCACCAACCTCTCTACAATGTCCTTTCAAGTAGTTGTAGAGAGTGATGAGGTCTCCCCTCAGCCTCCTCTTCCTCAAACTAAACAGTCCCAGCTCCTTCAATTGCTCCTCATAAGATTTATTCTCGAGGCCCTTCACCAGCTCCGTTGCCCTCCTCTGCACTCGCTCCAGCACCTCGATATCTCTCAGGTCTATAGTTTCCCGGATCCTCCTTTCTGCCTTTTTTGTAGGTGGGTGCTACATTTGCTACCCTCCAGTCCATTGGGACCTCCCCAGTTAGCCATGACTTCAGGTAGATAACGGAAAGTGGCTTGGTGAGCACGTCTACCAACTCTTTCAGCACTCTTGGATGTAACCCATTCGGTCCCATAGACTTGTGGGCATCCAAGCGGCGTAGCAGGTCACTGATCACTTCCTCTTTAATTGTGATGACCTCGTTCAGCTTCCCCTCCCTGTCTCCTAGCTCACGAGGCTGGGTGCCCAGGGATCAGCTAGTTCCACTGCTAAAGACTGAGGCAAAGTAGGCATTGAACACCTCAGCCTTCTCCTCATCCTTTGTGACTATGATTCCCTCTGCATCCAGTAAGGGAGGGAGATTTTCCCTAATCCTCCTTTTGTTGGTAATGAATTTATAGAAACATTTTTTGTTATCCTTAACAGCTGTAGCTAGGTTGAACTCTAGCTGCGCTTTGGCTCTCCTAATTTTCTCCCTGCATAGCATCTTCAGCCAAAGGTCCCTATTGAGCCAGGCCAGTCTCCTTCCCCACCTACTTGTTTTTCGGCACACAGGGCCAGCCTCCTCCTGTGCCTTTAAGACTTCTCTCTTGAAGTATGTCCAGCCTTCCTGGGCTCCTATATCCTTCAGGGCAGCCTCCCAAGGGATTTTGTCCAGCAGTCTTCTGAACAGGTCAAAGTTTGCCCTCTGGAAGTCTAAGGTGGCAGTTTTACTAACCCCTCTCCTTGTTTCTCCAAGAATCAGAAATTCGATCATCTCATGATCACTGTGCCCTAGATGGCCACCAGCCTTTACTTCCCCCACAAGTTCTTCCCTGTTCACAAGAAGCAGGTCCAGGAGGGCTCCTTCCCTCGTCGGCTCACTTACCAGCTGTGTGAGGAAGTTATCTTCCACACATTCCAGGAACCTCCTGGAATGTTCCCTCTCTGCTGTGTTGTATTCCCAGAAGATATCCGGGAGGTTAAAGTCCCCCACAAGAACAACGGCAAGTGACCGCGAGATTTCCCCCAGCTGCTTATAGAAAGCTTCGTCCGCCTCACTGCTTTGGTTGGGAGGTCTATAGCAGACTCCCACAGCGATATCAGCTTTATCGGCCCTTAACCTAATCCAAACACTCTCCACCCCATCACCAGTATACTTGATTTCCGAGCTCTCACAGCATTCTCTGACATAAACAGGGCCACTCCTCCGCCTCTCCTTTCCTGTCTGTCCCTCTTGAAGAGCTTGAAGCCATCGATTGTGGCACTCCAGTTGTGTGAGGCATCCCACCACGTTTCTGTGATAGCCACTATGTCATAGTTTTCCTGGTGCATCATGGCTTCAAGCTCCCCCTGTTTGTTGCGCATACTGCGTGCATTGGTATAGATGCACTTCAGATGTGCTAATGATTCCAACACCTTTTTGTGAGTGTGGGCCCCATTTCCCACCAGACCCCTCTCAGGTGCTTCCATGATTTCTAAATGCCTGTCCCTTCTCTCAAATGAAATGGCAGAGTGAGAGTCCTCACGAGTCAACCATCCTTCAAGCCCTGGCATGCCTCCCTCGGGTTTATTCCTGATGGGCCCAGTTATCTCCCCTTCCCCCCCCATATCTAGTTTAAAGCCCTGTCAATGAGCCTTGCTAACTCCTGCCCCAAAATTCTTTTCCCCTTCTGGGACAGGTGCGTCCCACCTGCCACCATCAGGTCAGGTGACTCATACAGCAGCCTGTGATCAAAAAACCCAAAGCCCTGCCGATAACACCAGTCCCGGAGCCACGAGTTGACCTTTTGCCTCTTCCTGTTAATTTCCTCATTCGTGATTGCCACTGAAGGGATAGAGGAGAATACAACTTGTGTTCCTGATCCCTTAAGCCACTGCCCCACGGCTCTAAAATCTCTTTTAATCGATTTTGGGCTCCTTCTACCCACTTCATCACTACCCACCTGAAATACTAAGAGGGGGTAATAGTCAGAGGAGCTCACTAGGGCCGGAAGTTTGTCCAACACATCCCTGACCCGTGCCCCAGGGAGGCAGCAGACTTCCCTGTGAAGTGGGTCAGGGCGGCATATTGGCCCCTCCGCCCCCCTCAGCAGAGAGTCACCCACAACCATGGCCCGTCTGCTTTTCCTTTTGGAGCCAGTTGTGATGCTGGGTCCACGGCGACTTGGTCTTTCTGACATTTCTGGCCTGGGTGTATCATCCTCCCCTCCAACAGCCAGTTCCTCCTGCAGGGCTTCATACCTGTTCTGCAGGGGCAACTGGGAAGGTGGGAGGGCCCGGGAGGGGATTCTCCTGCTTCCCCGAGCAGGGACCTGTTTCCATTCCCCCTCGTCTCTGCGATCCCCTCCTATCGCCCGGTGACGAGAGGGGAGGGGCTCCTCTGACTTGTGTGGGGCCTCACCCTGTTCCCTTTCTCTCAGGGAGCGGGTCCACCAGTCACTCTCCCTCTCGCATTCCCCGATACTCCTCAGCCTCTCCACTTCCTCCTTCAGCTCAGCCACCAGAATGAGCAGATCATTTGCCTGTTCACATCTGACACAGGTGTTGTCTCCGCTGCCCTCCATCGCGAGTGCCAGGCTCCGGCACCCTCTGCAGCCAGAGGCCTGGACGCCCACATGTTCGCGTGGGGGCTCTGTCTGGGTGCCCACAGTTTTTTTAACAGCAGCCTTCGACCGGGTAGCAACCATGGCTGGGTCTCTACACGCAAGTGACACCTTGTGACTCGGCGGCCAGTTGGGGTGAGCACCGGGTGCTCGCTCTGTGCTCTGCAGGACTAGTCCCTGCCCTCCCGGAGGCGTCTTATAACCTGGTGGCTTGATCCACCGGGGGAGGTGCTGGCTGCGCCTCAGGCTCCCTCAGCAGCCCGCCCACCAGCTGACAGCCCTCCACACAGGCCCACAGCTTTTGCCGGCTTCCAAAAGCCCCAGAGCGAGCTTTTTTGTCGGCCCTTTTCACTGCAGATCCCTTCCCCAGTGCAGTCTTACCTGCCCTGAAGCTGGTCTCTGCGGCTTTCTTTATAATCAGTTCATTTTGCTAATAAGCTGAAGGCCAGAAAATTGGCTAAAGGCTGCGTTGACGATTATGGAGTATCCGTCCTCAGAAGCGTGGCACATTTCTTCAAAAGCCTGCAGCCATTCCTGTGAAATTTGATTGAGGATCTAAGATAAGACCTGACGGAGTCATTATGGCCTAACCTCTCAGCTAGCGACAGCTTTATCGAGTACAGAATGGACAACCATAGACTGATTCAAAACTTTATATATTAGAAATGTAGTAATATCAGAATGTCTCTTACTATACGTTATGCTTCTTTCCTTTCTTGTTAGGAGCAAAGCTCTGGGCTTTGTGGATAGATCAAAAGTATTGGTAAGGACAAAAAGGATAAAATAAAAATTATGTTAATGCCCCTAGCTTAAAAAAAATACATCAATCTTCTGAATCATTTTTAACCCTTTGTATGATGTTGTTTTGTATATGTTTGAAGACGGGATAACATATTAATCATGTTATTTTCCAGCTCTCATTCCTTTTCCCAAAAACACCCCTTCCTCCCTTTTCCACCTCAAAGTTTGTTCTACAATCCTGTCCTTTCAGTGGCAGCCCTGTGTGAATGAGAAAGAAGATCCTTAGTTAAGGAGGTCTACTCCTTGCAGCCTGGTACCTTTAGAAGCTGATTCTGGCATATTTTAAAGTCAGTCACTGAAAGTCACGCTGGAAGATGGTCTTGAACTATGGAGGATCAGCAAACGTGGGGAAAGAGTAAGACTGGACTCCTGAAAAGTCTACTCACTTCTCTCTTGCACCCCATCCTTTTACCTCAATACAGGGTTGTTGGAACATCTAACCCACGGAATGATTTGTGTAAAGAGAAAATTAACTAAGCAACTCTTTACAATGATCACAATTTGTTTAAAAAACCAGGTGCTGGGATGTCTATATCTGAAAACACAGACATAAAGAAGAGAGAATGCATCCTGCAAATAACTGTAGCTATCTTGGCTTAAGTTACAAAATACGCTGATTTTTCTTCTAACAAAACCTCTTCAAAAAGTGTTTATTTTGACAAAACTGCCCTTCCACTTTAACTCTCTCACATAGTGTAATGTATTTTTGTTTCTCCACAAGATCGCCTTACCCATTTTAGAATAACGGCGTGGCACACATATCCAGTATCATAAGAACTGTCACATTGTAGCAAAGCAACTTCTTTTCAGTTCAGCAATAATTTTCCATTCTTGATCAGTTTCTTTGACATTCCCCTTTATTCTTCACTGAAAATGCTAAATAAAAATTCCTATTTTCTTCTACTATGTTTTTAGATATGCAAAGTAAATTTGGCATAAACTATCTATTATATAAATTGAGATTCATGTATGTAAGCTCATAGATAACAGTAAAAGTCTGAATGGACAATAGTATTTCACAAGATTTGTAGCAGCATTAATCTGTAAGTGATGAAGACCACAGCTCTGACACCTAATTCATGTGGTTACTTACTGAGCTATTGTAAGGTCTTCCAGAAGATCTTTGTTTTTTTTTTAAGTTATGTATGTATTTATATATATATATATGTAACTATGTGCATTTAGACACACACATATATAAGCATTTGCACAATTAAAGCAAGAGCTGGAATTTAATGTGTTTGTTGGTAACCCCCTCTTGCCATATTCTTACACAAAAGGTTCATACTTTTTTCCATACTGCAAGCTGACTTCATATAAATGTAGGTAATTATATTGTTATGAACATTACTTAAACATTTTTCCTTATTCCAGAGGGGCAAAACCAAGAAGTAACTAGATTCCCTAGAGACAGGACTAGAATTACATTATGCTAATCCTTATAGGGGAAGAACAATGTCTGCCAGCCCTGGGGGAGATAAGTGCCTATGTCACCTGGCAAGTATCTAAGGGCACCTATGGGACAAGCA
Organism: Larus michahellis; assembly: GCF_964199755.1. Taxonomy (NCBI): domain Eukaryota; kingdom Metazoa; phylum Chordata; class Aves; order Charadriiformes; family Laridae; genus Larus; species Larus michahellis. The sequence continues at coordinate 23,317,071 of NC_133902.1, read as the reverse complement.
CAGGGAGAAGCACTGTCAGCTGAAATAATTTATTATACTCTGTCAATAACAGTTATTATGAAACAATACCAGTTAAATTAAATGTATAATGATCCACGAAAGGATCACATAAAAATATACTCCCATGCACCAACGTAAATATAAATCCATTCAAGGACCGAGGAACTCCTTGCTGTTAGCAGTTAATAAGTTCCGCGAGTGTGAAACACACATTGACTGAGGAAGGAGTGCTTTCTCCATGCGTTGTCATAGAATCATAGAATGTTCATGGTTGGAAAGGACCTTTGAGATCATTGAGTCCAACCATACACACACACAAAAAAAACCACAAACAAACAAACCCCACACATCAACCATTGGATATGAAGTCAGGTAGCAAGAACTTGGGAAGCTCAAGAGGATGCCCTAAGTGTCACAGAAGGTCTAACATAAAGGCACTGTGCATGTATATACTGACACAAAACATGGTTCATTGCTTCTCTAGCAGCTGCTAAAAATGCCGTCACAAGAGAGAAAAAGTGACTGAATGACAGAATTATGCCATTTTCTCTCTCGCCTTTTCCCTGCACTGTCCTCAATTGCAAGTCTTTCCCATTCCTCTCCCTTTTAATTACACTAACAGGCTGCTAATGCAAAAGCTCAGCATTTTTGTCCCCGACCCAAACCTTTCCCATCAACCTTGCACTTACGCTTGTTTGCGCAGCCAGACTGTCCAGACACCAGCTCCAGCTGCAGCTTCCAAAGGAAACTGATAAAGCTGTCATAACCTGTCCGGGCGCAGCTAAAGGCTTGGCAGTCTGTGGGTGCACGGCCTGCATCCTAGAGTTCCCACAGGCTGGGCTGCAGCACACACTCCCCTTCTCTCCACCAGAACCACCTCTCACACTAAAGAGTATTTTACCCACAGAAGTCAGGAAAGCCCCTGGCCACACTGGCAAAGACTCAGAAGAAAAGCTACTTGTATCTACTGCAGTTGAAGAGGAAAGGTGTTTGTGGGAGGACTTTGACCACAAGAATCTTCTCAGAGCCTGCCTTTTCATTGCTGCTTGACATGTTTCCTCCAACCATAAAGGAAATCCCTTGCACAGGATCGTGACTGTGCCCTGGAGCTCCCAGGACTTGAGATGGCCAGAGGCAGTAGTGGATTAGGGAATTAATCCATCAATCAGTGGCGGAGATGAAGCTGGAAGCTTTACAGTCTGCTTGGATGTGTGGTCTTATCCTGAGTTAATGCACAAATTTGGAGGATGCACTGCCTTTGGTCTCTTTTTTGTAATTCCTAGCAAATAGCTCACGCGCCTACAGCAATGCACAGGAGGATGAAAATATTAACAGGAATATTGGTCACGGAGAATTATGTGGGTGGCAGAGGTTGGATAGTCAAGGCAGCCAAGCCTGTGGGGCAGCAATTCACTTTTCCATTTGCATTTAATCTGCTATAGCCACAGACGGGTCCTAAGAGAGCATTGTGGAAATCAAGAGTACATTTGGCTTGGCCTCAACCAGCATCTCCTTACCAAATGAACTGCTGAGGACCACGATGGCAGCCACACAAAGAAAGCAGTTCCAGACAGACTTTAAAGGGAAGCTGGGACTGATTCATTAGAAGTATCTAGTCTGCCTTTCATGAGGTTTAAATACTTAGGCTTCAGACAGGTCCTTTGCCAGTGGTGCCTGGCAGCCTGGTTTCTCTCTCAGCAGAGACAGACACTCCACAGGAAGCAATTAAAGCTCGTGGAGAAAAAAAACAATTAAGGCCTATCAAGTGAGGTTCAATAAAGGATTTCTTTTCAAAAGCAGAAAGGAAAGTCCTGTATAAACTAGTCAAGAGGCCAGACTAATGGATGTAGCTGTAGCTGTGTAAGCACGATTCTGGTGCCCTCACAGGCACTGCTGTGGTGAGGAAGAGGGGAGCTGGAAGAGTAAGGAGGAATCCAGTGCTGAAACATCAAAGGCTCATCTAATCTCAGAGCAGGGTACAGACACCCCATCAGTGGGTGCAAGCCATCCTAGCACAAAAGGTATTTCACAGTCAACGAGGCCAGCCAGGGCGGGGATTCCTGGGCTGCCTGGTCCCCCTGTTCCTACTGTGACAGGAATGGCTCCTCGCTGTCTTCCAACAGCTTCAACTATACCAGTGCCCATCTCCAGGGAGCTAGTGGGCCTGCTGGGCCACACAACCCTTCCTGCATATTTCGGTCTGATGAACCCCCATAGCAACAGCGATCTCCACCTTGTGCCACCTTGCAGGAGGTGACCTTATCCACTCGTCTGACTTGCTCAAGGTACAGCAGGGGACAGGGGCCTTGCAAAACAGCACAGAGGTGATGGCTACAACACACTTGTTTGTCCCACTGCATATATGCGTGTCTCTGAGCCATGGGACTGGAAGCAAGAGACTGTCGCTACACGCGTGGCTGTAACGGCTCATGCCAATAGGCTTGCCCGCTGCTGGACACCGACATGCTGAGCACCAGAGGGCCACCTGAAGGGACAAACCCAGAGATCATGCCCCACAGCAGCCCTCCAGGTGTACAGACAGTTGTGGTGCCAGAAGCCTGGGGTGAATCTCCTTGACAGTGTGGCCTCCTGGAATTTGGCTCCACTGCAGAGGGCCTTTAATGCCCTTATCCTGAACTTCTGACCTTCTTTTAGTTAAAAGGATTAAGGATCACTGTGGTGGAATAACATAAAAAGATACACTATATACATACGATCTTATTTATATCTACATCTCAATATGTGGATACATATGAAGATAAAGGAATGGTCTGCCATCCAATGACATCAGGAGATAGAAAAAGTAGCAGGAGCATTTTTCTGACTTTATCCCACCATACCAACAACGGTAAAGAAACTGGGAAACATCCAATACAGCAGTTCAACTGGAAGGTAAATGCACGCTTGCCCTAACAAAACAGCTTTGAAAAGCTAGTATGTAGAAGACAATCCCAGAGCAGCACATGAGAATTTTGGTCAGAAATCATATTTGTAAAACAAAGTTATGGCACTGTTCTCTTTTCCCGCTTTATAAATCTGTTAGTGTTTTTCTAGCATATATTCATTATGCATTGTCAGGACATAAACTATAACACCAGAATAAAACGAAGAGTAAACAACTGGCTGCATAAAAACCAGACAGACTACAAGATGGGAGCAACACTGCCCTAAAAAGCTGCCCTAAAAAGAGAATTAAGGAGACATTAGTTGGACTACAGAAAAGGGGAGGAGGGGGAGAGGTCTTAGCATACTGTGCAGAATTCAAAACATACTATACAAATAGTTTCAGAGGTGGCTGCATCAAGTTGTGGGTTTGTAGTGACACCATCTGCCAGTTTTTACTGTCCTGTCCCACTTTCCCAACTTGGAAACGCAGCTGTAGTCAGCCTGCACAGGTGGCCTCGGCACTGGAAGTTATTGCTTCTGGTACCTTGGGTCAGAAAAAGTGGAGCACGGCTCTTCAAGCAGTTTGCACAACTTCCAAAACCTTCAGTTGTCCCTGCCTTTTGGCAGGTCTCAGTACACACAGAACTTGCGTCTCTGTATGCTCACACATAAACAGGCACAAACTCCCCATTACCTTGGGCGTAAAACAGTGTTCTCATGGAAAGCAGCCACAAATGCGACTTTCCAAGCGTGCAACACTGGATCATTTTCAGTCAATGCTCGAGCTGTGTGATGCTGTTGTATAAGGTGTGGGGGGAAAAAAAAAGCACAACCATAAAGAGACATGGAGCTGTAGATTACAAACTAATTCAGCATTCTATGATTCCTGGAAGACAGCAAGCTTCTCAGGGCCAACCACAATATTTTTTCCAACGCTCCTTGGTAGGCTTACTTACCCTTCGACATCAGCATGCAATTTGTGATTGCTAGGAAGAAGACTGGATATTAGGTTTTAAGAGAGAGAGGTGTTTTGCCGTTATTTCTAGGCAGAAACATCTGAATATTGAAATACACAGAGCCCACATACTTCATGCTTTTCCAGAAGGCTCTCTAGGAAAATTAAAATTGTGAAAAAAACCACAAAATTAATTAATAAAATCTAAGCAATTATAAGAAAAATAAGTATTCAAACAAACAGAAAATTGAATGCTCTGTGTACAAGTAACTACTTCAAGTTTCAAAAGCTTGCATTTATAAAACATAGAGGTAATGCATTTTTTATATATAGCATTACACTCTATCTTGCTTACTGTCTTTTTGCTTTTTAAATAAATTTTGCTTTTTAATTAAATATGGAATGTCAGAACACGTCCCTATTTAATCTAAATTCTTCTGGAATGTATCTGAAGGTACTTTTCCCCATGGGTTTACTCTCAGGCTGAGAAAAAGAAAGTTTTAAATGTTCTCTGCTTTATAACAGCTGAGAGAGGGGACAGCGTCTGGAATGCCTTTGACATCTGTCTGCACTTATTTGCATTGCGCTTGAAATCCTGATGGCGATCGACTTGACATTTCCATAACCCCTGTCAGCTCTGGCAATCTGTATTCTCATCCAGAAATTGCAGTGCACGAAGCACCTCCCGGTTTAACCACCTCAAACGCCCCTCCTGACTCCAGAGCTACACATTTGGAAGCATCGGTCTCTGCAGGAAAAGCATTCAGCACACCCGTCTGCACGTTGCCGCCTGCGTACCACACCATGCCATGGGTACAGCAGCAGATATCAGCTTTTCTGTTCTAATGTGAACAGATAGGATCATAGAATCATAGGGTTGGAAGGGACCTCTGGAGATCATCTAGTCCAACCCCCAAATCAATCCACAGATCAATAGATCAATAAACAAAAATCACTTTCCATAATGTAAACAGTTTGTCCACATTTTTTTTGGAAAAACAAAACCTATCAATGAAACAGTGGTATTTAGACATTTAATAGATACTACTGTGTAACATTTTCTGAATCAGTTAAAAGTTCACAGAGCAGTTAGACATCATGCAAGTGTTTTCTGTGGTCTGTGTTGTCATGCAAACTCAGGTTTTCCTGTTGATAATCTCACTTACATTACCTTTCTCATTTTACACTGCCTTTCCAATTGCCTTCCAGTACACTTTGCAACCATAATTATCGCCTCTTACACTTTTTTAGCAGCAAACGCCTTTTACAAGTGATGCTGTTATTTCTAAATGGTTGAACTCTCACAATATACAGTCTGTTTTACTACTTGTGATGATCATGTTTCTAGTCCAACCTTGATGTAAACTTCTCTACAGCAATACATTGGATCAGAGTCAAATATTGTTTAGAATATCACGAGGGATTTATATTTTTTTTTCCCTTTGGCATTCAACGTTTTAACTGGGGAGGTCTGTGACAGACTGAATCTCTGGTTCTGAGAAAACAAATCCCTGTTCCTAAGTTTCATGTAAATTCATTATGGTCTTATGACTCATGTGGCTCTAGTGGCCTTACTGGTTTATTTATTAGAGTGCCAAGAGGCAATTCATCTTGTTTACTTAGGTCTCTAGTCACACATTTCTGCCTTTTAAATAACACTCGGTTCTTTTAAAATACCTCCATTTTTAAAGGACTATTAAATAATGGAATCTTCTATGACACCATATTACTTCAGTTTCATACATCAATCCATTGCGATGTTACGACAGCATCCGATTGTGATGACACAGATCACAGCCTTCTCGAATCTTTTTACAATGTACATTGAATATTATGGCAATCTACAGGTACTATCAAAATACACCCCGAGGGACAGATTTTAGTGTAGACTCACAACCATAAAGATGATAAAACAGACACACACAAGTCAAGATTAAAACTTTTGATCACTAGACATTCAATTGATAATATGGAAGCAGCATCAAGCATTATTTTAATTTTGGGGTTTTTTTAGCTTCTCAGAAGCAGTATCTCAGATCATCAGTTAAAACTACATAAATATTGCATAACTTGGGAACAGAGCATGGCTGAGCCCTGCCAGGCAAGCAATCCCATAGAGCATTTTCATTCTCATGTAAAATTTCTCACTCTCGCTTATCTCGGAAACCCTCTTACCTTTCTTTCCAAATGTAGTTGCTCATTTTGCATCTCAGGTTTATCTGCCACGAATTACGTGTGACCATGTTGTTATTTTACAGTGTCGAAGTGTCTCAGAAATTCAGATCTATTCTGTCTTCTTCATAGAGTTCTAATACATACAAGGTTGCAAAAACATGGGAAACCCATTCCTGCATTGTTTAAACTGTAGGTGACTGTAATCTGCAATTATAGTAGCGCTCTCCTACTACAAAACAACCCTAGCAAAGTATGTTCTAACATACCCTAAAATTTAACAATGAGCATGAAATAAACAGATTTTTACAGTCTAACAAGGCCCTTCAAATAGATTTTGTTGGTTGGTTTTATTCCCCCCAAGAACCATAACTTCTTTATAATCTTATCCCAGTGCAGCACACAGGCTAAGTATTTTCTCAGTATTTCCACAGCGTCAAGGATCACTTTATTTGAAAACAACAAAGTTCCTTTAAAAATAATCAAGAACACCTCAAAATATTTAAAATGCACAGTACTTTTCAAAAGCAAACCAGTACGGATTGCTAGAGAACTCATTTAGTTATTTGCAGTGAAAAATGCTCAAAATATTCCAATTCTAATTTTTGCACAGAAGCTTCAAAAAGTATCTTGATTTTACTGAATGTTTACAGAATACAATAATATAAAGAAATGAAATTTGCAACAATTTAAATGCCACGCATGGCAGAGCCCCGAGTACCATTTACAAATGCTCAGTTGAATAGATTTTCCGAGTTGCTTTTTAGCCAGAAAAGTTTGTGTGTAGGATGATGCTGCAAAGGAAACGGAACTGATGAAAATTCTTAAGGGCCTATTCCAAGACTTCTGTTTTGGGAGAAGGATATTAATTTATGTAAACAATTTAGTAATAGGCATTCAGAAAGTATGGATGATCGTTATTCTTTTTGTCACGCTTTCCAATCTATATGGGTATAAGCACAATTAACTATAGCGCTTCAAGTACAGAAGACTTTCCTCCTGTAAGCCTTCATCAGATAAACAAATCAGCTAGGTCTTTAATACGGTACAAACCACTAGAAATTAGGATAAATGGATGGAAATTGGAACTTGTGGCAGGCAGGCACCTTGGCAGAGGCTCAACTGTGAGTTACCTACTCCGCGTAACAAGGCTACAGGCGGTAGGAAAAACATTCCTTGTTTCTGGCTAGCTGAAATCGCTCCCATAGCAGTTCTTGTGGACTGCAAATATGGCAAATCTGCTTCTTGGCTGCCCTTGCGCAATCCTCATGTGAGCATAAAAAGTGACAGGGCAGAACGAGAGAAGCTACCAAATCAGTTAAGTTTCAGAAAAAAACCCGCAATGGTACTAAATTGGATGATGTTGGCAAAAGATGCCATTTTTTCCCCCTTTAATTTTCTTATATACTTCCTTCTGAATCTATTTCTGCTCCTTCTTATTATTTATTGCAAGGCATAAACTTTAATGAAATAAATAGTGGAAAACATGGGGAAAAAGAAAAAAAAAGTTCACAAACTCAAATATATTCATTTTGATTGCCGTCATTCATATGAGCCTTAAAATAGGTTCAGTCCGTTCCAGAATTCACCGTAGGAGTCTAAACTTGCAGGGTTTTTTCCATCCCAAACTATATTTCTTAAACACAAAAGCTAAATTGCATATTCAGATGTTCAGAAACCCATCACACACAATTATTATGTATGCTGCCCACAAAATCCACCGAAAGAGTCTTGTAGTTCCAGGAAGTGTTTTGGTCTGATGAATAAATAAATCTGCAATTTCTTTAATCTATGCACTGACACTCACTGAATGTGGAAGCATCTCGAGAAGGCTGCATATATTACAAATGTCAGGCTTTCGTTTCGACAAAACACTGCCTACCACTCTGAAATAACTGAACAAAATGATATATTCAAACTCCTCTGTTGTTGATGAAAACTGCTATGTACTTTTCACCAGCTGACAAAACAACACGTCTCAGTCTCTTATTAAGAATACGCCTTAAAGGGGGGGGCAGAATACAGGCTACTTATGTGCCAAAGCTTACTAGCTGTCTTTTACCTGAACCTTATAGAACACCTACTAGCAGGCATTTCTGGTTGAATCTTAAAACATATGGCCAGTTATTCAGATATATTTTTTTTTTTTAAGTGTGACTTCTGCATTCTCTGACTTTAAAAGCAACAAGAAAACCCTCAAGTGTCAAATTAAGAAAGCCAAAGAGCTTGCTTGCAATTATTAACCTTTTTCTTTGCCTTAAGAGGATGTCCGAAGGGTGACGATCTCCAGTGACTGACAAGATGCAATGAACGCAGCAGCTCTGGATGTTTGACTAGAGATTTTTCAGGCAGTGGCACTCTCTTCCTTTGCAGAAGAGACTCTTTTTGTGAAGCAGAATTCCTTGGTGAGAATGAGACCGTGCTTAGTTCCCCAAATTGAAAAATAATCATCATAATGAAGTCTCAGAGCCAGCCCATTCCATGGCACATTCAATCACCTCTGGGATTACACAACCGCACTGACTTCTGCAAGTGTGAGAATTTTCTTTTTCCTTCCTTTCTTTCCATAAGTGAAGCCAAAATGAAATGGAACTCCTTTTACCACATGAAGGATTTGATCTTGGCCAATCTGAGCGATTTGATCAATTATAATTTTAGCGCAAATCACACCTGTCACGTGGAAGGACAAAATACAGCCACTCAGAAATCAATCTGAAGTAAAAACAATGGGTTAAGCTTATTAACGTCCAAAAGTCATGCTCAGGAATTTATCAAAGGTTAAAAAAAGAAAACACACCATGCATCAGCTTATTTGACTTAAGAAGAATTTTAGCCTAAGCTCCTCAGTTACTCAGGCATGGTGCAATGAGCAGGTAGGAAGAGAAAAATAGTCCATAGCATGCAAAAAAAGGAACAGAAAGTGAGGAATCTTGCTTCTAGGTGTTAATATAGCTCGGTATGACACGCCAGTGCAATAGCTGACAAGCAGAACCGAAATCTGGTATTACATGTCCACGAAGCGATACAGGCACAGTTAGCACAATCAGCAGCGTGATCACAGTTTAAAGAAGTTTAAGGGGAAAAAAAAAAAAGGGAAAGATACCCAAAAGGAAGAGAAAAAGCGTGGATAAATTTGGTAGCACCCAGTTGCACTGGTATTTTATTTTTGCTGGAAGGCAAATTTACAAGTCCAAAAAGAGTCTTGTTGACAACTCATTTAGCACCGTGTCTCTAACCTAGTCGATGGTGTTACTCTCTTCTTACAGGTTTCTCTCAAGTGAAACGCCTGCGGTCACACAATCAGCAGAACCACATCATATTCTCAGTCCAAAACAGCTATCAAGTTTTTGGGGATTTTTAAGTGGGTTTTTTTTTTTTTTTTTAAGAAAGTTTAGAGAAAGAATTGCTCGTGTTTGTAACTCACAGGAGATCACACATACCCCTTACTTGCCAGCCCTGACAGCGCCAATTCCCATGAACTGTCCAAGCCCCATCTCCACAAATGGCAGAGGTTACATGGGTTTTGAGTATTAGCTTGAAGAGAAATTTTGCAATGGAAGTAAATAACCAGATGGTTTAAGAGTAGTTTTCTCCTCTCAAAAGCTTCCACTCCATATGCTGCAGCCTGTCCCATTAACACACCTCATTCACAAAGGTTGCTTTCTAGGATTCAGAAAGACTTGAAATACATCCTTTACTCCTTAAATAACCATTAGGGTCACTTAGTAGCTAAGTATACTGAGCAGCTAAGTATAAAAAAAAAAAAGGCAATAAAAAAAAAAAAGAGTCCATTAAATCCACGAAGCACTGTGGAGAAAGTTAGTCCCTAATTATTAGTATTAAGTAACTGCACATAGAACACGATTTTTCTCTGCTGATTACAGATTAGACCAAACTCATTAATAAAGGTCAAACATCGGAGTTATTCTACTCTGGCTGAGATGAGATTCTTGCCAGCATCTAAGGTGACTTTGACACATTTCAGCGCTAAACCATTCTTTGTGGCACGTCCTGCCCAAGGTTTAAGCACTTCCCCACCCTCCCTCCCTCTGGGCATTTTACCGAATGAACATCGTGTTCTAGGACGCAATTTATTTAAAAACATTTATTTTAGGCAAAATTAAACAGACATTTGAGATTACATAGAAATACAGTTTCCAATTGGATCACATAATCTTTTCATTAAAAATGCACTGTTGTGTTGATTTAAGTAATTTTGTATGGATCGAGCAGGTATGTAATATTTAACCATGCCATTTGCAGTCAGCTATCGTAAAAATCAGTAACGAAAAAGGTTTCTTAAAATGTGCAAATATTATCTTAGTGTTACCATTGATAATAAATGACCACTAAATAGATGCTTATTATGTAAAGCTTTTTAAAGTACAATAAAAATACAAATTCTATTTGTTAAAAAAGGCCATTGCAATGGCTACTAAACATCCTCATTATACAAATTCCAAAATACTATAGGACAAACAAAATTATAAAGACTTTTCTTTATGAAACATAGACTATTCTATTTGTTAGTGATTTTATATATTTTTAATATATATATATTTATATATAATACTCTATATGAATGTTGAACACAGAATAAGAGAGAGGAAGACTAATGTAATGTAGAACGTTAAGGCCCCCATTCAGCAAGGTACCTGAGCATACGTCAGCCTCGGCACAGGAATAATCCCATTCATTTCAGTGGACCTCAAAGGTACATGCAGAAGTACTTTGTCGAACAAGGCATAAGATATACACGTGATGATGAATTTGCCAAATGCATTTTTAGTGTAAACTGTAACCGTTGAGGATAAAACCGTATCACAAAAAACCTCTCATGAAAAAGGAAAGAAAATATATTAAAAAAAAAAAAATCTGAATATTTTTTCCCCCACAGCTGTATATTTTGAGGAGAAAAATATTAGAGTTTTTAAAGTTTTTGAATTGAACTCATGTGGAGCTTGGGCATCAAAACACTAATGATCATAATTTTCTGAGATAGGTTTAAGATGGTATTTTATTGCTTATGCTAAAGATTAATGAAGAGTATATGCATAGACAGGTCAGCGTTCAATTCACTTGCAGCTGAAAATTTTGGTGTGCAGTTATTTCTGTAACATTAACAACCAGTGGGTATGAAGGACTTACTAACTTATATTGAATTCTTGGAGCAAGCTTCAAAATTATAGTAAGACATATAACATTAAAGCAGACTGAAAAAAATACTCAACATAGCCTGACTGTAAACACTCAGGTGTTGAAAGTAACAGAACTGAGCACAGTAAACAGAGTGCATGCTTATACACAAAATTACATAAATTCCTACGTATATGTAAGACCATAACCTTCTTTTTGAGTTATGGTTATCATGTAATGAATTCCAAATTACATACTTTACAGTTCAGCTATAAAATACCAGAACAAAGGGCAGTTACTTTGTCCGTTCTGCAATTTAGCAGTTCTTCTATGCTCATTAAACACTAATTAGCATACTAACAAATTGTTAGTTTCAAAAACACGAATTAAGGACCTAAAGATCTTCTGTATTTTATAAACTAATAACAACATATATACAGCGTAGTAACCATACACAGTAATGGAAATCAATTACATGGCATCCAGATTTATCTTTTAAGTATATATTAATGGTTAGTATTTTCTGCTTTTTCACTGCAATTTGAACTTTTTGCACTAGATATTAATCATTTTATGGCTTGAATATTAAATAATGTCTTAGAAGCGTAAGTTCAAAATGCTGCCAGGTAAAGTATTACATAAAAATCATGCTTGCACGTCTGCAAACAGAGAGGTAATGTGTGAGCTTTCTCAGGAACTTCTCCAGGCTAATAGTCATGAAGCGTAGTAAACTCGGGCCGAAACGTGACAGAAAGAAACACAACAGCGTAACTTAAATTCATATTTCATAAACAAATACAATTTTTTACATTTGTACAGGGAAAGACTGGAACTAAGTTGGATTTTTACAGAAGCAAACGTTACAAGAGTTTACATGTTGAAAAAAGCAATTTTTGGCACACATAATATCTGTGAATACGTGTTCAGAATTAAAAAAAAAAAAACCAAACCCAACACTGCAGAGGAATTTCACATTGAATTTCTTGTCATCAGCACCTGCTGTCTAGTGGGTCAAGACAAAATACTGTGCCTTCAAGAGTTAATCCCATTTTGAACCCCTCCTGCAATAAAACAAGACATAGTTAATAAAAAGGAAAGTGATTTCTGAAGGATTAAGCTCTCTTTCTAAAAACATCTAAATTTGAGCTTATCTTTAGGCAGATAAACCATAAGGATACTTCGGAGTGAATTCACAGACATTTACATTATTTGGCCAGCTGATTTTTAATAAGTCTTAGTGGTTTACTTATAGAAGGATGTATCTTGTACAAAAAAAGAAATGCAGTATGTATGTAAAATGAAGAAAATAGTATAGAATAAAAATATTGGAAATTCATAGGTTGATACAAAACCAAACAAGCTTGACTTGCACCATGTTTATAAGCAGGAAAGATTAGGGCTATATGACCAAAGAGTTTCTGGTATTTGTATTTTAAAGATTCAGATAAATTACAGACATTGTTACTAATACCAGGTGTCTCCTACATTCAGTAATCCCTTATCTTAGAAGCAGTCTAACAAAAAGTAGAGTACTCAAGCCCACCTCAGAGGTTTGTTCTGAATCGCTCCCTCTGCAGTTAAATAGATGGGTGGGTGCTTTCCAGCCCACTGCCACCCAAGCTTCATTAAAATGGCAAATAAAATCATACTTGCTCTATCGCAAATGACCAACCTGTGCATTTCAAAGGCATGTAACTCAGTGAAATCAAATACGATGGTCTTCAGATAGTACAAAGGATTTCGTTAAAGGTTCAGACCAAAAATCCTCTTTTTACGTGCGTTAGTTGTATTGGTAGAAACACCAAAATGGTTATAAGCTAGATGCTACCGCTCCCTCTGTCGAAAAGGAATTCATTCTACAAGTACCTGTGTTTGGTTTACAAATCGTATTCAGCTTGCACCGGTTCTAAAATAACAGCAGCACTTGTAATACAGGCAAAATGCTCTTGTTTTCATTTCTCTTTTTGCTTTAAAAGAAGCAGAATAATTGTGGCTTGACCTTCAAGAGAAAAGTCACCTTTGAGTCAAAAAAAAATGTCAGTCTGTTAGGTGAAGTGCTGTAAAGCTATAAGCAATTGGAAACAAGGGCTCTGAACAGAAATGCCATGAGAACATCAGCTCCGGTGGCAGCTGTCACAGTGGTCAGTTCAGTGTTGTCTTAACGTACAGTTCACTTAGAGAATGCTGACTGCATGCTATGAAACCAATCGTGTGCTTTCATGAAGCAAACACCTTGTGAACAGGTCATTTTGTAAAACAACCTCTATTGGGATTAGGCATAAACTCCAACCTTTTCTCAAAATGCACAGCAGTTCCCCAAGAGCATACTTTTTGGCTTTAAAACATAAATCTCAAGTCAAACCAGCTTAATTTCAAACAAATGTAAACCACAAGCTAGGATTTTAAAAGCGTATGGATATTTAATAACCCCATCAGCTACTGCCGTAAGAGTAATGCTGAAAAACCCAATAAACTTCCTTGCAGCAATCTGAGATTTCCCCAGTAAAACTTGCGTTTTTCTAAAGGCAGATCCATACTATGAGATGGTGAGCCAGCAGCAGTACTGCGGTGTAAACCTTCTCCAACTGTGCTACCCAGTTTGCTCTGCCTGGGTGACACGGTGCTGCCAAAGCTCACTGGTGTATTTTGACTTTTTTTTTTTTCCCCTCTCCTTTGTCTTTTTCAAAGTGCTAACAGGAGGAGCATTCAATGCAAAAGATATTTCAAGCAAACAGTATCTGAATTTCCGGGTCAAACATATCTGGTTATAAACAGACATTGTTCGTTTACCCAAAGGATACGATTAATTGATGTAACTGCAGTCAAAGGAGCAGAATTCAGAGCATTAACCCGACAGTCTAGCCTGTTAAATTGTAAACCCCTCAGTTACAGTCGGGCTGAAATCTTTTAAAGTATCTAACGGCTGATTCCAGTTATGAGGCTGGAAAGGGGATGGTTTGTGCTTCAACCTGAGGATGCTTGATACAGCTGCAATAGTAGAACAGTACGGCAACTGGTTCAACAAGGACAGCCAGCTTCATTCTTAGCAATCGAGAGCCCTTTCACCGAACACGCATCCCATTCATGCCCTCCGTGCTGTTATCTTTCTTCTATACATTTAAGCACCGTTTGTTGGTGTCTTACGTCGCTGCACGTTGAATGCCCTTTTTCTGGCTAGCTAAGAGCAAATTGGATTAGGTATTTTGGAAGCACACACATCTCATTGCTCTTATGTTGATCATGTGGGGTTTTTTCATTTTTGTTTCATTCCGTACAAACTGATATTTTGTCACTGATCATAGCTTGTGTTTGCTATAACTTGACTTTATTTCTACCTTCTTGAAGAACAGTGGTCTCCTTGACCTTTCCATCTGCAACTTCTCTCCAGACCACTTTCCCCCACCACTTAATCCTTCCCCTCTTTTAAGCTGTGATATTTTGGATTTAAAACAATCACGTTTTCACATATTTGCAATGTGATCAATATTAATCCGTTAAAGAGATTGCTGCACTACACGTATCATAATCATTTAAAAAACCTTTTAACTTTATTAACGTAATGAACTATTGTCGGTTCTAAAAGAAAATAGCAGCGTGGTTGCCAGGTGCTGTTACCAGTTGCATACCTTAGAACCCAGCTTCTATTATGAGCAGAATTGATAGGGAAGTAAAACCTACCACTACAGTGCCAGGAAATGCAGTGTTAACACATGCATGCTTAAAAACGGGGCTCATGCATATAGCTGTCTATAACAGGAACACGACATTTCAATGTTCACCTGTTAAATCACACAAACCCCACTATCTTCAAGGCTCAGATACTACAGTCACCAGCAGGCTAAAACTTTCAGGCCAACCACAGGGTCAAAAAAGCCCAACAACGTTAAAGAGGACATCAAGGCAATCCAGATGGCCACGTGGGCATTTTTCAGATTTTAAAAGAATGTAAAATCCAGATTTTTTTTTTGCTTCATGAATGAGTGGAGGACTTCTTCATGAAGTGGAGGACAAGAAATGCGTAGGAGTATAAACTAAAGACAGCTATATTGTCTCGACCAATATTCCCATTAAATTAAATGTATCCCTCAAAAAGGAAAAGAAATTACAACATCCTTGTCCAGTATACTCTTCTCTTTGGCAAACTGATTGCAGGGAAATTTCCAGAGATTAGGAAAGCACAGAATTCAGATCTCCCACAGCCATCTCCACTCCTAATCCCTCAAATTTTGCCAAATAACTCTAAATTCTGAAATAATTTTTGGAATCTCCAAAACTATACTTTTGCAAACATACTATATAATTAAAAAAAAAAAATAAAAAAATCCAATCAGCCGTCAGTAGTCAAGCGAGCTGTGGGAAGACAAGGTTTTAAGAAAAGATTCCCCTTTACATCCAAACACAGCTGAACTGCGATTAATGCGGATAACAGGATAAGTATCTTACGGTGTCGTTCTCACAGCAATGCAGAACACTTTGAGCCTTATGTCCACGTTCAGGAATCATGGAATCATAGAATCTTCATGGTTGGAAGGGACCTTTGAGATCATCGAGTCCAACCATACACACACCCAAAAAACCCAAAAAACAACAACCTACAATCTCTGCCACTAGAGCATGCCCTGAAGTGCCAAATCTAGAGGTTTCTTAAATACCTCTAGGGATGGTGACTCAACCACCATCCTGGGCAGGCTGGTCCAGTGCCTGACCACTCTTTCAGTAAAGTAATTCTTCCTAATATCTAATGTAAACCTCCCCTGCCGCAACTTCAGACTGTTTATCTATACACTTGAACTGCATATGTCTCTCAAGTCTTATGGCTCCTACTTGAAGCTTCTGTATGATTATTATAGTAGCCATCATACAGCATACACCTACTTTCGACTCTCTACTCCAAAACCCAGCATTCGCAGCTGTAATAATAATGAAGTCAGTTGGAATAACCGATCAGATTATAATTTATGTTTTGTTTTTATCTTTTTCCTAATAAACTTGATTAATGTGTTAGGCAGAATATTTTTTTCTTTAAAAATGACATATATAGTCAGCACTTGGTACACATTACATACTATATATAAAAAAATGTATCATTAATTTTAATACACAGCATTTTAAGTATTTTGCCTTGTAAAATTCAGTCATTTCAGCTTTTAATAACATGTGTTCTTAACATAACACACTGCCTGTTCATTAAAAAACATGTGTGCTATGGCTTCGCATACTTTAAAAATTCAGGAAATGTAACTCCTCATGTGGTCAGAAAATCTCCCAGATCTGCTGGTTTTCAGGGAATGAAGAAAAAGGCCATCCCTGGTACTGGGCAGAAGCGGGAACCGGAAGGGTTATGAAGCATGCATCTATATTGTGCCTCACTTCTGTGTTCATATCCCCATGATGACAGCGTAAAGTAACTTTTCTAGTTTCAAAGTGATTTAACTCAAGGACTGAACATCTTAGTTACCCAGAAAAATAATGGTATTTTACTAAAGGATATGATTGGTCTCAAAGAGAGGAGCAAACCTTGTTTTCACTAGAAAAAGTGACCTGAAAACAATCCCTCTTCCAAAACTCCCACTTTTTTTATGTCTGTGATAATGAGATGTGAGCTATTCTGGTTAAAAACAGTAAACGGTATAAGACAAAGAATTCCATTTTATCAGAAGACAAGTTTGACAAAGTCAATCTTATGGCTCTGAAGCTAACTCACTTATCACTTCACAGTGACTTCCCTTGATGAACTTAAGTCAGCACAAACCCAATGAACCAATGGTAAATTTACATGTCTCCGAGAAGACAATTTAGAGGGCTGGGCATAACTTATTTCCAATGGAAAGACGACAAGCCTACTGACTGCTTCAAGCCATGCAGGGAGAATGGCTTGCAGCTCCTGGAAGCTTTATGATATTAACTACCTTGAGATTTTAATAAATTATAGCAGCTGTTGTTGGTATGATTCATGATCCAGGGAAACTTCCCCTCACTGCAAGATTTCTGGGAAAATAGACAAATTCATTTTATTAATGTCTGGATACTGTCAAAATAGAGAGGATGAAAGTACGTTTCAGCATAAGGGTGGGGGGAAACGGGAGGCTGGATAGTCATCAGAGAGAGGCCCGAGCTGCAGAAGTCACATCTCAGCACATGTTTGAGTTTTGAGCTCTCCAAATTTGACTGGACCGAGAAATGGAATAGAAAGAGCTTAAGTGTGAAACTTGGATCCTAACTGAAGTTTAGATGTAAGAATGTTCCCCCAGAGGTCAGAGAACTTTATCTGACCTCGTTAAATTCAGAGTATCAGATGAAAAGGAAAAGCACCCACTCCTTTAGCGTTTATACTCCAACGCCTCTTGCGCTGTGCTTTCCTCTCCCGCTTTGCCTACACATCACCTTCCCACGCACACGCAGGCCGAGGCAGCTTTTTCTGCAGACTGGGGCATGTTTGCTGAGGCATCCCTACACCCAGAGATAACTCTACACAGACATAACTCTACACGAGAAATAGGATAAGAGAGTCTGGACTGAGCTGCTCCAACCAGGCTGTCTCTGCCCGGCGCCGAGGCAGCTTGCCTGCCACTCTGAGTGTGGGATAAACTGCATTTAATACCCCATCAGAGGGTATTTTGAACTATTAGATGTGTTCAGAAACAACCTACCTTTGTACATTTAATGGAATACATATTTATTGAAACTCAGGCTGTACTCTCATTACGTGAAGACAACAGATCCCTTCACTTTGCATTCCAGAAAAGGAAAGCAGCCTAGATTTTTTCCTTCACGTTAGCCTTCCCACAGCACATTACGTTTTGTGTGCTTTTAGCTTTTCTAGTGTCCATTTCACCTTCCTTCTTATAGGCTATGTATCTAACAACCGTTAATTTTTAAGCACAGCTATCTTCTGCTCATTGCAAGTTTTTAAGTAATTATTATTGTACTAACACAAAAATCTACGTATCAAAGGTTTTGCTTAAAACATTTCACTACTGACAATCTCATAATGAAAACTGGAGATTTCACTAGTACACGTGGAAAACAAACAGAATGAAAACGAAGGCTTAGTATTATTAGCAGCTGATAAGACAGACTAAAGAAAACTAAAATCAGATGTCCCTACCTTAAAAATCGTAGGCCCCTAAAAATTAAAATGGCCCTGACTTGGAGCTGTATACATAAAATATAAATCTTAAAAGTTTATAAATATATATGTACACACACATACATAAAGATAAAGACAGCAGACATGAACACATGCACACTTCAATTGTAAATGCTTTAAATACCATTATTAAAATATGATATACCAACCATCGCTGACGCTAGGCACCCAGGAAAGCACAAGAAGATAAAAAAAGGTATTAGGAAAAACATGTTTTAATCTGTATTTTCCACCAATCCCCGAGTAAAATAACTGCACATAGCTTTTGCTTTGACCAAAGTCAGAATATTATTTCCCACCCCCACACACACACACTCTGTCAGCTTTACACTTCTCAATTGGGTTGCACCTGAACAAGTTTTGTGTCTACATAAAGGCCCACTAGTTAATTTTCAGTGGAAACATCAGGGTATGCCCAGGCTGATATGCTAGACACTCTAATTGTGAGACTCATTTATAAAGCATACAAAAAGCTGTAAAAAACCAAAACATGTATGTGCACAGGGTAACACCTGACCAATGCAATATTCTTTGCAATAGGACATAGTAATGCCGTAAGGTTTGGTTGTTTTTTATTAGTTGTTTGTCTACTTTTTCAGGTGAAGAGAGTACAAACAATGATGTCAGTTTTTCATTTTATGAATTTAAAAATTTTTGATAAAGATTTCTACTGTTCCATTCACTGATGTTTTATGAGGTGATAACACTTTCCAGCTTTATATGTTAACAATATAAAATTTAGTCCAAAAGTTACCTGTAGTAAGAACTCTTACTGTGTGACATTTAGCTATGGTCGCAGGATTCTTCCTAGTATCACAGATACTACAGTATACGTTTTCCTAAAATAGGCTATACACAATGGAAACACTGATATCTATCAATGTGAGATGCTAAAACATTTGCTTTTTGTGCTAAAGGGCTTGGTAATAACATCACAGCGTTCACAAAACACAAGCATTTTTAACGCAATTGCAAAGAAACCAATTTTGGCTTTTACTGCTATTGGAAACTATGTGGGCCGTAGTACAGGGAAGCAAAAATCTGAATTTCTTACTTCACAGTGAGCAGAGTTTGCCGGTGGCACCATCCTAAACTGACATGGAAAGTGAAATTTCACAATGAAGATGAATGCAAAAATTTTACTCAGGTAAACTAAACAATGTTTAAATCTTATTTCAGCCATTTTGAAATGTTTCTCCTGCTCTCCAGGCAGAAGAGAGGAACTGAAGAAGCCTGAGAACTAGCTATTGGACTTTGTGGGGTTCTCAAGATACAAGAGGGCTGGAAGCCCTGGGAACACTTTCTGCTGAGGAGCCAGGATCCTAGAAGTTCGAGTTCCCAGTATTTTCAGCCTCTCGTTTTGCTGGCAGGCTCCTGAAAAAAGTACAGATAAGCAAACTGGCAAGGAACTAGCACTTTGGAAAGTCTGACTGAAGAGAGTGATTTATTCCAAAACTTGAAAGCTTTTTCTTCGAACTGCTTCAAAATTGGGTCAGTAACTGAGCAGATACTATCGAGTGTTTCAGGATCAACAAACATTTTCTGATAAAAACACATCAGTTCAGAATTCTTGAGGCAATTCTCAACAGTTTAATTGTCCCAGAGTGCTTTAGTCAAATACAGCTATTTATAAAGGCAGGAGAAAATTACTGTGGCACCTTAAAAGCATGTACTCTGCCTATGCCAACACTATGAAAAAACAGACCGATGCCAATGAGGGAAAGATTAGGATCCAGTGGGATAGTGGTGACTGCTGGAACCGAAGAGTTACAGCATCAGTGCATCTGTAGGGCTCTCACCTCAGCTCTCTTTCAGTTCGCTCAGTCCCTTCCCAGGCAAGAGTAGCAGTATCTATTTTGATTATGCTGCTGAGAAATCCTAAATTAGTGCAGGTGTCTGTATTAATACCATGGGCTAAGGATCTTCAGAAAAATTCAAACTCCAACTCCAAGATGATGAGATATATTTACAAAAGGAATAGTGAGAAATAGGTTTTTTTGTATGCATTTGTGTACGCAGTCTGGAATACATTTTCAGAATACTGTAAACAGGTATTTCAAGAATAGTCATACAGCCACAGAAAACTGCCTAATCGATAACTCAATAGTTACCTGCATCTCATCTAGTTTGGACTGAATGTCTGGAGGGAAATCTCCTGCTCCGCAGCTAAAAGGGTCAAAAGGTTCTGCTCCAAAAAGGTCTCTCTCTGGAACAACAGAAAAGTGAGTCATGGAGAGAAAAGGTATGGGCTACGACAATAGGTTTTGAAAACATAAGTTTACACCTCCTTACAAGCTGAATAACAGCACCTCCAGATATGCAACTGATTAACCACAACTTTTAACATCCAAATTTGAAAGCCAGGTCTTTGATAATTACAATTTTCCAATGTTTAATATTCAGATATTTTTCCAAGAACACCATCAACTTCTGTTTAAGCCTCTACCTAGCTTTCATTAGTGCTTGTGACTTCTACAGGAATGTTAGGGATCCGATGAGAAGAAGCTTCAGTTTGAATGGGGCATCTTCTACGAAAGTGCGCTCTGGAATTGGTGTGTATAGGAGTTTCATAAACAGGAAACACCTGGACATCAGTTGTCCAATTTCATCTTAGCATTACGTCAGAAACATATTGTTGCAAACAAACTAGCCTTCCTGTCCCCTATCTGCCACTTCTCACCATCAGGTTAAGGATATCTTTGTAAGGACAAGAAACTACTCTTACTCATGGAAGGTAAGGCCTTCATTTGATAGAGTTCCTCAATGCACAGCTGGCAGTAACTAAAACTAATTGTCAGGGGTTTAAAATCTTGGATACGATCAAGTCAAAAAAGAAAGAATGAAAAAAGCACAGAATCATGAAAGGTCACTTACCCTAGAATTCCACTAAATCTGGATTCATACATTGAATGATTGCAAATTCCCCTCTGTCAATAATACCATATAGTGTCTCACTTTTTCTTAACCGTAGTATGCTTTCTAGTGGTGAAGGAGTTTGTTTGTTTCTTTTTTGTCTGGACAGGAACAAACACCTCCGATACATTTTTTTTTTTCTTATTAGAACAGCATAATGCTGGTTCTTCACATCTGACAGCCCAAATACTTTGAGGTTGTGGATTTTACCCTTCTCAGCAATGGGATTTTTTTTTTCCCTCTACATGTAATCATGCCATCTATACAGACTGTCTATCCCACACTGCGTTGAAGTAAACCACTAAGAAAATAATTTTGCTAACCCAACTGCATTGATTGCAAAATTTACGGAACCAACTTAATACAGTCTTGTCATTGGTGGAAAGAAAATTAAAACCATACCCTGTCTCCTAGCTTTCATGGTTGTTCAGCAAGACCTGGTAAGCATACTACCTACCTTAAAACAACGTTAGCTTAAGAACGTAAGAGTAAAAGGGGCTGTTAGTATCTTTGAATGTACAGACTAGCTAGTTTTCTGGTTAACCACAGATTTTTACACTAAACATCCAAGATACGTAAGCTGACAACTGACTACTTGACGGAAAATCCATGGTACAGTGTTAACCTGTCATCTTATTGATGCTGAAGATTGTGCATATAGCTAAATAAATGTCTTTATTTTGGCCTCCTTGGAGTCAGAGCTTTAGACCTATACTTCAGACTTGTACTAGGCTCTTCAACATTTTATTATGCACGTCAGTCTCCATGTATTCTGACCTAATCATTTAGGTGTTATCAGGCTGCACAAGAGGCATTTTAAATAATTAGCTACCACCATTCATTCACATAATAAAGTATACAGAAACAAGCAGAAACTTGATTAATTACAGATCTCAAAAACTGCAGCTAAACAGCTATAAACTGTCACATGGGACCAGGAGATGGCCCAGACTGGAGAGACTTATTCCAAAAGCCCACTTGAGCCTAAATAAATAAATTCCACCTGCGTGCAAAAGAGACTTTAACTAGGATAATCTAATGTAAAAATTAGGATCTACCTCGTCCCTGCCTCTTTCACAACCGAAATGAGTCTGCTCCAGTGCAACCAGATGCTCTGATGCTCCTACCAAGTAACCTTTAGATGTATAGCAGCTTTGACTTTCAATCTAACCTCTACTGGGCAAAACGTGATTATGCTTTCATTTTCTTTCTTTCTTTCTTTGTTTTTTCCTTCTCCCCTTCTCCATAGGTTCTTTTTACCCTTAAAAGGAGCTGACGAGCTGACAGTTTTTTGTGTGGTCAGACAGCTGAAAGCAGCCAGTTTCAACACCAAGCCTTAGCAAACATTCAGGAATGTATTTAGGAAAAAACAGTAGAGAACGCAACTCTTGCATTTCTAAGTACTGAAATATGTCCTATGGCTATTTTTGAAAGCAAGCATTTTGTACAGTATTATGGATATTTTCTCATTCATGCCTTATTATTGGGCTTTTATTAATGACAGCACTTCTGAGCTCATTAGCAGGAAACTGGCAGAAGCTTTAGCTCCTTTAGTGTCAGGTGCCTTCGGGTGAAGGATTACTCCATTTCTATTGTTATTCAATGCAGACCTTAAAATTAACCAGAGTGTAACTTATTCTAAGTGACAGAGCCTAATAAACCCTGTACAGAACCAAATTCAGAATAGAGAAGTATTTCCTAGATGAGTTTCTATGAAAAATTATTATTTTTGGAACTATCTCTACTATAACATGCTAACCATTTTAGTAAAGCAGATGAAAAATTCCATAGTACAACTGCTTTTCTGCATTTAAAATTTGCGTGTCATATGAGAGATTGCACTGCTAAGAGTCAGGGAGGGATAAGGTTCTATGGAATATCTTCAATGGCATCATCAGTATCTCTCTTTTGAACGGCAGCTGAAGAACACGCGGAAACTGGATGAATACTAAAATTGAGTCTCTGCAGAGCTGCACTATTGCATGGGATCTCCATAAGCTTATCTGCTACCATTCACTCCACTGTTCACAGGGGCCTCCCTTTTAGCAGAGATGGGATAAATCAGTAATTTTTTATTTCAGGTTACAGTATTTGCATGAAGATTAATTATAACAAGAATATCTTGCCTGGCACACTCCCCAAAATAATTGTAGCGTAGTCAGGTATTTCTTTCTCCAACACAAAGCAACCAGTAAATCTTTGAAAATGATCCTTTCAAAGAGCACTTATAATTTCCTTTCCCTTTCCCCTTTTCTGGATGGAAATAAATTCGCAGGTTGGGAAATCGACCAACAAATTCAATACCATGAAATGCTGATGTTTTACATCCGCAACTCAAACCACAGAAACACATGAACACATAATAAATTCTTGTTTCAGTGACCTATCTGACATTCAGGGCAAGAAAGACAGAATACTGGAGAGTAGCAACCTGCATTCTGTAATAAACTCAAACGTAGCAATTATCAATCAAAATGACAAATATTTAGCTTTTCTGCTGCATTTTGCATCCCAATCTTCTTTACCTTAGCTATCATCCAGGCATGGAGTTATGCTGCTATATGTTTTCCCCAGATGTCTTAGAGCAGCTGTGATGACAAATAAAAATTAATCACAATGAAGACAAGCACCCAAGAAAATATTTGGAATCAGCTGAGGTAGTAGAGTCCAGGAAGACCTTCCCTTAGCTGCAGGCTACTCCTTATTTTTTTTCTTTTGGAATTATTACAGCATAAAAAAATGGTTCCACCGTTATTCTGAACAACAGACTCTTAAATCTCTGGAAAGACAGCATCTTGGAGCAGATTTCTACATCTGCCAGTTGTGACCTCGGATTGTTCAAGATGCATTTGAGTGAAATAAATGTTGAACAATTTGATAGAGAGTGTTCCTCTCCAGTTCTTTTCTGACATAAGACAACAATGCTGTGCCAGCAAGAAACATATAAATTAATTCCTCCTTTAAATAATTAAAATTAATAAATTAATTCCTTCCTTTAAAATAACCCAAAGTTTGCAATCCCTCACTCCATAAGGAAGCAGCAGCATGGTGTTTAACACAGCATTTCTGGTTGCACTAACTATGCATTGGTCAATTGTTCAATTAAGCTATTAGTACACTGGGCTGCGGTATTTATCTTTAGCCTGCAAGCTGGTTATTGCAAACTAAGAGAGGTATTTCTTAGCAACATTTTGAGTATAAATACAATTCTAGAAAGGGCTTTTCTTCTTGAAAAAAACCACTTCTTTGGAATTATTACCTAAAGAGACACCACCTATTTGTCCTATCTGCAACTTTCTGTCCCAAAATCATACAATTTTCTCCTTCAAAATAGGTAAAATCAATCTATTTGTTATCACTGATTACCTGGTAGTGACCAGACATTTACTGAGAAGCCATATTGGTATGATGCTGAATAACAATTCAAAATTTCAAGAAACTGCTCCCTTTTATAAAGCTTAAATGCTTTGGAGATAATTGCCTTTCTGAGAAAAGGTCGGTGTTGCACTCTTCCAGTATTAGAATGCCGGATTTCTTGGACTACATACTGCAAGCTAGTCAAAGCAAAAGATGTAATTTATAACACACACCCCCCCTCCCCCCCATTTTTTTCTGGGGAAACTACCCAAAGGAGAGCTTGCAAGCAGAATTCTAACTCTAGGCATTTCTCTTTATGAAAAGCTCAATTGCCATCCTGGTGCCGATTATCAACTGTGAAGCTCTTGGTCTTGGAGGAAACCAAAGTGCTTGGTATTGTTACTGGTGCCCTGCAAATAGGACCTGTTTTTCCTGTGCAGTGTTATTCTTGGGTGATTTGTCAAACTGGCCAGTTGATGAGTAAGATGAAATTTGGCTTTGAAAAGCTCATTTTGCTTGAGCAGAAAAAGTGTCATCCCTAGATAATAGGCAGGTTAACCTCACTTAGACGAACACAGCAACTAAGGTTGACGCTAGCAAATAGGTCATGCATCCGTACCCTTCTTCTTATTTACTACTGAATGTGATAAAGGTGACAGTTATAAAAATGAGAAAATCCAAGAAAATCACCCTATAATTTCATCAAAAGCGATGGCAAAAAATGCTCAAGTGCAGTGACAAAGTAGAGGTAAGAACATGAAAAGATGGTCAGAAGACCTCAGAAAATGGGAGACTCAACTTCAGCTCCTCTCTGTCGCCACCTATCTCACTTGTATTGGAGAAAGAAATGCCAGCTTGCTTGTACTGGCAGCAATAACACCGTACAAACCAACTTATTGTACATTATTATAGTAATGTAACATTACACAGCTTGACTGAGATTCTTATGGGAGCTGAACTTTCTCATCGAAGGCAGTAAGTCCTTGCTTGATTATAAGAGATTCCTCTTCTGTTTCAAATTGCATTTCTGAAATATGCCAAAGGGTGTCAAGAGCTGATGAATGCGACAATTTTCAACATAAAAAGTACTATGACATAGACTGAAGAGCAGGGATCAAAAGCATGAAGACTACGATGTACTTCTGTAGTCTCTGAAGCACGGCACACTGAGGAGCACAGAGAGTTTAAAGACACCGACTGCCGTGTCTCTGAACTACATCATCTTAATTTAATGCAAATGAATGAAATGCAGAAGAAACAACTATTTTAAACCGTACATATCACTGAATAAGTGACTTACTTATAGTATTTTTTGTATTATAAAACTCACTCATTAAGTAATTACAAAGCCTACGCGGTTGGAATTCTCAAGAGCACTCAGCATCGAGCGCTGACTCCCACAAGATCTCCAGCCACAATTTCAACGGAACGGAGGTAGGACAACAGGTGAAAAAAAAAAAATAATCTCACCCTGCAATTCAATAGCAGTTGTTATTTTTGAAGCCGGATCTGCACATTGAGATTGATTTCATGGCATTGTCTTTAGTTTCAGAGGAACAAATTCGAAAACACTAAAGGAGTTCTTGGAGGGAGTGTCCCTGAATTACTTTTGTTCTTCTTTACAAAGCTGTAAAAATTCTCTTAATAGAAGTTCTATTCTAATATTCTATTCGAATATTTTAATATTATTTTAAGTTATTTAATAATATTTAATAATTAATATTAATTTAATAATAGAATAGTTTTTAATTTTGTTAATATACCCTTTGAAAAACCCATAGAAATTAATCTAAACTAACCTAAAATTTTCTCCTAAAAAATAACTTTTTTTTTTTAATTGAATCAATAGCCTTGACATCTACTTTCTCATTAGAGGGTGATGGTCATTCTGAGTAATGAAAACAAAAGGTGCGTAGGATACGGTATTGGGGAACACACCCACTGACTTAGGTTTCACAATGCATTTTTATAACTGTGCACATCTCATTCATACCTGAAAATTCTACATACTAGCAGCATTCCCCAAAACAGGCAGAAACTCTTCGAATGTGGTCTTATATGGTGGCAGGCAGTAACATTAATGCTCCTTACCCAGACTAAAGTAGGCATCAGCAATAGAAGATACTACACACAGACTGCTATTTCTACAACCGTTATCACTGTTTCTGCATGCTCCGCTCTCCTCTCCCCCAAGGCATTTCCAAGGCTTTTAAAAATACTTTGTGGACTCCTAAAAGATTTCCAGTGAAGCCAAGAACCTTACCCTAGCTGCTTTCAAAGCCTTTAGAAAATAAAATTGCTACTGTTAATCATCTTTTGAAGATCTTTTAGGAGTGCTCCACAGTTCTGGAGAGGTTCATCAATTATAACTGAAAAACAAAGCTGTAGATGGTATGAAAAGTAGCATTAAAATCAGTATTCCAAGTCAGTCTACATCTTGAGGGACTTCTTCAGCTCTCCCTTCTGCATCATCATCACGATACTTACTCCACCCGTTGTCTTCCCCAGAAATGTAGGCTTTAGATGCTACAACTGTGGCTTGTCAAGGAAAGAACTAAGAGGAAGTGAAAGTAATTCTTGAAGTACAAAAGAGATACTGTAAAAGAAAAGCCAAGTTAAAATTCCCCACCAAACTCCCTCAAACTCTCCATATAATAGCTTCAGCAAGTAAATAAATTTATTTATAATATAACTTGGCAGCAACCTCAATGTCTTTGGGAAGATGGTATAAAAATGAAATGGCATTAACGAATGTGATTTACAAAAACTGTATTTGGCTTTTCATGCAAAACGTATGTAAATCTTTAAAGATGCGTCATTTAAAAAAATATAATGTAAGCAAAATTAGGTCAGTTCTTACAAAACTTACTGATCTCTGTAGATCTACTGGGTACTGGAGGAGGCTGTGTACCATTGCGAGTAGGTGTTGATGACTGAGGGGATATGGGAGAAAAGGGAACCATATCAAAGATGTCAGTGGAGGGTGATTTAGGTGTCACACTGCCTGCCTACAATAAGGACAATAAATATTAGGGCAATATTTCACATGAAACAGATCACAATACTGAATTCTTCAGCATGCAGATAAATGCCACATTTTCAAAAATGTTAAAAGTAACCATCAGCATGCAAAAAACAGCTCCTGACACCAAGCAAATGGCATTTGCAGTTCAGAGTCTGAGACATGCTAAAACTCTCCAATATATAAGCAGCATTGTAATTTTTCCATTTTCAGTCCATCTGGTGCAGCCAGAAATGTATCGCAGTTAAACCTGAAAAAGCTGGTGACAAGCAGTTCTATATTGCAGACGGATGAATACAGGTACGTTCACGAGACTCATTTAAGGTAATACTACAACAAAAATATACTACACTCTGGAGTGCACAGAACAAGTAGCTAAAATTAAAAGATAGAATCGCGATATTTCCTGTTTACTAATTCTTCCTTACGTGATAACTTATTTGACAACTTAAAAAACCTGGTGTGATCAAAGCTTCAAATTAATTTTTTGGTAAGTAACAATCTAGACATCCAATACACTGAACATCAATATCCAAAATAAAACTCTCATCCTTGAATGTGGAACCAAAGAGATTGCATTAGTAAGGCCCAGGAATTTGGAAGGGTTCAAAAAAACACTGGATAGGCAAAGAAATCCCAAACCCAACAATCACTATCGTTCTATAGCCATATTTCTTTTCTAATGATTAATTCCTCCTGCCATCAGGTCATTACTCAGGACACAAAATAGGCACAGTCAAGTCAGAGCAAACTGAACTAAAGACAGATGATGAAACAGATTAAAACTGAGATTGACAAGCCAAAGGCACAATAGATATGCAAAACTAGTTTGCATGCTAATGCTATGATTTAGACAAAACAAAACCCCTACGTTCTCTGTATTAGAAAGACTATAGAGCCAGGCACGGGGAAAGCCTGCTGTTTTCAAATAAGATTCAATTTGGCCAAAATATTCACATGAAAAATTTTAAGCACAAGTGAAATTAGTCACACAGATCCTTTTACTCAGAATACGTGAATACAACCGCCTGGCAAGCAGGTGGTCTTTAGCACTGCAGGTCCGTGAGAGTTTCGTGGACCTAAGCCTTACTTTGGAATGCTGCTTTCTTTAGTGCCTCTGCTGCAGCAAGTGAAGCTGCTCTCTCACAGGGTACAGCTCACAGCACACATTTCTAAGCCAAGCCTATAGGTAGCTCTGAACTCCCTCGGTTTCCCTCTGGAGGCTGCAGTGGCTGCTGAGAAGGAAAGGACATTGATCCGTGGTTTTCCACTGAATACACTGCTTAAAAAGAAAACTAGAATCTGAAGTCCTACATTTCCTATTTCTCAGGAGGTCTGAATTCCTATTTAAAATTTGGATTAGGAGAGATTTAGAACTGTTAAATATTTCCAAAAAACCAGGACAATTCTACCTAAGTATACTGAAATGCCAAAGGAAAAAAAAAAAATTAAACAGTGCCACATTTAACATGCTGCGGATTTTTTGTTCTGTTTAAAAAAATTAGTCATGTCATTCCCTGGAAAGACCACATACAGAACTATTACTGACCTCAACATGAGTTAGGACAGCAATTTCAAAGGCAGGCTGTTGTAAAAAGGTTTCAGTGCATACAGTTTAGACACAACAGGCTCTTATTACTATGTTCATAGACCTTGCATTAACCCCCTGGTGCCTTTGTGCATGGCCAGGGAACCAGTATAATTTAAGTCAGGAAGATTGCTGGGTGTTGTCATCTGCTCCCACTGAAAGCAGGGCAACGGATGTGCTTGACCCAAAGTAAACATATACTGAATCTCATATCCTTTTATTCATACAAACAAAACCCTCTCTGAATGTAGACAGGGTTTGCCTGCCCAAGGAAGGTGGGATCAGGTTTAATGCATAAGTATACATGCCATGTATTAACCTACATTTCCAGTCAACGTTGATGGATAATCCTAGAATGTCCTGGAGACAGTAAATGCTAATGTAGATTCTCCTTATTTGCTAAGTGTTTATAGCTACCTAGAAGGTAGATTAAAAAACCAAACAGTATTTATGTTTAAACTTAAATAAGTCTTTTAGGCAAATAAAGCAAACCCAAACTTTACACTGTCATCTCCTGCCTATATGCCATTTTGTTGAAGTTATTGGCCATTTTAATACTATTGATACAGCCAGTTTAAGTAAAACTATAATTTGGTTATTTTAAGAAATTTATATTTTCAATACGTACGAGCACAAGAAGCAGTTTTATTTAGTGAACACATGCAGAAAGCCACAATGATTGCCAAATACAGCCAAATGTTACTTGCAAATGGAAGAAGAGTTGAGACTATAAGCATATTGCTATGAAAAAGCAGGCAATATGCCCATTTCATATTTAAGAATATTTTTCAACCTTCATTTTGCACAGAGTTTTTACAAAGTATGCTAAAAGTTGTTTAATTTCTACAAATTCGGGGGGGGGGGGAGGGGAGGGGAAGCCCTTGAAGTTGGACCTTTAGAATTGTTTGTTTTGAATAACTATTCTTAATATGAAGAATTTTGACAAAAGATTGACAGATAACACAGACGTAATTAATTAATGAACTAATTTAAACATGTTGGGAAAATAAGAATTTATGTTTTGGGGGTGGGAGAGAAAAAGCTATGCAGAAATAAGAGTAAATCTTCACAAATTCTGTATTTTTAAGAGTATCCCTAGAGAACCTAAGATACATCTGCTCTGTCCTCTAACCACTGTACAAAATGCACATTTATAATACAAGTTAAAAGACAACAGAGAACAAAGGAAAGCCAAAAAAACTGAAAAAGCTTTTGCACAGCAGGATTACACGAGGTCTTGGGCAGCTGTATTCACTGGTTGGCTTTGGAAGACCACTTTTTGAAGGTGGTGGTATTAACAATCCAGATGGTAGTCTAGAGTCAGGAGAACTCCTAGGAGTAAGCGTAATGGAAGAGATATCTAAACAAGGAGGTGAATCCTCATTGTTACACCAGAAAAAAGTAGAGGGTCTTTGAAACATATGTTCATCATTATCACACTTTATGTGCAGCAGCTGAAAAGGAATCACAGAAAGAGAAAACATTCTGAGGAACAGAACGTGGTAACATCAGGGAAAAAAGAAACAAAAAAAAACCAAAACACAATTCATACTTCAAAAAAGTTTGTCAGCAATTTGCTGTTCAGTGCTACTGTTACAAGACACAGAACTTGAACATATTTTAAACCAAAATCTAAAAAAATACCACAGTAAGAGGTAACCCAGTATTAACTGGCATGAAGACGACTTGCTCCTTGATAATTACACCAAATAAAATGCAGACAGGTATCTTACCAAAAGTGAGCGTGTCAGATGCACTGACAAATGTCTAAATCCACCAACATATAAGCAATATCTCATATCTGCATAGGTAAATTAGCAGGTAAACACATATCTGGGGAGAAGAGTTACTCTGGTGGTTAAAGCACAGGTCAGAATTTTCTTTCTCTAAACCAGGAAACACCTGCCATTTACATCCCACCAATATTTAAAGAACACTTAATTATTTAACTAAAACCTTCTTAGAGTAGAAGCTCCCAGTGCACAAGATCTATTATTTACATTAATACTAGACGACTCTTCATTTCCCTGTCGACAGGATTTGAGAACCTAAACATTTACGGACAATAATACTCTTCCAACTTTTCCGTGTGGGTGAACAACTAACTGAACTTGGTATTTTCAGTAGGTATCTGAAAAGCTGAGGCTCATTGTTGCAAAGCAAAGGAATCCTCATGTCCCTACAACAGCAGCACAGGATGTAAGACTGAATAACTATTTGCCGCTGGGGAAATAAAAATGTTGAGGATTGTAAGATTCTCTGGACTTCTTAACAAATCCACAGAACAGCTTTGAACAGAGGCAAATGAGTAACATCCACACCAGAATACAGGTGGTAAGAGCATTCACCTAAGACGACAGAGTGGTAACTGCAAGGTTCTGGTCTGAATTAAGCAGAAAAGAACCTGAAGCTAGCTGTGCCTCATATGACCAGGGATTGTTTAACTATATATTCCAGCAAGATTCATTGTGTATCGAGAGCAAAGCTGCGAGGGCTTTGTCCACTCTAATAAAAACCAAAACCCCTTGATTTTTTGCCCCGACTGGAAATATCTGCAATCCTGAAAGGTTTCAAAAGAAATGGATCTTGTGTAGCTGAAATTAGAAACAAAGAGCCTTTAGCACTGACCTTGGAAAGAAAAGCAAAAACAGAAATGTCTTTAAATATTTGATTTAAGAAATTGGTGCCCAACCAATCCTTCTGTTGAGGCCAAGTTTAAGTCCCACTAAAATCTGAGGAAAACAGCTCTGAACAGTTAAAACAAGGCGTTAGAGAAGGACAGATTCATCTTTGAATCTTAACAGAAGGGATTAAACACTTGTGCAGGCTAGAGCCGGAGTTTATACACTGAGAAGGCAGGAACTAGATCTGTGCTGTAGGTATCTCACCTAAAAAACCCTCCGACTTGCCTAGGCTGAAGCAGCGGTAGATACGTGCAGCAAAAATTTCAAAGTCTGCTTTTTCTCTCTTCATACAGTGTTACACAACTGATAAGGCATTATTATTTCCTTAGAAGTTTGCATAACTCCAGTAAAGCAGGATTTAATCAATGATTTTAAACCATTTTTTCATAGTTATGTAGAAAATAAAACATTTCAAATCATATTAAACTGAGTCTTAGCTCCTTTTTTCACTTTCTTTACAGATAAGCCAGGTTAAGGGTACAGATATCCAAATTCAGTAACAATGCCATACTTAGGAGAACACAACAAACACCACAGAACTCTCTAATAAAAATTTGCAATTCATAAGAAAAAAACACTTTTTTACTGCAATTGCAAAGAACTCATCTGTTGCCAAGCTGGAATTGTGAAATTGAGGGTTTGGAGTGGTAATCAATAAAAACGAAAGCAAAATACTACAAGAAACCAGACAAATAATTTTGATTATTATTTCAAGAGTATCACGAGACTACAGGTAGAAGATTTGCAATTGTCCTGGTTTGAGGTAAAACAGAACCAATTTTCCTGAATATTACACATTGTTCTCCTACCACTGTGTAATACTTGCTGCTATACGTATACTTGAAAAAATAGATATCATATTAGTAAACACTGGAAGATACTAAACGTAAACAGTCAAACTAAGGAAGCAAAGTATTTCCCTGAAATGCAAAACAGGAGAGGATGAGTAGTTTCCATTAAAAAAGCATGTATATCATATGAAAAATCATGCAGCAACCAGTAAAACGCATACAGGATGCAAAGCAGCAGAACTCTAAGGATGACGAACATGTATTAAATACAGGCAATGAAAGGTTTCAATCCAAACCCACAATATACACTATTTGTATCTTTCAAGCCCTGAACATCTGGCCGTCACATTTCCTCCTAATTATCTAACAAACAATAAACTTAGGATATTTCACACCATACAGGGCAAGGTAAGATATGTTCAATGTTCATATGACAGTTTCGGCAACATGTGGTGTCAATGACGAGTTTTCATTAGTAATTCTGCACTTGCACAGCTGTACAGAAGCCCACCACTGTTGTGAGCACTGTTTCGTGCCCACGGACAGGACAGGTACAGCAGGGAAGCATATTCAATAACCGAAAGTAATAACTGGAAGATCACAAAGGGGATTGCATAGAAAGCTTTTAATATGTAGGATATGTAGGAAGTATCATCAGATTCAGAAAATGCAGGAGGAGAAAGGCGCAGACGCTTACTCTAAAGAATACAACCTAAAAAGTGTAGAACTTCTGAAACTTAATATTCTTACACCGAATTGTAAAGGAAGAAAATATAGTAAAAATATATTAAATTGCCATTTTATGGGGCCTTTCTGTTTTGTCTGAGCTTCCCACTGTGTAACACTGAATATTGGTCAGGTTAATATATTACTTTCCAATTCGGGCCCCATTTCATCAACACAAGAAAACAACATGATAGCATTCTCAACAAAATTAACATACTAGTTCAGTGGGCTTGGTCCCTATTATGATTAGATGTTATTATGTGCCTGTCAAAGAGTTTATTTTTGACTCATTCTACTTAGCCTGATGCTGAAGATGCACTATTTGGCTGCCTCATACTAGAAAATGTAGCATGATTGAGTTTTTGTTAATCAGGAAATTATTTCAAAATTGTTTGTTTTTACTAGATGTCTCAAGACACTGATTGCAATCTCTGTGTCATACCCCCATAGGAACCACATAAGCGTATTAATGAATTAGAAAATGTTTTTCTTCCTTAGAACATTCAGGTCGGTAATATACAGAATAGTCACAGTGGATAACAGCAGTGAATGTTATAGAGAACCGTGAACGACCCTGAACTGGAAATTATGCAGAGAGTTACAAAACCACTGATTAAAAGCTACCTGAGATTTGTGACTAGTAAGGATATCTTAATTTACTAATTCATAAAATCATGTATAAGCATTAGCAGCTTCATCAATTAACTGCTACATCTTTGGTTCATTTAGTACTTGTTCAGTTACATGACATCTGACATTGCCAATTTCAAATTATTATTTTTTTAACATCACTGCCATAATAGAAATTTAAATCCTCAAAAAGTGCTCACTGAACTGCATACAGAATATTATAAAATTGAAAGAGCAGAAGATGGGCGAAGAAAGAACATGTGCGTTTTTCCACTTGGCTGTCTTAATGGAAACAGGAATCAAGTGATATGCCTAAAGGCATTCCAAAACCCTTTTCTGAAATATGCATACCATTCCAAGGTTTTGGATGGTGCCTTTAATCCAAGGTTAAGATGGATGCATACCATCTTAGGGTTTTCTCATAAGCACGTTAAAGCTTTTTAATAAGGGTAATAGGTGCAGGTGGCCTATGCTTCTGAGTCACAATTAAAGAACTTTAAAAAAAAGTCTGATCAATCAGTATCTTTAATGATCCATGTAAAAATGGAGCTTTTTTGCAACACTGCCATGAGAAGAATACATATTACGTACTGCTTCATTGACAATACTTATGGTGCATGGAAGAACACCACCCCTTTTTGGGGCTGCTTCTTACAATACCTTTTCCTGCTGCCTTTGGATTCTGCTTCTGTCATATTTCATCGTTCTCTAAGTTCTTTTCCTGAATATTCCTGTTTTCTTCTAACTTCAGAGTCATGCAGTTGTCATAACTTCCTTCTCTGCCTTAAGCATGTTGCTCAAAGAGAAAACCTGAAAGGCATGCCTGAGAAACTTCAGCCAAGCCCAAAATAGATTAAAAATCTCTCTTATCTCATCAGAGGTTCCTTAGTGGCCTACGATGGTCTACTGTTCAGTCTACTACAAAAACTGAGGGCACTAACTGTATGTAACTGCTAACCCACATGAAGCTGTGTACAGTTAACCCAGGCAGTATAAACAGCAAAAAAAAGATGTCGTGTGAAACAGCGCTCCCAGGGACGCACTCATCTTTGGAAGCTGGATTTATACACGGCAGCAGCATCCAAAGTCTTACTGTGATACAAACTTGAGCAGCGTCATCATAAACAAACAACAAGATGAAAATCAGACTGTCCTCATATAATCAAGACCAAACACAAAAAAGGCCAGTGATTAATGTGTTGCCAAACCACTAAAACAGATGAAGAGTAAACAGCACAGATATAAAGTAATGGAAACTTTAGCTGCACATGCAAGGGAGTAAGAGACAAAAGGAACTTCCCATGCCAACATTT
Organism: Larus michahellis; assembly: GCF_964199755.1. Taxonomy (NCBI): domain Eukaryota; kingdom Metazoa; phylum Chordata; class Aves; order Charadriiformes; family Laridae; genus Larus; species Larus michahellis. The sequence goes on along the minus strand of NC_133902.1, from coordinate 23,281,748 downwards.
CCCATGGCAAACAGAAGCACAGCTATAAAGTCAAAGTATTCTAAGGAAACTGCTAGTTTGATATAGTATATCCTTGACAGATTCATTCTGGAAATGAAAAAAAGGTGTCAGTCTCTATTGTATAACACTTCTGCACTAGCAAATACAGATATTTTAGGGATTAACTTCTTAAAGTTTTATCAAGACTTAAAAACATCAACCCAAAAGAAGAAAAAAAGATCGTTAAGCAGTTTATTATTTACTGAATGTGCTGAACAAACTTAAATCTAAATAGTTACAACACCCTGAGAGAAAAAGTGTGCAGAAGATTGATAATTTGATGTTCAACTTTCACAATACATTTTATGCACAAGTATTTGATTATACAACCTAGTTTGGTTGTTTTTTTTCCATTTCCAACTATGGTCTCATTGCTTTTAATGGCTTCTTTTATATGTTCAGAAAGAAATTTTATTTTTCCCATACAGTTTACAAACTGACAGAAAAAGCAAGTAGATAAGATTGATGTTGATTTGGCCATTTCACTAGATTTAGAACAGGAAAAAATTTCCTTCACAAGCAGAATTTGACTGCTGCCAACGCTTAGCAGCCGCTTACACATCACAAAAATGTAAAGGGTACGTAATTGCATTATTCATGCATATAATTTGCACCCATTTTGGTCTGCCAGTATTATTTTAAAATACATCCTCAAATAATCCATTACAAGGCCTGCAAAAAAATTAACAATACAAGCAAGATGAATCAGGAAAGCAGTTTTAGATAGACTTCCCTTTATATTTACCAAACAAGCCTATAGTCTGCACTATTTGTGAACTGGAGAGAGAGAAGTCCCCTCTAATTTTTTATTATTATTATTTTAAATTTTGCTATGTGAGTGGATTTTTGTTAGGTAGAGCAATTAAGGACTCACAATAAACACCCTAATACTCCAATTTATTATTATTGCCTAAAAAAAGAACGTCATTAGAACAACTAGCAATGGATTTTTCAGCTGGAAAAGTATTCTCTAACATGTGAGGTTATCAATCGTTCAATTAATTTTAATTCTGTGCTTAAAATTAAGCTTCAGCTTACAATTCACTGCTTGCATTTTCTTCTCTTAGTTAGACCACTGATGGATTTTGGATTTGTTTGGACACATTTTGATGCCAGAGACATTTTAATATTTCTGTGGACACATTTTGATGCTAGGGAACAGCAACTGAAGATGTTTTAGCACTATGTTTTGCAAATAAAGCGTTCTACATTATTACCTATGAGTTCAATAAGTGGAATACACTCCTTTGATAAGTAAATCTGTCAGTAGAGTCACGTACTGCAGTCCAGACTGGTACATTATTTTGTTCCTGAGCATCACGTATATGAAGAACCACCTTTGATAAACTATAGACAAATATTTTAAAATTATTTTGGAAGCAAAAGAGGATCTGAATTTTAAGTCTTGATAGTACTACATTTAATCTTGAGTATGAATTTCAGAAAATGGCTTTATGTATGTCTTCATATTTAGTTAGCAAGCCTATTTTAAATGACAACGAGAAGTCAGAAAAGCTTATTTAAAGTGACAAGTGCGATGCATCTGCTTAGAACTGAAGGATGCTGAGATGCGATTTTTTTTTTCAAATGTGAAACGAACCAAGCATTTAATCCTCTATAAATATTAAGCTATCCATCCACAGTTTAAAGATGCTCTCAGATTCTATGGTCTTTTTGATACTGATGAGAGAACAGGAGATGCAATCTGGTTCTGTTTATTGGAAAATGGTCTGGGAATCAGAAGAACTGAGCTTTAGCTTCACCCTCAGGAAAAGCAAAAACGGCTATTTTTAAAAAAACAGTGTCAAGCATCAGTGAAATTATACGAAAAGAACCAAACTTCAAATTTCTGAAGTTATCTTCTATCTACTTCATTTCATTAAAAAATAATGGGAAGACTAACGTGTCTAGAATAATTAAAGACATCAAAATTGATCAATTTCAGAAGGAAGAAGCGGGAGTAAAGAAATGATAAGACTGGCACTGCACACAAATGATAGAATGGTTTGTCAGAAGAGAAGAGGATGTAGCACACAACGCGACTTCAATGTTTATATTTGTCACGTTCTGCGAACTGTCATCACAGGCCCTTGCAACGTCTTCTGCTTCTTTAAGTATATACTTGTTTAATCAAGTTGCTAGCATTGACTTTTGAAGTGCTAAATCAATTGCTGATTACCAAGTGTTCCTGTGACCATGCATTAATCACTAAAGGAAGAGCACAGTCAACAACCTATAAGACAGGAAAGCCATTTCAGCACATCTGGCAAATGTTGAGAAAGTACAAGCAGCGTGCAAAGAACCAAACAGAAAAAGGAAAGCATAAGATAAGAAAATCCAAGGTGCTATTTAAGCATAAACAGAAGCAACTTTGTAACTATCTGTAAGCGGCTTGTGAAACCAAACATTTCTTTACAACTTGTTGTGATGTCAGTTAATGGCACATATACTTTTATCGTATTAGGTATAAAGTACAAGGGCTTAAACTTTCCGTTGATTGGTAAATGATTCCTCCGTTGACCTCAGCACAGAGAATGAAAGCAAACTGGACTGACAGATAAGGAGTTATAGCTGTATCAAGTTTGTTATGATGTCTAAAAAAGCTTCAGAAAGCTCTAGTATGGCACTGGCATCAATTATAATTCAATAACATAAATACGAGAGCTGTGAAAAAACCTAAACTTGATAGTTTTATAAACCTGCTTTATATCACGAGAATGATTGTGTTACGTTCCTTGCACGTAACATGAAGAATATCCGCAGGGAAGCAAAGTTCCCCCTCCATCTAACTAAAAATGCTTAGGAAGTGACTCATAAGGTATTATTTATAGAATCATAGAACAAATCCATGATTCCCCGTGCTGGATATTCTGCTTCATTTATGTAAGCTATTTTATTTCAGTATTTAACAAAATACTAACAGCAGATTTGAAAATGTTACTCTGACAAAATGGACATGACAGAACTGCTCTTTTTCTTTGTTAATTTTGAAGAAACAGAGCAGCAGTAGTATAGATATTTTTAATATGGGACTTGTAAGTTTTAAATTAAGCAAAAAAAAATTAAATCCCTAATAATTTTTTTAAAAATAAAGTGTTATTTTTCATCACAGAAATTATGTACAAATAGAGGAAAACATTCTTTGCACTGCTTCTGTTTTTTTCTAATAGGAGTTGAAACTTTGCAAAGGGATCCTTGTATGAGAGTTGTTTGAATTAAAAGCATATAAAAGTAACTGCGAACTATGATGGGCAATTAATTGTCTTACGAATTCTCTGTAATTTCCTTCTTTCATATACGTTTGTTGCTCACACGGTAGAAAAGCAGCTTCGTATCATCAAATTATATCCACTGCTATTCCAGGCACTCAAACTATCTTAAAAAAAAAAAAAAAAAAATTTATGTTTCCTCTTCCCTGCACTGAAGTGTCACTTCATAACCTCACTGTCCATGCCTTCATTTATTTTCAACCCATCTGTTGCACTTTACATGAACTTACTTTGGCGCTCGCACAATTAAGAGCTTTGATTTACGATGCACACAACCTAGTTTAAAACAGGCCTCCTTGAATGACGTCTCTTGGTCAGGTACAAAAGTTGATAGTGTTTGGTGCATACAGTTATATTCATCGATTTGAGAAATACATTTTCCTGAAAACGTTTTCTTTTTATCATTGGCTCCACAACTGATCAAAGCATCACACAAGCAGAAAGTAGCTGAATCCAAACTCCTGCTTGAAGCAGGACCCAGTTACCTTCCAGAGTATGGATACTTCCAACCTCTCTGGGCAACATGTTCCAATATTTATTCAAATCATTTATTAAATAAGGTTATTTTGAGGCAGAATAGATTTAGGTATCAAACAGGCTGTTAGGAGATTCTTACTGCAATTCTAATCAGGAGGAAACTCAGAAATTCGTGACAGGAAACGTTTGTGTGGTTTTTCTTAAAGATTAAGGAGTAAATAAAGCAATACAATTATATGTAAAAAATAACAGCTGTTAGTGATTTATTAAAATTGATTACTATTCTAATACGAATAATTATCAATAATTATTATATAATTTTGTGGTAGCATAAGCACATTCATTGTACCAACAGTAATTAACAATAAAACAACATCTAGGGAGAGAATACAAATGGCTGGCAAATTTACAAATTTAAATCTTAACTCATCAATAAGGAATTAGACGCCACTGTCTTAAAAGACAAAATAAATATAAATATGTGCTACGCATCCAACAGGAAATATTTTGGGCGTTGCTGATACTTTTAATTTTTTTCCTAAACAGAATTACAAAGTTGTTCACTAATTTAAATGAAAGAGAAATGCGTCTGTCACAAAAGACTTAAGAGCCTGTTTAGTTAAATTCAAAGATATATTTACTTCTTATATTCTTAAATAAAAACAAACTAGCTGCCATCCTAATTAAGGAAAATAAAAGATTAAGGAATTGACTAAATTGATTTCAAATCTAGCAATAAAGTTGATTATCTTTCACTGCATGCTTCATAAGTGAGAACACATCCATAATTTACAACTTTCACTATAGGAGTTATGCAGTATTTAGAATTTATGGGGCTCTCTTCTCTAAAGAGATTTCATTAAAACGGAATGACAGTTCCTCGTGGGAACAACAATCTAATCAATACCAAGGGAGTGTACAGACACTACTGAAAAATTGTCATCACCATTACAAACATATTTTTACATTGCCCAAACTTCTAAACATCCACTTGAAGTGAAATGGTGTACATTGAGGAGAGAAACAAGGTGGCCCAAAATACACAGCTTAAAAGCAGTCCATCTTTTTCTAAATATTTGCTATAGGTACATTAAGAAATTTGACTTATTTTTATTATTATAGTTATCTAATGCTGCATAGATAGAATACACCTGTAAGAGGAGGGGAGTCATTAGGATCAGTCTGCAACGCAACCTGCATTTTTAGAGGTCCTGCCTAGACGCAAGTAACTGTCAGTCAGTCATTTAAAAATACTTTTGTCATGATCACCGATAGGACATGCAGAAAGCATTAGACATTTCCAATGATGAGGAACCCGCACTTGCTCCTTTTTACCTATCCACACAGTTAGCTCCTGGGACCTAATGACTCCTTTGAGACAGGCAAAATTTTAAAAATAATCATTTAGAAAATGTCAGTTGTAAGTGACAATATGCTTGTGACAGGAAGTTCCCAGAAAAATCCAAAGTACCGTTCTTGAACCAGATTCCTTTAAGTGCAGAACAGTTTTGCATCCCCAGGCAGCATGCTTAGACATCTACTACGAGTATTTACTGTCTTTAGGCAGCAACAAATAGGTACGACAAGGTGATTAAAGAACCACAATTTGAGAGACTGCAATTTGCACTTTTGTTGGCTTGTCACAATCTTACTGTTACTTCAATACTGCATTTCAATGGATATGTTACGTGATCACTGTATGTTAATCACAATCACTGGAAACGGCATGATTAAAAATTTAGAGTAACTTCAGATGAAAGAGTTATGTTCATGTACTTACTGGAGATGCCTGAACTTGTGTTATTCTTAACTGGTTTTCCAAATCTTGAACTTTATTTTTCAGTTCTGTGTTTTCAGTTTCTAATTCTTGAATCTACAAAGCAAGTAGTTATTGCAACAGCTATTGGGATATTCATTCATTTCAACAACAGCATCCATTGAGAGTAAATTTAATCCAAGATCTGGTGATTTAGAAGCAGTGTTTAACTAGTTATCCAATTACAAATATAATTAAACTTAAATTTCTCTATCTTCCATATTTCAACCTTGCTTTTCTCTTTAATGACCTTGCAGGATGGCAAAACTTAAAATACTGTTCCATAGTTATCAGGTACTTTTTCAGTTTTCTTTTTTTTAGTATCTGCTGCAATTCTTACCAATCCGAAAATAATGCTGGAAATTATGGTGTCATAGAACCAGGTAACACAAATACAACAGCATGTTCCTTTATCTCTTTAAAAAACATAGTTCAGAACTTACTCTTTTCTGTAAACCTGCAATTTGTTTCCTTGTTTCAACGTCTTTTCCACCGGATTCCAGAAATTTCCTGTAAGCTAAGTCAAATGCTTGACCAATCGTTAAAGTTATCTCTTCTGCCTTTACATAAAACATAAGATTGAAATTAGTATATTATGAATATTTTATATAATTGCATTTCATTTCAGATGATCACAAAATACTTTTGTGACTTTTGGATATGAAAGCAGAGCATTCTGCTTAACGCCAAAAACGTTTTTCCTTCACTACCTGTACATACGCAAATGGCTGGATCCACAAAAATGGAACGGAGTGTGATGCTCCCAGCCTTTCGTCCATCAGTGCAACAGTAAAGTCAGTCAGTAGAGGTGTGTGAAGACCCCTCTATCTTTTTACTGTAAAAAAACCCCATATGGCTACCTTTATTAAAAAAAATAATTATTTTAACCAAATTAGACCAAAAAAGCTGAACTAGGACTGCTTTAGAGCATAACTGTTTATGTTAGTAAAAAAAAAGTGTTAACGGACACTGGGAATATGCAGTCCTGTGTTCTTGGAAGGATGAAGGTTGGCTGAAATTAAAAGTACCAAGTGAGGTGGGATCCTTCGAAACCTGAGAGTACTAATAAACAAAAAGTGAAACAGAGAAAAAAAAAAAAAAAGTCCAAAGAGTGAAATATCAGGTTAGAGAGAAAGAAATAGCACATTGGTCTGGAATAAAAACGGTACTACCATTGTGTGCAGAGTGTGCAAGGACTGCGAGGGCAACGTAAAAATCGCAGGAATGTGTGAAAAAGAGGCGCGGGGTAGAAATTTGAAGGGAAATGAACAGAAGCATATAGCAATTCTGAACGATATCTACTGAAGGCACTGGAGCAATGCTGGTCAACAACAAAAAAAATCAGAAACACTGTGAAGTAACACATAATGCTGCATAACTGCATATAAATAGAAGTGCATATGCATCTTTCTCTAAAAAAAAAAAAAAACCAAAAAACCAAAACAACATTTCCTCAGTATTTCCTTTGTATGATATCTCAGCTATTTCAGAATAAAACAAAAAGAGAGGCGCCAGATTACAAAAAACCTAAACATCCATTTTTGGTGATGATTCCAGTGTTCTTATTTGTTAATTACTTTCTGCCAGGGTAAGCACATGACCCTGTTGCAGCTAGACACCATTTTCTTCATTTCCTGTCCTGAAGGATTATTTTTTTCTGCTATTGCACATTTTTGAACAGTTGCCCTGTTCTGTCCCAGACACGAGAGAATGTCAGTGGTTGGTGCAATGAATTCTCTGGTAGTGCATCACAGCATTAACAAACTCGAGATGTGGCAGTGGGGTGGGCAGAGAAGGGGGAACCCTGCTGTAAAAAAAAAAATTAAAAAAAAAAAAAAGATATCTGAGGCAGACACATCAGCAGAAGAGCCTGTGAGGTTCAGCCACCGGACTGCAGCAACCTCTGCAAAACAGCTGTGCAAACATTTGAAGTTTGGTGGGATGCAGTCAGTTCTCTGAAAGCATTGCAGATGCCTGGCCTAGGATACCGAGGTGGGTAGAAGACTTGTCCCAGAAAACCATCTTAGATCAATGAAGAAAAAGGCTCTCATTTAAATTAATGCATCTAAGTTACAAGGCATGAAAGTTACCGGCATGAAAGACTGTATCAAAGTGACCCCAATTAATGGGCAGGCTATTTGCCTTTATTAATCATTCCTCTTATTTCCAAGCAGACCAACAGTCACTAGTTTTTTAAAGCATGTTGCATACTTACACATTTTTCACTGTCAAATACATAGCACAGATGCTTATTTGATTCTGAGTCTTTGCATATGAAAGTGAATATTCTCTTGTCCGTTTTATCATCAGCACAAAATGATATCCTATGGAGCTGACAGTTGTGCTGGACTTCCTGCAAATAAAAAGAAAGATTAATCTCAAGAAACTACTACACTTGCTCAGGACAAAGACGAACAAAGTAAATCTCTCAATTTCCTCATCTACAAAAGAACAGGCAAGCTGCGGTTAACATTTTTGAACGTCTTTCATTGTACATGAGAGTGCCCAAATAACAGAAGTTAGCAAACTCATCTCCCAACAAATGTTCCCATTTTTACTGAACATAAGCAGGAAGTTTTCATTTGGACAGCATTTATCTTGGAGTGTTTATTTGGATGGTATTTTCTGTTCTAGAAAATTGGTTTTACTGTTGTTTCGCATCCCTGTGCAATTTATTTGGGAATGATTATGTAAAATACTCCATTCTTTTTCCATGTGCACACTCACAGTGTTTCTTTAAAGTGGTTTTACTGAAATAAGTCCTTACCTTTCTATCTTAAATACAGAAAGGAGAAAGAAAATGAATTTGTTACTCAAATACAGCAGCATAGAGAAATAGTCACGTAAATAATTGCTTACTTAAGGTGCAATCTAAACAGCTTTTAAACAGTATTATTTGCGTATTTTAGATACTATAATTCACTTTCTATTAAAAATCATGCTACAGCTATTTAAAAAGTTGCAGTGGCAATGCTCTTCAGCTGAGAGAGCCTGACAAGACTGAAATAAACTATCTCAAGTATTTTTTTATTGTTTTTCTTCAACAAGTCTCTTCTTGGTATTTTATTTTGTTTGGCTTATTACATGGGAAAGCAGTATTTGCTTTAAAGGAAAATATGCAGTTTAGATGTGAACTATTATCTATTAAAAAAAGGAAGTTTTTGTGCAGCACCAGGGTTCCCAGATTACTATAAGCTCATGAACAAGGGCTTGTCCTCTCTGCACACAACTATTTAAAAACAAACAAAAAAACCCCAAAAAGAGGACCATATGGGCAATCTTTTCCCATTTCCCCAACTGGGTTCCTTTTCTCACTCTTGACAGCCATTCTTCTATGTATCCTATTTCTCCTATGTCCCCAAATCCCTCTCACATTTAATCTCTTTTTGTTGTAGTTACATAAATAACACATGCCCGTTCCGGCTCTTTTAGGTTCATAGACCCACGTAACTACTTTGTATCATTTAAGGACAGAACCCCTTTTCTATAATCCTCCTTTTTTGGATTATAGAGTATAGAATCAAGTCCTGACACATCAGCAGGCCTCCTGTTCCTACCACAATTAATAGTCATCACATGAATGTAAACCAATATTTCTCTGTAACAATATTGACTTGTTTCAAAAACACATAGAAAAAAATTATTGTAATCAGTGAAGACAACACAGAATTTAAGTCATTTCCTAAAGCATCTATAAATTTTGCAAAGTGAAAGAAAACTTGATTCAAATTTATATTTACATGTATCTTTAAGATATGAAGTGGAGGAGATAAAAAGACTACTCCTAGTCAATCACTATTTGAGTTGTAATAACATTGCTAAGAGATTAGAATGTTCCTATTCCCCCAGGAACTTCTGTCCTACAGCTTCTGTTAATCTCTGCAGGAACAGTCAGGAAAATAACGCATTTTGGCATTTAAAACTGTTCTTTTAAAACCGTTTTTGCCAGGAGACAGGGTTTAGTACGCCTTGCTGCCCTATGACATAAGGAAGATGCAAAAACTGCTGTAATTGACATGGATATTTCTTGCCCGCTCTGCTTATGAACTGTTGAATTGTGGTTGTATCAAGAGTTTGAAGCGAAAATGGGTTGCAAGTAGATCTAGCCTCAAACTAACGCTACGTTTTCTTAAAAGGCAGAATCACTGTCTGAATGGTAGCAATTAACCCAGAATTAAGAAACAGTAACAAACAGTTCATTCAAATCCAACATATGGATTTAAGAGCACTCAGATGTCAAGAATTGCTGACTATTGAATAAATACTTTTTAGCTTGATTATCTCATTATTCCTCTTTGAAGCGTGCAAGGAGGATGTTTTGCTTACTCTGTAACCCCTTCCAAAATACCAGAGCAAACAAAGGAACAGAAAATCCATCCATGGGATGACTCAATGGACTTAACTGCTGAAAACGAAGGAATTGTCAAGCTGTGCCAGAGTAAAATCCTGCAATAGTACTTATGGTACTTTTGGAGTACCGTGTACCTTCCTGGGAAGATGTCGCCCATGTGTTGTATCCCCCCTGTACTCGGCACTGGTGAGGCCCCACCTTGAGTAATGTGTCCAGTTTTGGGCCCCTCACCACAAAAAAGACATTGAGGTGCTGGAGCGGGTCCAGAGAAGAGCAACGAAGCTGGTGAGGGGTCTGGAGAACAAGTCTCATGAGGAGCGGCTGAGGGAGCTGGGATTGTTCAGCCTGGAGATAAGGAGGCTGAGGGGAGACCTCATCGCTCTCTACAACTACCTGAAAGGAGGTTGTAGAGAGGTGGGTCGGTCTCTTCTCCCAAGTAACAGGTGATGGGACAGGAGGAAATGGCCTCAAGTTGCGCCAGGGGTGGTTTAAATTAGATATTAGGAAAAATTTATTCACTGAAAGGGTTATCACGCATTGGAACAGGCTGCCCAGGGAAGTGGTGGAACCATCATCCCTGGAGGTATGTAAAAGACAGGTAGATATAGTGCTTGTAGTGTTATGGTTTAGTGGTGGTTTTTATCAGTGTTATGTTGATGGTTGGACTCAATCTGAAAGGTCCCTTCCAACCTAGACAATTCTATGATTCTAAGAAATGGTATTTTAGAAGAATTTTCCATCATCAGAATGGTTTTCATTGTAATACTTTTGTAAACCAATAAAAACATTAAAAACAGCAAAACCAGTATTTAATTACTATTTTAGTACCATAAACACGTAAGTCTCTTACCTTTGTTTTTGGATCTAGAATTTTTACACCATAGATTGAGATTTGTAATTCAACTTTGGGTGTTTTCTGGCCTTCGGATTTCTTGATATGTCTTGCAAACTATAAGATGAAAAATACAACAGCAATCACATTAATAGTAAGTTTTCTTTACTTATTTTTTTTGTTATTTCTCATTTCCTTTCAACTCCCTCCACCTGAAGTTCTTTCCTTCCTCCTTCAAAAAGTTCTTATAAACAATGCTGATCATTCCCAAAGTCACAGTTGGGCACAGAACAGCATTTCTGACTGCACACTATAGAACATTCCTATAATACAAGAAAAAAATATTTTAAAATTACTTAGCTGGTCATCTTGAAACTTTTATCTGCTGTCTATGCACTTAATTTAAGCTTTTGCATAAGATTTCTACAACAGTAGAAACGTGAACGCTTTTGCATAGTTTGTCAACTGCTTGGTTGTTGAGCAGTGAACGGCGTTATGTTTTCCATTTCCCACTACTTCTACACTCACTTCTGTACACACGCACGGAGGGTACTTCCTGTATGCTCCTCTAAGGATATCAATTCTTTTAAGCAGGTTCAATGTGAAACCATTACAGCTGTCAACATGTAAGAAACACTTGATCTCTTCTATAGCATTCTCAGGATTTATTGAAGAGTTCACTAGACAATGGCTAGACAACATTTTAGGAGACTGGGTTGTGTAATGAGTCCTATTCAATACATCTTCCATCTTTTTATATCTCCTTCTCTAGCTGCTAGATCTTACTTGTCTTTCTCTCATGAACACTACATACAAAATAATCAGAGTATTTAAAATTTGCTACTGCATGGCAGTTAAAAAGTGCCATGAATTTGAGTAACTTCCTTCACAAAGATACGGAATTGCTCTATATTTTGCTCTGTTACCAGCCCTTTTCCTCTCAAGTCTTTGACAGCCTGGAATGGCATTTTTAATTGCATAAATAAGGACGATGACTCACTGAAGGCCAGAGGAGTTGGAGTCTCTGCTTCACAGCTGTATGAACACTGCGTCCTCAAACTTGCTCCCATTTAAGAATAATTGAGCACATAGTTCACCATCAGTACAAATACTGTCAGCGAGGACAGTGACTTTTAGTGGTATAAAGAGTCTAGGACACCCACAAGGGTGCTAACCTATCTTAAGAAGGGTTAAACCTGGAAGACAGAAGCCTGAATTACCTTGTGATTGTGAAGTACTTGGCTGTAGTCAACTGATACCTCCCCCCCAATACACCTAAATCCCTGATTTTAATTAATTATTTAAGTGACAGTTGAGGGTTTAGGTTTTTGCTCTGTCCCTAGGCCTATGCCAATTAGTATTTGGGAAATCTTTCCATGAACTCAACTGCTTTACACCACATGACTGTCTCCATTTATTTTATTTCATTTTGTAGGAAGCTTATAGGAAGCCCCATTCATGTCAAATTATTAACTAGTTTTAAGAACCCCCTTAAAAGCACATAATTAACCTGCTTTTCCCTTCCTCCCAATTTTATTCCTCATTTTGAAAGCACACTTATTGAAAATTTTTGTAACTCTGTATTAATTTATAATTAATCCTATTACTTCATACAGTAACATGACCTATCCAGTTTATTCCTGATTAATGTATCATGTTAGCTGATAAGTACTATATGCTTCACAACTTAGTTTTTTTAAAAAAAAGCACCAAAACCCAGACAAGACTTTCACCTAAACCACTCCATGCCATTCTTAAAACCAATTCTTAAATCTAAATACCCACTTTACACTTCAACAGCTAGGATTGCTAAATATTGGCTAAATATTTTATGAAGGTTTGTACATGATGACATACTAGTGAAAACCAACTAGTCAAAAGTCAAGCAAATCTAACATAACTTCTAGTTCCGCCTCTCTTCAATATCATGTATATAGCTCTTGCAATATACACGTCCTTTTCCTACCCTCCTGTCTTCAAACCCCTTTCTCACATCTTCAGAGTAGAGTATACTTTTGATACAGTTTAATGACTAGCCCCATCCCTTTATTTTAATTAAGGGGGAGGGTGTCATCTCATACGCATCTTTTTACTTAAAAAAATAATTTTATAGAAAATAAAAAAAACCCTAATCACTGGTTTATAGGCATTTTGGCCAACTACATTTCTTGACTTTCTATGACAATTCAAATTTGCTACAGGAAAAAACCCTATATTTTCTTGAATAAAAATCACTAATTAACCCCCCCCCAGATTTGACTTTAGTTTTATACTGCCAATTTAACCTGTTTGATTCTTAAGTCTTGGCTTCAAAAAGTAGGGAAATGATAAGCCAATCAGTGTTTTATTAGCACCGATTTTTTTCCCAAAATTAATAAAACACTTCAATTTTCTTTGTAATAATTTTCATACATTTACTTAATACCCCCACTCTGCCAGCTTTCCTTTCTGATTTGCGATTTGATTATGTCCTTTTATTGGATAAAAATCTGAGGGTAAACGTGGTCCCTTTTCACGGTACAACAGGGGTCGGCGCTTGGCTCACTCTTCTACATGTTCAATGGAGTGACCACAAAACCCACAGATCACCCGGGCAGTTTGGGCATCTCAGTTTCCAAGGCGCTTTACAGTGCGCACAAGCACAGCAATACAATACATAAGCCCGGGGCACACACGGATTTGGAAGAGCCTTGAACTTGAAGGAACCCTGGCTTTTTAGAAACGTCCCCTTATAAGCAAGATGCACGCAGGTATTTCTGTGTAGTAATGAAGAGGAGGCATAAATAATATTTTGTTTTACTGAGTGAAAGCCATAGCGTATGTTGAGAATGATGACGAAATGCTTGGTTTTCCAACTGTAATCATCTCATCAGGGTCCCCAAAAACAGCTACAACATGAAAACTTTTAAATAAATAGATCTGAATAACTTGCACAAGTTTCAGAACAGCTGGCCAAAGCTTGCTCCAAGTAGTCAAGAAGTCTTACAACACTGAGGAAGTTCCAGAAGATAATTCTGTGCCAATACTAAAAAAAGGGTAAACAAAATGACCCTACCACCTCTCCACTCTCAAAAAGCATAAATCAAGTTCAAGAACTAGAGAATTCAAGTGACATGAATTAATGATGATCAATATGGATTTTATAAAAAAATGCAGCTTGTCAAAATACACGAAAGCATTTGACTGAGTTTTGCATGCCGTTATATTTAGGAAATGAAGCAATACAAAGAAAGTATTAGTTAAGTTAGTTATATTAGTCTCCAGATGCAGTTATAAACAGGAAATTGTCATTGGGAAGATATGTTTCTAATGTATTCCAGCAGGGTTTATTTCTTAAGCGTGACATTATTGAACAATGACCAGGAGGAAAACAATTACTGATAAAATCTGCAGACAGGAGAAAAAAAAAAAAAAGAGGAAAAAAAAATCGGGAGAAAAGTAACTAACGATCTGAACTCTCAAATCACCACAGAGGAAGGTTTCAGATCCCGAAGGCTGATGGAGGAGCAAATAACACAGAGAATACCTCACCAAACAGAACACCGCAGACTGCCTGTACGCAAATAAACCATCTCTGCTGCAATACCAACTTTGCAAATCATACATATGGGAACAAACTTACTTTCTCGGGGCTAATCTGTGAAGATGGAATTAAGAAAGTCTTGATGCCATGGTATGCTTTCTAGTAACCGTGGACCTTCTCGTGAAAGTACAAGATTAATGCAACCCCTGGATATTTCAAAAAGACCCTTAAGAAGACAACAACGGCTGCACTGCATCAGCTGCTTGTGAGAAACTACTCAAACGTTCTGAGGTTTTCAAATGCAGAAGGATGTTGACAAAATGGAGGAAGATCGCAGGATATTCGCAAAAGTTAGCAGAGGACTGGAAACGCACTTCACAAGAAACTCAATCAAACCAAAACCAAGCTAACGGTGAAAGAAAAACCACAAAAGAATCTTCACCACAGACATCCAGAGACAAACGAGCTTTTTAATCAAAGGTTTACTGGGATACAGCCTCTGAAAAGTATACGTAGATAAATTCAGAAAATCTGCTGCAGTTAATTTCTTAATGCTTTTCCTGCCCACTCCCTGTCCTGTGTAGTAACAGATAATGTCCAGATACTGATCAGTAATTTCTTTCGAATCTGACCTTCTCCGGAATGCCAAGTTCAGCCACCTCCAAAACTCGTGCAGGGTTTGAACAGCAGATCCTCACACTTAGGTATCAGCCAATTTGTGTTTTTTCTTCTATTTTTTCTCTTTATTCCTTCTACCTAAGAGGACCCTGAGGAACCTCTGGACAGGGGAGATTTACAAACATTATATTCTCCTTTCAGCACACATTTGAAACAAAGTAATATTTGTAGCTCGCACAGTAACAAGATTATTTAAGAGGGTAAAAATCCGTAGCCTCCCATTGGCATCAAAATGGACAATGATATAAAATGATCATGAATCACAGCATGGCTTGGGAAGAGATACGATGGGCCAAATTCTTAAGCTGTTAGTTTATACATATATTGTTCTCAGGCAAGACACCCAGATTTGGCCCAATAATAATATGAGCAGCTCAGCGGGATGGGCTAGCTCTTATTTAACTGGTTGGGAATTAACATCATATTTTTCTTGAATCTTTTAGGGAAAGGAAGAGATACAAATAAATCTATTTTCTATGGTTTAATCTAGCTTTAAAAAGAAAAATGAAATAACTTCCACTTATCTTGCCTTTTATTACAGTAGCAGGGAAAAATTGCATACTTTGAGACTTTTAATAAAATTACATTTGCAATGCTTACGCATCAAGTCTTAGCAACCCACAATCAGAGGATTAATCAACAAAAAATAAAATGAGGGAAAAAAAAAAACACATTTTAAAAAACACCCAGGAGCTTTAGTTAAAGAAATAACGGTTAAAACAAATTCTATCAAAATCAATTTAAGCTATGCAAATCAAAGCTATGTGCTTTTATTTAATATTTACACCTCACTGCACAACTCAGGAGTTTATTAAAAAACCTTGAAACATCAGAGGTAGACATTTCCATGATTTGGGTGCTATTTTTTAGCCCAGGGAATAGGAGTTCAACTCCTTCATTTTACACAGGCTTCCAGTGAGACATTAGACATTGCACTTCATGTGGACACCTTAAAAGATGTCTCTCTGATGACAATGTAGTTGTCTACACTGAGACACAGCTTTATACCTGGCTTTGAGAAGACGCTTTTCCTCTTTTTTTTTTCATAAAATCATTCATTGTAAGGAAAGACGCCTGAAAAAAAAAAAAAAAAAGCCCTATTTCCTTTATAGTGACTACGTATAATCTTTTTGGTCATATTACCATCCAAACTCTCATGCACGTTTTATGTGAGTATTAGGACCTCTTAAAAATAGCTGTCAAGAAGAGGAAAATTATTAAAAGGCCACAGGTACGCGACCCTGAATCTCTCAATAATCAGCCGCGTAGGGAAAAAGCTGTCTCAGAAATCCATCTCTACGGAATAAGCTGTATTTTATTTTCCAAACCCACACTGGACTGAGAGGAAGGCTATTGATCTATTAACCACAGTGTAGACAATGCAATACAGTATTTTTTCCACCTCTCACTCCCTGAAGATGGCTTTTTTGTTTTGTTTTGTTTTGTTGGGGGTTTTTTTGTTGTTTGGCTGGAGGGGAGGTCAGGTGTGTCGGGGTTTTTTTTTTGTTTTGGGTGGGTTTTTTGTTTATTTTGTTTGGTGGTGTGGGGTTTGTTGGGGTTTTTTTGGTGGTGTTTTTTTGTTTGGTTTTTTTTGTTTTGTTTTTGGTGGGGGTTTTTGGCTGGTTTTTTTGGTTGGTTGGTTTTTGAGAGGGACGGTAAACAGGTATTCTCTTCTTCAGCACTTCTCATCTGATCTGCTCTGGTCTTCAGGCTGTCCCTGGCTGGTCCCAAACCACACATTTGTCTTTCTCCAGTACTTGAAAGACAACAGTCATGGCTGTAAGGCTTGACTGGAAACCTCTTTATCCCAATATTAATAGATTTTCTGTACTCCACCCTCCTCTGTCCTTTCATCAACAAATGAAACCCAGCTTCCACACGAAAGGGAGCTCAGAACAATATCCATTGATGGTCTATGAAGGGCAGCAGCAGGACAGCATCCCAGCATGTGCAGAGGCGTGTGAAAGAGCACTCGTCACTTTGTGTATCCTTAAGGGTCAAGGAGCTGATGATTATTTCAACTGGCTTAAAAGTGATTAATTCTATTTACATTATCTGGTCATCTCCACTTACAGAAGAAGAGAGGAGGAGAAAAGGAAACTGAGTTGGAAGTTTGGTAAGAGAACAGCCTTAAGTTTGGT
The DNA here is from genome assembly GCF_964199755.1 of Larus michahellis. Lineage (NCBI taxonomy): Eukaryota > Metazoa > Chordata > Aves > Charadriiformes > Laridae > Larus > Larus michahellis. The sequence continues at coordinate 23,264,622 of NC_133902.1, read as the reverse complement.
CCTCACAAAAACATCCCTTTGAAGACCGTAAAAGGAATAGCCCAAAACTCAGGTGTTTACATCTGTTTTCTCCCTAACACCCCTTCATGCCATTGTCTTACAAACAGCCTCGTTATGCTGCCCTTTCCACCTGGTATGCTGATCTTTCAACCTGTTCTCACCTCTGGCAACGCTTCAAGCACTTTTTGAGAAAGACCAAATTCATTCCTACAGTCTGATTTAGAAGTTATACCCTTCATTAATCAAGGAAATTAATCATTTCACTTCATAAAATAAAGTGTGATTTGCCAACATTTACACAATTGAATGTAGGCATGTTCTGACACATCTTGGTACCATCTTCCTTAGTTTTTATTTCATTCTAGAAATTAGTTTGACCAGAAAACTACTTGTAATAAATTATGAGAACAGTCCACCTTACCTTAGAAACAAAAATACACATTTTAAAATACTAGTGTCCAACTTTCTTCTTTCTCCTGCAGTACAGCTCCAAGAAATATGAAAACATGATCCCAAAATATGAAAATATGAAAACATAATCCCAACTAGATAAAACCACTGGACAATCCTCTAGAAAAATTAAATATAGATGCTTGAAAAAAAATGTATATTCGAATTGCAACTGGTCCAGGAAAAATTTGAAGTGTTTAGAAAATGTAGTAGTAGTAGTTAGGATAAAACAAGTACAACGAACCATCCAAAAAAACTTCCTCCAAGTTTTTGTATTTTACTGTAGAACATCAGCTCCACCTGCTGGTAAAAGTAAGTTCATGGAATGGCGTTTTGCACAAACCTGTTTGGCAAGCGAAGAGTCTTTGTGCCGTATGAGTTAAGATCTTTTGATTTAAAGAAGGAAAAAAGTTGCATATCAAATGTCTATTCTGAAGACAGTCTGATGACATGATGGCTTCAGAAAAATAGTTTACAGTGACAGTATTTCAAAAGGTTATTGGTGCAATACACGCTAGTTGGCACAACAGCTCCAAATATTAAGGAAGAGTCAGTAGTTTTTCTGCTAGCTATTCATTTTCATGAAAAACAAATTATGATTAACATTGTGATTAAAACCAAATCTGTATAATAAAAAACTACCCTAAATATAGCATCACAAGCTACACATCTTTTAAAAACTCTCCTACTCCAAAAAACGCTATGTATGTTTTCTTTCAAAACAAGACATAAGTTTTCAAACTGTTTTCACTGGTTTAAAATTTTTAATTAACATTTTCTAAAACCAAGCTAGAGTTGTGTTATTAATTATGAAATCCAGTACCTCTAGGCTTCTCTTCAAAGAATTCAGATGCATAACATAAATCAATGTTGAAATGAGTATTCAATTCATTGAGGATTGTTTTAAACAGCAAACCTCTTTATTGCTCTCTCAATTCTGTTCCAAGATTTTTCAAGTCTTTCCAAAAGTTGTCTTTAAGTACTTTGTGAGTTTTCTAATAAACATATGACTATATACGATTCCAAGTAATGTCTAAGCTCCAAACTTCCAAGCTTGAAGAGCTGGAGTAGTTCTGGCAGCAACGATTCAGACACATATCTCCAAGGCGGCTTATTTAGGGAACACATGTAAAAAGTTAGAACAGATACCTACATACTCCAATGACACCACAAGTACATACAAAAAATGACTACTTTTAAATTTTAGTGCTAGGCTGACAAATGAAAATAGTTCTGGCTCTTCCTACACTTCAGAGAACAGTTACTTGAAATCCTTTTTGGACCTGCTTTCAGAGTAAACTATTTCAAGGTACCAAATCACACAGTCCAACCCAACAAAACACTCCAGCGATCCGTGAGAGCCCAGGTTAAACTGGAGTTCCACCAGCGAGACAGGGACACTTAACAGTTGCTTTACTTAGGAGGAGTCTGATAAAACATTATTAAAATAGAAGTGAAACTTCTCCATGGCAGGATATTACCTTGACAGATTTCTGCACAGTTAACTTTTCTCAGGGTAATAGAATTTTATAAACAGAAAACATCTAACACAACAGGCTTCACCCCAGTATTGGCTGTGGACTGCACGAGGTGAACACAAAACCATACATTTTGTTTCCATCGTAGCATGCTGCAATGGCCAAAAAAGGGTCATACTTACGCTAGCCTAAAACACTTTAAAACAACTAGACAACAATGTTTCTGATGAACTGCAGCAGAGTAAATCTTTTTGGCATAAAACATTCTAAGAATTGACTAAGCGGATCTTTAAAGACAACTGTGCTATTTTGGTAGAGCGAAAATAATGGCAAAGAACTTCTGTTTCGATACCTTAACACAATTACTGATCAATTTTGTCACGATGCCTTTTTCAAGGGAAATCTCAGTCTTCAAAGCTGAGGTATGTGAGTAGCGTTTCATGCCTTCCTTCTTCCTTTTTTTATAATAACAACACAGAATCAAATTTTTTAATATTGACTCCCAAAATTTTCTGTCCACTTCCGAGATACTTCTGTTTAAATGAATAATGAAAGCCCTACAAAAAGTTAAGCAAAGTACAACAATGGGCAGAATAATTTTTATATCTAAATAAACTAATGCTCCAATAGCTCTAAGCAGACAAGCAGGAAGCAGTGCCATTCCACAGCAATGTGAGTTAGCAGAAAAATCAAATGAGCATTCCCTGCCACAACTCATAGCACCTGAAGAGCTTTAAGCTGTCACTCAGCCAAGACAAAGCCGTATTATCAGTTAGCAACCCTCAACACGTCATTTCACTGGGATACTTTCTAATTGTCTACCAAGTACCTCAGCACTCAAGATCACGTAACCAAGAAGAAATTGTAAATGTCTGATTTTCTCAGCCATCTACGTGGCACCAGCATGTAGATGGGGTTTGTGCACGCAGACCTTTTCAAACAAAACACGAAGACCTGGAGGACAAGGCAGTAATATCCCTTGTCATAAACAGCCTCAGTTTGTAAACCCTATTCTCTCACTACAGCTCTATTTCCAGTTACATCACCAATTATCACAGCTGGAGGCTCACGACATTCACGCCAATGTCACAAACCTTCACCTCCGGTCGAACTGTCAGTTTATGTGGATCAGACACATTAGGTTTAGATGAAGAGCAGTCAGGGACAGCCAGTACCCACAGAGCTATCTATCACAGCCCACTTACGATGTGGTTTGACATTCTTAGCCCTGCTCTCCGGCACCAACACCTTAGCTGAAGTGGTGGGTATTCTGTGTTTTGCAACAAGAGGCGATTCACCTAACTGGGACTCCCAGGAAGCAACGTACAGCCCGGACAAGTGCAGGACGGGCAGGACTGAAGTCACTAGTTTTTCAGTCAAGGAAGAGTTCATTTTCTTAAATTCTCTGGCAACATGTTTGGAGTGCCAGAATTAGATGCATTCAATAGCTATAAAGTGAGGATTGGCAGCTGAACCAAATTGTTGCTACCTAAGTTTGTACTAACAAAGCCCGAAAGTTTCAAAAGAACAAGCAGTACACATTAAGGTACATAAAGTTTATACTATAAATAATTGTATAATCTAGGAGACAACTAAATATTTGTACAGCAGAACATCTGTCTTATCTGACATTGTCAGAACATTGTCTTATCTGACAATAAGAGGGAAAGGCCTACACACCAGTGAAGAGATTAGTAAAAGCAACTGCTACTAAACCCAATGAATTTACCTATAACCACTTACAAAGTGTCCGATCTGTGAAAACAAGATTACATTCCATTTTTATTTCATTAAGAATTCTTTCTTACCTTTAATTTTCTGACAGCATCTCTTACAACTTCTGTGCCTTTGGGCTGCTCCACTTCCGTACTGCCAAGAAACTGAAAAGATTGTAATTTGTGAGAAATAAGTTATGCACCAGAAGGCCTAATTAACTCAAGTAATCTTATTTTCCCATTATTTTCGAAATACAATCTTTTCGGTAGTTGATAAATAACAAATCTTCATGCAGCTATTTCTAATCAAGAGAATAACAAGAATTACATTCTAATTAGACAAATATAAGAGTTATCAAAAGCAGCTTTTAAAAAACATTTTATTTATCTCAGTCCTATACAAGTCTGTAAAACAGAGGTTAAGTACCTTTTTCCACTGGGAAACTGTAATTTTGGTAATATAATTTCTTTTGGAAATTATGAAAAAATGCCAAAAAAACCACCTGAAATATGATACTTCCCATGAATCAACATGAGCCAACGGTTTGGACTATGTCACTAAAACTTTCATGCAGTGATGCAAGATAAATTAAAAAGGCCTGATTTGGTCTCAGAGATGCTTGGTACAGTAATTTCATAGATTTAAAGGAACGAGGCTCCAACTTACATAAATACAAGGCTCATATTCAAAGAATTTCTACTAGAGATCATATTTTTACCAAGTAAGGTTTTAATGAAAACCAAACATACACCTGTTAATATACAAAGCATGATACTTCAAAGGGACCTTACCAGGCCTGTAAGGCACTGAAATGCTGTTATGTTCTTCCACACACTTTTGCTTGCCTTCTACTGTACTGTTACGAAAGGCAGGACAATCCTGCCTGAACCGCATCTGTGTAATAATTTAATTATTTTTGAATTTACTGATTTTCACATCAAGGTACAGATGATTTGAGTCATACCGTTTACCTGTATACGCCAAAATAACGCTAGCAAGAAAGAACCAACCCCCTTTTTTCTCTAAAGTATACAATTTTCTGTGTAAAATAACAGAGTTATGTGTGGTTTTTAAGTCTTAGCAGTTTCAAAAGGAACTTAAATTTGCCAAGCTACAGATGCTTTCAACATAGTAGCTCTGAAATTTTATTGAAACTTAAAAATGTGTTTACTGTAGTCAATGCGCTCAAGCAGTTCTCCTGCAAAGAACCTTTGCAGCTCTACCAATAATTAAGTCTCATTAGAAATCTGCTACTGACTCTGAAATGTGATGTGCCATCTTGAATACAACAGTGTGTAAATCAAAACACCACACACATCTGCCATCGACATTCTCTGCTATAACAATTCTCCAGACAGGAGACCAAGGTTTTGTAATAACAAAGCAGAAACCTCTATTATCGATTTGACGTCTTTCATGCAACATCTCTGATGACTTTAAACGGAGGGTGTGCTCTTCCCTGGAAAAGTGACAGTTGAAGAAAATGCATATAGATAAAGAAGAATGATTCTTGGACATTACGGATACTGCATGTGACAGAGACAGAAAGGGAAAGGTGAGTGAATATATATGAGCAAACGTATGCAAGTAAAAACAAAAAAAGGTAACCACAAGCTTAAATGGACAAGAAAGAAAGCAGATAAGGTTGGATGAGAATCTAAGAGGAATGCCAATAGTACCAGATATCTGTATACAAGCATATTTATACACGACACACTTGGCACAACACAAGAGGTAGAAGTATAATTGCTGTAAAGTTTGTGAGCAGGCCAGGGTACATTATATACATTACAGGAATCCTGCATAAACACAGGAAATAACAGCTGCAAGCGTGGATAAGGCTCAACGAACAGAGCACACAGGTCACTGCTGCCCACAGTGAACTGGAAGACGGCTGCGCATACATCCACACATGCTTCCTGATATTTGTATAGGTTTGAAACTTGCAGCTCCAGAGGCATTATCAATGTAAACAGCCCCGTACTCCTTAATACACTTCTTCATATGACCATGGGTAGAACTGTGTCGAGTACACTTCTACATGTCCCAGGGTACGCAGACTCCTGCAGACACTTCTCCGGAAAGGCACAGGGCTGCCCTACGTTTCTTATTTGCTTACTTCCGTCCAGATAACTGAGATTTAAGATAGCAAAAGATAACTCAAAAGCAATAGAGTCGTTTCCCCTTCCCTTCCCTCTCAGCAATCTCGCTCTTATTTGATGTCCAGGAAAGATGAAGGTATCTTGCTGTATTCAATAACTCTCAGCAGCAGACTGATCTTTTAATGAACAATAATTTCCATAAATACTGTTCTTCCAGGGGCTTGTACCTGCCCTGGTTTGAGGTAAAAGAGAACCAATTTTCTGTTCAGTAATTTTACTCTTCAGTTAAAGCCTTTTCTAACTAACTGAACTCTCTGAAATTAACGACATATTCTTTCCAACTGTATCCGCTCCCAGAGTGATAAGACCTGATTGTTTATAATTTATGCCAAGGAACGGTATGCAGAGAGGCTCTTGCTTATATTTATTGCTATAACAACTAAGGTCAGCTAATTTCATTATTTGCCCCGTTGGAGGGTCGGAAGACGAAAAGCATAGAGGGGTCGCACGTAGGGGGAGGAATGGACAGGACAGGTGACCCAAAACTGACCAACAGCATATTCCATCCCATCTGCACCATTCTCAGTATAAAAGCTGTGGGATCAAAGGGTCAGCCCTTTTTCTTCAATGGCCAGCAGCCAAGGAGGACTCGGTCTGTTCATCTGCCTTTGATCCCGATCGTGCGTTCTTCAATCGAGATCTGGAATCGGGTTCCTGTCTGTCGCTGAGTCTAGTCTGGGACTTTCCCAGTGCCAGTCCGTGACATGATCATCATCCTGGGAGCTTGATACTGGTTTTCTATATAGCGTATATATTTAATTATTTTCTTTTTTACTACTTTATTGCTATTTCATTAAAGTAGTTTATTTTCTTTTAAACTCATAAGTCTCTTCTTCACTCTTCCTCTTCTCTCCAAAGGGAGAAGTGGGGGAGAGCATCTGTAATTCGTTTCGGTGGCCAGACCAGCCCAAACCAGGACAGTACCTCATGCTTATTCACATTACTGCCTTAGAAACTGCAAGCACCAAATTAAGCTTCTGCTACAGCTAGGGCATCTGTTAAATTTCACTGAATTTCTAAGTCCACAGTAATGCCCCCCAAAATAGAAATTACCATTTCTGATCACAGAAAGGAGGGAGAAGCAGACATCTAAATAGAAAGACAAACTGCTGAAAGCACAGGTTTAAATAACTGTCAGTTCCTGAAGAAACACATACTAATTGCGTTTGCTCAACAAGTTACAAAAGAAATAAGCAACCAAGACCAGAAGTATATGAGCATTATATCAATAGTATTCACTTCACTAACCAGAAATCTCCCAGTCATTCGCAATGCAGTCTTCCAGATGAGTATGGTTTTGACAATAAGCATCACTACCGAAACCTTTATTGCTTTCAGCAGTTTTGAACTGGATGTGGAATTAGAGCTTATGTTTAATAAATCATTCAATAAAATACAGTAAGATGCATTTAATCCATAATTACAAAGGAGATCTGTAGCATGTTAATATCCGAGATGATGAGACCATGCCATGGGCTGCAACGTTTGTATCTGATAACACATTTTTGTCTCTTAACTGCATTTGTTTGTTTGTTTTTTATTCAGGTAAGCTCAAATTTTAGTCCTATCTGCTTACAGGTTTCATGCCTGAGCTTCATAAGCTTTCTCATTTTATTTATTTAGTTAGTTAGTTATGGTAAGACAGTAATAAAGAGTAAAACAGCAATTAAGATCTATTGTGGGGCAAAATATTAAAAGAATTTCCAATCAAGACAATTTATTTTCTAATTATATCAAAAGAATGACCATGCAATATAGGTTTAACATATAGCTAACATATTAACCGGAGGCTTTTAATGGTTTGCTTTTCCATTTGCTCTGTATCTTTTCTATGTGATTTGCCCTATCATCGTATTTTGGTTAATATCAGGTACCAATTACTACAGCATTGTTTGTAATAGTTAAACTAAGCAAACACATATATATTTGCAAAACTGAGACTTCAGATGACAAGCTCAATGTGACAAAGGCCTTTGTGTTTGCATAATCCCTAACACAGAATGGATGCGCTGCCACCTCCGGGACTTCTAAAGTAAATAACTAACAACTAATTCACCATCCTCATGAAATGGGGGAGATGGACATTTCATTATGGTCTTTTTCGCAGATTTTTCTCACCAAATCTCACACAGATTTAGAAGAGCTGTGGCATGAATAGCATAAATATTAATTGTGGAAGAGTGTAAAAAAATTTCAAAGCAAAACTGGTAAATATGAAACTTCCCTTTTCAAGATCAGGCTGCTTCAGACAGCAATGCTGATGCAGAATTCTAGACAGGAACATAAAAAGTCAGCGATTGCTTTGATCACTTCAGGTTCCCTCCCGCAGCTATGGCTGTTTTGCAGACCCAGCTGACGAGAAAAAACACCAACAACCATAGGACATATAACTTTCTGAGTGTCAAGCTAATAAAACTCCTGCATTTAATTGCAGAAGAGAATGTAGCAGTTCCCCTTCAGATCAGTGTTAATCGTATATGCAAATTAATAAATGCATTAAATTCTTAAGTGTTCATTAACATCAAATACATAATACTGATGAAAAATGTTTACACATGATTGTTACACATGTTTACTGTTTGCATCTAGTAAAAGGGTTAGTCTTGCAGTTGGTGTACTTCATGCGTAATAAGCCAATTCAAACAGAAATGCTCAATAACGTAGGCATGCCGTTAGACTCATCTTTTTAAATATTTATATATCGTTTAGTGCTAATGAGTTCACCACAACCATACCGAGTTTCGGTTGGATACTTTAAGAATTTTGAAGAGGATGACATTTAATATTTTGTGTGAGATAAAGCAGAATAAGGCAATGTTTTTCCCCACATAAATTCCCTATGAAATTGTTGAAAGGTTATTTCTCTAACATATTACTTATTCTGATCTCACTTGCAGCTGTCTATAATCCGAAATAACTTTTATGAGGTCAACGGATCTTGTCAGTCAAAACTGTTTAATCATTCCTTTAAAGTATATTAAGGTTTGTTCTTCCCTCATTGACATTTGCCATTAACAAAGCGAGCTGTTGACCAGCCATATACAAGACAAACGCCCCAGATCAAACATTTATAACCTACTATTAGCAGACAACCAGATGTGCCTGCTCCACACGCAAAGATTTGCAAGACAGTACAGCTGCAGAGAATTAACAGACACTATTTCATGATGCTAGAATCAACAGAAGTTTTATCATTGACAGCAACTGGGAGAATAATTCAGCCCCGTAATGGCCAGGAGGGCTGTTCTGCACGACAAACTAGTAAACGGACCTCTTGCGGGGAATATCTCTTCCTTCAGAATGTAGTTGAAATTTTCCTATGCACTTACAACTCAAGCAAGACACGTTTCGCTCCAATTCCATAGTGAAATTATTAAAAATGCTTTCATAGCGGTACTTTGGCTGGAGAAACTATATTTTAATAGTTTTAATAATTTTAAAAGAAAGCTAAGTCTTTTTTAGTCTTCTTTTGATGGCTCGATTTAAAGTCAATTCAAACATAGGGCAATTTCAGGCATTCATAATCCTTTGCAGTTCTGTCAAGTCTATTGTAGTTACCACATACCCAATAGCTATTAGTAAGGCCAGGTAAATCGTTAAGGTCAACAGTTCACTTTCTTCCTTGCCGTTAATACACTCGAGTAATTCTTCCCCTTATCAGCTTACATTTTGACCCTCAACTTTCTACTTCTTTTTGGTTTGGGGGGGGGGGGGGGGTTTGTTTGTTTGTTTTGTTTTTGTTTGTTTGGGGTTTTTTTTTTTACATGCAAAGTATATCCAGGTGCTTTTCTTCAAAACTTAGGGGGAATACAAAAACTCTAACCATCCTTTGGAAAAGTTAGTTTTACCAGGGTCAAAAAAAATCATTACGCCTAAAACTTGACTAAGAAATAGTTTTAGGTGCACTTTTGAATATTTAACGTAGACTTCCACTCTTCCAGTAGAGAGCAGTGTAGGATATTTTAATAAGAAAACAACATCTGTTTTCTTTTGTCATCACATTTCAATCTCTTTCACAGTGCAACATTTCTTTATTCCTCTGACATCCCTGCACATTAAAGGTTTGCTTTTATGCAGATTTAAATGCAATTATATGGAAAAAAAGTACTTACCAAACTCACGCAATAAAGAAATGAAAAAGCAATGCAAAATTACTGGATACCTGCTGCCAAAATTTGACAAATTAGCTCCTTCTACAGCGTAAGTTGAAGGGATGTTGATTTACTGATGAAAGGAAGACAAATGTATTCACATTCTGATAACATCAGAGTGACAGTATATATTACAAAATGAGAATGAAAGAGAAGTGGGACCAGTTTTGAAGCTATGCAGAAACCAGATGAACAAATGTCTAAGCTGTTAATCACTTTCTAAGACATGAACATTTTTTTTTCAGCTTTGCATACATGAGTCTTCTCTGTCAATTAAACAGCAGAAGTACAATATGGACTATAAAATACGCACCTCTTTCTATTTTGGCTTCCTTTTCTTTCCCCACCCTGCAGTCCAGTTCCCTACCTGTAACAACTTCCTTGGTTCTCTACCAATACATGTTTTTGACGCAGTACATAAAAGTTTGGTTTTTCTCCTTTTTGGGAAACACTTCTTCATCAACACCTTAAAAACAACTGCCTCTCCCAGGTATGACTGCTGCTTAAATGAGAGCAGAAATCAAACTCACCGCACGAGAGTATGAGAGAGAGAAGTGCCGCAGACATCAGCACATTCCCTGAATGTCCCTCGCTTGTCATGTAATGTTCTGAACAAATGGGGACTCTGACACAGGAAAAAAATTCTATGTGTTTTTCTGAGGGAGTGTTCAAGTACTAGTTGCCAAACAGGAAGAAATGCACGATTAAAAATATAAGGAAGAAAGAAGGGTCTTCTAATAGAAATCTTCTAATGGAAATAAAATATTACCAGGTATTTCATCCATCAGAAGAAGCAAGCTAAATGCATGTGAGAAAACACAGTGGTAAAAATATTTACAGTAATTAAGATACAATGAAATAAAAATGTATTTCATAAGCTACTGAAATGTTGGAGGGGAAAAAGAGCATTAGAGAAAGGATCGTAAAATAATTAGCTAACGGTTAACAAAAGAATCTTACAGATGCAGTGATATAAAAACACATTGTGCTTAATTTTAAGCAACCTATCAACAAGCCACACTGGTTGAATCGGTACTTTCTTCTGTTCTCTAGAAGCGTAGTAGCTAAGAACTCTTGAATATCAAATGTGTAGGCAATCATCTCAGTCTAAGTTTGTTGCAATGACGAAATCACGAAGAAGATAATTTGATAACTAAAGCTTAAGATGCTTTTGAACAGTTGACGGACATAGACAACATAGACATTTCCTTGGAGCAGAACACCTCATCAGGCTCTGGATGTGGTTATTGCCAGGAACCTGAAAGCAGAAATATCTAGAAACATTCTGGTAAAGATGCCTGAGAAACTGAGGACACGTGGCAGTCCTAATCCCGCCTACACCAGTCTTCAAACCCATGTTTAGATTTGATAAGAAAAAAAATTACTCTGCTGCTCACTGGGAAGAAACCTGATGCATGGTCCAAGTAAGCTAAATCTAGCTTGGTGTAATTTTCAAGGCAAAATAATAAGAATAATTACACCAGGTCACATTTTTCCTCAAGTTCCACTGTATTTTAATCCACGGCCAGATGGGGAAAAACTAAAGGGCATAGAAAAAGGAAAATAGAATAGGAGTACACATTTATATTAACATAATCAGTTTGTTTGTAACCAGAACTTCAGCAGAATTTAGGACACACTTTGCAAATGATCAAACTTAGACGTTCTGCAGAGAGACCAGCGTGGATATAAGCTAAAGTGGCTATCAACGAGGAAATATTTAAAATTAAATCTTAAATCAGATTGCAATACAGCTACCAAAGCTGTTCTCTGCATAAAACCAACTAATCCTAAAGGTAAAACAACATTAGGAGATACAGCTAGTACCTCCACAAGGAAGATAAGAGCAGGCTAGAATACAGAAAGAAAGCAAAAAGGTAAAAAGCTTATCTTGTCAAGACTGTCACTATAGAAAATACCAGTTGTAGAAGAAAAACATTCAGTATTTCTTCAGTCCATCAATCTACACAGCACTTCAAAAGCACATCTCAAACTGTATCATGCCCTGAAGAGCTGTCAGGCTGACTCTGAAGATCATAATGGAGCTGGGGTGGTGGTGATGGGGTGTACGCTGTTCTCCCGTTGCATACACCACGATCAGCCACCCTACAGCTATGCAGATTTTAGCCGGAGGCTGAGAATATAAACACAGCTACATGCAAACTTACTTCCACCCCAAACAACCGCATGAGGAAAAAGTGGTTCTTTGGCTCCGCTCTGCAGACTTGTTAGCTGGAGCTGACAGTTCGCTTCTGGTCTAAGTGAGCTCTACCCAGTGGAGGCAGCGAGGCAGCAGCAGGATGGCAATACAAATATCCCTTACGGAAACTCCAGCTTGGAGCAAAAAACCTGCAAGCTCAAGTAATGTTTAGACAATTCTTTAAAAGTTTTTGATGTATAGGAAAAGGGCTTAAAGAGGAACATTTTAACAGTGCACAAGTGACAGCGATGCTAATATTAGCAGCATACCATACTGAAGGCCTGGGTTTTTTTAAGCCCAGGTGCCCTTTACATAGCTGATACATAAACAAAAAAATCAGAGATAGTATTTGGCATGAAAGAAACAAGGGCAGAGGAAGATGGCAGTGAGAAAAAAATTATCACTGGAGAAAAATAATTTCTTGTTCTATGTTCTGAGGTTGTCACTAGGACACACACATTCTTTTGACTGCATTCTTTCTTCAGGTGTGCTGCACTGTTCATTACCCTTCACATGCAAGAATCCTGTCCTCAGAGATTAGATAAAGTGAACAACATTCTTCCAAACTTTATCCTCTGTGTTTCAATTCGGACACATTCAGTGTTCCCAGTTTTGGCATTTACACATGGCAACAGGTTTTTTAATTTTATTTTTTTTTGGCAGAAACATCTGTCAGCAACAGGAGATGTCTGTGGGTAATTCAAAGGCACCATCATCAGGTTATTATAGTTCCTTTGCTTCAGTACAGAAACTGTTAACACTTAACACAGAGATTCACCTAACATCAAACAATGGCATCAAATTACTGTCTTGTGTTTCTCCACTGCTATTCGTCAACTCTGCAGAGCCTCCTGTACTGTATCACTGTTACTGCCTGGAAATTTTAGGATAACTAACAAGAGATAACTCACCAAATAAGCATACTGTTGACTAATGTGATCTAGCTTGACCAGATCCGTGGTCTGAGTTGCTTCTGACTTGCCTAGAAAATGACCAAGCCATCCAACTACAGATGCTGAATAACATCCTTGCCAGCTCCTGCAATCCTCTATTTTTACTCTTGTATTAGTTTAGATTTTATTTAGTCTGATCTCTAAGAACTGGTAACTCTAAAATCACTGTTGAAACTTAAAATACAGTATTTCTTTATTTCCATAACAGTCATCATTATTGAAACAACATTCAGTGAAGGTGTTTATTCAAACAGATTATACTTCTGATAATGCAGGTGCACAGGGAAGGGTGCCTGTTTATTCACAAGAACCATTCTGTATCCAGACAGGGAAAAGAGAACTAATTATCAATCTTGGCACTCCCTTTAGAAAGGTATATTCTAAACATGAAGCCTCTGATACTCATTCATGGAAGATGTATCACACTGCTTGAATGCCTCAATTCAGAAGATCTGTATTCCTGGCTGGATTGTTCCCATTAAAAAAAATATTTAACTTAAGAGAAGAGAGCCCACCTAAAAATAATTCACAGTCACTATTTTAAACATCAACTTTTCAGCTTTAGAACTGTATAATAACAGAGTAGACAGAGTTTTCAGCTTTACAAGTCAATAATTAGACAGTAGACTTAGTTCTGCACCACAGGAATTGGATTCAACTCAAGCATCATTTCTTTATGAAAATAATAAAGTCAGACTAAGCCCTCATATTTACTGAAATACTATTTTTCACCAAGTCCTAGATATTTTCAGATTTCTTAATGTTGATTTCTTAACAAGTTGACATCTTGTTTGCATTTTTTTCATAAACCAGATGCCAATACAGTGATTTAACCTCTATTAACCATAAGACACTACTTCAACAATTCCTACATTCCACTCAAATGTACTGAAGTAGTAAAAACAGCTCTATATCTACAGACTCTTTTGCAAAGATGTCAAACGTACTGTTAGAAACTTTAAAACAGAGACCATCTTTGCTTTATTCCCACTTAAATCTCTGCAGATGCTAGCTAGCAACACTGGCAAGTCCAGAGGGAACTGCACTGTACTGCAGTGTGAAAAAATGTTTTCATTGTTACTGCTTGTATAAACCCACTAGCCTACCCAAATTGAGGTTACAGTTAATTTCCCTCGGCATTCCCATAAAGCTAAAGGACAGACCCCCACACCCTCAAAACCCCCCCAATCTAGTACAACGCTACAATAAAGGAACAGCAAGATCACGATCCCAAGTGCTGGTATTCTCACAACAATTTATATGAGTTACCACTGTAACACTCTGCATAAGACACGCAAAACCGCCGTCCCAGCTTTTGGCTCTGTTTTGCTCTGCTCTATCAACCCACTGGTTTTCATAACGCCGCTGTTTCTTTAACTGTAGCATGCGCTGGTCTGCTCTGTATTAGCATTCTGCAGGCCATCTAGCTTTTTTCACAAATTATAGCAAGTTAAAGCTTGAACTCAGTGTTCTCAAGCTCCATCTGTCCTGCTGACTTCTTTCTTCCTGTTGCAAATATTCAGCCTTTCAAATAAAACCTCCCCAAGAACAATGAAAACTGAACCAAGATTACAAAAAACTCATATGAAGAAACAGGCTATGCTGTCAAGTATTCGATAACAACAACAAAAAAATCTTAGTTCATAAAACTGACAAAAACGTTCAGCTTTACCAATAAGATGAAGCTTTCCAAAATTTGGGGAATTTTGATTAGCTCAGAACTGGAGGGAGGCAGCTGAATTAGGGGTGCACCTCTGAGCCACGAATAAACAGGCCACAACATCATTCTGAAAGTGGCTGCTCCTCCAAAGAGATATTTCCCAGATGACTTCATTGTTAGGCACGAATCTGAGTGCAGGCTTCAGATTCTTTCTTTCATAACAACATGTACTAGAACAGCCAGGAGTTTCCAAGTGCTGTTTCAAGGTGGGATTGTGCAATTCTGAGCGTTCAGCTTGCAGTAACTTCTTCAGACTGAAGCTGGACGCAAAATCATTAGAGTTCCTCTGTTCCATGTAAATAAAACTCTACAAGCTGTGGAAGAAATTGTGATGGATTTTTATACATATATATATAGTGTATATATATTAATAAAGACAAATGGAAAAGTATTGAAGTTACTCGTTTGTACTGGAAAATATTAACAATATCTTATAAAAGCAGAGATACAATTCCACAGACATTGTCAATTTCATGAATAAAGTTTATTTTGCTCTAAACTAATTTATACCTCCTTTGTCCTTGACTAACATGATAATGCTGAACTTGTAGTATCACACTCTTTCGCCATGGCAACATGCAATGACATTATGAACACAGAAACAAGAATTCCCTGTGGGACAAAAAAACAGAAGTAGCCACAGTTAGGAACAAAATTCTCATTCAAACGCAAATAGCCTTAGTAACAGGAACAAATAACTATTGTCCATTACTCTCCGTTTATTAAAGCCCTTTTCCAGTTTAACGTGAAATATGAAATCATCTATTTTAAGGCCACTGCATCTCTTCTGAATCAGGACTTTTAATACTGTGAGCCTTACTGCACCATAGATTAGAATAAATTACTCCTGGTTTAATCCTTGATTCATAGAAACACTTGGCTGTCAAACAGAGGACAAGCAGCGCACCATAAAATAGTTATTCTGGAGAAAGAATCATAAGTGTGTGGAGCTAGTGCTTTAGCTTTAGTAGCCTGGAAATTCAATAGCACTTTCAGTAATTTTTTCATGCAATACAAACATAATCTGAACATTTTCTTTCAAGCTATCATTAGCACAGAACATGGTAATTTTAAATTCTAGCATTATTAAATTCTAAATATTAAATTCTGCTCTTTAAATTCTAGTATTATAGCTACTTTAGTGCGTAGCAAATAATTTATACATATGTTTTTTGGGGAGATAAAAAACACTACAGGACAGATAATATGTACTGAAGTGTATTAAAGGACAGGAACCTGAAGTGTGAACTAGCTTTGCTGTTTTGTTTTGGTTTTTATTTACTGAACTGTACAGTTCCTACACTGAGAACCACTGCGTTTGTAAAAAAAAAAAACCAGGCCTAATGTTTTCTTAGTAAAGCAACTTCAGTTGGGAAATATCCTGAATCAGTATGTAAAGCGCAATCCACAATCATATGGATCATCTACAAGAACGTGCTAAAAGGAATGCCACGTTCACATAAATTAATAGCAGTATTTTGATATAAGTGTCCCAGAAAACGTCTGTGGTTTTTAATTAAAAATGTAATTTCTTTCTTTGTTCCTAAAAACTACTTCCTAAGCTCCATCTACTACTTTAAATGTGTTGTTAATTTTACACAAATGACACCTATAGACTTATTTCTGAGTTACTGTATTCACAGAATACCCTCAGAAATTTTCAGAGTATTTCACTGGGGTAGCCACGGGAAAATCAGGTTAGCTGTCTATCTGTGGAAATTAAAGACAGAGAAGCTCCATGCAGCAGAGAAGAAAAACACAGGGACAAAGCAGAGTAGTAACTGTGACCCCAAAATTGCATCATGTTTGAAGTACTGAGAATGTATCTTTAAATAAAGTGGGTATCTTGTGGGAAAAGCAAAAGGACAGGGAAACCAGCACTGGTTCCGGGGGCTTTGATTATTTTAACTGAAAAGGGGGAATAGCATAAAAAAAGCGCACCTAGGAGGCAAGCTGAAAGACCAAATAAAGAACAGAGGCTGGAGTGTGCCAGAGCATACGGAAGCTTAAGACTATTTAGTCTAATTTAATGTCTCACTTAATGTCTAACTAATGTCTCACTTAAACACAGCAGTGAGAGAGCATTTTCATCTACCAGAGGTTCGTGACCACCAGTACAAGATAACCTGTTCAAGAATCTTCAGGAATCACATTTAAGATTGTTATGGAATAACACAAGCATATTGGAAATCTTTCTTTCAAGGACTGGTAACATATCCTTAACATACCTCTGCCTTATTATCTGTGAATGCCCTGCTTGCATAAAAGTCAAATCCTACTCTGAATCCCTCTTCTTCAACTACACCCACAGATTCTGGAAGCAAGTACTACATAGGCAATGAGCCTTAACAAGAAAAGCACTTCTTATATTGGTTTAGCTGTACTGGATCTTTCACTTTTCCTACACGTAACTGCAGACGTCTTATCTGTGATGATTACTGTTTTATGAACCTGTTTATATTCTCTCTTGTTAATCTGTTTTTTAGAAGAAACTGTCTTTTCTTCACATAATCTTACATGAAAGCCAGCTATAAAACATGTGATCGCCATAATTCAACACTTGGCTTTCAGGCACCTCAAGAATACCAGTAACAGAGTTTTTCCAAAAGCTAGCTAGGATGAGAGCAATTTATTTTAAAATAATACTTGGAACAGAAAGAACTGCCTCTCTTTAAGCTACCATTCTGTAGACATTTAAAACCAATTTGCAGAGCACTACCTAAACACAGGAAATATTTTTCCCTCTAAACAATACAAATTAGGGAACGGGATCTTTTATTAGAAAGATTATTTTAGCAAACTGCAAAAATGTTTAATAGTGACTACTTCAACCTGACATCAGATACAAAATGAAACCACTGTTATCATGACCTTAAGATCCATCAGCAGATGAGATGGACATCTCCGATGAACTGTTCTAAGAGAACGTAACTGCGTTGGAAAGTAATTCACACGTTATTTTACAATGGCAATTAACCCAACACTAATGTTGGCTGCCACTTCTTACTTCATAAAAAATATTATGGTTTTCAATAAAAGATCTATGTTCTGGTGCTAAAGTAATGAAATTAATCTAGTCTAGATCATTATTGTGATATCCGCATCGTTATGTGAACATAAAATAAGAAAACAGTGTATTTTAAAATCCTTCATATAAGGGTTTAGAGTCTTCTCTAAAAAGCAACATAATCATTTTTACTGAGAGAGCAGGGATTGAGAACACATTTAGTCTTCAGCTCAAGGCACTGAAGTAGAATTCAAAATTTGGGATCCGATTTGAGAAGAGATTTGGGGCAGATGTGTGGAAAACCTCCAGTGTTACCCCAGTTCCCTATCTTTAAACTGAGGATAATAGTTTACCCATTTCTTGTCTGCATTACCATTTAATTATTCCAACCGAGAAGAAAGCTCATGAGAGTCAAGTCCAAGGTCTCTGTTACTTACTTATTCTGAACTTTGATCTATGACTATTTGCATCAGGGTAGCACCTAGAGCCTCTGTCTCATTATTCTAGAGGCTGCACAAACATCAAAAAGAAGCCCTTAGCTTCAAAGAAGTTATAATCTAATGAACTACGATGAATTACGCCAACCTCTTGGAAACGCACAGCACAATCTCAGTTAGTACCTCTGAGTGTTACTGATCAAACTCAATGTAAAACACTGAGCCCCATTTTTCTCCCAAACATCATCCTAATAGCAAACGCTAATACAAGTAAAAAAAGCTACAGCTAGTACAAAATGAGCAGAGCGCTCTCCAATTTTGAAAATAAAAAACACGTGAAGAGGTCCAGCGTTCCCACCTCCCTCTCTTCTGGTTACCCAAACGCAAGAGGGGGAAGATGGCATGCCCCTGAAATACATCGCTAAAGGAGTCAGGAGGATTCACTTGACCACATACCAAAGCAAGGCCACTCGTACTGTCAGTTAGACATCTATTAAGAAAAATAAACAAAACAAAAGCCCAAAACCTGTACCTAGTTTTAAAGCTTTTTAAATTGATTTGGACACTAACTATGCACATGCAATTCCAATGAATGCTTTTTCATTTTGAGAATGGGTTTGCTTTTAATAGTTGCAGTTCCTCAAAGCCTCATAAACTGCAAGTTGGGATACGGCCTCTAAATTCTGACTTAGGAAGCCCTATGCATTCCTGGCTTCAATGGATTTTCAGCAATAATCCTATATTCATGAGTAGAGAGAACTTCCCTCCCACCTAATCTTATTAACAGAATGCTCTAATTAATGTGATTTGCCGAGTTACTTATCTCTGTCTCCCCAGTATCTCCCATTTCAGAAGCACACAAGTGTTACTGCAATAGTAAGAGATATGGCTTAGGGACATTTTTAGTTCATGCTTCAAATTATCTGCTCCTTCAAATGCAACCCTTGGTTCCACACTTATCATTAAGATTTGATGTATGCCCTTGTTTCCACCTTTTCCCTCTTTTCAGTAACACTACAGCAACAAATTGAAAAACTACTTGCCAAACTACAGGAATTGACGTGATTTGATTTCCCTTAAGGATTCAGAACGAAGAAAATATTACTTATAAAAAAGTACACAGTAGAAAAAAAAATTAAAGCTTAGATCAATGTAACCCATTACTCTTCTCTTTTTCACAGCCAACAAAAATTTCTAGTAAAAATGCAAAACATTTTAACAAAGCTTTACAAATTAGTTCACGTAAACATTTTTCCTTTGCTATGTCCCAAACCAGAAGCGATCAGTTCCTCTAGTAAGTCATGCCTAAAAGTCTCAGGTTCAAAGTTCAAAATGCTTTTAAAACAGGCCAAGGTTGGCTTTACACTTTCTAAATCAGAAGGAGGCATTTCTGAGAGAAATCCATGACTGACTAGTGTACATTGTTATTTTATTAAAGTTAATGAAGTCAGAGACTGCAGCTGGTGACTTGTCCAATGGTTTCTTGATGATGAATCCTCATGGAGGTCAGTATATGTGAAACTTTTCATTTTGAACAGTGAACAGCCTGGCTGTTGGACAGATTCCTGTAGTCTTGGTTTCGTTGGTAAAATTGTACGTCCCTGTAGAAGTTTATGTTCAAAAAAGTTGTGCCATTCTCTTATTTTCTATGATCCAGTTCTATTTCATTTTTCCTGTCTATTTTGGGAGACTTTCCTAATTATTTTTGGTGAATAGTAGATGTATGAATAAGGCAGTAGCTCCATAAACATAGCAAAGGCTGAGCAAACAGAAATACCCAGCTTTGTCAAAAGTAAAAATCGGAGATAACAAAGAGTTAATTCATCTGCAGGCCTGATCCTAATTTAAAGCAAGAACAGTCTATAAACCTCTGTGGGCCACCTAACCCACGAGTACAAAAATCTAGATGTTTGAACTCTACAGCCTATTAGTTCCAGTGTCAGACATGCAACTCACTTGACACTTGACAGTCCAGAAGCTAAAACGCCTGCTTAAAGGAACCTCACATTCTCACAGCTGACAGCTCACATGGAAATATAACTGTGTAGAAAGAAACCCCGTAGGGCATGCTAATGAGGCTAATTGGTAGTTTCAAGCAGACTTAAGGAGAGGCAAGGGAATAAATATCAGCAACAGAGAAGGAACAGAAAGGAACACAGAGAGTTGATTAATTCTTTGCTGACCCTAAGGTCTTTGGAAATCCCACCCTTTTTCTTTGCACGCTTTTTTTTGTTGTTTTGTTAATTCTGTTTGGACAAACCTCTGAGTTTTGTTCGGTTGTCTTAAACAGACATTCATATCACTCACTGCCTGTTAGTCAACTGGTGCCTGCTCTTGCCTGGTGCTGAAGAACTCACGACTCTGAGTTGTTTTCACAGTAAAGTGAAGATTTATGCTCAAATACTAATTTATTCTTTTCTGAAGAATAAGAAAATCACATTATAAAAGTTGTTACAAAGCTTCTAATGTCTCAACAGTCTCATTGCTTTGCTCTTTCGAGACAGATACTGGGGAAGTGATGCATCCATTTAAAATTATTTTAAAACTTCTAGTTAACACAGTATCTTTAAAAATGCACTTTAGATGCTGTGTTCAATACTAAATGCCATATTCTGAAGAACTGCTGTTGAAAGAGTTATTACTACTATAGGAAAACTTCTACTTGCCTTTTCTGTGTATCATACATATATACAAATATATTCTTGTATTTTCAGAACTTGCTGGATTAACACCTCAACATATGTCTGTCCTACGTTACAACAAACAGCTCTTCTACACCCAGACTACTGGAAAGAGTCATAATTTATACAACAAAAATAATCTAAAAAATGTACCTGGCACAGATGGGTCTCAGGTACCACGTTGTTAACCAGTGTACTCTGTTAATCATGCCATCAACAAAAGTCTTCCTAACTGCACATCATGCCATACAAATCAATATTATGGAACCTCCTGCTGCAGATTTTCAAACTTAACCAAAACAATGCACATACCTAAGGAGATCAAATCGTACAGGAAAAGGCTACAAAAAGCCTTGAGTCAGAAAGAAGTTTCCCATATATACACAAACTATGTGCCTCATAATCCAGAAGTTGTATGAATTTCAGACGTTTCACATTCCAGCCCTTCTGCACCTCTGATTCCAAGATGAAATAGAGCAATGGTATCTCATTCTTAAAGTGAAACAAAACATAAGGCTTAAGATTACATTTAGGCCTGGTTTCTTCCCATGTCTAAAGAAACTGAGAAATCTAACAACCACCTGTTCTCCAGAAATTTTAGAATCCCAGCTCCTAATGCTAACCCACAGCCCTCTACAACCAAGAGACCAGCTCGGTAGTAAGCAGCAACATACAGCATTTTCCTGTACGGGCACACCAACAAGGCTTACTCTTCAGGCCCTGCAGAATAAATTTGGCCCTTGTAGTTTTATTGTTTCCTTAAGCCGCATTCACACTTTGAAGCTTAAACAAAACCTAACCTGAATGTGAAAGGTAACTAGACCAACTGCTATGGTAGTAGAAGCCTCATAGTAAGACAGCAACACCAACTTCCCTCTGAAAGCCACGGGCCACGCAGCGATGAGCTCAACCACATAACTCAGGAAAGCATTCCTGCAGGCCTGAACAGCGGGTAGAGAATCAGCTGGGCTGCACAAGGCCCAGCACCACTCGGATACAAAAGGGGAGTGTGTGGAAGGTGGACATGGGGACAGGCTACTTAGAAGGAATACAGAAACATTTTCCAGGCATGCAGGGATAGACGTAGGAAAGCCAGATCTTAGCTGGAGTTAAAACTGGTGAGGGATGTCACAGGCAACAAGACGGTTAGGAAAACGGACCACGGTGTACAGCTAAGGGAGCTGCGTTTGTTCAATCTGAAGATGACGAGGCTGGTCTATGTGTGCACATGCACGTGTAAGGCTGAGCCACGCGTTGCAGCAGAAGAAATTACAGCTACAAATGAGAAAAAAAAATAAATCACAATGACAGGGCTTAAGTACTGGAACAGGCTTCCCAGAAGCTACGAATCTCTGCCCTTGCCAGTATTTAAAGCTCAATCATATGAGGCTCTGTTGTGTCTCACCTGGAAGTCAGCGCCCTTTTCAGAAAGGACCACTGGATCATCTCCAGAGGTCTTTTCCAACCTAAATTTTTCTAGATTCTTACACTTCAATTCCCAAAGCAAATCCTAACACAAATGCAATGCAGCCAAAGGACAACCCTAATATTCAAGGAATCATAAGGCATTCCATCTTTCTAAAACTGGGTGTGTTTCAAAGTCTGACAATGAGCTAAATCTCTTGCAGACTTGTATTTTCAATACAGATTATAGTTGTTAGATATTACATCTACAGTGCCAAATAACTGATTCTAAAACTTTCTACCAAAAAAAAATATGTCTAAAGCTGTTAGCTGTTTAAAAATATTTTTCCCTGATAGGAGAACTGAAACTTAGACTGCTCAAAGTTAGAGATGAGGAAAAAGACCGCAATTAAGCAGCCAGGTTGCTAAAGAGAATGGAGGTGAAGGTAATCTACGTGAGAGAAGCAAACAGACTGGATACAAAGGAAACTGAAAACTTGCTCAGAATAGGAAACCCTCCAGGGCTGTTGTAGGTCACAGATCATCTGCAGTGCAGACTAGGGTCTCTGTCCCAATCCTGCTTCATTACAGAGTTTTAACATATTAATACATTACTGAGAAAGGGACTTAGAATACTTCTCAGATCCTACACTGCATACACCACCAGTAATCGGTGTGATCTATTTTTCCTTCGTGCCATGAAATTATAGCTTCCATCTCTTATTTGCATTGCAAATCTTTTCCATAGCTGTAACTGAAGTATGTCATACAGTACTTAGATATTTCAAGCAAAATGGAGCTTATGAGGAGACCAAGGGATCATAAGCAGAACCTGAGAGCAGATGAGAGCCCTGGAGAATAGATCAAAAGCTACTGTTTTGTCTCTCAGTTGCAGTTTATAATGTATTGAAAAACATGACCAATATTTTCTATCTCACTCCCCCAATTAAATTTACTGATTTATTTTTTTACTGATATCTAACAAAAATATTTCATTAAAAGACATGTGCTCTATTGACTGCTTTTCCTGAGAGGGGAAAAGAAACGAAACGTTATACATTAAGGTAAACTGCCTTGCATTATTTCAGAAGTTTTGAACCTTTTTTGGTTTTTATTAGCCCCGAGTGGTCAAATGATGATGCCATGCCAGGTACAGACGTAGAGTGGGTGCAGCAGTGGGTGCTTTCTGTGGTAGCAACCATGCTATCGCACAGTGTCCCCATGCACCTGGGGAGGCCTTTGCAATAGCACATTGCCATTGTGCACGGCAGACAAAACCAAAAAGGGTATCAGCCCTTCCACTGACTGTAGTTGATGCTTGTCTAAAATTAGCAGAGGGCGATAGACACCTGGAGAGAGACCATACACATGTCAAAACCATGCTGTTGCTATTCCACAATTTTTTCTAAACTTCTCAGCCAGTGTTCAAGCATAAAAAAGACACCAGTACTCCAATTATGAACACGGCACATTTTTCAGTTTTTAGACAGGCAATAGTAAATGGGTGTGAAAGACAAGAGTCTCGGTGCAGACGCACACAGATACCATAAGCCACATGCCTACTAATTTTTGCAAAATGATCTTGACGTGCTGATGCGTAGGGGACATTGAGGGCTACTCAAGCACATGCATTCATACAGTCTTCGAACTTGTGTGCTTTCATATGCAGATGAGATACACAATTGTCTGCAAATACTATTCAACTTCCATTACTACACAGTGATACATTATTGACGGGAAGCGAGGGGTGGGTTTCTGCTCAAAAGACTGGACCAAGACTCAGGAGGTGCAAACTTAATTCTCGCCCCTTTACAAGCTGGCTATGCAACCTCAGGCAAGACAGACTGACGGCTTTTCAAAAGCACTCACTACCCCACCGAGCTCTCCAAGGAACCAACAAATGTTCAGATTGTAAGGAAGTTGAAATATTCACCAGTTCTCACAGAGACAAACAACAACAACGGAAACTACTCGAAGCCGAACAGTTAAAATGCAGCTCCCCTCCTTCAGCTACTTATATGTGATTATGTTTGTTGCTGTTGAAAGTTTAGACACAATCCTTCTGCATCACAGTCATTTATTTTGTAGGTTATCTGTGGATATAATGCTATCCTCTCCTGTCCTTCTCATATTTTAAGTATGTAATCTTGTAAGCAAGATGGAACAGGTACGTCCATTTCCTTGAAGCAAAGAAGTCTGTTGACAGCACCCCTTTCAGTCTCTAAATATTTTAGGGTTTATTTACATTATTAGTCATCTTTGGTATAATAAGCCCTGAGTTTAATAATTATAATTTATTAAAAGTAACTAAGAAGTTCAGATTTGCATTTCATTGTAAAATTATAATTTTCTGCTTTCATATGTCATTTGTATATTTTCACAATACTCATTTTTCTTGCGCTTAAACATTACATTAGTTATGATTACATCCAAGACATTTTGATAATCTAATGAAAGTTAATTGGAATTAAGTTATTAATTCTAAATATAATAAATTAAATACAGAAAATGAATTACTTTTTGTAATGCCCTCTTTACTTCATTAGTTTCTAATTTTCAACATTTTCATGCTCTGTTTGGAATATCTTGCTGTATCTGACTTCACCACATAAATTTTAGTACAGATTTTAACAGCATGCCTTGTATATCTCTGTACTTGGAAAATCTATATACAATTTTTCCTTTGATATTCTTTCATTAATTATTTTTACTGACACAAACCCATGATCATTCTGCAGTATGCTGAGAGGACAGAAAAAGAGAAATTGCGAGTATATCTACAGCAACAAAAATTTGCAGTAGAATGCAGTTTATGCCATGAAAACACAGCTTTGATAATAACCGTAGACTAATGATAGCAATCTGCAGATATTCAAAAGACATAAGGGCACCTAGAGCCCTGCTATGGTAGTTACATCAATTAGAAGAAGCATAACAGTTTTGACATGAAATTCTTCTCCAAAATGCCTGTATTCTCTGCCATTACTTAATGATAAAAAAGTTGAAGAAATAAGAAATTACATAAAGTTGAAAACCTAACTAACCTCTGTTAATTGCACTACGGTGTAGATTAACCCTACTAGGTACTGCCTTTTGCAGGGTATGTGTTATTAATGTCTCTTTTTCTTTTCCTTCTCCTTTCCTCCAGTTGCAATACAGGTCCAAGATACATATTGAATAATTGAGAGGAAAGATCATCCATGAAACTACATAAAAAAATCACAATTGTCATGAAAATACCACAAATAAACGAAGACAGACATGTTTAACAGCCTGTTTTGAGAAAGGCTTGCTCATTTATCTTCAAAGTTTCAAATTTAAATGTCAGCAAGAATCATCAATATGTACGTGACACTACACAAAGCTTTAAAATAAGTCTGAAGTAAACATTAGAACAGTAGCTGCCTCAGCGCTAGGAAGCCATCACATCTCTTGGTAAAATAATCTCCCAAGGGTTTAACACGCCGTCATGTTATTATGTAAAATAGCGGCTCTTCAGTGTAGTGTAAGGTCAAAGCTACTGACTCCATAGTAAGCTCGTAGCCAACATAAACACCAGGGCTTGTGAAGCTGAACCTCTAATCAGCAACATGGAAAGATGTACATCTGGAAATTTGATATAAGCCAAAAAAATAACCAAGTGACTAAAAAGGGGAATATATATTTTTTTTTAATGTATATCTCTATATATATATACTACAAAAAGACGTAGCAAACATTGCTGTTTTGTGCACTGGTAACTTTTTATTAGCAGAAAGACAGCCCTCAGGGTAGTATCAGTTAAGTGATGACAACAATCAGTCCATTTTTAAGGTTGCAGTCAGATTCCATTATAAAGTCACACTTTGATCACTTTTGTTTTGGAGAAAGGAAACTGGCCTAAAATCAAGATAACTGACTTCTGGGGAAAAGAGAACTTTTTTTCCCCTACAGTATGAAAAATAAAACAAACATCTGCTCCTAGTTATGGAACATTACAGAAAAAAGATGACACAAAAGAGAAGTTTTGGTTTGCCTTAGTATTTTATATTCCGGTAACATGAAAATTACTGTGCTACTTCATCTAAATGAGTCCTGTATCCCTGTATTTGATAATATACTATCAAGATTCTAAATGATCTTTTTGGAAAAAAAGAATTATGTGATCAATATACTTTCATTTGGAGTGATATCTTCAAGAAAAATATCACTGATTTCAGTAGGCCCAGATTTCACCTCCAGAGCATACTGAAATGTGTGGCATCTTAGTATCAGTGCCTTCAGAAAGACCAAGACTGGGGACATGAGTAAGATTAAAAAACCCAAACAAATTCCAAAAAAACACCAACAGTAACAAAAAATCCCAAACAAACAAAAAAACCCAAAACCTAACCCCCCAAAAAAGACTGGAAAAACCAAAAATCAAACCAAAAACCCCATCCCCCCTCAACTTATGCCATACGCCAACCCATGTGAAAACCCAGCAAATTTCAAAATGCAAGTACTATGAGGACTGGGTATGCTGGAAAGGAGAGAAATGCTTTGATATTTATATATAATATATATTTATATACAATGCTTAAATATCATGCTTTGATATTTAAGGGCACCCTTATGAGACACGTGGCTCCTGGATTTTACTTCCAGAAGAAACAACTCTGCTCGTGTTTCCTTGCAAAGAGGATTATCACCATAAATCATCCTGCGGGTGTATGTCCTAAGAGACACAAGACATTACTAATTCTCTATTAAGAAGTCCAATTTGTAGAAAAAAGGCCTGTTGTCAATATTGCAGGGTTAATTTCCAATTTACTGTGCTAGGATTTTTTTTTTAATAACATAACAGTCAACTCATGAATTGCATTTTATCAACAAGCTTTCTGTAATTCTTAAAAGATATCTTAGGAAACAAGTAAAGAAACAAAGCCCCATCTTTTCCGGTTGTTCTTAGTAAATTCTCTTTTTTCTGATCATCTTAGAAGATTAGTGTCAGAGAAATGATTTTTGTGTCTTATAAAGAAGAGAAAACATTTTTTTTTCATCCACGGTAATTTGCATTCAAAAAACAACATAGCAGAATACAGCTCACTTGCCCATGAAAAAAAAAAATATCGTCTCTGGTACTGCTTTCATCAAATTGATTCGATTTTCTGAACACGTCATTCTTCACTCGCATGGTTAACTTGTAAAATAAGATTAAGTATTGTCTTTTCCTCCCCAAAAATATAAAAATTGTATGAATAGAACGTTGTAGAATTGGAAGTAGAACAATATGAACATTTGAAAAAAAAAAAATCAATGATTCTTTTTCAATACTTGCTTTATGAATGCTTACTGAGTTTTTAATCATTATTTCACAATATAGTTACAAGACATGAAATCAATGGGATATTTTAGTTAAAAATCAGAACATTACAAAACCCAAATGAGGTACTAACAGATACATGCCTTCTTCTTAAAAAGAAAAATATTGCAAAACTGAATGAAAATGGTACTTGAGAATTGAGGTGGAAACATCACCTAGATTTAATAATGTTGTTATGTCTGCGTATGCCAGCTAACCTCATAAAAGCTACATAAATTTATGCCGTGTGTCAATAAAAAACCGCAATGTTGAAATCCCATACCCTTTACACTCCAGTTACAGAGCAGAGCAATTTTTTGCTTACTTTGGAGTAATGAATCAAGTTCTTCTACTGTGATTCAAATGAAAAAAATGGGTACACTTTTTTTTTTAAATAAAAATGCATATTCTGTACTACATCGCAGCTTGCCTGCAAGTATTCTGACAGACCCTAGAGGCCAACAGCACGAAGGTCAAGGAGGCTCGGTAAGGTCAGAACCCACATTAAACAGGAGCAGAATTGGAGAGGACACTTGGGCATATACTAGCCTAAATAAACAGAAAGACGTTTTTGGACCAAGAGTCTTTCTAACAAGGCTGAGAAGAGACTTCTTTGGATAGGAATTCCTCATCCCTCTTTACTACTCCAGAAGCTGCTGATGCTGTGGTTTCTACAGTCATCGCCACGCTGTCACGTTTTATTTATTCCAAAATTTTTTCTGCATAACTGTACTGACACCTATTCATGAGATATGCTCTTAAGAAAGACAATGATACACAAAAGATGAGGGAGGTTGTGGGGTTTTTTTTCCACTTGAAGTAAAGACCACAAACAAATGGACATTGTTCGGTGCATTAACAGAATTCATAGCTTCAGCTTGTTCTTAAAACAGATGGCATAGTCACCTCGGCAAGTATTCCTCCCTCTCAAAAACTCTAATATAAAAGCCAAGGTGTCTGGCAGGGCTACACAGTTAAATGGTAATATATCCTGTGGTCCAAAATTCAGTTTGAGAGCACACAGAATAAAAACATGTTCACCTGGCAACTAGCAGAACGAGACTAAAATTTCCACTACAAGCACTTGCTCACTGTGCGGCAATACTAAGCAAAAGGAAATTGCAAACACAATAGCAGGGAATACCAACATAGGAAACTGAGTCCTGGCCTGTGAAAGAATTTTTATTTTTATATTAAAAAATACCAATCATACAAGACCTTCACCCAGAACAGACCACTGTGGAATCTTATGGAATCACCCTCCCAGTTTAGGCAAGTAATAGCCAATGACTCAGTTTACCCTGAGTTATGCTGATTACTGTGTATTCCCTCCTCCTTTTCGCAAACCATTTTCTAACTCATTACTTTAGGAAGATGTGTTTCCTGTGAACAGATGTCATTAGACTAACTGTAGGTTAGATTAATTGCTATTGTAGAACTACACTGTAACTGGGATAAGAAAACATGAGTAAAACTTCTGGTTTTAGTGTGCAAAAATTCCATTATTATTCTACCATATTTTCAGAGTATTTGACATTTCAATATATCCGGCAGACAGGATCATTAGTCATTGCCTTTGCTATTGTTCAGAAGAAGTTTGTGCTATTAATTTTAATTTTTACAGTACTGTAGACATGCAGCCTGATGTTAAATTCCTTTGCACTCAAAATTTCCATCCATTTTGCATCCATTAAAAAGAAACAGAGCATCAAGTAGAAGAGGAACACCGGTCTGCTTTCTAGAAAACCATCAAATAATTCAGAACAAGAATCAATTGACCATTATTTAAGAAACCCAAATTTTTCATCTGCAAAACAGACATTTACTAAGCTTTTCTTCACTATTTCATTTGGCTAATTCATGTTTGCAGTTTTCAAATGAAAAGCAAGACAGAATGTGCTGTGTTCTAAAGGTAAAAGGACAAAATAACTTCATATTTTCTTACCTTTGCATTATAGGGAATATAATGCTTTGATAAGGCTTCAGGAGTGTGCATCCATGTTTTGTCTACAGAAAAGCAAAATAAAAGAAGCACTGAATACATTATTCAATTTTTAATTTAACTATCTGGAAAATATCAACAACCCGCCTTTTAGTTAGATAAATACCTGTCTGAAGCAGTTATTGGGGATGGAGGGAAATGCAGCATATCTCACAACTTCCCAAAGATTTACATGAAAGAACCTAGTTACTTCTCTTAGGCACACTTCCCATTTTAACCAACTTGATTTACCATAAGAATTCCATCTCCCCCCCCCCCCAAACACATTTATTGGTCTAAGTTTGTTTGGTATTTCTGCCTCAGTTCAGTATTTTCTGTATCCTGCTATTATTGACTGCGTGTTGTGCTTCTAATTAGTTTTTTTTTGATGAATTACGTGCTTTTTTGGATGAATTATCAAGCCATTAAATGAACAAAGGAAATAATTTTGGAAAAATTATCACAGGATAACTGATAGAAAAAAAGCCCTAATCCTTCTATAAGAAAAGAGAAGGAAGTGGGATGGTGGTAACTGATTCAGAAGTTTAGATCTTCTTTAATCTTTCCTTATGTATCCTAAATGAATTTGCACATGTTCCTTCAATGATTTTCACAACGCAAGACTGCGCTATTCTCTTACTTTTCCTGCTGCATGTTTCGTGTGGTGACACGATGAGTTCATCATTTGTGAAATACACCTTCCCTCCTTCTTTTTAACAGCCATTTAGAATGCTCTACATAATTCAAGGTGGAATTCCAAACATTAGAAAAAACTTCTTTTTATTAGAAATTTAGAAGCCGTTTTTAAAAGTTTTCTCATTTGAAAGCATTTTAAAAAAATAAAAATGTTCAAAAATACTAAATTGTATTACCAACCGCATGATAGACTCTCTAACACTGAGCAGTGTTTTATACTCCACACATTCAATATTTAGTAGTATTTTCTAACATGAGAATACTCCTGTTTTAATGAGCATGAATTAAAGTCATAAATCTGGAACTTTATTGAATTAAGTAACAGAATATAGCTTAAAGCAAAATTCTACCCTTTTTCCCTTTGCCTTTAATGGGAGTTGCAGTTCGAGCAATTACTCATTTTTTTGTTAGTTTACATGTAAGAACAATAAAATCCTGTTCACTGCAAATTCTTCAAGAGCCATGACGCTTATTAATGCCAAACCAGTAACTAAATATTTTTGAATATACATCAGCAAGAAAACTATTAAACAAGATATTCACCACAGTAAAAGGATCAAAACTGCCAAGCTGGAGGAAATTTTTTTTCTTGAAGCAAATTTCATTCTAGATGACAGTAACATTCAGCTCCATTACTGAAGAGTGATATTATCACTTCTTAATTAAGGAAGCATGATTTGTCCATTCAGCAGCACCCAGGAGTATGATTATGCATTGAAGTGGCTCTTCCTTTCAATTGTGTCTTTTGATTGGAATACCGGAACAAAGAACAGCACTTATTTCCCAGAATATTTTAGGACCTGAAACCTGATCTCTATTTTGAGAGAGAATATCAGAAGCTGACATTACCCACAACTAAAAGATAAGAATCAGTGTGAATTAGGAATGTTAGAATAAAGCCTGACATCCCAAAAGATAGAATCATAGAGTACTTTGGATTGGAAGGGACCTTTGGAGGTCATCTAGTCCACCTCCCCCTGCAATGACCAGGGACACCTTCATCTAGTTAAAGATGTTGCTCAAAGCCCCATCCAACCTGAGCTTGAATTTTTCCAGGGATGGGGCATCTACCACCTCTGGGCAAATGTTCCAGTGTTTCACCACCCACACTGTAAAAATTTTCCTCCTTGTATGCAGATCTAAATCTAAATCTACCCTCTTTCGGTTTAAAACCCTTACCGCTTGTCCAATCGCAAAAGGTCCTGCGTTAACTGTAAGCGTTGTATTTCAAGTCAGCGCACTGCTGAAGGCCAGACAAGCAGACTGGTGCCTGGGCTTGACGGCAAGTCCCAGACAGAGAGGAAGCTGGCAACAAAGGCAGGACTGCTCTCTGCCCCATCACGCTTACTGCAGCGGAGTGAAGACCTGCACAGTGCAGGAATCCTCTGGATTCCACCACCTGTCCTTGCTTCCACCCTTTCTAGGCTTGTTTTTTTGTGTTTGAGCTTGTCCAATCCATGGTTAATCCAAAGCCTCCTGGTGGCTTTGCCTGATTTCCTTGCTGTTAGGATGCATCTCTCCTGAGCTTGGAAGGAGGTGATCCTGGAATATTAACCAGCTTTCTTAGGCCCCTCTCCACGCCAGAGCTTTAGCCCATGGTACTCTACCAAGCAGATCCCTCAAGAGGCCAAAGTCTGCTCTCCTGAAGTCCAGGGTAGCGAGCTTGCTGTGCGCCCTCCTCACTGCCCTAAGGATTTGAACTCCCCCATTTTATTGGTCATTGCAGCCAAGGTTGACCCTGAGCTTTGCATTCCCCACCAACCCCTACTTGTTGGTGAGAACAAGGTCCAGTATAGCATCTCCCCTCGTTGGCTCTTCTATCACTTGGAAAAGGAAGTTACCATCAATCCATTCCAGGAACCTCCTGGATTGCTTATGCCCTCCAACAGATATCGGGGTGGTCAAAGTCCCCCATGAGGACCAGGGCTTGCGAACATGAGGCTGCTCCTATCTTCCTGGTCGGGTGGCCTGTAGCAGACCCCCACAGTAACATCACCCGTCCCTGCCCTCCCTTTAATCTTGACCCATAAACTCTCGATCGGCTCCTCATCCATCCCCAAGTGGAGCTCCATGCACTCCACATGGTCATTGACAGAGGACAACACCCCCTCCTTGTCTCCCTCACCTGTATCCTTCCATTCCAACACTTCAGTATAGGAGCCATCCCACCATGTCTCTGTGATGCCAATAAAATCACAGCTCTGCAGGCGTGGGCAGGTCTCAACTCCTCTGGTTTCTTCCCCATGCTACATGCATTTGCATGGGCCCCTGATGAGGCTGACCTACTGGCTGAAGGGCCTGGAATTCCTTTGTGCTGTACTCCAGGTGCTCTCCTGCTGACCTGTGATCCTTAATGCTAAACAAATGCCTGATCTTAATGCTAAACAAAATCAATACAAGGCAAAATGCACACTGATCCAAAGACATGCAAAAAATCATGGAAGCCATTATGGGGAAGTTTGTTACCAGCATTTCCCTCTGAATTGTAAGCTCCAATTTTGAATTTATGTGATTCTCAGCAGCTTTTGAAATACTGCTTAGTTTGATTTCACAGAAGTTGGAAAACACCAGGTTTCAGACATTTTGCATTCAATAAACCAGAAAAATATGAAAAAAAGAAAACCTATAAAACAGGTATTCATTTAAATACATGATGTAGATGTGGATTGTGGTTTGCATGATCCCTCACTTTTTGAATTAATTTTAAATGGGTTTTCACAGCTTAGTACTTAATTATTCATTTTGAAGCAACAAAATATGAAACTCTACAATGAAAAAAATCACAGTTCATATTATTATTTTACTAGCTATATAGCAGCAAGAGTTCTAGACATTTTAAAGATAAATAAAACAGTAAGTCCTAAAGAAGGGACCAAAAGCCTAGATAAAACCAAAACTGACAACTGCATGCATCTAACATAACAGCAGTAGAAAGTAAAAAGACACTCGTGCTATCACACTGGCTGAAAACTACAGTTATTTTAGATCTTGTCTGAAGCTCTTGATCTAGGCTGCCTTAGCATTTACATTAAATTTTAAATAAATGCTCAGGTATTTTTTGAGAATTATGAGTTTGAGCCATCCAGAGTCCATTAAATCCTAAGTAGAGTTTAGCTTGAGTGAGGTATGAGAGATTCTAAGAGGTAAAAGCCTAAGTATTTGGTGGTTTTGCCAAACACTCTGGCACTGTAAGGGAGAAAAGATGGGAAGAAGAATCACTGGTCAGAATTCAAGGGCACAGGGTAAGGCACAGCCCTGGTTATAGAGAGTTAGTAATCCTGTAGCCTCTACACACCACCTCTTCACGTGCATGGCATGCTAACTGGGAGGCACAGGCTTCTAGAGAGTCTCTGTGGCAGCAGCAGCACAGCATCCCATCTAGTTTTTTAGTGAGAGCTTCTCAGGTTTTGCTCCCTGCCAGCACACACTACTCTGCTAAGGGCAGTGGAAAAACTGCATAAAATTAACATTTGGAAGACCTGGGGTTTGACAGACAGAACTGCAAGGGTAGAGGCAGGGGGTTGGGTACTTTCACGGTCAGAGGATTAACCGTGCTCGGAACTGAGACTTCACTCCTTTCTAGTCCCCCTTGAATCATGCCAGCCCCTTTCCATTATAAAGGAAAGATTCCTTTACAGTCTGCATTTCACATCAAATGCTTGGTCATCACGTCATCTGGGAGCACCCGTGTAAGCCATTTCAGGGGCCTCAGCTGTGTTGGGAGAGCCAGCAAAGAAGAACGTGCTGACAAATCACACGCTGAAGTCAACAGACTCAGGGACTTCATAAAGTACCCCGAACAACTGTGCTGCACTTAGCGGTGGCTGACACTAGGTTAGATAACAGCACAGCTGACCATTCATCTACCAAAAAGAAAAGCAGTAACAGTGCCAAGAAATTGTTCTCCCTTTGAGATTAATTTCTCCACACTTTACTGCCCATAGATATTATAGAATGGATTTAGTAGAGAGGCAGTGATGAACTATTTTCTAAATGGCAAAACAATACTCAACAGCGTAAGTTCAGTTAACCGCTTCCCTAAGCCCCACTCTCATCATTAATTCATGCATGCTAAGAGAGGCTCTACTCAACTATGTTTCCAAAGCATTTATCAAAGCATATGAGACCTAGTGGCCATTCCATTTAATATGGTGAACAGAGAAAGACTCTGGTTTTAACTTTTGTTTGTTTGTTTTGTTTTAGTGCCACAGTGAAAATACAATAATTTCTAGAAGGTGAAAACTAAACGCCTTTATTCTTTACTGAAACAAAATCTCTTTGACATCAATGGATGATTTCCATGCTAAGAGAAGAGAACAAATCTTCGAACTGTCTTTTTCCTGCTTTACAAAACTGGCTATAAAAAGAAAGATCTTCTAAGACAATGAGCCTAATAACAGCCTCCTGAAGAAGAAGAGAGCATCCCACAAGATCAGTGCTTCATCTAGGTATTAATGCTTCAGGGAACAAATAACTTATTCGCTTCAGTGTGTGTATACAGGTATGTATCTTTAATTTTTCCTAGAGTATCTATTTTTGTATAAATAAAGAAAACCTTCACAACGGGGCACCCTGTTAAATCATTTTCTTTATCCTGCACTGCAACAAGAGGCAGGTTCTCACAAACCTCACTTAAGTGAGTCAGACAACAAGGTAGAATCTGTCTTCTCGACAATGCAGGCAATGAATGAACTGATACGCTGAGCCATGAGACTTAAGGCTTCTTACCGGAGTTTTCATCTGAATGCAATATCAAAACATTTATTAACGAACATAGATCTACCCATGTTCTTCTATAATTCAGCTACAGTATTTGTTCCAACCACCCTCTAGAGGAATGTCTGAGTACAATCTGTGTGTCTAATAGCAGCAATTTATTAAGGTTACTACTAGGTTACCATGATCAAGCAATTGAAATTATGAGTCAGATTCTGCCCTAAGCACATATAGTATATGTCCATCAATATGCATAATTAAAAAATAATTACTTTTGCTCTTTCTTTTCCTTGTTTTTTTTTTGGCAAATATAAAATGTTCTCTGGAGGCGTATTTATTCTTTGCCAAGACATTGAAGCTGTATCTCCCTAGAACAGAGCGAGCTTTGCAGAATGCTTAGCCTCTCTGTCCTCCTCTCATACTATCTAGGACTTCATGAATGGTTTCAAACAGCCAATTACTAAAATAGAAAAATGATATCATAGAATGCTGGGTTGGCATAGTTACAAAATGAAAGAAAAGGCTAGTATTTGCATTTCCTCAAATAGTAACACTCGCTGCATAACCTACACATTTTATACTATATATTTTAAGATACGGATGCTACTATGTAGGTTTTGACAAGAAAGGAAAACAGGATCATAATAATATATTAATGCAACTGACCAATGATTAGCAGATCTTTCCTTTTGCACTTCTAAGTTGTTGATGTTAAGAACTTTTAACAAGTTCAACTTCCTAAATTAAAGGGAAAACGAGAAAAACATTCTGAGCGATTTAGCTTATACCTCTTATGTCTTTCTGTCACCAGAAGAGCTACACTGTGGCTTTGATAAAAGCTTCTGGT
The DNA here is from genome assembly GCF_964199755.1 of Larus michahellis. NCBI lineage: Eukaryota > Metazoa > Chordata > Aves > Charadriiformes > Laridae > Larus > Larus michahellis. The sequence goes on along the minus strand of NC_133902.1, from coordinate 23,228,700 downwards.
TTAGGATAAAAGTTAAGATAAAAGTTGAAAAAGAGATTACTGGTGTAGCGTAATTTCTTTTAAGTGAACACATTTTCACAAGTTTTCACTAAGACGTATGTACAGATCAAACCTCCAACTCCACCTTTCACTTTTGGAGTCAGAGTTCAGTCAACTGTTCCAGTATAACTATAAATAAATTTTGAAAAGTATCAATTAAGCTTGTCAAATATTGTTAAAAAGGCAAGTTTTTGAAGAATTTCAAACTGTTAAAGTAAGAACATAGTGTGCGTCAGTTTGGTAGGGCAAAACAAAGGAAAAGGAACAGAAATTGGAATCTCAATACAGTTAAAACAGAATTTTAATTGTTCTAATGATGACCTCCCTCGACCTGCTGGCCACACTTCTTGATGCACCCCAGGATGCCATTGGCCTTCTTGGCCACAGGGGCACATTGCTGGCTCATGGTCACCCTGTTGTCCACCAGGACTCCCAGGTCTCTTTCCACCGAGCTGCTCTCCAGCAGGTCAGCCCCCAACCTGTGCTGGTGCATGGGTTTATTCCTCCCCAGGTGCAGCACCCTACACTTGCCCTTGTTGAATTTCATAATTTCCGCCCAACTCTCCAGCCTGTCCAGGTCTCTCTGCATGGTGGCACAGCCTCTGGTGGGTCAGCCACCCCCCCAGCTTTATGTCTTCAGCAAACTTGCTGAGGGTGCACTCTATCCCCTCATGCAGGTCATTGATGAATATATTGAAGAGGACTGGACCCAGTACTGACCCCTGGGGAACACCACTCGTCACTGACCTCCAGCTATACATACAATACTCTGTATGTATTCTACATACAGAGTACTTACGTACATATAGTACATACATATTTTGTATGTTCTTTGCAATTTGCCAACAGCTTTATAAGACTATATCCTACAAAATTAAGTAGTCGTTGTTATTCCTATCATGGTATGGTTGGTACTCATCCAAATTTATTTCACACAGAATTATACATCTTGTCTTTAATTAGACATTCATTCAGTTAACTAGCAGTGTACCTATGTAACTCATGAACCATTTAGGTCGTAGCTTGGGGAAGGTACTCGCAATAGTACACTTGGACAAGAACTCTGCATCGTACACTGGTAACAACTTACATCAAGAATTTATTAGCTTGTAGATCTCGAAAGATATGCTTGTCAAACCGCCATGTGAATCATTTAACATTCTGTAAGTTAAGCCATATAAATTTTAATAGGGTAGAAACCAAAAAGCTTAAGACTCCTTCAACACTGTTCCCATTCTGAAATCAGTATTTAGCGCTTTATGGTTAAGCAGTGCATGTATGTTCTTAAAAGGACCTCCTTGCAGGAGCAACAGATAGTTATTGTGGTAAAAATCATTGTTAACTTGGCTAGAATAATCATTAAAGCAGGCAATAGATAAGATGATTTCTGCAATATCTTTCCAAAGATAATGCAGATAAAATAGCCAACAGGAAATTATCTTCCTATTCTCATCTTAACAGAAAAAAAAAAAAAAAGAGAAAAATTGGGCTTTTATCTGTGCAGACCCAACGTAAATCCTATGGAGAAGGTTTCCAAAGCATACTCCTCACTTGTAGCTATTCATCTTCTAAAGACATACTGTAATAATTTCTTTCCTAAACAATTAGATGTGTTCCTTCTGCTTTCAGAATATAAGTAAATACATAGAGACGCATACAAATGCACACAAACACACACATGCTGCAGAACTAGCCACTTCCTCGTCCCACCAACAAAAGACGATTTGGCCCTTCCCAAATTAAGGTAGTAACCCTTCAACTCTCCTTGGTGGCATACTTGAAAGGGTATCTCCATAGTGTAATGAGAACAATGTAATAGTACAACTGATACTTAAAAAAAATATACTCGGTTACCAATCCAAAAAGGAGACTTGGTCACTGAATACTTGTTTTCCACACGACCCTGTATCTCAAAACTCAAGAAGCAGTATCCGGAACACACAAAACCTCTTTGGGGAGCTATTAAAAAAGTATTAAGAGAACTAATTTTTGTGTCAACCGAGACTAAAAGAATACAGAAATATCTGGTATACAAAAAAGCACCCTTTTTTCCTGCCAAACTTTGCTCTTGAAAAAATTCTTATTTAAAAAAAATCCCATGAACATCAACCAGCAGCTTTTTGGGGGTGGGACAGAAGAGGAGATTTAGACCTAGGGTTGTTTTTTTTTCTGGAAGGTGATGAGTGCTTTTATGAAAGGACAAAGTGCAATCACAAGAATATCTGAAGACCACGATGAGGAATGACTATTTATACGCCTTTAAAGGATATGAGTATCTACTCTTTCTTTATGCTTTTTTTCTGTCATTCTTGTTGATGTGGAAGTCCAGCACACAACAGCCCATTTGTTTAAATCACCGATGTGAAATATACTCTTCTGACAGAATGAAAGTATTTGCTTTAGGCTTATACTTATTCCCTTCACCCTTTTGGGGCTTCACCTTTTGTCTACTCATTCAGAGAAAGAAACATTAAATAAAACATCTGTCATCTCTGGAATGCAGCGTAAGTTTACAATGAAAATAAAGATCATATTGTAGCCAGTCTGTTCACATAAAAGAGCATCCTATAATCTTTGACTGCATTTTTTTATATGTCAGACCCTGTCCATTAAATTCATCTGCCTACACTTTCATAAATGAGATTCATAAAAAGCCATTGCACAGAAATGATATGTTATGGCTTATGATTTATGACAGGCTACTACTTTAATATATTCCATTTAGCATTATGAATACCATCTACATCTCATGAGCTGATAATGTGGCACCAGTTACCAACCTTATGAACTGCTATTGTATGGGGAAACAAAATTAGAAAATTAAGATTCCCCGCATACAACAGCTGCTTTGGCATGGAACTTTGTGCCAGGTGTAAAGTCAGGCTGACATTTATTCTGGCACGAAGGAGGACCATTGAGGTATAGTAAAGAATGAACTAACTACAACTGTGACTTACAGCCTCACTGAAGTCCAGTGAAGTCACACGTTGTAATTCAGTACTAAATTTAGCCCAAAGTTGACATACACACCTACGTTGTTAGCACTATTTTGAGACACTCAAAAAGTTTCACTCTTTCTCCCAGAAGTTTTGGATTACAGTCCTTCCGTATTTAGAAATGCCTCTGTCTAGGAGGAACAGTAGTTTTCTTTCACATTTCTGATGAGGCAAAAGTCAACAAATACTAATTGATTTTTGTTTAGTTATATGCACCGATTCTGATACTAATGGCTTTGAATAGAAGGCCACAGAATCAGTAAAACGTGCCAAATTCATATAGGAGATACACCTCCATCCACTAAAAAAAAAAAAAAAACGAACCCAAAGCAAACCAAAACCCCCATAGTTAATGTTTTCTCTTTTTTGTATACATGTTACCTATATACACAATCACATATAAATTAAGAACAAATAGGTAATTCAATTTAGATACCAATAAAGTAATAATGAGAAAAAAGTCACATAAAATATAGCATTTACAAAAATGTTACAGAAGAATTACATTAATATCCCTAAACTACTTAAAAGAGAGACCGACATTATCAAGATGCAAACATATTTTGAGATTCACAGACTTCGATCTGCACCACAGAATTTTTGCACTACAACATTTCAAAGTGAGCATGTTACCACACCTGACTTTAAAAGAAAAAATCAAAGGAAAAATTAAGAGGATTCTTCAGAAACTGTGACCCAAACCTGGACCATATGTAAAAGCAGCTCCTTATAGTGTGATAGATACATACATGTTTTCACAAGCTTTGTCATAACAACAAAGCAGCAAGAATATACATAACACTGTTCTGTATTTGTTTCTGTGCGAGAAGGAGAGAGATCCTTAAAAAAAAAAAAAGATAATCTATAAAACCTACAGTTTACTGCACTCATTCATCAAGGAATGGAAAACAATATATATTTTTGTACAGTTTGTACTGTCATATAATATTGCCATAACATCATATCTTCTCCAAAACATATGTAATTGGTAGTCCAACCAACTACTTCTGAAGTCAACAGAAAGGCTGTTTTATTTTGAACAGGTACTACTTTTTTTCACATTAAAACACGCAACTTCAGCAGGTGCTGATACCAGCTTTAAACCAAAAATTGCCTATTTTTGGTCAGTATTTTTGTTGTTTCCCTGTTCCCATATGAACTCATGGCTATTGATACTACAACTTGGACTACAAAAAAAATTTCATGTATTTAGGACTGCTTGTGCGAGTACTTCCTGAAACAAGCTGAATTTCCTTAAACTTCACATTTTCCTACGTTTTTCGTTGTCATTATTAGGATGAAAGATGAACAACTTAATTTTACTCCCAATCAACTAGAGATTTAAGCACATCAATTAAGTCTTTAATTAAAATTATTATCATCCCAATGAAAACAAATACAACTAAAATACAAGCATGAGGCGTCCAGGTTAGAAGTTTGTGCAAAATCTCTGGGAATGAGAGAGGCGAAGACTGTAACATCTGTTTTTAAGGTCAGAGCACTCAGCACACCTTGCCGGTGGAAGTGGCTGTTTCATGCTCAAATCACGGCCCTCAAAAACAAACTTACAACAAGTACTTGTGCTTAGAAGAAAGTCCTGCTGTTTGAACCAGGTGATGGAGCAAGAACTGATCTTTTCAGAGACTACGGCACAGACAAAGAGTCATTCTAGTCACCAGCTTACCTGGTTCAAAAAGATAAGGAGCTATGGCCCTAACTCCTATGTTCTAGATACGCTTTGTACTGAAAAGCTAGTATAGACCGAGCATGTCAATGAGGATTAGAGGACACTTAGTCTGTAAGTCTGCGCAGGTCAGATAACCTTTGGCAGTGAAAGCACCACTCAGATCTGTTTAAATTCACCTCATCCTATATATTTGAGACTGTTGTTTACGTAGCTTCAAGGTAACAGACTGATACAAACTTGTGATTAGCACAAACCCTACCAGCATCGCCACCAGGAGGCTAATTACAATTTAGAGAGAACTGCTAGGCAAGTCATGGCACTCCCGTAGTTAACTCCTCAAAATATCCACATTCTCCTAAACAGAAGAAATCCACAAACAATCCCACCAAACACAGGTGTGGAAATTGTTCTATCTCTGAAGTCTAGGAGTAAAATCAGTAAATAAAATAAAGGAGGCTCAGCAATTGAACCTGTCTGAACCTGCTCTAAAAGGCAGTCATCAGACACAAATGCTGGTACGGCCAAGCTTTTCTGAAAGCTCTATGAAAAATACGTAATTTTCACTTATTCTTGAAACCCACTTAACTGAAATTTGTGTTTTTCCTAGGATAAAAGAATAAAAATATTGCGTGTGATACTATGAGTAAAATAAGTGGATGACGGTATTTATTTCTTCTGGTTACTCAAGTTGTGAATCATTTGTAAAAATCCACAATTGCACAACGAAGTGCTTCTTTTATGATACTTTTTTCTTGTTGGGGTAAGGAGAATAGCACGCAAAATCAACTGAACAACACAGCAGATGCCCTTGACCACACAAATTCCAAGAACTTAGGTGAGGTCAGTAAGAGTTTTCTTATGAAGAAGTAGTGAAAAAAGAAGGGAATGAATCCAGACTCCTCAAATGATCCCAGATACCTGAGGATACAACTTCACAATTTGATCATAAAAGCAAGATGCAGACACTGGCAAGGGCAATGAGAATTAGTAAAAAAGCATTTTAGAGTTCTCAAAACACTGAGGAAGATATCCTATAAAACACTGCCGGTCTATTTCTGAAAGATGGCAGTCCGAGTTGCAAATATTATCAAGAGTCATTAGAAAAAAGGAAAAAAAATATTCTGTGGTTGCCTAGGGAAAAAAAAAAATATCTACAAAACCCAAGCTTCTTTCCCAGCTGTGATAAATAAAACCACAGTTAAAGAATGTAGAAATGGCCTCTCAAAATATTTGGAAGAAGATAGGCAACGCTATCAAGCAGCTGGTAGATACGGATGTTGACAGAGGTGTTAAAAACCTACATAAGAAAATACATCAGTCCTTAAGAAAAGTGCGGGCTATGGTTTTGAGCTTATTTCCTCAGCATCCATCATGCAACTGGTTATCAAATGATCCTTCATTGGGTTTTGTAGCCTTTGCAAATAAGTGTATCTTCCTTTTGCAATCAAGCTATGTCTGCTGATATTCTGGACTACTTACGTTATCTTGATTCATGTGGCTATAACAAATAAATGTACTAGGCATGGAAGGCTGCAGTGATGCTACCATTTCATGTTGGTAAAAGTTATGGCAGATTCCTTTTATTTCCAGCTTTGATATTGATACCAAAGCAGGAATTTGTGTTAGATAAACAAAACTTTTACACTTACTCCAATTGAGTTTACACCTAGTTATTAAAGCAGGAGCTCTGGCTCAGTGTGTATCACACTTCAGAATCTTCGGAAGAAAACATGAAAAATAAAGGAATTACATGAAAAAGAAAGGAATTACACCTGGTGAGTATTTTCTAAATTACAAACAAATGGGGAAAGTAGCAACAAAGCTGTGAATAAAAAAAGCTGCATCTCTAATGCTCCATCTAAAACTTAGGTTTAATCATAAACAGACTGTGAAAAGAAAATAAGCGAGCCAGAAGAGCAACATACATAACTCTGAATATTTAGTGGTTTGATATTCTTTTGGAAAGCATACCATTTCAGACTGCTACAAATTCAGAATAGCTTCTTAAAGCTAAGAGACATTCTGCTGCATGAGCTATTTCAAGTATGTTAAATACAGTTTTCTAAAATAGCTTCTCCAAGAATAAGAATCCAATGAATATATGTAATAAATACAGAAGTCACTAGCTCTTTAGGAGTTCTAAAACCCTTCAGCGCATCCTTTGGTGTGTGCAGAAAATAAAAAAAGTGTGCATTTTATATATATATATATATACGTATACACACATTTCCCCTCAATAAAGAAAATATTATGAAATTCAACATAAGCCTTACAATCCAGAAAGCTCTATAACTATCAATTGAGAATGCTTTGCTCTGTGTATCTTATAGTAGGCTGCCCATTTCTACCTAATTAATTAGGTACAATTATGCATAAGTACTTCCTTGTATAATTCTTGATATTCTAAAGAATTTATACATGATATTTATGTCTCCCATGGAACATAAGCTAAGTTACTTACCTTTCTTCCTGCTAAAAGCACGATTCATGTTGAAAAATCTATCCAGTCGACAATGTTTCTGTGTTTGTTTTTTTTCCCCACTTTAATCTGCAGAACAAAACACGTAAGAAAACAAAAAGGTCCATTATTATATTTGAAGGTAGCTCATTATCGTCATATTAAAGACCATGCAAACTTTAAGGATTCTGAAAGAATTCTGAGAAATTGAAGGGAGTTGTGCTTTGCTAAGGAAGAAATTGCAGAATTGAGAAGATTGATGTTTCAATGCCCAGTGGTAGGTGATACAGAAAGACGTTTTGAAGCTTTCTGTGGAGGTCTTCTTGCTGAGATTCCAGAGACACAGAGCCGATGGTACTATACGTATACATGAAGACAAATACTACACACAAATAGGTTGCAAGGAAAGCTTTAGAATGAATGCTGACTACAGAACTCCATAAAAACATTCAGTTCACATTTGCACTGCCCTGTTTTGTGTCATTTAGGCTGTCAGATTATTTCAAGCTATGCTTTCACCTTCACTTGGGCTTGACGTTGAAAAAAAAAAAAATAATAAAAATCACAATACAGAGACTCCTCTTCACCCAGGGATTCAATACTGAAAAAATTGTCTTCTATCAGAGCAACTACCTCCTTGCTCTAATTACATCAGACTGTACAGTAAATTCTGTATTTTCTTCATTTAAAAACACTCTTAGAGTCTTAATTTTTGATTCACATTATTTTACAATTTTATTATTTACTAACATTTTGCAGCCAAAAAAAAAAAATCTAACACTGTTCAAAACCACCCCGTTTTGCAATATACAGATATTTGTATTTTTCAACCATACTTTAAGCCACCCCGCCACTTCTTTCCACTCCGTTCAGATCTTCCAGCCAAAAGCTGCCCTTCCTCTTTCTCTGCTCTCACAGCAATCCAGTCAAAGAAGAAAAAAACAAATCCGATACCAAAAAATATTGGTACCAGATTATCTCAGAAGTCAGCTAGAACATTACCATCGCTTTGAATAAATACAAATGTTAAGCCAGTATTTCAAATGCCAGCATCAAGAGGAGTAGGACAAATTCATTTAAGATACTTCATGCAATTCATGAACACTTTAGTGGTGCTTGCCCCTCTTTTTCAAATAATTATATTCCATAGCTATTAAAGCAATTATATCCCGATTCCATGTAGAGAGATGATAATTTTCAGATCAGAATATGTGGGCAATTACAGCTAAAAACCACCTCCACTTTATTTTCAAATAATCACTGATGTGGTAGGACTTTTTTCCATACAATCCTGTGAGAATGAAGGAATAATCCCTGTTTACCTAAACTACAGTGTGGTACCCTAGATGTGCACCCAGCCAATATTTGCTCTTTAAAGTACGTGTACCAGATCATTTTTGATTTACAGATTTCACTGACTATTTAAGAAGGGAGGACACCACGAAATAAGCAACGGTAGCAGGATACGCTTTCTATCTAATTATTTTCATACAAAAATCAAGAAACAATGCATTTGTCGCGCTACATAGTAGTTCTTAACAGCAAAACTGCAGAAGCCTTAGATACCCCCATGGCCATTCCCGCTGGCTGCCATCACGCTCAGCAGTGCTACGCAGAGGTCAGTGAAGCCAGCAAACACCCACAAGGGCTCTGAAGCCCTGGGAATGATTTCAGCAGCATCCCTGGAACAGGCAGTGGCATTACTGGGGTAATTCCAGTAAGCAATTGCTCACCCATGAGGGAGTTCCACCAAAAGCTGCCAACATGCAAGTACTTCTCTTCGCAGAGAAGGCACAGAACAGGACTTTCAGCAGTGTAAATGCTGACAAGCATTTCAGTTTAAATGAAGTAAAAAGCTGTGAAGAACCTTGGAATTTCAGTTTTTTCAAGCAACTGACAAGTGTGTTTAGTTTACAGGTTTACTTTCACAGGGAACACAGGCAGCCTAATATATACACTTAGGATGTATAAGCGATGGCAGAATTTAGTTCAGGATGTTCACCTTCATGAACTATTACAGTCAGTGCAGAAAGCGGTTTTGAGTAAAAAAAAAAAAAAAAGAAAAAAAAAGAGTATGCTTTCCCCTCTTAGATACTTCTGGCAGTTGTCCTGCACAGCACTAGACCAATCACTTCAGTTCTCCTCCAGATGGGATCATAACATCTCCTTTTTTGGACACCCCCCTCCCCTTTTTTTTTTTCCTTTTTTTTTTTTTTTAAATTGTGTATTCCTGTCCTCATCCAAGAGGCAACTAAGCAACATACTTGAGATGGCTTACTGAGTAGAGGATCTCCTAAATAGAGCCTATGCACGCACATCATCAGGCTGTTGGCTGGCCACATTTCTAGAGATCAGCATTCAAGTATTTTGTTTAAAACACAGCTAACAGTAACTAAGTATACGGTTTTTCCTCATAGACAAGGATATACTACCACTATAGTAATCTACAGTAAAAACAGACAAAATTTATTGACTACCTAAAAATGGGCAGTATTTTGCCAAAGGTGTGCTCATAATTTCAATTCCAACAAAACATCAGTAGAAGAAAATACAAAAATGTATTAAAACACTTAACCAGCATACTTCCACTTATCACAGAAAATGTTATTAAACAGGGAAAGAAACCCAATTAGCTACATGCAACGCCTTTTAAAACTCCCTCAAACTCTAATATGAACAACTTCATCAACCTCTCAGATGCAGAAAAAGCAGATGGTTAAATGCCCCATAAAATTTTGCTATTTAAATAAACCCACCCAAACACCACAAGGCTAATTTCAAGTTCATCAGTTGGGCTTGGGGCAAGAGGGTGATATCAGACTGTCATTAGCAGCACTGTTAAGTTTTTCATCACGAGAAGACCAAAGTTACGGTTAAAGGTATCTGTGATATCTTTGCTCACAACATTCCAACACACAAACTAACCAACCTGTTAGGGTCAAGCAAGCTGTCCTCTGACCATGGACGCTAGACAGGTTGTCTGGCAGAATATGGTTTTGTTTCTGACAATGCTCGACACACAAAGCCACTGGAAGAAACCGAGTTGCAAAACAATCTGTTCAGAGCTCGTAACGAACTCAAAAGGAAGGTAAGTCTGAAAATCCTGCTATGGTACAGGGCGCCCTGTGCACAAGGGGGAGTCCTTCCTATGAAACCACTTGTTTAGAAAGGATCGCAACAATCAGAGGCATCAGGGAACAGGAACGTGGACCAAGCCATTTCATTACTCATCACTTAGGAAGACACACCTATGTAAAGAATGTTTCTCCACCTTACTTCTAAGAGTTTTCTTCAGCTTTGTCCAGAAACCAAACACTACTAAGAAATAAAAAATGGTTCATTAACAAAACATGAAGAGTTCTGAACAGGTATAAACTAGGGAAATTTGGGGTTATAGCAAGTTATTTCTTTTGGGGCAGGGAGAAAAGAGACAGAAAGAAAAGAGAGAGAAAAGGCTTAGAAAATAATTTTATTAAACTATAGAAAATAATTTTATTAAACTATAAAATAATAAAAATATAAATAAGAGCCAAACATTCTGGGGAGGGGAAGACATGACATTCTCAGTCTGAAAAGTGAGATAGGCATGTGGCATGGGAAGTTGAACATTTCAGCTGAGATACCAAACTTTAACCAGTAACAGGGGAAAGCAAACACCTTCAACTCCTTTTCCTTTTGTCTTTGCTGTCATTAACCCCTTACTTTTCATGGTGAGGTGCTTCTTACAGTGAGGAAGAAACTGCAAAATGGCAGGGGGTGCCATGAAACTAGCGCAGATGGTGACTGCAGTGGTTGCAGGCATTTGGACTGGTGAGGGCAAGGGAGGTGAGATCTGAAGCTGAAATCGTCACCTCTGTAATTACTTTCTAACACTAAGGATGTTAGTTGCTGTCTCCTCTGTTTTATGCAGCAAAGGAAGCCGAACAAAGGAAGTGGAGTGGCAGCCTTCCAGCTTCCAGCACAAGCCACCTCAGTCCTCCCTGGCTGCTGAAACAACACCGAAACTTCCACGCAGACATCTTTCAAATGCCTGCGGGTTCCTTCAGAAATGTTGTGTTTTGATATGTTTTCTAAATTTAGAGCTCTCTCAGACAAGCCAAGAGAGGTGGTGCGTAGGAAGGGGATGAAACAAACCACCAGGGCAACTGGTCATATTTGTCTCGTTTCCTCTTAAAAACTGGGTATTCCCCTCAGGATTTATGTGAGCTTCCCCCCAGCCAGTTCCTTTGAATGGCACCGGCTATAACAATTACCTGGGCTATAACAATTACCTGGGCTGAACCTTTTTTTTTTTCCCCCCACATACCTCTTTTTCATTCCACAAATGACTCTTCCAACAAAACTGCCCTAAAACCTGCAACTTGCACCCATCCACTCCCTTTAATAAAATGCAATGAAATTTTAAAAAAAAAAAAAAAAAAAAAAGTCGTCCAATCTGTTCCTTCCCTTTCAAACACACACACAGTTTCCATACAAAGACAAATTTAGCTTCAGAAGACCTGAAGATTCAGACTTTTGCCCCTCTCAGACCCCAGCCTCTCAAGCATACTGGATAACATTTCTCAAAGAATGAATGCACAAAATATTTTAAACCCTGTTTTCCAAAGGGCCGCAGCACACAGGAATGTGTGATTCATTGACTTGCAATGAAGCTTAGGTTTATAAAGTTACTTCTGAAGGTGAGAAACTTCAGAATATGGTAACAGCTTTAAAATTCTTCTTCCGAGTTGGAGCAAAACATCACAAAAATATTGTCCTGATATGACGTGACATAGTGAAGGAAAAAATTATGATAATAAAGGACTATGTTACGTGATACACAAAACCAATCATCATCATGTCATAAACAAACGTGATGTACACCCCTTCCTTTTGTATGACAAGTAACTGAAACAGTCACTTGCCACAAACCCTTTCTCCTCTGAAACAGTAAAACCACAAGAAAAAGATGTGACGCGTCAATGAACAAAACGCAGCGCAGACCCAAACCTGCACTCGTATGCAGCCTTTCTTAATATTTGGGAAGCAAGCAGTTCCATCCACGGTTATGAAAATGCATGTGCCCTTTAAGTTTATAAGTGATAATAGAATAGTTTATAGGAATTACAAACCACAACAGCATATAAATAGAATTTAGCACTATAAAAACTTGCGGGGAAAAATACCTCTTCAAGATCCTCAAAAACAGCACAGCTCTATGGGCCTCACCAAAACTGAACAACCTTTTGTCAGCTGGAGCTCTTAGCCTGTGCTTGGGCTTTATAACGGCACAGAAGCACAAATGGAATATAAAGGAGAACATTCAATCACTGGAAAACTTTACCTTTAAAGTTTTATTAATCTCTGCATTTTCAAAAACATTCCTTAGCCCGAGTCAAGCGGCAGTCATTCTTTCTGGCTGGAGGCAAATATGCAGAAGTCCAAGGTTAATTCTTGTAATTTTTCACATGTGCGGAGGCAGCGGAGGGTGGAACTGGTTAAGAACTGGTCTTCTATCTAATACTCTCACCTCCCCACTACCAAAGTATACCTCGCTGTTGAGACAATGATGTTTTCAATGGGGCAGAGCTCAAGCAAGAACTCTGGGTGGAGCGTCAGCCTGCAGTGCTGGCCCTGGAGCCTGCAGCGAGGGAGGCATGAGAGTGACCAGATGTGTCACGGGGACTCACCGAGCACGAGCAAAGAGAAGACAGAATGGTCTGGCAAACACAGCCCTAAAATATAGCTCCCCTTCCAACACACTCACTCTCCTTCTATGAAAGGGATGGGCAGGAACACCCTAATCTGAAATCTAAAAACGTTCCTCTGGTCTGACGGAGATCACAGCCCCTGTTCTCCCCAAACTCCTGAAACCAGATGGAAGGTACAGAAGAATCATGCATGCGCTACTTTCCCCCCCCCCCCCCCCCAACCAGTATAAGCCTAGTACCATTGTGGCAAATGTTTTTCCCCCCACAGCAAGAAGTCTTTCAGAACACAGGTAAGGCACTTCTCATACAGCAGATCTGCCAAAGCCAGAGGAGTATTCACCAAAACTCTGAGGACTAGCAGACAGTAGTGTTTTGATATAAATATCAACATCAAACAGAGATCAGGAATCAGAAAAATCTATATGACACTCACGCATTTCATACCAGTTTCCAAAAAGTTCCAGTAAGTGGCTTTTTACCCTCCCATTTCCTAAAAATAACCTGCTCCTTTCAACAGGAAAAAAGAAAATACAGTTGAGTAACAAGGACACAGGGATACCACTGATACATCTGACAGCAAAAACAACTCCTTAGGCAAGGTTACCGCTAACTTTTGTTTTACAGCAAGAAGAAATAACATCATCAAAAAAATACATGAATAAATTTCATTATTAAAGTGAAGAAAATGTGTTTAAAACTGCTGCAAGCACCAATAAATCCTCAGAAAATTTGCTAACAGCACTATCTTAAGAAAACACAGAAATACAAAATTCACTTGTTTCACAAAAACATTTTTATAGATCTGGCTTTTAAATCATTAGGAAAGGTATTTAATTTTTAAAATATTGCCTTTTTCAGCATATTTCTTTGTAAAAAAATATTTTGTATTATGCTTATCAATGATTACGTTGATATGTATTAGTGGATTTACTCACAGAACAAACTAAAGTTTATACTGTACAAACAAAAGTAGTAATTTTAAAAACATTAATATTCCCTTCTTCGCAAACTTGTTATATTTTGCAAGAAAAACTGATACTCTTATTTTGTTTCATTATCGTAGAACAATCATAACAGGATACAAGAGGAGCTTCTTTTTAACTCTGATCCACAAGCACCAGTGTTTAGTGAAACGTGGTGAAGGATTTCAGTTGTGTCAGCCTAATTTTTTCTCGGCTGTACAAGAACTTACAAATGTCAGATGCTCAGAGCCAGCAGAAAGTCTTTATACACGTTCCCTCTCTAAGAACTCAGGCACTTTCACGTGCATCCAAAAGACAGGCAGATGCCAAACGTCTTGCTCACTTGCAGACAAGAGGGTCCGTATTTGACATCCCATTAGTCATATGATCATCTATATGGAATCTGAACAAGATTTTTGCCTGTCCCACCGCTTTTCAGCTGGATGATGAAGAGCCTGGGGAGCTTTATTAGTATTTTGTTTTCAACAGCAACAGAGTGGGATTCAGCGATGGGGTCCACTACGAAGAGTTAAACATAGAACTGCTCTTAAAAATAAAATAGTTCTGGTAGAAGGGATACTGGACTCTAGTTTTCTGACTTGCAGCATGAGGAATCCTCCAAAACTTTAGACTCAGTCCTTGCTGGAATGGATACACACCATCAAAAGCAAAGACATGTCCTGACACTGAATATGGTTCCTTCTATGTTTACATCTTCCTTTCTCCTCTGGAAGAGTTGATTGCTGCAAACACACTCTAGATAAGCTATTTATTTAATCATTGGCAATTCAAACCTTTCATTGCATTTTCTTTGCTGGTGGAGGGGATGGGGTGTATTTTACATCTTTGGGTTTCCAAACAATAGCAAATTCTTGTTAACCTTCTTAAATTTTTAAGGTTATATTTATTGCATTCATTGCATTTTCCCAATCACATTGTAAAAAGTGCCACTGACAGAAAAGGCAGAGACGGAAAGACTCATTAGGTATTCTAAAGGTAATCTCCAAATAAAGCAAACCAATTTTAGAAATAACTTAATTTAGTTCTACTTACAATGAAGAGCTCATCCTACTTAGCAGATCCATTGTAGAGGTGCAACAGTTAAACAAAATGTAGCATTTTACTACTTTTTCAAAGTATATTTGGCTGAACTTGAAAAGTGCATTAGAGGTGCCATAGTACACACATGCTCAACAGGTCCCACAAGACCACTCTACACGCTTCCCTCAATGTGCATTAAAGTTAACTGAAGTTCAAAAGATGATTAAGAGGAAGTGAAAAACCCAGACGTCTGTTTAGACAAAGGCAATCAGAAAGTTTCTAGGTTGGTACCAGGGAACAACCAGCAAGAGAAGAATGAAGAGAAACGTGCCTGCGTCTCCACACCACCACCACCCTGCCCCCGTATTATCTGTGCTCCTGTCCAGACTTCACGGTACACACTAGGTGTTTTTTCTGCTGCAGTCCTCTCTCCAGGAGTTCAACAGGCTTGCTCCAATTTATTATGAATACAAAATGAAAGAAATAATCACCTTTTTCCCCAAGAGCTGTGAACTATGACACTACAAATGCTTTCATAACTCTTTTAAGTCATAGTTCGGGGTTCTTTTAATCGTAAAAGCTTTTGGGGGTTTTTTTGGGGGGTGGGGTGGGTTGTTATCTTTTTTTTGTGTACAAGATGAATACAAAATTAGCAGAGTTTGTCCTCTTATGGAAATGAGAAGTACATGCTGAAATGTTATAATCATGACAAAAGTGGGGGTGGGGAGGAGGGGAGGAGGAGGAGGAGGAGGAGGAAAAGGTTATATAAATATTTAAATGTATTTATCTGCAGGACTTCAAGTCCGTACTTTTATACCTTTAACTAATTTGGGGACCCTTGTTCCACAACTCTCCCTCAAAGAAGAGCCAGAAGTCTGTATAAATTCTAGGTGTACAGACTGCCATGCAGAGTGTGTGTAGATATACTTGCTTTCTTATCTTTTACAGTCCAGTTCCTATGATCAATTCCCTCCCGATGCCGAAGGCCACATGTTGAAAAAAAAAAAAAATCACTGTCATACAAATTTCTAACAACTGATTTTCTCAGTACAAATTTATTAACATATTACATACTTGTGAAACAATGACATACAAAAGTGTCATTCATTTAACAAAAGATTAAAAAAAGTGTCATTCACTTCACTGAGACTTTTAAAATCCATGATACTATTATTACACTCAGAATCTTCACTTTAACTGGTTAGCCTCAAGGACAGCATTAAGTTGTATTTACACAGATGTGACAGGCTTTATTAAGTGATTGCAACAGTTTTCAAAATTGAGAAAGTTGGCAATATCCATTTTGTCACTTCTACTAAATCAATCTCAAGAGTATCTTGAAAACTAGTTTATACTGTGTTTTAGGCTTTATCATATTACATTCCTTTAGCTTATCTTCTTTAGCCCTTCCGAATACATTCTGAATAATCCCAACATTTTGACAAGAACGTGATATGAAGTTAAAAGCACAGATATGAAACTGAAAAAATAACATTTATGACAAATTAATCTCCTCATACCTGTCTTGTAGATCAGGTATGTGTTCAGGTAGTTCATTACAATGTGTATTAAGGAGAAACATTCAGGTTTTGTACACTATTACGGTTATTACCAAAATCTTGAAATAAGATTTGTAAGAGATCCGTCCTAGGGTAATTTAGTGGAAATTACTGAGATATAGACTGCTACATAATAGAATTTCCAAGCTAGCATGACAAATTTCTTCAATTTTCCTGGATAGGAGTGCTCTGTATCTTTTAACACAGTTCAGACCAAGGAGAATATGTAAGTTTTTAAAAGCATGATAGATCAACAAGTTTAGACTCAAACATTCTTGCAACACACAGAGAATGGTACTGGCTTGTTGGGACTGGGAAGACATTATTCCAATCCCTGCTCCGGTTAACTTCCACGTAGTTGAAACACGCTGCAAGTCTGTTCACAGCTTGTTCGGCTGTCCATAGAAAAACCCCTCACTGAGGCGCCTCCAATATTTGTGGATGAAAGAGTGTCTTCTCCTGCCTTTACAAGCATGTGATACTTTGACAATGATCCTTAAACCACTACGCGTACCAACTCACTCCCGAGGCAGGCACCATTCTCTGCTGAACTCCCAGAACCAGAGGAGAGAAATAAATACAGGTCATCTTCCTAAGAATATGTAGAAAATTCAGACAACTTCTAACAGCAGATTCAGTGACCGATCTCATAACTGAACTACTGGAGGTAAAAGGAGAGGGGTGTGAAAAGTAGGTACCAATACCTGCCATGTTTTCAAAAACAGTAATTTTTAGGCTTTTCTCTTGAAAATTGGGGGGTGGAGGGGAGAAAAAAAAAACAACAACAAACCCAAAACACAAAAAAAACCAAACCCCAAAGTTCAGAAGAACAATGTTTAAAAACTAGAAACAGACCCTTGCCAGAAAGTTTCCTATTGAATGGCTTCAACGTCTAAGCCAGACATTTATTTTCCCTTTCTTTCTATACAGACCTGAACTACCTACTCTGGTCTATGGCTTTGGATACAGCAACTAGAGTCATAAACACTGAGGCAAAACTGTGAGAGTTTCACAGCCCCTCGGTCCTTTCAGAAATAATAAGCTTTGCTAGCAAGGTTTGAAGAACTCCGCGTACAGATTCACAGTGTATCAAATATGACCTTATTTAAAGCAGATTTTCAAAGATATTTGTGCAAGAGAAGACTGCAAGTTA
This sequence comes from Larus michahellis, assembly GCF_964199755.1. Classification (NCBI taxonomy): domain Eukaryota; kingdom Metazoa; phylum Chordata; class Aves; order Charadriiformes; family Laridae; genus Larus; species Larus michahellis. The sequence continues at coordinate 23,211,115 of NC_133902.1, read as the reverse complement.
ATGGCACTTAAACTATATTCACACATCTTTAACATCTGTCCCTAACAGTCAGCACTAAGCATTTGAATAGCCAGTGCTGACCTCCTCGGAAAGCCCAGCTCCCAAGGGCCAACAGCTGTCCTCCTACGTGAAGAGCAAAACTCAACCAGCATTCTTGTACTCTTTCATGAGATCCTTGTAACACGAAGCCATAGAGAAGCTTCTCCTAGGTAGTTATCACCAGACACTCTTATTTCAAGAGAAGAAATTGCAGCGAAGCCACAGAATGTAAAATGACCCTCTACCGCGCTTGCGAAAATGCTGCTTTCAAAAACCAAACCTAGGAGCCAGCTGGTGAAACAAAATCAGAACCATCAACATAAACCTGCACCCTACATCCAACTGTTACATCAAACACATGCTACTCTCTCCTCCTCCTTCCCCCAACAACGTACATTGACACTGCCAATTTTATGAATCACACATAACTATTCAGATTACTTAAGTTACTTCCAGGAGAATGACATACAAGTAACACTGGTAGTAGCTAATGAAAATTGAATTACTTCATGTTTGGATTCATACACGAATACAACTTCACAAACACTTCTTGAACGCTGCTTTTCCAAAACACTGTTGCTACACAAACAATCAACCACACGAGAGAGCGAGCTGAGCATCTCTACTAGTATTTATGTATTTCACAGAAGTTCATTTCCAAAGAAATAACGAGGAGTGCTGAAAAAGAACAAGCTTATGTAAAAGAAGTCTTGCTTCTACTGCACTTTTAACTTTTTGTAAAAAAAATGAGCCCAAAGGTAATAATTGAGAAATGCGGCACCATATGAGAATTTCTTTAACAGGCAATAGTCATTATGGCCCAGTGTTATAAAAATCCTGGTCAAAACACACCACATCTTTAGCTACAGTTTTCTGCACTTTTCCCAAACCAATTCTGTTTTAATGGAAAATTTATGCAAGAAGACTCAAGCAAAGCTCATTCTTTTGGAAAGTGCTTGAATATATATGCACATGCATAGGTGTGCGCTCTCAACTGGCTCTCTGCTGGCACGCGGACAAAAAGGACTGCTACTGAATTCTTACAAATATCTTTGACTCTGCCTTTAAAACCAAAAAATGTTAAGTAGCTATTGCAGAACAGGAGCATTTAGGTCACTTGAGAAGAATTGTATTTCTCAAGAAAGAAATCAGTTTCTCAACAATACTGATGCAAACCACAATACAAATTTCTATATAGAAATGAAGAAAAAGTAGTTCCTGTTACGATTCGGGGGGGAGGGGACTGAGTTGAAAATCAAAATGACTAATTAGCAGTTACCTTGAAAACTTAAAGCATAAAACATTATTTCAGCTAGAAATTAAAATTACGTATGAAATCACTTACACGCCTTGATAAGCTGGAAAGGAACTGGAGAGGAAGTACTGTAAGATGGGAGTAATGGAGACATTAAGTACTACAGTCTATTTGCGGACAGAAGTTCCCAGTCACTCAGCCAAACCTCTGTGCTCCTTTTCCTCACTTCGTTTATGACTGAGCATGCAAGCTCTGATTTGTTTCTGCCTATATTTACATCTTTTGGGAATTCCACTGCACAAATGATAGCACAAAATTAATCTCACCTTTCTATTTCACTCAAGAATATGTCTCTCCACTAACTGGATTTTCAAAAGTATATCTTGCTGGTCACAACTCAGTGATATTATTCAACAAAGGTTTAGCTTTGCATGTTTAACCTTCCAGAAATTATCTTTATTATAACCGGACTCAGACTTCTTAAAAAAGAGCACAAGTCTATTAATACCACCAATGCTTTCAAACTCCATTAAAATCGGAAGCAACAAGGTGAGAGCACAATTACTATAAGAGCCAAATCAAAATATTCTTCTCACTTTGTAGCTCCTTCAAAAGGAGAACATTGCTGAAACTGACAGTATAGGAATTTTTTTTAAGCAGTAAAACCTCAACATGCTGCCACTGAAACCTGAATGACTTTAACACTCAAACTAGAGTCTACACCAGTTCGCAGGTCTTAATTTTTCAAGTATCACTGGAATCAAGCCACTGGGAAACTATTTTTTTTTTTTTTTTGCAGTCTATTAATTTACAATACATCTACACAACCAAACAGCAGCACTTAATGAGCAGCCAAAAGGAAAAATGTCATTTGAAAGCAAACTTAAACTAAAGAAAATGAATCAACCCCTGACTTTCCTTCAAATTCTCACGAGAGTTTCATAAGCTACCCCCATGCCCCTTTCCCCAGGGGGAAAAAAAAAAAAATAAATCAGGAAGTCAGAACTAATAAGCCAAAAGATTACTTCTTTTTTTTATGCCAAAGTAATTCTGGAGCTAAAATTGGCATAACAAAAGAAGGTAGCTGCTTATTAATACTGGGGAAGCCGCTTCCTCTCCCATAATGCACTTAAGCTCATGTTGAGCTTCTCATCCACTAAGGCCCTTAAGTCCCTCTCCTCAGGACTGCTCTCACGCCATTCTCCGCCCAGCCTGTATTTGTGCTTGGGATTGCATGGGGTCCACTTCTCAAGCCTGGCCAGGTCCCTTCAGATGGCATCCCTTGCCTCCAGCATGTCGACCACTCCGCGCATCTTGGTGTCATTGGCAAACTAAGAGTGCACTCAATCCCACTGTCCATGCCACCAACAAAGATGTTAAACAGCACTGGTCCCAGTACTAATACCTGGGGAACGCCACTCGTCACTAGTTTCCACTTGGACATCGAGCCGTTGACTGCAACCCTTTGAGTGCAGCCATCCAACAAGTGGTCCATCCATCAAATCCATGTCTCTCCAATTCAGAGACCAGGATGTCATGCAGGACAGTGTAAAATGCTTTGCACGAGTCCAGGTAGTTGACATCAGTTGCTCTTCCCTTATCGACCCAATGCTGTAAACCCTGTCATAGAAGGCCACCAAATTTGTCAGGCACGATTTGCCTTTGGTGTAGCCATGTTGGCTGTCACCAATCACCTCCTTATTTTCCATGTGCCTTAGCAGAGATTCCAGGAGGATCTGCTGTATGATTTTACCCGGCTCAGAGGTGAGACTGACTGGCCTGTCAGTCTTCCTTTCTTCCCTTTTTAAAAATGGAGATTATCTTTCCCTTTTTCCAGTTGGTGGGCAGTTCACCAGACTGCCACGACTTTTCAAATATAATGGAAAGTGGCTTAGCAACTTCATCTGCCAGTTCCCTCAGGACCTGCGGATGGATTTCATCAGGTCCCATGGACGTGGGTACCTTCAGGTTCCTTAGATGGTCTCATACTTGATCTTCTCCTATACTGGAGGATATATTCATTCTCATAGCCCCTGTTTTTGCCTTCTGCAACTTGGGTGGTGTGGTTAGAGCCCTTGCTGGTGAAGACCAAAGCAAAAAAAGTCATTCAGTACCTCAGCCTTCTCCATATCCTGGGTGACCAGGTCTCCTGTTTCCTTCCAGAGAGGCCTCACATTTTCTGTAGTCTTCCTTTTATCTCTGACATACTTAAGTAAGTTTTTGTTGTCACCCTTGACATCCCTGGCCAGATTTAATTCTATCTGGGCTTTAGCTTGCCTAACCTGGTTCCTGGCTGCTAGGACAGTTTCTCTGTATTCCTCCCAGGCTACTTGTCCTTGCTTCCACCTTCTGTAGGCCTCCTTTTTGCTTTTGAGAGCATCCAGGAACTCCTTGTTCATGTTGGCAGTCTTAAAATCTTGCAGGACTGGTCTATATGTGTGGTACTAATATAGGTCTGCACTGTTACATAGCTTCTTGTCAAAAGGACGTTATCTACTTTTCAGAGTCTTCTTTTCCTTTTTTATTTGTTAAAGCAAAAGGGAGCAAAAGCACACACGAGAACTAGTAAAAATTTCCTGTGCATCCTCCCTAGGCTGCTTTGCATGAGACACGCATTTTTGCCTGCCCTGAATTCTCATCCACGTATCACCTTCAACTCTATTCCACAACTCACATTAGCTAGAGGGTTTTTTTTTTTGGTTTGGTGGGGTTTGTTTTTTGTTTGGTTTTTTTTTTTTTTTTTTTTTTTAAAAAACCATCTGCATTCTGGCACTGTGTCCACAGTCTCCAGCACTGAATAGATTCATTCACATGAAACCAAATCTTTGCTTTGCTCAGGGTGATGAACAACCTCACTTGTGACATTTACATCCATTGATCTGGCTGCTTTGTGAATACTCCATTACAATATGTTGATCAAAATTACATAAATTGGTAGTTCACTGCATTAGAAGATCTGCACTTTTAATCTCAAAGTCAAAATGATTTATTTATTTATTTTACCCATACAAAGAATCACCCTTTGATACCTCTTTTTACTAATCTGTATTGTACCAGTTTCAAATCGGTAGTTCTTCCAGATTCAAAGAATCAGTAACCAGATTGTATAGAAATTCAGTGGTGATAAATGAAAAGTTGTTAGCAGACACTGTTATTTCCCCCCTGTTGAAAAAGTTATTTTTGAGAACTATCTTTATTAAATAGACTGCTAGCCATCGGATATCCGTGCATCTTCCTCTGCAGCAAGAATTAGTAAGCTGCACTTCTGCTGTTGAAAAGATATTTACCCAGTAACATAAAAATTTGAGCACAAAATATTACTGTAAAGGCCAAGAATGTAGCTCAAATACTCTATGATATCCACCACTAAACTCTGTGCTAGAACGTAGTGCAGTCCAAGCTGTATAACAACACAACCTTGTGATATTTCCAAGTACAAAGTCTGTTTTATTATGTTATCAATCGAGGCTATTTCTAAGAACAAAAAGATCCACAACTCCCTGAACCAAAGAAATGAAGAAATATAAACTTGCCTTTAAATTTATAACAATTCACCACTTTCATTCAAGGTTAACGTAGTGTGTTTTATCTTGTCATGAAGCCATATCTGTGCAATTAACACGGTTTATCTGATTCACAGAAATTCACTAAACTGCAGTAAGTAATTTCTCTAAGCTCAACAGCAAATGAGTTACTAGAAAATCCCCTGAGTTAGCTATCTGTTCTTCTTAAATATCCACATAGCTGCCGTTATGGTAGTTTTTGACACCTTCTTTAGTCACATAAGGTCAGCGTTGCATTTTATAGATGGGAGAGCAGAGACGCCCAGGCTGATGTTCAGGAAAACACATTTCTCCCACCGTTTAGCAGTAAAGGATAGAACACATTGGAGAGATCATATTTAAAAGCATACAAAGAACCCACAGAGTCAGATGATGCGAACCAAACACCTGGAAACATGCCAGTTTGAGAGAATGCCTACAAAATAAAACAATCAGAAGTGTAGAGGAACATTCAGATGCAAGTTTTAATTTCAAACAACTCAGCAGAGGGGAAGAATAAACTAAGAGTCTTAAGACTGGCAATTTTAAATGAACACTGGGTGAATGACCAATCCAAAATATGCAGTGCCATAGTGATAAAAATTGCAAACCACTGAGCCGTGTCATTTATTCAAAGGTACCAGAGTACTCGTCATAGATCATCGGAGCACAGCACCCAGCCCTGTGGGCTGTCGCCTCGGCCCTGAGCTGCTGACACGACTACTGCCAAAGGCAGAGGGGCAAGCAAGCGTATGTGCCTTGTAAGAAGAGTCTTACATATTAATGTCCCGGTACAGCAGAGTAAACACATGATAACGGACATGCCCGAGAGTTACTTTTGGACAGTAAGTCTGCAAAAAGGATTCGATTCGTCCAGGAAAATAAAACATACTTGAAGCAGAAGGGATGAAAGCAACACGTAGAAGAGAACCTGAGAGAGAATCCCTACTTACCACCACACAACCATGAACCTCACTTCAGCAGAAGTTAAAAAATGAATTTAAAATATAAGTTAATCTTCACATTTCTGATTTTTGAAGTGTCTTTAAAAATGTTTTTATTTTAGGTGCTACAAACTTCATAGGAGGACTTAGATAATTTTTCAAAAAAATGTCCTACTGTTAAAAACAGTAATATGGTGGGCCTTTATTTTCTGTTATTCTGCATCATTGAAACATGACCTATTTGGCTATCTGTTTTTCTTTCATTTGTGGTTTTGTTTGGTTTGGGGTGTTTGTTTGTTTTGGATTTTTTTATAGACCAAAATTTAAGTGTTCCTATCTGTTAAAGTAGGTTTTGGTTTAAATCTAGCAAGATGCAATTATATTTATTCAGAAATCTCCTTTGTTTGGATTTTTCGTCTCCATCTTGAATTCCATAGTCACTTAAAAATGAAAAAAGAAGAGGTGTTTTATATAGCATACATGTCTAGTGATCCAATTAGGTAAGTTTTTATTAATGGCTAAATCATGTATCAAGTTTTTGAGCTGTCAAAGTAGAGACTTACATAAAACCCCTCAAAACGTTACGAATGAAGCTGTCATTTACAACCTAGACAATATTTAGGTGAAGCAACACGTTTGCTCCCATTGTTTTTCAAAAATTTGTAAGGCCAGCTGGTCTTTGTACTTCCATTCCAGGAGCAAATGAAAGTGTCACAATTACCAAAAAAAGTTAATGAAATGAGGAAATAAGATTACAGAATTGTGGAAACGTCACTTCTAATACACCTAGGACCTTGAATACACTTTGGGTAGCTCCAGCCTTCCCACTTCTGTGATACAACGCAGTTAAAGGTGAGGATGAAAAGGAAGTGGCAACTTCTTACAAAAACAAAGTAATCCAAATAGGGGGGAAGGCACTTTACTGCTTTTATATTTATGTTATTATTAACCTTTTTTAATTTAGTTATGGTACTTCTGTTTGTAAAGGGCCAGAATCAAACAGCCTTGTAACTCAGATTAACATGATAAACAAATCTGTAAATATTCCAGTTCTGGAACTGAATTACAGGCAGTGACTTATGGATGTAAAACCAAATATATAAACAATGAGAAAATAAACACAACATGAATTACAATACAGTTCGTTGATTCTTAACATGAATGTTAGGTGTTTTCATGCTAAATCCATGAACATTGAGATGTGAAATGTAATTATTACCCTGTCTCAAGAGCAGTGAAAAAAAAAATTGCAGTTGATCTGTTCACAAAACCCTTCATACATGTTAGGAATGTTAACTTTTGGAGAGGGATCCTAAAAAGAAAGTAATTTATAAATGAAAATCAGAGGTGGCAACAGATTGCATTTATAAGTTTACAACAAAGTTTTTTTCAATTTCACATATCATGTAACAGGTGTTAGATGAAAAAAAGAAACTACCTAATAAATAAGTATCTGCTGGGCAAAGCCACTGAGCCTCTTACCACAGATGGATTGACTGGTTTTTAATTTCATGCTTTGCCATGACTCAAAAGTATGGAAAGAACAGACTTGCATTTAAAAACGGGGCTGAGGGTCAGACGGAGGAGGGCTGTGTAACTTCTCTGCCTACATCTCTACTAGAGAGGATAAAACGTATTATAGAGTGGACCTCGGATACTTTGATTCATCTCTTTACTCATAGTGAAAAGTATACTTTTATAAATGCAGAATGGGATAGCCATTATGAATTCCTAATAAGGACAGATGTTTTATTTTTTGTAGGTAAGTAAAGAAAGGAAGCAAGTAGTTTTGAGGAGGAACTTCAACAGCAGAACATCATTAACGCGAGCAAGCATTTAGATAGCAAATGGCAAAATACAGACACGGGGATTTCTCCCAAACACACTTCAAGCAATATTTGTGGTTGGGGGGGGTGAACAGGAAGAACAACAAATGCAAGAACACAATCCATCAGTTCTTGTTTGTTTGCCTTTTTAAACACAGATTACATGTATTTAGGCTGCTAACATGTCTTTTTGGAAATCACTTAAGACACACCTATCTGCACCTGTCATGCCGGAGAGCGATCTGCTGGGACACCATTTCATTCCTTGTGTCACGCACACAGTTGACCAGGCTGTTCTGACAGATTACAGCAAATCGCAAAGGCCAGAGCACTGACACAACAGAGCATCCAGCAACTTCATCAACTGCATCAAGTAGGTTCCCTGGCTACTGACATTTCTGAGTAACACAGCAGATCTTGGTACTGATGAACCCCTTTCTTCTATAGGCGAGGCCTCAGTTCTTAGGTTATTTAAATTAACAGGGATAAGGCAGCTAGAATTACATGTCTCCAACTTACCTTAAACTAAAGAGTAATTAGAGCCTGACCTTACACATTATGCCAAAAGGCACTGCAGTGCATCTACTTCAGTAATACTGCAAAAAGTTTGAGATAATGTTTTAAGATGATATACCTGCTTGACTTTCAGAGACGCTAAAGCCTAATGCTGAACTAAAAATAAAAATAATTCAACCTAGAAGCAGGTTTAAAAAAAAAAAAGGATAATTGCCTATAAAGAAGAATTTAATTAGAAATGTGGCAGAATCCTCACCTCCTGCGAACTTGCAAAAGTTTAATGGCCCTCTAAAAAGGAGAGACTCTCTCGCAAATGGCAGGATGCCTTTAATACAGGTGATTGTAAGAAGCTCAAGATAATACCTTGAAACAGAAACCTGGAAAAAGATGTTACTTTTTGAAGCACTTGGCTTCAGCCTTGGTTGGCTCCTTGCCGGCACCACAGGCAATAAAGGGAATAAAGAAAAAGTAGTGATAAAACCAGTCCAGCTATTTGGAAGGGGAAGCAGAGATCCAGCAGCAGACAGATGGGAGATACAGTGGCAGCTTGGCAGAAATAGCGAATGAGAGAAACCGAGCCTTAAATAAACAGATCACGGTCAACAATACCAAGCACAGTGATATTTACCGGTACACCAAAACTTGCTATGTCCCCTAAAAACAGGATCCACTTTGTATTCAAGAAAGTCAACAACACATAACAAAAAAAAAAAAAAAAAAAAATCCCAGTCAGGCAAACACCTTGCAATTAAGGCTAGATTTCACTGCTTTTCTGGTAGGCTTAAAGATCTATAGAAAGAATTTTCAAGATTCAGATTATGCACATAACAGCTCCACCCTCCTATTTGAACACCATCTTAGTATACTCTACTCACACTCAGAACACCATATAAATACACTATAAAAATACAAAAATGGTTTTAATTGTTTAAGGGAAAAATCTTCTTAATGTATATACTTATTAGTTATCCATGGTTATTATTACTTATTAAAACCTACAGATCCAAACCATGACCCATCAAATTTAGTTATCACCCCATTAAATAAGGTTTTGTACAGTTTCCACAATCACATTAAAGTATAGCTACTTAAAAGCAATCTTAAAAGATTCTTAAAACAATTCTTAAAAGACTCTTCTTATTCTTTTAGAAACTTTAGAAATGCAATTTAACTACTCACCAGCTAGCTGGCTGAAAACCACTCCACAGAAACACAGCCACTCAAACACATTTAGCTATCATTAGTCCCATAAATAGTTTTACATATGATTTAACATACTCTTGGAGCAATTGTGCTCCTCACTGCCTTCTGTCCCCAAACACTCACTCTCACTTATGCTGCCCTTCTACAGTGGCACAAGTGCTCCTGAATAGCCAACTCTGTCAGGGAATGGGCGGGTGGAAGCAAAACAAAAACAAACAAATTACAACCCCAAAACTGAGCTGAATTTTTCTTCTACCATGTGCCACCAAAAAGTAAGGGCTGACAGTAAGCGCTAGAAAGTGGACGAAGAGCAGGACCATCTCTGGCAACTTCCACACCAGCTGCGATACTAAGCTGGAAACCACAGCATTGATGTACATAGGAAATCTTCCAGTAAGTAACAATCTTTTCTTGGGTGAAGTGAGAGTCATGCTTCAGTCAGTCCACAGAGGGGCTGCACCAAAAAAAGTCAGGAAAAACATGAATCCAATTCATTTCTCCTCAATCTTCCATCTCTATACAGCATTCTGAGACATCAGCTCAACTTGACAAAAATCATTTAGATGCCAACATGGAGGCAAATTCTCTGTATCTTATAAATATTGTTTTAAGTAACTAAACATAGCTCAGCACTAAACTTACAAGAAATGCTCATTTATTTGAATAGGGCATTAAAATATAAAACCAAATACAGAGGCTGCGCAAACAAATGAAGTCTGAGCAAACTGATGGAACAAAGCTTTCCCAATGAAACGTTAAATGGCAATTCTGCATTAAGTGCAACTGCTTTCTTAATCCTCCTTCAGATTTTAACTTCAAAAAAAAAAAAAAAGAAAAAAGAACACAAGGGGCATTTCGTCTCCCACCACCCTGCCCTGCAGGTCTCTAAAGAGTACTTAACATAAACACTAATTTATGGTATTACACTCTTGGACTTCAAGTTATATCAAATTCCACTTCAGGGTATTAGGCCAACTGCTGTTTAAATTAAGTGTAAATTAGCTGAATCATGACCCTCCACTGGAAAAATCTGCCTTATAGATCATGTCCTTAGGGAGTCGAATGCTGTAATGACAACTTACCATTGAGCTAATCAAGACTCAGAAAATGAAGTTAAAATTAACTAATACAGAGGCACTGGAAAAAAGAATAAAAATCAATAGTGTTATCCATCTGAACCAGGTCATGCATGCTAGAACCTCCTACCATCTACTACTGCAGTACGTTAACCGCTTCAGTAAAAATAAGTTTCAATCTTCTGCAAAATGACATACAGAAGTTGAAACATTTCTTTTACCTTCATTATAGTGAAATTAGAACACATTCACCATTTTAGAGTTTCTAGATACCACCACTGGTCAGCATCCGATTTTGATAATGCCAGCAATTAATACTGGCCCTGAGAATTTCTGTGCACGAGTCTATGCTTTTTCCATGTCATTTCTGCTACACCTTTGCAATGCTGTATTCTTCATTTACTCAGAACAAGCGATGGATGCTAAAACAACATACACCTTTAAAATTCCAAGGATTCAACGTTCTTAAAATAAAGCGCTTTGTACATAAAAAGAGCTTTGTCTTTTAATTCCAGAATTCCAACTACTGCATAAGCCTGCTGCAAATCAGCAAAAGAATTTGTATCTAAGTACCTTAAATAAATATGTTTCAAGTAACTCTACACATACAAAATGATTCTGTGTTTTGGACTAGCAATCAGGCCTATCAACAATATTTTTTGCCAATGGGTCTCTTTGCCCCACCTGTGGAAGGAGAGATCCATTAGGTAGTCTTTTTCAAGTGCAGAGATAAAAGGACAATGCAGCACATACATGGGGAAGATTCTGAGCTGCTGTTGTCAGAAAGAGACAATCTGTCTCCTTCTATTTGTTCTCGTACTACAAGTTCCTTTCACAACTGGCACACTTTGTTGGTTTTTTTGTTTTGTTTTGTTTTTTTTTTTTTTTAAGTTATTCTTTCTCTTCTCCCCCCTCCGCCTTATTTTTTAGGTCTCAGCTCCCATCTGCCCCATGAGAAAGATCTTTCACAAGAAACTCTTGCCTAAGTGCTGAAAGAGCTTAAGGAAGAAAGCTAAGGGCTTGTATACCCATTGTTTTATTTTAGAAATAAAGTCAAGACCAATAGTCCTTCATCCCAGCCATCCAGGAAATAAGAACCATAGGACCTGTCTGAGATGGAACTGGGAAATAACAGCATTAAGTTGCAAACATACACATTGACTCTGAAAATCAGCAGTAAACTGAAGTCACCCTTGGTCATCCTACAAAATGATGCCATACCAGTAATTCCAAATCCAAGGACCTTTGATTTGAAACATAGTATTTGCATACCACCTACGTTGAGGTCATCAAGATGAACAGGGGAGGTCAGAAGGGAACTGCAGACTAGTGATCTGTTTTTAAGAAGTAATGAAAGTAGTTTGAAGAGCTATAGCAACACAGCAACACCCATCTTGGTGCCAGATTAAAGATAACCTTTGGGAAAGCCAGCAGAATCAGACTGACTCACCCTAAACTGACTTTAGCTCTACAGTTCCTCAGAGGTACTTCAATGGAGTTTTGAATTTATAATCAGAAGAAGTGATATGCACCTGCTCAAAAGCAGATTGCTGCAACTGAAATAAGCAAGCCGAGAGAAAGTTTTTGTTAACCACTAGATTGCTAAACAAATGCTTTTGCTTATCCTCATATCAAAACAATAAAAGTTTGCTACATAGCTTACACTTACCTTCCTTTCGCTTAGCAAAGTAAAACATTCTGTTTTCCAGAGGCTCCTAGTTCCCTGCCCACACTTAGAAAACGTTCAGCTTTATATAATGTTTTTGACAAGTATATCACAATGACTGCCGTAAATAAACTCTTACCCGTAACATTCTAAGTCTCCGTGTTTTGCCTTTTTTCCAATAAATCAATGGAAGCTTCCCAGCTGCTGCCTTTCCTTTATCCAAGCAAGCCCCTCTCTCTATACGACAGAGAAGTAAAGAGACGGGAGCTTCAGTGGACTGTAGCAGTGTTTTCAATCTAAGCATTGAGTTATCAGGTGTGGAGAAGGGAGGGGCATTTAAAAAAAAAAAAAAAGAGAGAGAGGTAAAGCCAATTTGTAATATTAATGCCAACAAGCATTACCTCTCACTGAACAACAGGGTTACTGGAACACAGTTACTTAGACTGGGAGGGCTTTGGGTCAACAATTTGGTCCTGCCATACACTCAGCAGCTCACTTCATGTCAAGGGTACTGTTTAATAGGGTAAATGGCCAGGAGCACCTCTCTAACCCCCAAAGTCTACAAACATAGCCTTTGCGCTTTGTTACAAGCACTTTAAATAGAAAAGAAACCAGAAGCCTGACCTGAGTCACCCATTCCAGTCTTAAAAAAAACCCTCTACTCAACCAAAAAAATTCAAATATTTGCATAATCCTTTTCTGTAAAGTAGTTCATAGCAACAATTAAAACAGCTTACCCTTCCGCATTCAAATTTCTTGCCAAGGTATAGAGCAGACACTAATTCTCATGTGGAACAGATCACTCATTTGCCAACATTTTTGAACCTTTGTCACTGCTGCTTTATAGTTTCTCATGTACTAGAATAAAAAGAAACAACGACAGATATTAAACTAATGTAGTACCAAGGCACAGAAATTATTTTCTCATTCTAGAAAATTTAGTGTACACAGCTTAATGGAAACATATTTCCAGAATTCTGCTGGAAAGGTCTAAATCAGACTAAAAAGCTGGGAGCAATAGAACTATAGCTTCAAATAGGAATTCTATTTCCAAATATTTTCCCATAATTTCCTTATCCTCAACTGCCCTACACAGACAAAATAACCATTTAGCAAACAGAACAATAGCCTGACCATTTATTAATTTAATTCCACTAAGTATGAGACGCACAAGGCATGCAGCATTAGACCAGAATCCTATTCCTTTAAGGGAATACTGCACTCCTGCAGATGCTAGGAAATCTGTCAGTAGAAATGGTACCATATCTTGTTTCAACATAAGGAAGTTCAACTCACTCTCCAGCAGAGCCAGTAGCCAAAGTAGTCTGCTCCTGCTCTGTTCCTGATTCTACCAGAGACCTGGTCCCTCCTAAGTAATCACCCTGGCCTTCATTCCTTGGTGTTCTCCATTTTGAGATATTTACAGAGGATTTTAAAATACTCTTACCCTCTTCATTGAACATTTGGATAAGCTATACCAATTTAAATCTTGGTATTTTTGATGGTTCACTCTGAGATGTTTACCTATACTATTCCCTTCAAACTTTTTGGATCTGTTGACTTTCAGATATCAGGATACCAGATCTAGAATTTTACCTAATCTAGAATTTTACCTAATCAAGCTTCCCAGATCCATGAAATGAATAAATCATAGAATCACAGAATCTTCATGATTGGAAAGGACCTTTGAGATCATCGAGTCCAACCATACACACGCACACAAAAAAAAAAACCAAACCCCCAAAAACCAAAAAAAACCCAAACAAAAAAAACAACCAACAACCTACAATCTCTGCCACTAGAGCATGCCCTGAAGTGCCAAATCTAGAGGTTTCTTAAATACCTCTAGGGGTGGTGACTCAGTCACCTCCCTGGGCAGGCTGGTCCAGTGCCTGACCACTCTTTCAGTAAAGTAATTCTTCCTAACATCTAATGTAAACCTCCCCTGCCGCAACTTCAGACCATTTCCTCTGGTCCTGTCATTATTCACCTGGGAGAAGATGACCCTACATGTTCTATACATTGTTTCCATTGGTCTATCTTTTGCTGCCCTAGTGTAAAAACTCATCTTTATGAGGAATATGAACTCATGCTATTTTTTTTCCATCATTTCTTGTTTCTCTACTTCATTCCTTTTTCCCCTGACATGGTTGGTTGTTTTTTTCTTAAAGTGAAGGAGGGAAAAAAACCAACACAAACGCATTATATTATGCAGTCCTTCCCCAGTTTGTATCATTACATCCATTAATTGTCACAGGTTTTTTTCATTAGTTCGCAACTGAGTTTCACCTACACCAATCCAATTAATTATTATTTCTCTTTTTCTTAAGTCAAGGTGACAAGTAAAACCAAGTGACAGCAATGCCTCTAGTACCTTATTTGACAGCTCCCTTCAATTTGAATTTTTTTTTTTTTTTTTTTTTTTTTTTTTTTTTTTACAGTCAAGAACCACAAAGCTCTTGCATTCAAGGATTTTAAAGGCTTTTCAGGTACAGCAGAGAGCCCACCAAAAACAATCACAGACCAATACTTACTCCACTACAATAAATAAATAGGTGATACAATTTTTAAAAAAAAGAACAAAAAAAACAAAAAAAAACCCCACAACACACTCTTTCATCATATAGCTCAACAGGATAGCGTCATCCAGTTTCACTGGTGACCTTCTCTCACTTTACCCTTCCTTGAAGGGCTTTGTTAACACCTCCTAAGGCTGCAAAGGGTTTACTACGGTCTGCTACTCCATAGTACTACCCACAGCTAGACCACTTTATTTTGGCACCACATCAGAACTAGAAACCTACTCACAAGGTACTTGGGAGAGGTTGACATTGGTTATTACACTGCTCTCTGCAGACTGTTGGAGATAACGTACTTAAATTGTCCCAGCCTGCATCAAGTCTGTTTGGATTTTGTGCTTCCAGAGAAACAACAAACCTTGCGCTTGTTGCCATTACCGGAGATACTGAAGATACCAGAGGTATCACCTAGGGAAATTTAAAGAAAAATATACAGCAAATAAGGAATATATTCTTCAAGGTGAAATCGTAAATTAAGGTGCAAAAGTGAAAATAAGTCAACAAAGGAAGTTCTTGATTATGCTGAACTTCTAGGGTTTTCAGTCTTTTCAGTGATTCAGCTAATTTACAAGGATAGCAACCTTTACCTACCCCCAAAACTCTAAGCAGCTTTATTTGAGTTTTCGTACTCTCAATTGTTTCTCAAGGGTGAAGTATCTTTCTTGCTAATTGTCTCCCTTTCATTCAAAATAAAGTTATCTGGGGTTTGGTTTGGTTTGCCTTTTCAACCATACTTGTCTATTCGTTTTCATGTATTCTGTTTTCTTTAGCCTGTGTCTCCTTATTTCATTCAAGTCAAATTTCAGTAACTGGTGCAGAATCTATTACAATGGAAATAGATTTGTCAGGGTTATTCAGCTGAGGAGCTGATATTTTCAAGACTATACAATATTCCATTATGTTTAAAATGATGATTTATAAGTGTTCCATTCCTTATCAAACACGTAAATCTTACCACTAGATCACCCTTATATCTTCACAGAAATGCAAGAAGAAACAGCAATAAAACAAATGAAAAACTTGATATTGAGTGATCGTCTGAACTAACTGTATTATTTTTGTCATCTCTAAGACTTTATCCCATTACGCATACACTTGATAATCATGAAGGTGAAATTCTGACGTTTTCACTGTGGTCTCAATTCAATAAGAAAGTTAAGTTCATATTAAACTTTAATACCTGGTTGTCTCTACTGAAAGCTAGCCACACGATCAAATATTACTCAAATCTAGACCTAGATTCTTAACTAAAGTTTATTTTAGGTAAAGGCACCTTTTTGTTGATTTTGTTTTCCTAGTCAAGAAGCAGAAAAGCATCAGAGGCAAAAAGGCTTTAGGACCTTGCACCAGGCGCTTACTTACTCTATTTATGCTACTAGTGACTAAAGTCAGATCTACCAAACAAAACTTATTATCTCTGAATACTAATCTTCCAAATAATTTCATCTAGCAAGTTGCCGACAGTATCAGTTGTCTATGTAGTTCAAAATAATTACCAGTGGTTCAGCAAGTTCATTAACTAAATCCTTTAATACTCAATAGGGTACGTCCTTCAGACATGCTAATTTGTCCTGTTGCATACACCACACATTCATTACTGTCTTTTTATCAACAAGTTAGTAGCAAAACTCCATGACTTTATACTTCCTTTTTCGTATAAATCTCTAGGTAAGAAACAACTGATGTCCTCTAAAAATCAACCCTTGACAAAAATATAAAAAAAAAAAAAAAAAGAAAACCTGAAAATTATTCTCATTTGCTAGTTTACCTCTCTTTCTATAATTAGCAAGAATGCGTTCTACCTTTCATGCTCTTCCTGTAACTTGGTAAGCTAAGTCCAAAAAAGACCCAAAAAGTATGATTAGTGATATAGCATACATATAGCATACTAGTAGGATAAAAGCTGGGCACTAATACATTAGAAAGAAACATTTTCTAAGAGACTGTATACTGCACCACAACATTGTAATTTCACTGCCTTGTTATTCTGCCAAACAAAATATGTGTCAATTTTATTAGTTATGCAATACATCATGCTCACCTATTTCACTTGCTTTTATGACGCCTTTATAGGAATACCAAGATAGTAAATGCCGAAGGTCATTTGTGTAAGGGAGTATTTTCTGGAGTTACAACACACATGGATTTTTTCCCCTTGATCTAATGTGAAATGTATCCTGTACCATTTCATGATCATGACAGTACTGAACTCAACAAGCAAACGCTATACCCTCACATTGATGCTCTATTTCCTGTAAGTTTTTCTTCCCTCTCTGTCCCCTCCCGCCAAAAAAAAAAAAAGCCAAAAGGTAGAGAATAGGTAATTTCAGCTTTTGCAATAACGTATTTTTATTTCTACTCCAAATCTGTACTATTTAAGAATTTGATGTTCCAGACAGAAGATAAAACCATTAATCTACTCCCCATGTAATGACTTTGTGGCTTAATTGGGGGGTGGGCTGGGGAGGGTGGGAGTTTAACCACTTTTGCTTGCCTCTCTGTACTTTTTGCTGGAACTATACAGTAACAGTATTCCAACTATACTTTCCACAGTAAAAGCAGAACAAGAGAAAAGATCATAGGACACTCTGGAAGGCAACACTCATCAATGTTCAAGGCTGGATCAGAAGGAGCAACAGAACCAGGAACCACTAACCCAATGGCTCTACTCTTTTTTTGCTTATTTGCAGTTCATCCTATAGTGCCTGAAGCTGTTGACATAGCTGCCTCCCAACAAATGGTTATTCAGAAAATCATTCACATTGTACTGCTCGCAGTATTTCAAGAATTACATTTATAGAGCAGCTCTCAATAGAAGGACTCGGATGCACAGCAGAACCTTAGGGCAATTCACCAGCTGTATTCAAGGCACAGATATTTCAGAAATCATGCAGAGAGGTTCTTAAACTGGAATTATCAGAGAAAGACATGGAAGTTCCTTTGCTGTGGTCTGCTCTTGTACAAAAGGCAACAATTTGTCTCAGAGTACAGCAGCAGCTCTTCAGCTTTAAGTAGTTGGCAAAACAGTACTTTTAACATTGAGCAGCACTACTTCCTCATTTACACCTTCTGATTTTCATAATAACAATAAAAATATTTATAAGTGCACTATATACAAAAACAGCAAAAAAATTTTTCACTTACATACATGAAAAGATTTGACAATCATTCACAGGTCTGTACTACCCACATCGTATATATAATCACACACGGCAAGGGAAGCACATGTAAGAAACTCAGCTATCAGAATACATTCCCAATTATAGAAGTCCCAGTATGTAGTGTAAATTCTTCCTAAATATTCCAGATTTACTCTGCCTTCAAGAAAGGGAAGATGCCTCTATATCATTATAGCTTAATGGAAGCTATAGCAATTTTAGAAGACATAGCATTTAGTCAAGGCTATAAAATTTGTGCAAGGTACATCGGAGGAAAATGTTCCAAAACCATTTAAATTTTGCTCTTTGAAAACTCTTGGATGAATAACCACACTTGTCCTAGCTGATGCATACAGCATGTCCAGTGCAAATACACTTATCTTGATTATACTCTTTTAAAAAACTTCCAAACCTTAAATCCACATGAAGGAAAACAGTCTCTACAGCCCCCAATAGTCTCAAGTAAACTCCCCTTTCCAACTTCAGTTACACCCATCCCTGTCGACCTCCCTTCTTCAGTTCATAGACGCATGCCCTGTTGCATTCTTACATAATTTCAATATGATTAATACTCTCTTTCTTTTGCAACTTTACATTCTTCTTCTTTTGCAGTGTCATGAAAATAATTTTTATACATACTC
Source organism: Larus michahellis (assembly GCF_964199755.1). Lineage (NCBI taxonomy): Eukaryota > Metazoa > Chordata > Aves > Charadriiformes > Laridae > Larus > Larus michahellis. The sequence goes on along the minus strand of NC_133902.1, from coordinate 23,192,670 downwards.
TGGTCCAGTAGATGTAAAAAAGAACCTGCTATTCTATAGATTGGATTAAAAGCCTTCTATGTCTTAGCACTTTGGTATCTATATACTTCATATTACAATTGGCTTTACTTATCCATAAACTAATGTTGACAGTATAGGATATTTTTAAATCTTGAATCTGTGGTGTAATGTGATATGATCTTGACTAAAATGTAATGTTGACCTGCCAAAGCCTAAAGTAAATTCTAAAGTGGGTGATAAAAGAAAGAGAAAGCAAAGCTGAAGTACTCGAAAGAATTAAAGCCACCCTGCAATATGAACATTGCAGTAGTGCCATAAAATAATGAGCTATGGCAGATAAGGAAGGAAGTAGCTAAAACACGGATTAGCTAACAGCAACTGCATTCAAGTTGAAGAGAAACCTCTTGACAAGTCCTATAGTTGTCTAATCAACCTGTTTACAATACAATCTTTAAAAAAGGTTGGGGGGGTGGGGGGGTAGAGCTTTCTAATCTTTGATGTGGTAGTAAAAGCTTTCAAGAAAATAAAACTGAGCAAAACAATTAGTACAAAAATCAAAATCCACTAAGCCGAATTCTTCTCTTAAGGTTAATTCAGGGAGCAGGGTGTTAGGGTGCTTCTCAGGGGAGGAGAGTTCTGACTTTTTACAGTTCAAAATCACATTGACCTCTAATACAAGGAAAAAAGTAGTAAAATAAAAATAAATAAAGGATTAAGTAGATTCCCAGATTAGACATAGTCGTTTCTCACACTTTAAATAAGAATGTATTTGCAAAGATGAAACTAAAGATGCGGACATTCCTAAACCGGGAAGAAACATCCAAATAGAATATCGCTTAATTCCTCTGTATGAGTGAAATTCATCCCAGGGTTATTTTGAAGATCTCCAAGGCTAGAGAAATGAGCAATATATACAGCCCTATCACAGGATGCAACAACTACTTTATTCCTACGTTTTAATTTACGCCCAAATAACAGTTAGAATACCTCTGACCAGAGCAAGGAAAAGTTTCCTTACAATTGCAGAGAAGTCCCAAAATCTGACGACACCCTAAAGAACCAAAGACAAACTGAAGAAACGCAATCTGTCTAAAATCCTGCTTATCCCACAGCTTCTTGATAGGCAGCAGGTCCGGTTGAGGGTACGCACAAATTGTCTTAACACATTAACATGACGTGCTTAAAACTTGATTGAGAGCACAACATCTTTAGGACGTACATTTTCATTTGTCTCACCAGGTATTCAAGGCAGTGCATCACCACTGACAGGTCAGCAGCTGCGTGGCTCAGCAGAGATCATTCCTTCACACTCCCCTACAGATACCGGGAAGGAGTACGGGGCATTTTCGCCAGCTAGCAAAAGTCACAGGCTCATCTGAATGACTCTGCTCAGCACAGACAAGCCAACTGTGACTCACTGACTCGCCTTCACTGCTGTGATGAGGGTTGATCTAACTGCCAGAACGAACAAAACAGTCAATGAACCCATTTTACTTTCAGACAATGCATTTCATATTTTGTTTTGCTTGATAACGTCATGAATTTGTTTTCTGCTTGTTCTATTATTATTTTCACTAAAAATCAATAATGTAGCAAGCATGACTACTACATGCTGCAGGAGTGCTGGACAACAACATTTTTCAAAAAAAAATAAAATGAAAGAACAATGAAGTGTAAAAATCAGACAGGCCAGTGACTTGTGAGTTAAGAAATGAGCATAGAACTGTATGTTATGTGACCAGTGTCACCTAACTGTATGTCGATTATTGACCTGGAGAATGGAGACGGTATGAGCACACCAAGCTGAATGAGTAAGCAAAACACTCCTGGAAAAAATTAGAGAGACTCACAGGAGTTTTCAGCTATTGGGAGCACTGGTGTGTGCGTATGCACACATAGAGCACCAATACACTATTTCTCTGCATGTTATACTTCAGTTACTGATCTTAGCAGTACTGTTCCCCAGAGAGACTCAAAAGCAGGCAAACAACCTTTCCTTAAGCTTCCCCTTTAAGTTTGAGTGGGGATGAGACAGGGAGAACAATGCAAGGCTCAGAGCTGCTGTTTTGCAATCAAGAAGCACAAACTTCTGGATTTAGGAGTTGGGATTTGGAACTCTTTCCTCTGTATACTTCATAATGCAATTATAGTATTGCTTCTTGCTCTGCATGACTCATGCAACAACACTTTGTTTTCTGTGGACTCAGAAGTGCATGAGGATGCCAAAAGTCAAGAGTTCCTCACTGACAGTAAAAATACCTCTGCCTTCAAAAGCAGCTTTGCCCTCTGAAACTGTTCTGCACTGCACTGAATTTATTCCCACAGGATCCCTCTTCATTGTAAAAAAGTACTGTATATATATTATACTGTAACCCTGTGTAGCGTGGTATTTACCGTTTGGTAAGGATGGTTTCCTCACACGGCTGCCATAGCTCGGCGAGTTCAAAGTATTGCTTGCACTACTCAGAAATCCTATCCACGCACACCCATGGTGGAATTAACAGAGGCAGGTAAAATCAGTCCAAAACGTATCACATGCACCATGCAGCAAAAAGTCTCTACAGCAAGAAAGACCAGTGATGCCTTGAGGACATACTGCAAATTCATCTCTCCAACTAGGAAATTTTGTGTAAAGATAGGAAAGTAATGTATCACTGTAAAATCATGAGTCCAACATTTAAGAAGAGTTGTTAAATATTTAGTGGGAAGCCTCATGAAACATCACTAACAAATGAAGATGAAAACAATAAAAAAAACACAACAAAAAACCACTTTAGTTTACTAAGCCAGCCTGTACTCCAGACATTATTGGTCACCACAATAAGAAAACACCACAGTGATTATAAACGTTGTCTAAAGGCAGACAGAGAGCTAGGAAGGGAGCTAGAGACAGGAAAGGTGGAAAATACTCAGAAACAACTCAAATTTCATTGCTGGAAAAGGGGAGAAAAAAAAAATCTATAGTAGATGACTGTACGAAATCGATTCCTCCACCGCACAAAGCCTTGGGAAATACTCCTTTTTCCATTTCAAAAAGGACCAATCCTGTGCTTAGTATGTTAAGCAAACAAAGCTTAGAGCTGAGTGAGGAATGCCAGAAAAGTTTTCCAGTTTACTAAGCTGACACGAAAACAGAAGCATAAGGCTGTGGTTAGGTTCAACCAGCTATCACACTAACTGCTCACTCCTGGAAAAGCTGTGGTTTTCAGGCTTTACTGGAGTCCAAATTGCAATACATAAATTAAGGTATTTCAAAATAACCACTATGTAAACCTCATTGCATGTCCTAACTTCTCTTTTAAATGGGATTTCAAAACACCTGCACATCCAAGGCAATCATATGTTCAACACTCACAGCCTTCCTCAGCCACAGAAACAGATCTCAGTTTTGAAATACTGGGGTTTGTCATCCACATTAAGCCTGAACTTTTCAGCAAGCACCAAACTTTCTTCTCAGACTTAGAACAGATTCATCATTTAAAACCTACGAAAATCCAAAGAATCAATTGAGACCTTTGATAGAGGCCTGCTCCTCAACCCCAGAGTCAGGCATGAACATAGTCACATCAGTATATTTAAGCACCTGGATGCACTGATTTCTCAGCATGGATTCTCTGTACCTAGTAGTCCGTAAGAACATCAGCAAAATTAGAATTCAAACCTCCAATCTACCTTTCTCAAGCTGATTTAAGGAAGCTTGTACTCTGTTTTTTTCTTCCTGTTTGGATAGCAATTCTGATGCAAACATTCTGACAAGTTACTCAATTTGGGGCCAGTTTTAAAGAAAAGAATTGTTTTTATCTGGTGATAAAAGTTCTGTTAGGCTTCTGATTTATAAGAAATTATTTAAATAAGGCCAGGTTACAGATGACAGCATCCTCCTGGAGAAACTGGCTGCCCATGGCTTGGACAGGAGTACTCTACACTGGGTTAAAAACTGTCTGGAGGGCTGGGCCCAGAAAGTGGTGGTGAATGGAGTTAAATCCGGTTGGTGGCCGGTCACAAGTGGTGTTCCCCAGGGCTCAGAGTTGGGGCCAGTTTTGTTTAATATCTTTATCAATGATCTGGATGAGGGGATTGAGCGCACCCTCAGTCAGTTTGCAGAGGACACCAAGTTGGGTGGGAGTGCTGATCTGCTTGAGGGTAGGAAGGCTCTACAGAGAGATCTGGACAGTCTGAATCGATGGGCCAAGGCCAATGGTATGAGGTTCAACACGGCCAAGTGCCGGGTCCTGCACTTGGGTCACAACAACCCCATGCAGTGTTACAGGCTTGGAGAAGAGTGCCTGAAGAGCTGCGTGGCAGAAAAGGACCTGGGGGTGTGGGTCAACAGCTGGCTGAATATGAGCCAGCAGCGTGCCCAGGTGGCCAAGAAGGCCAATAGCATCCTGGCCTGTACCAGGAATAGTGTGGCCAGCAGGACTAGGGAAGTGATTGTCCCCCTGTACTTGGGGGCTGGTGAGGCCCCATCTCAAGTAATGTGTCCAGTTTTGGACCCCTCACCACAAAAAAGACATTGAGGTGCTGGAGCGGGTCCAGAAAAGGGCAATGAAGCTGGTGAAGGGTCTGGAGAACAAGTCTCATGAGGAGCGGCTGAGGGAGCTGGGGTTGTTCAGCCTGGAGAAAAGGAGGCTGAGGGGAGACCTTATCACTCTCTACAACTACCTGAAAGGAGGTTGTAGCGAGATTGGGGTTAGTCTCTTCTCCCAAGTAACAGGCAATAGGACAAGAGGAAACGGCCTCAAGTTGCACCAGGGGAGGTTTAGACTGGATATTAGGAAAAAGTTTTACACTGAAAGGGTTATTAAGCATTGGAACATGCTGCCCAGGGAAGTGGTGGAGTCACCATCCCTGGGGGTATTTAAAAGAGGGGTGGACATAGTGCTTAGAGATATGGTTTAGTGATGGTTTTTGTCAGAGTTAGGTTGACGGTTGGACTAGATGATGTGAAAGGTCCCTTCCAACCTAGGCAGTTCTGTGATTCTATGACAGCTTGCCTAAATCCATGCAGCCTAGAGCATAATACAGAATAACTTTAGCATCACAGCCCTTGAGAACATGATTTATGATGATTTAATCTTTCCACAAATGGGGATGGAAAGAAAACAGAACTGTTCTGCCTGGCAAATAAAATTGCCAACAGAAATACTGTAGCCTAAGTAGTTTTCTAAACAACCATATTACTTCCCAATAATAAAATACATTTGTTCTGTATCCAGACAGGAAGTAGTGAGGAAATGCACTGAACATCAAAATATAATTTAGTTTAATTCTTCAATCCTGGGTTTATTTAGGAAGACAACCCAAATAATTTGAGTTTTTCCAAACACTAAATAAAAACAGATTAAGAGCTCAAGATCATACAATACTCAATCCCAACTGTCTGGTATCTCTTTTAACATAATGTAGATAGCAGCCACATACCTCTATACATTCACATTTGGAGCAACCGACAGTGACATTGCTTCATATGAGAAAATGCCCTCAGTACAGAAATCATCCAAAGGATAAAATGTGTATCTTACGATATATTAGATGTAGATGCTTTAAGTGCTGCTGTTATCAAAACTCATGAATAAAGGTAATGTCAACATTTATTGATTCAGTAACATTCCGGATTGTTTATCAAATATGCCTTCATTATTAAAGCTAGAGAATTTTGTACATTGACACTCAACCAATGGCTAAGGACTGTCAGGGTTCAAACATGAGACCCTGCCACCTGCACATGCATACGTATCAAGTGTTCACTGGATTAGTAAGAAAGAAGTTACAGTGATTACAACTAAATCAAATAAAGGGCCATTTAAAGAAAGACTAAAGAAGTGATGTCAGCCCATGGGATTCCTGTATCAGATACGACGACACCGTCAGAACATAAACTGACTCTCCAGATATCCTGCAGCACATCACTTCTAATCAAGGCTTCCAACAAGTATTATCAAATCATGATGGACAAGCTGAGACACTGCCAGTTGCCAACATGAAAGACTAACATTAGTGAATCTGTCTGAAGTCAAACCCCTTTCCAGCTCCCAGGAAAAGTTGTAATCTGACCCACTATCTTTGCCTAAAAATCTGAATTTACATGATTCAAACCGGGGAATGATTCCCTCCCTCAGTATTTTGAGATCATATAGTGAACACTGCTGCCACATACTCCTCACAAAACACCTTTACCTGAGCTTTCAGATTGTCTCACGCATTAAGGTCCCATGAAGAAGTTTCTGCTGGGCTGTAAAACTGCATTCCCTTAGATTTTCCTGAAAATTTTCCTGTGTATTACTATTTCACAGACCTACACTTGGAAGCACTGTTGATTACGTCACTTTTGCCACTCTGTAATGGCCTAAGCACATCCTTGCACAGTCCTTCAGCCCCAGCCTGGATTTCCCTGCTACTTCAGAGTGTCTCAGTTGAGATTAGAATGACCTGGAACACATGCGATGCTGCTTCCCATATCTGAACTTCTGTGGATCAAGTATAGTGGACAGCATCTAAATCAAAGCCCTTTCCCCTGCACGTTACTTCCTGCACTCTTTCCATGAACTCAATGGTTTAGAAAAAAAAACATAATTTCTCATTCTGTGTTATTTTAGATTATGAAAATCAATAAATAAGAGAAAAAAAAAAAGAAAAAAAAAGAAGGGAGGTTAGGCAATGATGAAATTTCAGGAAGAAGCCTGAGGGCAATGAAGAAAGACTTGAGGGCCCTGGGACGGATGGTTAGGGGATCAGGAGCACAAGTAGTGTTTGATGAGAAGATTAATAGGAAATGCCAGCTGTTCAATGCCTAGCTCAGAGACTGGTGTCATCGGCAGGACTTTGGGTTCTTTGATTATGGGCTGCTTTTCAGGACGCCAGGCCTGTTGGCAACAGACGGCAAAAGCCTGTCTCAGAGGAGGAAAAGGGTTTTAGGGCAGGAGTTGGCGGGGCTCATTGACAGGGCTTTAAACTAGATTCGAAGGGGGATGGGGATAGATCCAAGCTTGCTAGCAAAAAGCCTGAAGGTGGCATGCTGGCACTAGACTTGGAAAAGATAGGGGGCATAACCAGGCTCCTTAGGAATAAGTCTGGGGGTGGCAGAATTTCGGCTCCCGCCAGTAAAAAGGAGAAAGGACCTATAGCCCAGCTGAAGTGCTTATACACTAATGCACGTAGCATGGGCAACAAACAGGAGGAGCTGGAAGCCATTGTGCAGCAGGATAATTATGATGTAGTCGCCATCACAGAAACGTGGTGGGATGATTCACATAGCTATAGTGCTGCCATGGATGCCTATAGGCTCTTCGGGAAGGATAGGCAAGCAAGGAGAGGTGGGGGTGTGGCCCTGTATGTTAAGGAGTGTTATGAATGCTTTGAACGAAATGATGGTGATAATGAGACTGAGTGTTTATGGGTAAGAATCAGGGGCAGGGCTAACAAGGCGGATATCGTAGTAGGAGTCTGTTATAGACCGCCCAATCGGGATGAGGAGGCAGATGAAATATTCTATAAACGGCTGGGAGAAGTCTCAAGATCACGAGCTCTTGTCCTCGTGGGGGACTTCAATTTGCCGGACATCTGCTGGGAATACAATACAGCAGGGAGGGAACAGTCTAGAAGGTTCCTGGAATGTGCTGGGGATAACTTCCTGACACAGCTAGTGAGAGAGCCAACTAGGGAAGGTGCCCTGCTGGATCTGTTGTTTGTAAACAGGGAAGGTCTTGTGGGGGATGTGAAGGTTGGAGGCTGTCTTGGGAACAGTGACCATGAAATGATAGAGTTTTCGATTCTGCGAGAAGCAAGGAGAGGGGTCAGCAGAACTGCTACCTTGGACTTCCGGAGGGCGGACTTTGGGCTTTTCAGGAGCCTGGCTGACAAAGTCCCCTGGGAGGCAGTCCTCCAGGGCAAAGGAGCCCAGGAAGCCTGGATGATTTTCAAGAAGGAAGTCTTAAAGGCGCAGGAGCAGGCTGTCCCCATGTGCCAGAAGACAAGCCGTCGGGGAAAAAGGCCGGCCTGGTTAAACAGGGAGCTAGTGTTGCAACTTAGGGAAAAAAAGAGGATCTATGGCCTCTGGAAGTAAGGGCAGGCCACTCAAGAGGACTACAAAGAGGTAGTGAAGCTATGTAGGGAAAAAATCAGGAGGGACAAAGCCCAGCTAGAACTAAACCTGTCTTCTGTTGTCAAGGACAACAAAAAAAGTTTCTACAAATATATTAGCAATAAGAAGAGGACTAAGGATTATCTCTGTCCTCTAGCAGATGGGGCCGGCAACATAGTGACCAAGGATGAGGAAAAGGCTGAGGTACTTAATGCAGTCTTTGCCTCAGTCTTCAGCAGTAGGACCAGTTGTTCCCTGAGCACCCAGCCCCCTGAGCTAGAAGACAGGGATGGGGAGCAGAATGAAGCCCCTGTAATCCAAAGGGAAACGGTGAGGGACCTGCTTCAGCACCTGGAGGTGCACAAATCTATGGGGCCGGATGGGATCCACCCAAGGGTATTGAAAGAGCTAGTGGAAGTGCTCGCCAGGCTACTTTGCATCATTTATGAGCAGTCCTGGACAACCGGGGAGGTCCCAGCTGACTGGAGGTTAGCAAATGTGACACCCATCCACAAGAAGGGCCGGAAGGAGGATCCGGGGAACTACAGGCCAGTCAGTCTGACCTCGGTGCCTGGGAAGGTCATGGAACAGATCCTCCTCAGTGCCATTACACGGCACATGCAGGAGAACAGGGTGATCAGGCCCAGTCAGCATGGGTTTGTGAAGGGCAGGTCATGCCTATCAAACCTAATATCCTTCTATGATAAGGTGACCCACTTAGTGGATGAGGGAAAAGCTGTGGATGTTATCTACTTGGATTTTTGCAAAGCTTTTGACACTGTTTCCCACAACATTCTCCTGGAGAAACTGGCTGCTCATGGCCTGGACAGGTGTACTCTTCGCTGGGTAAAAAACTGGCTGGATGGCCGTGCCCAGAGAGTGGTGGTGAATGGAGTTAAATCCAGTTGGTGTCCAGTCACAAGTGGTGTCCCCCAGGGCTCGATGCTGGGGCCAGTTCTCTTTAATCAATGATCTGGATAAAGGGATCGAATGCACCCTCAGTAAGTTCGCAGATGACACTAAACTGGGCGGGCGTGTTGATCTGCTTGAGGGTAGGTTGGCTCTGCAGAGGGACCTGGACAGGCTGGACCGATGGGCTGAGACCAATGGTATGAGGTTCAACACGGCCAAGTGCCGGGTCCTGCACTTGGGTCACAACAACTCCATGCAGCGCTACAGGATTGGGGCAGAGTGGCTCGAAAGCAGCCCAGCAGAAAAGGACCTGGGGGTGTTGGTTGACAGCTGGCTGAATATGAGCCAGCAGTGTGCCCAGGTGGCCAAGGCGGCCAACAGCATCCTGGCCTGTATCAGGAACTGTGTGGTGAGTAGGACTAGGGAAGTGATCATCCCCCTGTACTCGGCACTGGTGAGGCCCCACCTCAAGTGATGTGTCCAGTTTTGGGCTCCTCACTACAAAAAAGACATTGAGGTGTTGGAGCGTGTCCAGAGAAGGGCAATGAAGCTGGTGAGGGGTCTGGAGGACAAACCTTATGAAGAACGACTGAGGGAGCTGGGGTTGTTTAGCCTGGAGAAGAGGAGGCTGAGGGGAGACCTCATCACCCTCTACAACTACCTGAAAGGAGGTTGTAGAGAGATGGGGGCTGACCTCTTCTCCCTGGTGACAAGTGATAGGACGAGGGGAAACGGGTTCAAGTTATGTCAGGGGAGGTTTAGATTGGATATCAGGAAACATTTTTTCACTGAAAGGGTTATTAAACATTGGAATAGGCTGCCCAGGGAGGTGGTGGATTCACCATCCCTGGAGGCGTTTAAAAAAAGGGTAGATGGGGCACTTAGGGACATGGTTTAGGAGTGGCTTTTGTCAGGGTAGGTTAAAGGTTGGACTCGATGATCTTAAAGGTCCCTTCCAACCTCAGCAATTCTATGATTCTATGAATAAATAAAGCCAGGCAACTAAATGGAATCATGAAGAAAATGAAGGGGGGGGGGGGGCTGCAGGGGGGTGGGCAGGGAGAAGACTGTCAGGTATCCAGTAAATAAGACATTACTTTGGAAATTGTAATAGTATTTCCCTACAGAGATCCTGGCTTTTAAAGATCCTCACTGTTCCTCTGCCCTTGGCTTAACCTCACACATTGGTCACAATATTATAACCTACCCTTGGCTGTATCCACTTTGTCCTTAACTACAGGCACGGAACATCCAACCAAAGGCATGACACAAGCCATGACTGCCCTTGTGGATGGAAGAAATTAAAGGAATGAGGATTATGAGCTTCACTCAAAATTCCAGGATTATATCAATATTGAAACAGCATCACATAGGGAGATTTACATCCACCTTAAAGAAAATAGGCTTGGTCCACGCAAGATCCAGTAAGACTTTAGAAGCATCACCCAGCTTCATCCTGGATATCTGATCCTGTTTCTCAGGAGTAATCTGGGAAGGAAAAGAAAGAACAAAAGTGCAAAACAAAAAGTTGCACAGCACAATGCACCGAGCACTGGAGTTGCAAAATTTTTAGCATCCACAGCAACTTCTTTGGCATTACCCCAAATTGTCTAGGCCATAGAAACATTCTCTTTCTTTTACAAAAAATCTAATTGCCGTTAGACAACGGTGGTGAATAACAGTTGAAATGGCAAATGATGTAGACAATCTACTGTTTAAACTAAGAAGCTTTTCAGCATTTATTTATATGATGGAAGATGGTAGAGGTTATATACAGCATGTCAATTGAAACCTGAATTTGAATGTAAAGAAGTAGACTGTATCCAGGAAAAGGTGATGGGCCAATACAAAAAGCAAGACTGACAAACTACAAACCTACCTTTAATTATCAGTTACTAAAATAGACTATATAAAAATAATTTGTGATTCACTGCCTATTTTAATCTAAAATAGAGATATTGTATAGGTACTTACACAGAGGAAAAACTCCTTCAGCAAGAAGTAAAACAATTATCATTTTTAAAGTATTATAGATGGATTTCTCAAACATATCATCAGATAAAGGTATTATGCTTTTTATAAATCTATAAGATGGTTAAGTTCAATTTTCATCTGAATTTTTAAAAGGTCTCACAGGTTTTTATTTGCTAAACACATTCCACTACAAAAGTTTGTCTAGCTGTAATCAGTGACCTAAAGCCAGATATACTCCAACTTTGTTTTGCAAATCACATTACATAAAGCAAGGATAAGCCGAAGTCATAGTGAAAAAAAATATACTAGATGGATAAAACACTTTTAGATAAGAACCTCAAAATTATCCCTGAGCCGAAGCTATTAATAGGATTAAATTTAAACATCTCTGACAAGTTTCAAGGAAAAGTAAATTCTAAATGCTACCTACAAGAAGAAACACAACACTACTTTAACATTCTTTCAACATTGTATATGTTTAATTAAGATTACTCAGATACTCATCAACGCAAAGACTAAAAGACAGTTTTACTAGATGTCATACATCAACCCCAAGTTCTCATCACTAAAGTAAGCAACTCCCACTAGTTCCCGTGAAATAAGAGGTAGTATTTACGAGGATTCTGGAAGGCTGTTTTCAGATTCCACTTAAAATAGATAAAAACACTTCCCTCCCTATCTTCAACTTGTCACAGTAATGACCTCTAGGAAATCAGCAAGCATCACTTCTCCTACCACCACAGCTGCATTTCATGCAGATATTGTCTACGATTTTAAGCAAACTCGCTCCCAGTGGAATGACGTGAGGCATTCCTGGTCGGGCACAGGCAATACACTTTATCTTACTGTGGTTCCCGATGGCTATCTAACATCTTCCACCAAAACACAGTATTTGGCTTTGTCATAATTTAGACTCAAGTCACCCCTGCAACGCATGATGAACCGGCCACAGTCTCGGCAAGGTCATTTATCATTGTAAACACATTCAGTCTGGCCTGTCACAAATGCAGGAAGATACGCAGTAAGTTAATTAGGAGAGAAGATAAGGTACAGCCCCCTCCTTCCACTAAAGCTTGTTTTGATCTTTTAAAACGGGTGAAAGTTATCTTTACAGAAATTCTAAACTAGTTAAGAGTTCTTACTGTTCCATATCCTTTGGTAAATTGATCTCCCTGAAATATCATCCTGACTCTAGAGCTCATTTTTCAGTTCGTAACTGGTCTTTTCCCCTCTCCCTGTCTGAAAGGATTTTTCATTCGTGTCCCATCTTTAATTTTTCCCTCCTTTCCTTTCTTGGTTAAAACCTCTCTCTGTTGAGATGACAGAAATCACAACTTATAGTGACTGATGATGGGAGATCAATAGCCACAGTAATCCACAATTTCTGGATGGGACTGCTATGAGGACCTTGCGTCTTGTGCTCTGCAACAGACTGCTATTGCTGGCTTTGGACAGCATACTATTCCCCTTAAACGCAACTATGATGGAGTTCTGGTGATATCATGCTTGGCAAACACTTGACTAAATAAGGGAAGATACTGCTTTTCTAAGTGATCTCTAAACACAATTCTACTGTAAAAAGGTCCAAAAGTAGTACTGGCTGTAAAAAGGGCAACCATTATATACTCAAAACTTTCATTGCTATTCCACAGCCTTCAATGCAGTAATTTTTATATCGTAAATTCAGCCCATCATCTTCTTGCAAGGTTAGCATTTGAATCAATCCCTTCTTTCAAAAGAGATGAAAAACCTATCAGGTATACTTTCATTTGGTAACCTTTATGATTATTAAACATTTATACTTAGCAAAAAACAGATACAGAAAAGGTCATCCCTTTTTATTTCCATATTACAGGTGTGTGTGCTTCAAACAGGTTCAAGCCTGTAACCATTCGCTTTCCCACCAAGCACTATAGAGGGTAAAAGCCTGATGGACTCATTTGGACAGTTCAATTTTGCTTTTCTTAGGACTGTTGCTAGACAGTTTATCATATTCTTTAAGACATGCCTTGCCTTTTCGTGCCTAGAGGGACATTGTAAGACTACCCAAAAAAACCCTACCTGAAATTGTAGGAATAAAATTCAGGTTGTACTACAGAATTGTAGTCTTGCTATTGTTTGCTGAATTTTGTTAAGACACAATACTGTATTCACTTTCACAATACTGATATTTTATAATAACAAGTTATGTCTGGGCAATCTGTATGTACATGTAAAGATCGAGAGCACAACTGTTAAGTGGGGAAAAAAAAATCTTGCAGTTTTGGGATTCTATAAAGCATATATACACAAAGTAAAATACTACAAAATCAGTAGCAGATAGAGCTCCTCTATTCAGACATTAATTTTAATCCCCAAGATCCATCTCTACTAACCACACCAAGTACAATCACTTCTGAGGGTTTCCACAGAACAGCGTGGGAATGCTGGTGACGTGACTGATACAGCCACCAGACCCAGATGCAGTGAAGCCCCATACAAGCCCAGCTCCAAGGGGATAACAAGGACCCAACCCCTGACCCAATGCAAGCTCGCGTCAACATCTGCAGGAATTCCATCTGATCTGAGTTCTGCCTTCTCTGGCTGTATTCACTTCTCTAGGAAATAATTACTTTTAAAAAACCACCTAATCTCTGTATGGTTCCGTTTCACATTAGAAGCAACCTAAATCTGCAGCGGAAAGAGCAATTATCTACTTTTTAAAACAGCCAGGTATAAAACCACAATTCATACTTGTCATATAGACAAAAAGCATGGGTAGCATTTTAAAATATATTATCAAGAGATTATATGTATTTGCACAGTCCAACAGTAAACAGACATTTCTTCATAGAGGCCTGGACTACTAGTATACTAAAACCAGTATTTACCTGCAAAAACACAGCTGACCTCCTTTTAAGGCATAGTAATGACCACACAGTCAAAGCCAAGAGAAATGTAGCCCAACTGGAAAAACATTAAAATACATACACTCAGAAAAATCCAGGATATGAGATACTTAGTAGAGCCTCGCAAAATATGTAATCAACATTCTATAACAGTTAAGTCTTTGGTCAAGTAAACTTCAGAGTCTCATAGTAGATTTTGCGCTTATTTTGCCTATTTTACTGGCTATTAAGTCAAACTTCCCTCAGTAGGGAAGAGGCTAGTCCAGCAGAGAAAGAACTGCAAAAACTACCAGAGTTGATCCAGACATCAGTGATACCAATACGGCATGCTAAATAAAGGAAAGATACCCCACCCTCATTTCACCTGAATATTTTCCATAATCAGACACTAACTGCATCTCTTAAAACTCAAGAGCACGCACATACCCATACCCAAGCCCCTCATTACCAAGACAACAGTTAAAGTTTTTCATCACTTGCTCTGGAACTCCTAACCCTAAGCAAGACTGTCGGGTGAACAAAAAAAAAAAGACGTCTTTGATTTATCACAGTAAGGTGGAATGAGACATAAAAACCTCTTGCCAGCTTATATCAAAGGCTCTGCAGGTTATCAGTTTTCCTACGTGAGAAATGCCTTGCATGTCATCCGAAATCATTAAAACCCCTGGTTAATACTTAAGCTCCCCTGACAGGTAGCTGCAGCATGGGGAGAAGCTGATAGGAGCCTTTCCTTCTAGCTAAGGATAACTTGAATCAGACCCCTAATGCACTGAAGCCCTGGAAATTATTGTTTAACTACCAGTGTGATTATTAACAAAAAACTTTAAGTGATGAACATATACATGTTGATAATCACGACAAAGTTATCTTTATTCTGTAGAATTAAATCATGACAGCTTTACCAATTGCTGACTATGTGTGAAAGTGGTTGTCTACAATCAGACTTGTAAACAGATCAGAATCCCCAGGACACCCTTGTGTATCAAATCTGTAGCACTGCTACAGATAACCACACTAAAGAATAATACGCTTTGTGGATGAAAACAAACAAAACCGTGAATTGTAGATTTACTGCAAGAAACATCAACTTTGTAATCATATAAAAAGGCAGACAGATGTCACAACTGCCACTGTGAAAACTGAACTCACATAAGTGATAACAGTTAAAGCAGGCAATGACTTGTATTGTACTGGAAAAGCTGGAATTACAGCATAAAAAATTCTGCATGGTAAGCTTCTGAAGGCATTCTTCCTGTATTATACATGAAGTTGTCTCTTTCAGCACAACCATTCTGACCAAGATTTCTAAGATCAAGGGATTTTTAGTTAGCTCATTTTGCATACTGCCTACATTACCCAACGCCCTCTTCCCCCATGGCTACTACATCAACTGTGCAAGATGGATCAATAACAGACACTTCCTAAGCATTTTTTTGCCTTCTTTCTGGATACTTGCCAGCAGCACAATGTCTAACCTTGGCATTTGCTATAAATTCTATTCAAACCTTCCTTTTTTTTGTAAGATATTTGCTATCTAAGACTTTTAGATATCCTTGCTCACATTTCAAACAATTTCTAAAACTATGCCACAAGACCATTTCCCTCCTCCCTCATTTTTGCAAACATCTCCCTGGACAAATGAGAAAATATAAGTTTTATACCTTCTCCTGGAACATATATACTCCATCTTTTTACAGTGGTAAAATTTTGGGGGCTTCATTTGTAGGATAACTAAATTTACTGAAAAGAGCAAGCCAAATGGTACATCTTGGATATAATTCTAATATTCCAAAAGCCATGTGAGGTACAACCTTCTCGAGTTTATATAAGCAAAGCCTCTGAATTCAGAGAGTTATAGTTCAAACTTATATTTACATATGAGACACTAAT
Organism: Larus michahellis; assembly: GCF_964199755.1. NCBI lineage: Eukaryota > Metazoa > Chordata > Aves > Charadriiformes > Laridae > Larus > Larus michahellis. Next base: position 23,176,923 of record NC_133902.1, on the reverse strand, counting down.
GATTTCTAGCAATCATTTATTTAAAAAAACCACAACCACAAAGTTCATGAGCCAGTTCTATAAGACGTTGCATGCCTCCCGCAGTATTCTCTAACAAAGACATGGTATATATTTTACAAAATTAAGTACAACTGTTCATTTTTTAAGGTGCACAGAACTGGGAAAAAAAAAATACATGACTGCTTTGATTTTTCATTAAAAACTGAACAGCTACTACAACACCTCTTGTCTCAATTCAGTTATTCACTACATTTCCTATCCAGTGGAATGACATTCAGTTTACATTATTGTGCTCAATTTCCTTTTGAGAAGTTCCTTCAAAGGCATTCCTACATCAGCCTCTCATTTTCTGGAAGCAACACAGCATTTAACTATGCATGTAACTCATGAGATTTCTGAGCTTCTTCCCCTGCCCCACATCAATGATTTAACAGGAATACACAGGAGATTCTAACTTGGACACTGATAGGAGCTTATGCTTTTTGCATGCTCCAAACTTTCAAGTATTCAAAATGTATCTGGACAAACCTATGGGGGTAAAATGTCCGTGAAATTCCCCTAAGAAAATAAATCATCTTCAATCCTAATTGTTATTCATTTACAGATCACTAAGAAAGCGTCTCCGTGTGCTGCTTTATTCTTATGCTCTTCCCCAATAAATGGTAAGGAAGAAAATTAGTATACAAATAGGATAGCAGGAAAACAGGGTATTAATCTGATTCCACACAGCCATTCTTAAAATTCCTTCTAACTCCTGCTGTAGGTATATTCCACAGCAATTACAATCTTCGTTGTCCAAGTCATGTAATACTAAAGTCCACTACTCTTACTTAACTGCTGTATAATGCTCTCCTAGGACTCCGAGTTGGCCTAAGACAAATTTGTCCAGTGAATTGTCTCTACAATTCTACTCTACACTTGCCTACAACAAGCTGCCCAAACCAATCCAGGGTTTTTTAAAACTGAAAAGACAAATCTTATCAAAACATCTGTCACAACAGATCAGTTGAGAAAAGAAAACTCAACATGATTGGTCCAACAGAAGACAGAGCTTTTCCCCTCCCTCCTGGTTCCCCACCAATGAATCCTCCTTCTGGGCTCAGCCTGAGCAAAGTCAGTAGGTTTGTGAGCCTGGAAACTAGCTTAGTCACTTCTAGTCCTTACAGAGTACTTGCCATAGCGCTCTCTGCTTGTCACACTTCATGCAAGCTGGGACTTTCTGCAGCACTTGGCAGGTGTCACACTGTCTCTGGAAAATCCTCTCCCATAAGCATACTCATTTGCCCCAAGGAAAGAAGATGCCTCCCTTCTTCCAGTTGGTATCTCTGATCCACACACTCTTAAAAAGGAATGCAAGCATACAACAGAAAGTAAAATGGAAACAGTCTTTCGAGGACAATTCAGTATTATCACAAGGGTAATTTTACCTCAAGGAAAGGCAACAACCAAAAGGGGACCTGATCACAGCTACCATGCCTACCTTGCCAATTCTGCTGTTAAAGCCAAACCATGCTAATTTAAACAACGCCCCTTCAGAATTTTTAGATCAATGTTTTACTACAACAACATACACACAGTGGGAATAAAATGGACCCACTATACAAAAACTGATGAGTAAAGTGTTCCATCCCTTAGATTTCCTAGGTCCTGAGTAATGAACACAGTTGTATTTTCAATCCCACATGAATGAGAAGAGCCCACAATACTAAGAAAACAACGCTACAGAGCACTCTACTAGAGGTTCATCCCAATGTATTGGTGAAGGCACCAAAATATTCCTGAGTACAGCCTGGAGCCATAAATAATAAAAAGTTAAAATACCGGTAAATTCAAGACCAGACCTTTCTTGTAATATGGCTTATTACACTAAGAGAAAGAACAAAGTGAATCTGTACCTGTCGCTATTCTAAGAAATGGCTCCTTTCGCAAATACAAACACAGTTTTGAATAATATGACAAGATAAGCCCAAAGCAAAGAGAAGCTACCTATTGAAGACATACACTAAGATGTAGAAGCTTCTGCAACGCCAGTAGGTGAGCAGTTAAAAAAAATGCTTTGGGAGCTTATATCTGGGCCCTACGATCACATCACATTTTAGCAAAACAACAGTAAGCAAAGCAGACTGTTCCACATCCAGCAGCCAACAACACATCAGAATGCAAAGCTAGGAAATGGGAGCATTCTTAAATTTAAGGACCAAAATTACCTGTTTTACCTGTCATAGGCCATTAAATTTCATCTAGTAAAGAATTCCACCTCCGAAAAGCTAAAACAAAAACTTCCAGTTTCAATTTAAACGTTTCAAAGAATGGCTACAGCGTTGTTCCCAAATGGTAGTTTGTTCAAAAGATTAATCATCTTCATTGTCAAAAAACATATGCTTTACCTCCAAAGTGAGTTATCCAGCATCTGGTTTAGTGATTGATTCCTGTTATGCATCTCCCTCCAAATGAACACGTGCATTACTACCTGCTGTTTTCCAATATAGCAAAAGCATTTCTCATTTCTGTTTCTGATAAGCATTAAGTCTCTAACTGACAATCTTTTGCTCATTTTTATGGAGCTTTTCAACAATCACCCTGTTTCTCAACAACTTTGTCTCCAAGCAGACATAATGGTCATGGAGGTATTTTAGAATTAAACTTCATTAAGATATAGACAAAGTAAAAATCACCTACTCCATTTATGTTTCACCTTATTATCTCTATCAGTGCTATATTATTCACCATCACTCGCTAATATGTGAGAAAAACAATGCACACACCATCCAGACTCACAGGTGTCACAGAAGGCAGCCTTTTTAGAGATCCATTATTTCAGACATCAGTCACTGGTAAGACCTCAAAACCGTAATTCAGATAAACGCTAATACAACCAGACACATCAGAGTATCTCACAGTCACCTATACGGGCCCGAAGAAGTTCCAGCAGCATCTGGAGGACACTAAACAAAACAAAAAGCTCACATAAACATAGTTTAAGAAGTAGCTGGCCCAGCCGAGACTTCTGAAGCAGGAACACGTATCTTCTGACTGTCAGCACAGTCAGGGGTACCATCTGTGTAGCTCACCTGTTTCATTTAACACCTCTTACGTAAGGTTGACAGAAACAGAAACTGTATTTTGAGAGAAACAGGCCTTGCATTAAATGTAATTCCAATTCCCTGGCTTCCAGTGTTGTCAAATAAGCCATAATACACACATCAGAAACAGCGTGGCTGCACTACCCGGCATACCAGAAAATTACCATCAAGATAATCTGCCATTCCATTATACCATAAAATCATTACCCCTTCTCTGCTTAAAAAAAAAAAAAAAACAACCCACAAAAGAAACACTTGGGAATATACACTTCACATTTTTTTTGGCAGAACACAAAGATCTTGCAACTAAACAACGTGAAACACAGGCCACCTCTAGAAGACCTCAAATAACAACTGCCTCATAGAAGCAGCTGCCAGGATTCATTTCACCTTGACAATACGGGACCATAATAAACATCATTGAAGCAAATCACAGAAGATGCACGTACCTTTTACAAAAATGAAAACAAACATACTGTGACTGCAAACTTCAGACTGCTGCTTACTTTTAACAACAGAGGAATATTGCTAATGCTGGAGAGGTACGAAAGTTCACTAAGCCTTTATGGCTGTAGCAGCGCTCCACTGCTTCACCTCTCCTCCCGCTATCCCCTGATCTTTTTCAGAACAGTCTTGGAAGAGATAAAAGCTACTGGGTCTGGAAGCAAGATGTTTCTCAGACTGTAAAAATCTCAGAAGAGTTACTCCATGGTTGCTACTAAAGTCTTAGACTATATCAAGGGGAAGAATAACTAATGAGTCAAAATAATTGCTGATACAGGGAGCTTCTAAATAACCGATTCCCATAGAGATGTTCTACTTTGTATTAACACCCAATCGATTTTCAGCTCCAGTTTACCCCCCGGCAATTCTAACCACACAAGCACAGACCTTCTGACTAAACATTTAACCTGTAAAGAAACTCCAAAAAGAGATGCCAAAAAAGGCTGGAATAGCAGCCTATTACCTTTTTGTTGTTAACAATCCTAGAATTTTGTTTCATTATGCATGGAGTTCTTTAATTATGCTGAGTACATGGCCTTGAGAAAGAGAGGAACTGTTTTACATACGTCCTCTTACCTGCAGCACAGAATTTCTAAGAACACTGCATATTGGGCAAGCCATGCTTGGACACTGAATTCCATGACAAGCCCTGTCTACAAATTTGGGTAAAAAGTACTCTTGAAATTACAATTCTAAGTATTGTCTTCACAAAAATAAAAAGCAAATCCCACCTTTTATTTCCATGAAGGCTCAGCAGCTCCAGCAGTGAAATAAAACAATTTTACGTGTGAAAGGGAAGGCAAGTTTGGGAGATTCAAGTGCCAAATTTAAGCAACCTTAGCTACTGAAGTTAGAATAACGGTTATTTAGTAGTTACTCTGACAAGAGACCACCAGTAAAACAAATAGATTTTTTTCAGGTTCCTGCTATTATTTCTACTGCTACATGAGGAAAGATCTATGATAAGCAGCACTAAGTGGTATCTCTTCTAGGTGTGGCCAAAACCCAGATAATATAACAGTATACTTAAAAATGTAATGTAGATACCAAGTTAGCATGGTCATTTGGAAGACAAATATGATTTTGTAGCTTCTTCTGATTCTTCTTTACACACTTGTAAAGAAAACAAAATGACCTACTTCTTTTTCCTTTGTCCTTATCAAAACGGTTTCAGGCATCTTTGTGATTTGGTGATCAGGGTCAATACGTTGAATAGTAGTAGCCTTCTGTAATCTTGTCTTGCAAAAGTCTGCACCTTTGCTACCTGGGATACATTTGTCCCATACAATATTCCAAGCCGTCCACCACTCCTTTGCTGTAGGCCAGTCCAGTAAAGCTGACCGTGGGGGTCTGTCTACAACTTTCCCAAGCTCTCCTTGACTTTGAATCCATCCTACCCACTAGTTTTCTCACCAAGCGCTCTGCCAGGCTGAACACTGCATGCAGTCCTTTTATGAAGGGTTCAGCTGATCTAGAATTAGCACTCCTCGTTTCAGGTGGTTAAAAACATCAGCAGAAGGAAATCTCTCCACGGTTAGCACCTTACGTGGATACTCCATGGGAATCATCTTTAATTTCAGGCTCCTTTTGCCAAAATCATGCCTACCTCCTCAGCCATCTAACAGATTTTCAGCCACTGCCACTACTACAGAGCGCTTTACTGTATTAACAGCAACAGAAAAAGCAAAACTAGCAGGCAGTCCGACAAACTGAATGACTTGTCATTTCTATCTACCTACAATGATGACATCATCAGGTGACCGTAGAAAGCATAGCAAAGACAACACAGCTTAAAAAAAAAATTACTATAATATCAAGCATGTTCTTAGCATTTAACAAAAAACGACAAAAAAAAAACATACCATACACTACCCAGGAACAGTAAGTAATCTTCCAGAATTAAGGAATAATGAGCTACTTCATGGACGTAACCAAGAATACTCATTAAGATATTGTCAACTGACTACAGAATGTCCAATAGGGGGAAAGTAAGGTTGTCTCCAACTCCAAACAGCTTATACCTCTGAAAGGTTCTGTGCAATGAAGTATTTTGGTTAGTGCCAAATATTTTGATTTGAAGAAACCCGAAGTCTCTTTATGATGTAGACAAGTACTTTGCTCAATAAAAAAAACTTTCTTTTTTTGCCCCTCTCAAGATAGCTATGAGATTATACTACTCCAACACAAAGTAATAATGAGAGTCTAGCTTAATTTTTTTTGTCCTTACTGAGATCTCACAAAGTAACTTATTATAAATAAGCTGCTGCTTCACCGTAAGCGTACTAACTTAGAGCTTTCCGTTCATTTGAACTCTGTTAGAGATGAACTTTTTTTCCATAGAAGTGGACATGCCTGTTTAAAGAAATTCTCTCCCCTCTTCTGCTACTATTTGGCATGTTTTTCCCATACGCAGTACTGCACAGCAGGACATGTGTCCCTCTCCCACAAGAGGCGCAATATGTGCAATTGCCTACGCCACTGTCTGCAAGTAGGCATGAACTTTTCAAAGTCTCAGAAAATAGGTTTGTTAAAAGCCATCCTATTCCTTCCTCATAACTTTCCAGGAAGATTCACAACTAAGGCTGATGGAAAAAAATAGGGGCTTTACCATGAAAAACACTTCTAGAGCTCGCAGGAAAAATGGCTTGGGACTGGCAAATTCAGAATGCAAGCATACAGAGCCACATCCAGGAAAAATGCCAGCCATACTGAGGCACTACAGAAGAAAAATTAAGACTATTTCCAAGCAATATTCATGCTCATATAGCTTCTTACTTGATTCATATCTAATATCTGAAGCAACATTAAACATCTGCAGAAAGCATCAGGTACAAACAAATGCAAAACAAAACAGTTATTTTCGTAATCCTTAGCTAGTATTTGGCTAAGTCGCTACTTGGCAGAAGTCGGTAGCCAGCATCCTTTTAAATTTATAAAAACAGGGAAGCATTAGTAAACAAAATCACACTAAGTAATGGTATGGCAATGCCAAGTGCACTATTGGTAGGAAGCTACGTGCCTTATTCCACTTTATTGCTTCCTCAGGTAATAAAGTTTTGCATTAACTGTCTGATAAGAAAACGTATCACAATATTAGCACAAAGTCAGTCAAAGTCTGGAGCATCAATTTACCAAAAGGTATAATAATGAAGGTGCAGTAGAAGCATTCCATATTCCTTTCTCCTTGTATTGGGTTTGTTATCTCTCTAAAAAAACAATTTCTAATGAATACTGTAAGCTTGAATCAAGCAGAAAACTACACATAGCATCATCCACCTGTTGCTCTAGCTCTTGCGTAAAACTAGATAGTATCACTATGCCTTGCTTTCATATGCAGAAAGGAAGAAAAAAGGTTTTGCCAAGAGTCATCCCGAACTGGGTAAACACATTTCAGATGTCTATTTTTAAAAATTTTAAGAGAGAACACAATATTTTGCATTTAAAACAGGAATATATTCATTATCTCTACATTCTGAGACCGACATCCGTGTTGTAAGCAACCTAGTGTGTGTTCAACAATTTATTTCCCATAAACAAACTGAAGTTCCCATAGTTGATAACTTCCTATCACAGGCATACCAGATGTACACACAAGGTATTCATACCCACATTTTCTTTCTGATCTCTCCTACAGAGATCAGTTATTTAGTTATTTGTTTTAATGTCTGATGTGTCCATATAATCAACATATTTCTACTGATAACAACATCCAAGGTCCCAATAAGGTTGCCAGTCCCCTGATTTGGGGGACATAGTTTAAAGCATTAATTCAATCACACCAGCATATTCAATCACTAACTGGATGCTCTGAATAACTATTCAGTCAGTACTTACACCATATCTGGCATTAAGTTAAATGGGCCCTTTGAGGATAAGTGATGTAAGCCACTGTTCTCCAACTTCTTCTAAGCATAAATATCTGAGGAAAAAAAAAAAAAAATCTGCTTCTGTATGCAGATCCTCTAGTCTTAGCACATGATTTTATAAGATCACAAGTACCACAGGATACAAATACCTTGCAACATTTTCTTAGTTGTCCTCATAACATCCACACATGGTAAAAAGAGAAGGAGGAACACATTTTGTAAATACAGAATTAAGATCCAGAAAAACCCTACTTCCCAGCACCACAGAGGTACTTAACTCCAGTTGGGACTTTGGAAACTGCCCAATACCACATAAAAAGTAGAATGAAGAATTTGAAACAGATTATTGCCTAATGTGCTAACGAGTAAGCACCACATTTGGGGAGGGACCCTTTGTCAGGGAGTGGAGCGATAGGACGAGGGCTAACAGTTTTAAACTGAAAGAGGGATGATTTAGATTAGATATTAGGAAGAAATTCTTTACTGTGAGGGTGGTGAGACACTGGAACAGGTTGCCCAGAGAAGCTGTGGCTGCCCCATCCCTGGAAGTGTTCCAGGCCAGGCTGGATGGGGCTTTGAGCAGCCTGGTCTAGTGGGAGGTGTCCCTGCCCATGGCATAGCGGGGCTGGAACTGGATGATCTTTAAGGTCCCTTCCAACCCTAACAATTCTATGATTCTATATTCTGTTTTTATTGAATCAAAACTGTAATATGAATTCATTCTACGAGAATACAATGGATGTTCCTCGCTGGTATGGAAGTCTAAAAAGTTTAGGTTTCTACTTCACCTGAATGCCAACTGCTAATTAAGGCCAACTGCTAACCTGAAACATTCTTAAGAAAACTGCAGAGTGCATACATGTATCAAGATATGAACACACTTCTGTGTCATGAAAAATATGTTTTTAAATACTGATTAAAACTTTTATTACAATGAAGATGAAAAAGTCGCATTCATAATTACTGTGTCGATACATGCTTGTAAAACCAAACTCCAACTTTGTGATTAACAAATCCAGTGGCAAAATATGATAACTGGTAAACACAGGAGTTTCAGACACACTAAAATAAATATGTATTGTCAAGATGCTGCTGCTTAAAGAATACAATCTATTCGTGCAGTCAGTATGTTTTGAATAATACATTACATTGTCATAGGGAGAAGAGTTATCAAAACCTAATCCTTTGAAGAGAACCAAGTACAGTGCTTAACATTACCCCAAGCAGTTTAAAAATCAGAATTTCCTGTATTCGCGGAGCAGTAGGTAACATGTGCTACTGACCAAGTCTCAAAGGTTTACCTCCCAGCAGAAAAATCCAAATTTTATAATGGTTTTGGACATTCTTGTTTATATATACTTCATCATTTATTGGATATACAATAGAAAAAAAAAATCTCTCTTCATTCGTCTTACTTCTCAAACTCCAAATAAAAGCAGCTGTTCAAAGTTTAGATTTCTCGTAGAGACAGCTCTGAAACTCACAGGGTAAATTAGGTATTTAGATATTTGCCAGGAAGCCTTTCCTCAAGCAGTATTCCAGACAGCATTCTTTTACCAAATCAGAGGTAAATGTGACAATATAAGCTCTCCAAAAGCTAAGATTCTTGCCTGTGAAATTAGACTAGAAGGGTCTCTAACAGCATGTTATCTTTTATCAATGTAGCTTTACTGCGCTATAGGTTTTCCTGTCAAAACTCACCATCACTATTCCATGACCGTTTCTTCGAAAGTAACACACAAAGATGCTCTGTCCCACCTAGCTGTCAGTTTGCTCCACAGAAAAATGAGGGGCCAATGTTTTAACACCTGCTCAGCTGTGGTAATAAGCTGAAATATGTTTTTTTATCCTATATTCTTAACAGCATGTGCAGCAGTTAAGTAGAATCACTTTAGATATTATAGCAATTTACTCTATTTAGGAACAAAAATATATTTCCTTATTAACCGAGTCTTGTTTAAGGTATTTCTGAACTTAGGAAAAAGTCATCATGCAATTAGAAAAATATTAAAATTACTAGATGTAATGATCCACACCAAAAAAAAAAAAAACCAAAACCAACCCAAACCCATCAACCCAGATACATTCCCAGGTACTAAAATCGAATCACTTGCTGCTTGTCAGGCATAACCTGGCAAGCTATTAACTTGCACTTTGAAGGCTTCCATTTGCTCAATGGCTGACCTGCACGTCACAGTCTTAGCATGAGAAATGGCTTTCAAGCTCAGCTGCCTTCTAAGTGCCATGCATCATCAGAAGAAACAGATTATTCCCTTTACAGTTGGCTACTTTGCCAAATTCTTCTGGCGCTGTCGCATCAGTCACACCCATGTCACCCTGGGGAAAAAGCAAACCCCAGCTCTGCATCTTGCTCTTTCTGAAGTGTGGAATGAAAAGCAATTACCGTTTGATGCCATTTATAAGGAAACTGAGGCGGAAAGACAGCTCTATCATTTACCAGCCTCCCAGTCCCTGCACCAGTCAGTAGTTCACAGGGGGCAGATAAAGGCAGTCTGTGAACTTCAAACAGGAGGAGAGTTGAGCTGGGAATACACCATGTTTTGCATAACACAGAACCATAAACAAACCCCCACGCAGCAGGCTGCCCTTTGGAAGCCCTTCTAAAAATAGACATACACACACACTTGTCATTTACACAAAACACCAAAAGGGTTGTTACTTGCTGTTCCAGGACTCAGTCGTACAAGATGGTCTAATGAGGCTGTTTTGGTTTCCAATAAGGCTTCCTCCCCGCAGTTTGTTTATACTCAAGAATTATAAATAAGATTCCCTTTTCAAATCAAAACATCCGCTTTTTCATTCACAGTACAATGAATAAATTGTGGAGAAGATTTATTTGCAACCAGAAAACAAAACGAAAATGCCTGCAAATGTGGCCTTTGTCCATCCATTACTTCCCACAGAGCCTGCAAAAGAATCTGTCAGGCTAAACCTTCACCTACGGTGTCCTGTGAGCAGAGTTCATACCGCTGTAGGATGCTGCTACAAAACAAACCACAAACACAGCAGGATTCTGCACCACAATCAATAGGCATTAAAACCTAGATGCATCCCAAGGATGCTAGTTCCTTCCCCTCCTTCCTCTCCAAGGAAAACAGAGAATAAAAGGGAGAGGTCATAGGATTTATCAGCTCATTGTCCAAATTCAGCACCAAAAATGAGTAACATTTGGAAGAGCCTTTATTGCCTTTTCTAACTATACATGTAAGAGGCTAAGGAGGAAGATTACGGTCAACTCTTCCCCATTTGTGGTCTGTGTTCAAAACAGTGCAGTCACTTTCTGAGGAGAAACACAACCAGCTGGGTTTGGTTCTTCTCACATTCCCTTTACATTCCAACTTAATGCTTGTAGCCACCACCATGCAAAGCGTTTCATAGTAAGTTGACTAGATCTCTTTGGGTCCATGTGCTGTTGTGCTAGGATCTGGATGTCTGAGAGACACACACCATCAACCTGCTTAGTAAAAACACGGCAAGAGAAATTTGAAGAGATTATCCATGAACTGAATTATTTTTTTTAAATAGTCTGTCACTGGAAATGCATACATCTGAACTTGTGTTCCTCCTTTTAAAATATATGCCCAAAACACATTCCACAGACATAACTGACTACATCTTAAAATGTTATTACTCTACTGCCAAATGCAAACGTACTGCCAGCAGAAAACAGAGAAATCCCACGTGTTCAGGGGAGCCTTGAGGCCTCGACACAACAACGTGCTCTGAAACCTAACGCAACCACTAGAGATACAATACATTATACTACACAGTCAAATAGCCAAAAGCAACTACAGCAGCACTGGGGTTGGGTTTTTTTGAGGGAGGGACTATACTTAATGCCCCCTCATCCCCAAAACAAGGTGTTTTCAGCATCCCATTTCTCATCTGGATGTCAGACACGGACAAGGAATCATCTGGCACACACCCTAACACGGTCCTTCAGCCTCCCTCACTGATAAATCAAAGAGGAAACACCCCACTCTCTCCAGCAGCCCTACACCTCTAGCAGCTGCAGGAGCACGCACTGCTAATATTTTACTTATAGGTGTAGGAAGAGCTCACGGCCCTGAAGAACTCACATGTGGCTGTTCTAGAGAACCTTTCCCTAAACAGCAGGTGCAGACATCACCAAATAGTTGCAGCCAGGGCAAACGGGCAGCATTGGACTGGCTCTTTCTCACCAAAGTCCTCTGCTGAAGATTTGATCCCAACCTTCACCTTGTCTACAACAAGCACCACTTTTGGAACAATACTGTCCTCTCTTTTCTACTGCAGAAAGTATGGTAGTACCAGACCGCTAAGTCTTTGGTTCCTCCATTCCCATCCTTTTTTAAAAACAAAACAGTCCAGCAGCTCTAACAGAAAGTGGACATTTTCTTGCCAGGTGCCCTCCTGACACTTTGGCTACACTAGTCGTGGTCTTGTGTCTTTCCTCCTTGAAACATAGTGACAGATCGATGGGTATGCACCAAGTGCTTCCCCTCCTACAAACAAGGGCTATTTTATTTACAGAAAACTAGTTATCTCTGAATTGATGACAAGTTGCAAGATGAAAGTTACGTTAAATTATAAAGTTAAGCTATCCAGAAGCAGAGAGAGTGCTTTAACTACTGAATTTTGACACAAAACCCTATTCTCATCCCTCCCTCAAGCTCAGCAGACTCAGCCTATGTTAATTTAATTGCTTCCAAATAACTAAATTCCACTGTAAGTGGGGCTAATCCGTCCTGCTTCAGACTAATTACTACCTTGGTTCCAAAGGTGTTTTTTTTTCCTTCACCCTCCCCCCCCCCCAAAAAAAAAAAAAAAAGATTAAAACTGAGAATTTATTCTTTAACAATTTGAGTCTCCAGTTGCCTGGCAGGTCTACCAAATGAACCCTTCTATCATGGTAACACGGCCACAGCAGAAAATTCAAGGCTAAATCAGTCTTGCTTTTCCTGCATTTGTTCTGCATTTCATATGTTACTAATTGCTAATTGAGGCTGTTAGCTAATGACTTCAGTACATGGGTTAGTAGAATTGCGTCTTTCCTTTGTGAAAACTAAACTAAATCTTCCCTAAATCTAAAGGAAGAATATACAGTAATGTGTAAAGGGATATTAGGTTCTAAACACAGGTTTACCAACACTCATATGCTCATTGTGTCAAAGAATATTGCCTACTCCTGAGTTTTGTACAATAAAAAAAATCATCAGGTGATTGCATTTATTAAGCTAGTCAGACATTTATCACCTTGTCTTTAAGCATGCTGTAGCACATCGAGATATCCCTAAGGATGAACATAACTCAGGTAAAACTAAATCTGGAACAGTGAAGGCATCTCTTATGGTAAAAGCGCATCTGGATCTGTGGCAAGGACAAGAAAATTATTCCCTTTTTTGTTCCATACAGGCTCCACTATTTTTGCTTCTTACCTTAGATAAATGCTACCACCACCATGTAAAAATAAAAAACAAAAATAAAAAAGTTTGGCGTTATTATACTATTAAGTAACAGGTTTTTTCCTTTCCAATTTGAACATAATAAGCATCCAATATTACTGTGTAAATTAATACTAAAGACAGAAAGGAGGAGGTGAAGCAAACAAAACCTTGCATTAATCCCACACACGGTGTTAAAGGTGCCAAGACAGAGCTTCAGATTAATGCCACTTATAGTATATTAGTCTAGCACTATGGAACCATAAAATCACATCAGCAGACCAGGCTTTGTTCAATAAATAAATAAATAAATAAACAAACAAACAATCCACAAGGCAGTTTTTCATTAGATATTTGGCATGCTAATGAGAGTAATAAGGGAATATAGATATAAACAACAGTTTTCTACTCATCCCCTCTCTTCCTTCCCAATAAACAAGACACTGGAAGAGTATTTACTGTAACTAAACCAATCTAACAATTTTCATAATGCAAGTACTAAAATTTGGGCAGAAAGGCAAAAGAAAAAAATTGACAAATAAGTGAAGTTCATACAGACTCTTACACAAAGGCTGACTGTCTCATGTGACAAGCGCAAGCAGAAAGGGCCCATTTATATTTCTCTGTCACTAACAATCACAGCTGAAATGTATCTTTAGGAGCCTGATCTGAAGTTCGTAAGACTTTTAAGTACACTGCTCATTCTGCAGAACTCCTATTTCTGGGTTCTTTTTTTATGTCTCCCAATTTATGCAATAGACCAACTTAATCTGATGCTAGAGAATGCCAGAGCTAGGGCTGAAGACACACTGCATGCTACCTTGAAACACCATCTCTTTATAGACAAGAATTAGCTTTATATTAAAAAGAAAAAAAAACAACCCAAAACCCAAACAAACTCAAACCCACTTGCGCAATCCCAGCAACTCCTGTTTACATAAGACTTCCATTAAGCGAAGAGGCCAAAGCTTACAGTTTGTGGCATATCATCAGAGTATCTCGCTATTTTTGCCTTATTTCTCAGAAATGTTTTTATCGAGAAACTTCAGCATCAGCTATGATACTTTACACGTGCCAGAGCATCATTTGTTACACAGTGTAATTCCACACTCAGACTCTGCCAGCACAGCCCATGCTGTTTTAATACTGCGCATGAACTCCCATGTCCTCCCACTCCACACTCCTTTATTTAATCACAAGCATCATATCTGAAATGCAACTATATTCTTACAGTATAAACCATACAGATTAAAATCCATTTAAACTTGAGAGGGAATGATTAAAGACGCTTGTAAGAAAGTCAGCTAATCAAACAAAAATATCACGGTACTTTATTTCATGGCTAAGTCTTGCTGTGTCTTCACCAGGAGTAAGTACATTCTTACCTACTTGCGTACCTTTAGCACATAAAAGTGTTTGTCAAGCTCTAAAAAGGATTTCCCCTCCCCAAACCCCTATATCACAATCTGAATTTAAACCAGTAATCCAAATCATACAGCAGATCTCAACCACAGAGTCCTGCTAATTTCAAACTGCATCTGACCAGGCCACTGATACTGGCTCCTTACACCAGTGTGCAACAACTTGAATGGAAATGAAACAAACTGAAAAAGTACAACAGAAGTTCAAAACTGTAAGTTTTTAAGCACTACACTTTCCAAAGAAACTGCCACAGAAAAATAGCTAGATTTCAGTTCTCTCTCAAAGCGCTAATGACAACGTCACTCTTAATAGACATGTCATCTAAAGCACTGACAACTGCCCAGTAGAGCACTGAAATACAAGTGAAGCAACAGATAAAATAGCAGCATATGTAAGTGAGATAAAGAACATACAAGAAGAAAAATCACAGTGAGGAATCCTGAATTAGTAATAAAAGTTGACATAATTCTGAAGACACGTACTGGTTAGAAAAATCTTAAAAAACACTGGTCTAGGATAAACATCAGCTTCCTCTTTTCCACAATTATTACGGTTTCATTTGCCTGGAAGTGACAACAGAAAGCATTCAGATGGCAAAAGGACTATCAAGTTTATAGATTTCCTCCTGTGTAAACAGCACACTAAAACCTCATGTCATATTTCTGATCCAGCAACAAATACAAATTAACTCCATCTACATCAGGTAACCAATATAACTGATGACCTGTTACTGTTAATAAATGCATTTATATGATCAGATACACACAGATGAAACCAAAAAAGAGTTGTTACTGAACCTGGTCTAACTGTTCTCTCCTCTCCACCTGTCTCACATCTCACCTCAAAGGTATCAAAAAGCTCAGAAACCACAATCACTGGATCAAACTCCTCATAACTCATAAAGTGACTTCAAAATCTTCAATTCGTGCTTGCATATATTACTAATACTTTGGACATCAGATTCATCTAGCCTAATCTTGATCAAACATGAACCAAAAGATGATTTGCAGTACAGCTGATCCTTTGCATTTAAACCTCCAGAGGAAAAATTTGCCAGTGCCAAGGACTGATTAGCTCCCGAGGATTGAATGCATTTAAGAATTTTGTTGAGGTACCAGCGCCCCAGGACACAAATCCACCACAAGTCTCCCAAGAATTTAACAGGCTCTTAAGAGCTGTTACTGCAAATCACTGAAATGCCTTCTTTGGGCAATTTAAACATGTCTGGTATAGGGGCTTTGCATATGTTTACCATCTGAAGAACATGTTGAATAATCTCATCAAATGCATTAACAGTCAATTTTCCTAAATAATACAGATTTAAAAAAAAAATAGGTTTTAATAAGCAGAGGTGTTTCCTCTGAATATATGAAATGTGGAGAAATAAAACACAAAAGACAATTTTCACTGGCATGAAGAGGTCCATATTGAAAAAAAAAATATATATATCAGCATCCACAGACATGTATGAAACTAAATGCTTTCCAATGCAAAAAGTGGCTTGTTCACCACTGAACTTTGTGGGCACAAAACAGCTCACCAGTCCTTGCCCTACAGGCTTACACACCTGGGATAAGGTCCACAGGTCATTTTTCACACTTGTCAGAGGAATTTGTATACTTTGACACCTGAACTCGACATCCGAGAGAAGCCCTTCATCTTTTTCACCACTGTGAAAAATCAGTATTTCTGGGATCCAGCCAGTGAAGTCATGCAAAGACATAATACTGACAACTCATTATTTGCTAATCATGCCTTGGTTTCAGGATGAATACCACCAGAAATACCTCATTTGTTCCTTTGATTCACATTAAACATTCATTGTTACAATTACAAAAATTGCAGACAATTCCAGAAGACTGTCTCTAACTGGCAAAGATTTTAAAACAAGCTCCATTTTGTAACTGCAACTTAAAACAGATCATTCCACAATCGCAGTGTTATTCAGAGCTGATCTACAAATGAGAAAGTTCTGAATTTGAGAGAAGCCATAGGGCAAAAGTATAAATATTTGGGTATCTAAATACCCATCATAGCTTAATTCAAACATCACATTATTCCCTTTTTAGAGAAGTTAGATCCAGAGACCATTCGTAACTGTAGATTTTTCCACTGATTTTTATGGACAGTGATCAGTGAATGAATTTTCTTGACAACAGCGTGACATTTCAAAGCTGCCTTTCACTACAGAGCTGCCTGTATTTTCAGAACAGACAACAAGACTGTCTATTTCATCTACACGTGTACTCGGGCAATCAGAAAACATTCCAAAATATTTCAGAATGAATAAGATAGGTTTTATGTAAGCATCAGTACCATTTTATTTCAAGGTTTGCTTATGTTTAAGGAGTCCTAAAACTTGACTATGCTGAATATAAAAACTTAAACATTTAGGTCCCAGTTGACAATGACCTCGTGTTAATTATTAAAGAACAACAGAATAGCTGATGTTCTTATCACCATGGGTTAGGACTGGATATGCTAGCAAATACACGTAGCTAGTTTTTTACTGGACCATAACTAATGATCACTGCCATACACTGTACTTTATGTCTCCATAACACTGGCTGTCATAAACATCTATTAGTAGAAAGTTGCAATATAAACATTTATAAAGCAGACACAATACAGCAGCTTAACCACTAATGCATGTAATTGCTAATACAGAGCCATATGCTGAAATGTCCTCTCTCTACATTTAACTTTTCCAGCCTAGGCAAATCAGACAATTGCATAGCCCACAGTCTTCCAAAATTGCTTACTGAACAGAAAACTGGAATCAGCTGCCAGTTCAATTGTTTTTACAACATTCTAAATAAAACAAAGGAGGTCTATTTCCCTGACTTGTGAAAGAGCTCTAATGAATGCCAATTATAAGAGCAATTAGGTGATCAAATCTAACATCAGAGGTTTCTCTGTAAGATATTAGCTCAATGACTTTTTTTAAAGCTAATTAGTCATGGAGATAGAACAAGAAGCAGATGATCCAGACACAATGATTCTACAACAACGTTTACTGTCAAATACCATAAATAATTTAATCCCTATAAACTTTTAAAAAAAAATAAATCACAAATAAGAGCAATAACCCTGGCTTTCCAAAAAGAATTGTCTGTGACTGTCAAATCCTTCAACTGTATTAACAGTAACAACTTATGAACAAGAACATATGAAGTATTCCAAGCAAGAAAAACTTCTGCGTAGTTGTTACACATCCAGTATTTGCCAATATTCCCTCTGGCAAAAGCTATGTGAAGTTGGCTCTTCCTAAAGGAGCACTCAGAAGCGATGCTTTAGTTGACAATTCCCTGTTCAACCAAGGCAAGCCTGGCCACCAGCACAGCCCATGAGAAGGAAAGGACTTTCAGTATTTCTGACACCTGACTCAGAAGTCCTCTGTCGCATCAATCCAGTTTAAGGCCCTATCCTCTTAAAAATCTGAACAACTAGTTATGCTAATCTCTCACATTTTAGATGAAGCACTACATGCAAGGTTTGAGCAATGTAAACAATCACTCAAAAGTTGTAAAATGGCAGAACAATGTCTGTGTGTTCCTAACTGGGATCCCTTACATGTAGGCATACCGACAGTATGTGTCTGTGTAATGAAAGACTTTTTCTGTAGGCTATTGCCTCATTCAGTACACAAAACAGATGCTGGTCACCGAATGGGTAACTTGTTTGGTGGTCCATTGTAAAGCCTGGTGCATTGTTTACTGCAAACTCCTCAAAGCAGAGTCCGAATGAAAACAGAGGATGCTCACAAGAGAAAGCTCTATGGCAGCTCCCACCAGAGCACTTTGCAGCCCACGAACTTCAATGTATTTCAAAACTCAATTTCAAAAATAGTGCTGTCTTCATTTTATATTTAGTGACTGTGGCTATTCAATATTATCAAAGAATTGGAGGTCCCAATCTGAAATTATCATCATCATCAAACATTTAGCTGCCTACTCTAGTTAGAGGTAGTTCAAACTCAGCGATGCTTGAGTACTCCAACTGATTTGCTGTGGGTGCAGTAAACCCTGGCAGAAGCTACAGAAACTATCTGCCAAGAAAACAGTGTGTCTAAGCCCTCAGGTGTTATTTCCTAAAGAGCTGTAAAATGTGAAGCACTTTATGTTCAAAGCAAGCTGCCCTTGATTTCAGGTAGGAGAATCAGCACTCCCTCAAATCAGAGACAAGAGCTAGAGTCAAGTATTCCTAACATCAGTGAAAAGCTTACAACAGCATTTTGACCAATATCAAGTAGGAAAATCAAGGAGAAAAATCACATTCTCCAGAATAATATTTGATTGGTGAAGTTCCATTCAGGCTCTGGAGAGGAAACTAAGTTCTCAAGGACAAAGTTCTGTCTTCCCATCATATGCAAGACTGACCCTTTCTGTCCAAATCCCTTTCAGCATCTTTTGTGCTTGTCCTCCAGCCTGACTGCATAAATTCCTTTACTCTTATACCCCCTGATTATCCCGAGTCCCAGTCCCTCCTCACTTATAGAAAATCCACGCAAAGGCTCCTTGGCCATTTTTAATATCATCTCAGTTCACGGTCTCTGCCTTTTCATCAAAGCAGTCTAAATTTTACCTTAACTACCAGTTCCTCACATGGTATCTACCTCCTCTAAACAGATACTCCATCTTCCCAATGGACCTTGCTTTTCTGTTCCCCTCAAAATTACTATCTGATCTAGTACTGGCTCCTAGTTTAAACTCTCTGTTCCTCCCAGCCTTAAAATCTTAATCCAAGTTATCCTCAACCTCTTTCCGACTACAGGCCCAGTTTCTCCACTTTGGTATGGAAGAGAGAGAGGGGCAAACGGGTGACCTCTAGCAGCCTCTGCCAAATTATGTTGTATGATTACTCCAGATATGAGTGTGAAGAAAATGCTGGTATATACAAATTGATTCTGCAAATTTCCTAAAATCCAAAGTAGTAGAAAGCACATCCCCCAAAATGAATTGCTAAGAGAAAAACAATACCACATGTCACTAATTCATTGCAAGTTTTCAGATAAGACATTTCTAAAATTTTAGAACCAGGACCAAAGCATTTTAAATTAAAGTTTTACAGAGTTCCACTTTTTTACTTCTCCAAATATATTTTTTCCTTTAGTAATATAACTCAAGTAATAGACCAGAAAAGTTAAGAGTTTCATAAAAGGTCATGTCAGAAGTAGCATTCTGTACTGGAAAGTGTTTGGCAATCTTAGTAAGTAAAAGTCTATCATCTGCATTGATGACGTGCACATGCATACCACTGCCAGCAGTGAGAATTCATAACTGAGATTATTATCTAGTCTCAGTTTATTTTGTAGATCGGCTATGATTCACTGTAAGATGCTTCTAGAATAACAAGTACATATTCAATCACGAAAACCAGTCATACAGTTCAATGAAAAAGCAGTTTCTGAAAGCTGCAGACGAAGTGACAGAGAATGAAAATTCATTTTTGAGAAGCCATGGCATGAGACAACTAATGCCATGATCATACATTACTATTCCATCAGCAATGATCTGATTTAAGAGCTTGCCACTCCTGCTAAGGCACTCCAGTCATTACCTTCCCTCACTGTAGGTTATCAGCTGACCCTTTAGATACACCAATTCCAATGTTTTTATAACCATATTCTTATGCAGCTTTTAAAAATATTAAAACTACAGAAGTGCAGTGTGATAATTTCACCAAATTCCCAAGGTAAACCTGAGGACAGTGTGCACAGTTTACAAGTGGTTTTTTTCACTATCTAGTTTGAGGTAGTTAAAAAAAACCCACACCACTGTTTGCTTTCTGTTACAAAGTAAATAATTTAAGTAAATATTTCCTCTTTAGTATCTTCACATATTTGAAGTATAGTATATTTCTGCTTTGTAGAAGTATCTATTCTTAAAATATTACAACTGTGTTTGTCTGCAAATTGCAACCCAACTACCCGAAACACACCAATAATCATGGCTAGACCTCCCTCACATCTGTGCTCTCCCGAATTGACATTTTCCTCCTCTTTGGAACACACAGCAAGTTCAAACTATTCAGTTCAATTCAACTATTTAATTCAAACAATCTGGGAGCACGTTTACTTACACATACCTTTAAAAAAGAGAATACCACCCCATAGAGAAGCCACATCAAATCCTTAGGTTACTACTTATACAGAGGGAGTCCAAAGCAAGCATCAGGCAATACAGATAGAAGTTTTTACATGAACCCACACCCTTCCTCAGCCTAACATACAAATTCTTTTTCCTTCTTAAAATTACAACCTACTAGCAAATATGAAAGTGAACCTAAAGGCTTCTCTCAGCACGCTACTCCAAATAGCTCATGACTAAGTTACTCCAAATAACTTACAATGCAAGTGCTAGAATATTTAACACAACTTTAACAGTAATACATGTCAAGAAGTTACAAAAAGATTCTGATCATGCTCACACATGAAAAACAAGTGATGTAGAGACAGAGACACATTACATCAAGAAATACAGAAATAAACATAGAGGGGCAGTAATAAACAGGCACAACGTGGAAATTAGAGAGATTTCCATGGGTTGCCTTTCAACATGGGGCTGACACCATCAATCTCTGAATCTTACTCAACCATTTGACCTCTGAAACTTCACATGGTTTATGACCACCTTATGTCAAACACTCTCTCGCTCCCGAATTGTCTTAGAGTGTATTAAAGGATTATAACATGACTATGGAGGTATACACGCAGTATCTCTGGAATGGAATGGTCTCCCATATGGTTTGCTTAAACCAGAAGTTGATGCGCTCAGATTTGTCTGCCCTCATCGGCGTGTATGATCCATAAGCAAGTTCATAACCTCAAGACTCTTAACAGAATCACAAAAATTGTCATTATATATATATTTCTATTTTTTTCCTACTTCTTTACTCATGTTAAGCCCCTGCTATTCATGTAATGCTGCTGCAACGAGGGTCAGGGTTCAACAAATAGAACTAGAAAAAGGTACATGAAACAAAGCACCATGTGCACTATTAAAATCTCTTGCAGCAATTTAAAAATATTAATTTCAGCAAAAATCTTTTTTATAGCCTAACTGTATGTTCTCCAACAAACTTTACGTCTATGGCCGTGAACAAACAATTCAAGAAACAGTAAAAAAAAGACAACAAAACAAAGTTATATTGGCTTTGCTACTTTGCAAATCTAAGTCTTCCTGAGATACACCCCACACACAGCCATCCACCTTTATGAAACTGAAAACTATGCAGATTTATCTTAACAAATGCAACTCCTTAAATGAATCACAACCACTTAAGAATTATGTTAGCCTGTTCGTTATTGTGGACTGTACCTAATAATGTACTTGCTAGCTAGCATGGAAAGATGCTTCTGTTACTCCTGGATTATATGGAATATAATATGAAGATATAATATGAAGACAAACTTTAAAACATTTTCTGTTTCTCAGCAATGAATATAAACTCAAATTTTGTCAACAGCTTAACCTGTGGACTAAATGGATGCAGGTGAAGGAATCTTAAAGGAAAAACCTTTATTTCTCTGGCACCAATTTCCCAGTTTGCCACATCAAAACACCTAATTTGTTCATTAGTGCAGTATAAACTAGGGGTTGATTCTAAACCCTTCTTGCACCACAATGAGATCTTTCAGCATGTTCTTTACATTTCCAATGCAAAGCTCTGTACAAACACACATATTCTCCATTCACAGATACCATCACACTCATAATGTGTATTTTAGGACTCGAAAGGCAGGAGGTCACTGCATTGCCAGTTGTGACACGAGTAGTACAATGCTTTTATTTCAAAGTCCAGGCCATCAAGTATTAATGTACTGCACTCACAAAAAAAAAACCCACTAGGATTATTGCTATGACAGAAGCCTGCACCACAGATTTATTTTTACTTGAACGGTTGTTCTCTCTTTGAACTTGAAAGCTGGAAAAACATCCTTTAAGCGTATTGGCCCTAATAGTTACCATAAATCTCCAGAAAGGCTTGCTGAAACTTGTGATATTATCACACTTGCATCTTGGAGTCCTACTTGTTACTTAAATCAGCAGTGTATTCCAGCTAAAATTATACATAATGTTTTCTTCGGGACATTTGTATTTCTCATCACAGAAGACAAGAGAACAATAATAGGAAAAGCCTCCTTTGTAAAACATATTAAGTATTAAAAAAATCACAGTAGGTTAAAAACGTCCTGTTAGATGACATCATTGCAATGCTGCAGATGAAGGGAAAACAGTTTTGAATAGCATTCATCTTTTGATCCAGAGGAGAGCACCAGATCATATTAAACCCAAAAGGTTTTGGTACATTTTTATTTTTATCATCTACAATCTGCGTCATACCTTAAAAACCAGTTTAGAAGTCTGCAAACGTGGAGAGGCACAGAGGGGTCACAGGAAAAGAATATTTAAGAAACGTCATAGAGATTGAAATTGCATCCTTGGCTAAAATTGCAGAGTCAGACCTGCAATGGCAACGCAGTACCATTTCTGTCAGGAAAGTCGTAAAAGAGACAGACATGAAAGTAATCCAGCGTTTATGAGTCACACTTATTTCTTGTTTTCTCCTGCAGAATCACAGATAGGGTACAGTGACCAAATGTGGCCGATATTCCCTCAGATTTTGAATTCTTGTTTGTATCAATTAAGTCATCACTAAGTTCTGTAAACGAATGGGGAGATGCATAAAGACATATGCATACAGTTTCAATGCAAGAAGAAAAACACTGAAGTGATATTGAACTGTAGAAATTAGCAAATGGGATTGTAAGAATCAGTGACCAAGTCGTGCATTTGCAAGGTTAAAAAAAAAATGTGGTGGAGAAATGGAGGCATAAGGGGAATAATGGAAAATATTAAAAAAATAAAAATCATCAGCTGAAATAGGCAACTGAAGAAAAAACATGAACACAAAATTTAATGTTTTAAAATTTTATCCAACTAAAAAGAATCACAGAAAGGAAAAAAAATCCCTCCAAGCGTAGATAAAAAAATATAAACAGCAAACAATAAGCAATAGAAGTAATACAGTAAATACAGTAATAGAAAAGCTACCAAAAGCTACAAGCGCAGTTGATGAAGGAACCCTGGGAGGCTTCCCAGTAGAAGACAGAAGATCCTAAAATTCTTTCATGTAATAATAACCTTCAAAGCCTCTAGACAAACATTACTACACAGCCGCCTGCAAGAGGAGAACAGACAGCAGAAAAAACAGACAAGATTTCCAATTCCATTAGTTTTTGTTTTAATTTATAGAGCTCGCTAAAAGCATATACCAAGCTATAAAAAGCCACAAATGTAAATACAAAAAAAAAAAAAAAAAAAGAGAAACAACTAGCAAGTCTAAATCTTGTGCAGATAGAAAAAAGGGCCATTTAGCACGCTGCTGAACAAAGAATATTGAAAAGCCATCTGAAAAATAAGAAGCCCAACTGGGAGCATAAGCGTTTCCTCTTAAAAGAAAAAAAAATACGCAGAACGCAACCAAACATTCTATCCAGTTTTAAAGCCATCCAGGTTTCTGAAAGAACTTGCAAGAAAATTAACTGCAAATTTTAGGAGCATATGGATTGCGTAGAATTTCTTCAAGACAGTAGACGACATCTACAGTAAACTGAGAATTCCCACAGAAAAAAAGGCAAGGTATTTGATCCACACGCAACCCCCAAAAATCGGGAACACTGAAGAGGCAAAAAAAAAAAGGAATACAAATATATTGTACATATATTCAATGTATCGTGCGTGCCAATTCTGATAAAGCACAATTAACTGAGTAAAAGATTGTCTACTGAAAAAGCTGAAGAGAGCTAAAATGAAAGTTACAAAAAACCAGAATGTGATAAAATGTGATGAAAATAAAACGAAATAATAAATAACAGAGATGACTGACTGAACTGCATGAGCATGATAAAGAATGACATTACATTTCACAATGTGCACCTGTAAGACCACTCCAAAATAAAGCACTAGAAAGGTTTCATCCATTATGACAAGGCTTAATGGACAAATTTTTAAAAGCAAGAAAAAAATCTTTTTGTCAGAGGCTTTATTACAGGTAACTGTCACTAAAAATGAGCAGACTTCAGGTGATAAGCTAGAATCCATTGTTTCTGCCACATCATTCCCAGTCAGCTACACGTCTTCTAGAGGAACACTAATGTCAATCTCTCTTTTCTAACCATTCATCCAATTTTGTGAAATGTGTAAAAATTTTATTGGAGCAAGCCAACAAGTTCTAAAATCATTGCCAGGAAGAGAAGCAAAAGAAAAACGGGATTACTCTGCTGTAGCCCAACTCCAGTAGAGAAAAAATAATAAAAAAATAATTCTACTAGAGTTGAAAATAATCAGTTTAAATGGCCTGCCTTCGTTTTCAAGATCAACGAGTCCCTTAAGTACCAGAATCCTCCTCTGTTCAAGTAGCAGCAACACCATCAACTGTAAGAAGATCCTCCAAAAGGCAATTAAGTACTGACACGTTCTGTTCTACATTATGATAAATCTTACAACAGTGAAGATTCAAAGTCAAAATTGTATCTTTAGCTATAACACATTTTAATTGGGGGGTCAGTGAGGAAGCCACCACAACAGTCCCTGCACAAACCAGAACCACCACGTTGTTTGCTCTGGCCTGAAAAGCTATCAACCTGGTCTACAGCCTATCTAGTCTACGTAATAATAGTCTACTTAATGATATCCACCCTCAACTGATCTATTAAATAGTGATAATAAGAATATTAGCTCCCATTCTACAGAGATCAGTATTCACCTAATCCCAATGTAATAGCATAAAACAGTAGCATTAAATAAAAAGCATTCTTAATCTCTTATAAACACATGAAAACTGGGACCAAAATTCTGCAAATTAACTCCAGACACTTCCAAGTAGCTCTGATGAAGAAGGACAGGCATAACCACACAGAGAATGAAATTAACACTACGACTATGACAGGAGTGCCACAGAAATACACATTTTTTCCATGAAATTCAATCTACACAATGGACAGCCTGATGGTTAACATTATGCAATGTACACCACCATATAGGTTAGATTAAGACATTCTTGCTTATATGGCACGGAAAGAGCACTGAATGCACGGCACATATTTTCTGCAAGTGATAAGAGATTATTATATTAGTAACAATAATATGAAAAGAAAACCATCAACCCCACTTCTTTAAGTGGTTACCAGAGCCAATCAAAGAAGTTTGCATTTAAAAAAGAACACGAAAACACAAAGAAAACAAAATAAAAAGTCTCAATTTCTTCCATTTGTCTCCCATTTCTGTTTCTTTTCTATTATTATTTAACGGATAAAATAAGTGTTCTGTTGTATTCAGAAGTCAACGCGTTCTACATCTTTAAAGAAAGGCAAGAGCCAAGAAAAAAATACTTCTGTGTTTTTCCTGACAGAGCTCAGCAGGAAAACAAAACAAACCTCCCTAAGACACACACCACACACACCTAGGAACCTGAATTTATGACAAAGCTAAATAAACTGGATATAATAACAACAAGCTTTATGTTTTTCCACAATACAGCACTGTTTATCCTCACTTGTTACAGCGGTTGTGCCTTGAAGAGTATAAAATGACATCAATGAAGGCCAGATAGAGACTATGTTTATGCAGATGAATCTGTTCTGGTCAGGTCAGTGATGAACTACACTGCAAGCAGTGAAAAAAACCTATGTACGTTGAACCAAGGCTTACAGCTTAACTTCTATCTACTTTGAAAAGCAACTTTATTGCACCTTACACTGTTACACTGCAATCAGACTGAATGTGTATAAATGGATCTATTCAACCCACTTCCCAGTTCTTGGTCATACTGGATCCAGTCCCCAATGCCATATTGTAAATATCTGAGCCAGCATCCAAAGAAAGGTGCATCACGCAGGTAAAGGGTGGACACGGATAGAGAAAGGATCCAACCACTATTTCAGCAGCATCATGGCTGTTTCAAACAGAACTATGGTACAAATGCCCAAATCAAGAGTACTCTGAGAAATCAAAGCACAGACACGAGCAGAATTCGTACATCTGTAACAAAATGGAACTAGTTACCATATAATTGCAGTCATTCACAATGCAGTTTTTCACTTATCAGCTGTTGCCCTAGCCAATACTTTGCCATGTATATCTATCGGTTTTCCTAACAGCCACATGCCAGGGCAGGCTCGAATAACTGACACATTTCCAGATCAGTGACAAGATAGGACAGGGCAGAAAGCGCTCTCCCTACCGTTCATCCCACCACAGTGTAAGAGTCTGAGAGTACTGTTAATAAGTCGCCTCCTCCAGACACATTACAAATATGTCTTTGAACTGCAACTTTAAAGATCTTACCTTGTAAAATGTTCCTAGGTACATAATGAAATGCAAGTTTCAGAAATCTGTCAAGATACATCAAGATTCAAAAGAAGTTTGCTAGCTAACAAAAAATACACTTCATTTTACCTTACACAAACACTGCCTGGGACTTGCATTTGTATCACATCTTCTAAAAAGCAGCTGAACTTAATACGCAATTGAATACTGCTGTCTGGGAGGTGGGGGGAAGTTTTTAGACCATAAACAAACAGGATCAAATTACACAGAAGTACATGTGGCTCACAGCAAGCACAAGAAACACCACAGTAAGTAACATACACAAATATTCTTCAAGAGCACCTGGCAAAATTCACCATAATGAATTCAAAATATTCAAAGCAATTATTTCCAGCCAACCACTTACTTCTCTTCCAGAACTGAGATCTTTAGCATTTTATTATGCTCTTTACTGTTGAGGCATATTTCTTCAGTAGTTTGACATTCTCCCCCCCCCCGCCACTTGGCTAAACAACTAAGAATTTTATTCAGCAAAAGTAACTTCCAGATGACCTAGCAAATGGAACTGATTTGGATTAAATAGCAACAGATTATTTCAGTGTTTAAGCAGTCATGGGTATGCCAGTAACACATCTCAAATGTATTCCACTGATCTTACTAAGTACACTTTTATTTATCTTTCACTAAACATCTATTTTATGGTCCATTTCTTCATACCAGTTAATCACTGCTCGGTTACAATGTCAAAAAACTCGAATTCCCGAATTGAAAAGCACAGAGAGTCACAACACAGATAATGCTCTGCATGAGAACTACATAAGGGACTGCTGTGGAATCGTTAGGGTTTATGACTGTATGCATATTTGCTATTTTGCACATTTACACAACAGATTTGTTACAGTTGAAACTCTTCCCTTCAGGCTTTTTTAAAGAAGCACACACAGGCATATCCCATAAGGTCGTCTGAGGAAGGCATAACAGAACTGTACTCCATGAATTTTTGAGGCTGCAAGGGCAAGAGAAGGGACAAGGGAAGAGGAAGGAAAAGGTGTACATGCAGGGGAGGGAAATATACCTCTAAATTTACAGCTGGAAGGATTTAATCTACATTTAAACCAAAAATCTCTTCCATTCCTCCTCCATTCTTCCAAGCTCTTTCTTGCTCAGCTTTTGTTTATTTTTCTGACTCACTACTCAAAAAGTTCCTAGATCCTAATCAAGCCTAACAATGCTACAGAGGAAACACAACTCCAAAATGGGAAGAGGGAGAAAATCTTATTTAGGAATTCTTCATAAGCCGTAAAATTATAAAGACTCAGGATATCCTCCAAGAATGGTAAGAAAAATGCTACATAATAAAGTACAATATCCTTAAGTTATCAAAATATGACCTGCTTATGTATTCTGGATGTCAAGAGCTTAGATGATGACTGTGCTGACATTGAACTTCTGTTTGAGGTATGGCAGATTCCTCCAGGAGTGGGGTTTGGAAAGAAGTTAAGTTTCAGGCAACAAGTATCACAGATAAGGAAATTCTTTACAATATCAGAGAATAAGTGACCACCAAAGATATCTGGATACATGGAGTGTATGAAGCACACAGAGTCTTCACAAAAAGCCTCCATAGGAAGACGATTTCTACTCTATTTTAAATTAACATCTTGGCCAGCAAAAGGAGCTACACATGTTCCACTTCGTCAAGAGTCTCATCTATAAGTACTTCAAAATTATTCACTTTCCCCACACAATAGCATCTCTCATCTGTATTAGCTCTCTGTCATTTTCTTCATCTGGCTTTGAATAAAATGTGTAAACAAATGATGTTGCAACTATTTTTATCAGTTTTTAGTGACTACGTTTTCTTTCTTTAGAGATCTAAAAGTAAAGATTACATTGCTGCTTTATTTATGAAATTCAGGAATTTAAAAGTAAAAAAAGTAATACGAGAATAAAACTCGAAAGACATTTTGTAAATCACAGAATCTTAGAATGGTTAGAGTTGGAAGGGACTTTAAGGGTCACCTACTTCCAGCACCCCTGCCATTGACAGGGACACCTCCCACTAGACCAGGCTGCTCAATGCCCCTTCCAAGCAGGCCTTGAGCACTCCTGGGTATGGGGCATCCACAATTTCCCTGGGTAAACTGTTCCACTGTCTCACCACCCTCACAGTAAAGAATTTCTTCCTAATACCTAATCTAAATCTCCCCTCTTTCAGTTTAAAACCACCACCCCTCGTCCTATCCCTACACTCCCTGATAAAGAGTTCCTACCCAGCTTTCCTGTAGGCCCCCTTTAGGTACTAGAAGGCCACAATAGGGTCTCCCCGGAGCCTTCTCTTCTCCAGGCTGAACAACGCCAGCTCTCTCAGCCTGTCCTTATAGCAGAGGTGCTCCAGCCCCCTGATCATCTTCATGGGCCTCCTCTGGACTTGCTCTGACAGGTCCATGTCCTTCTTATGTTACAGGCCCCAGAGCTGGATGTAGTACTTAGCTGGGGTCTCACAATAGTGGAGGAGAATCATCTCCCTCAACCTGCTGGCCATACTTCTTTTGATGCAGCCCAGGATACAATTGGCCTTCTGGGCTGCAAGCACACATTGGCATCTCATGTTGAGCTTCTCATCCATCAACACCGCCAAGTCCCTCTCCTCACAGCTGCTCCCATTCTCCTCCCTGCCTGTATTTGTGTTTGGGATTGCCTCAACCCACATGCACTTGGCCTTGTTGAACTTCGTGAGGTTCATACAGGCCCTCTTCTCAAGCCTGTCCAGGTCCCTCTGGGTGGCATCCCTTTCCTCCAGTGTGTCGACTGTACCACACAGCTTGGTGCCATCGGCAAACTTGCTGAGGGTGCACTCAACCCCAACATCCATGTCACCAACAAAGATATTAAACAGCACGGGTCCCAGTACCAACCCCTAAGGAACACAACTCATCACTGCTCGCCACTCGAACATCGAGCCGTTGACTGCAACTCTTTGAATGCAGCCATCCAGCCAACTCCTTATCCACTGAGTCGTCCATCCATCAAATCCAAGTCTCTCCAATTTAGAGACAAGGATGTCACGTGGGACAGTGTCAAATGCCTTGCACAAGTTCAGGTAGATGATGTCAGTTGCTTTTCCCTTATCCACCAATGCTGTAACGCTGTCATAGAAGGCCACCAAATTTACCAGTTCAAAAAAATAGCATCTTCTCTTAGGATATCCTTTATCCTATTAGGTTCAAGCTTGGGACAAACAGAAATTTAAACCTTTAAGAAAGCCTCTGCAAATTGTTCCCTAAAGCATTTCAATCTTTTCCACATCCGAGACTGGGTTTAGAATTCGTGGCAAAAATTATTCTACATTTTGAAGACAGGTAAGATTGAAGGCCATCAGTTATATCGGGAGCAAGTTGAAGTATGTGTATTAGTGCATACATGTTAAGCTTGCCATCAAATACAAAATGTCCATATAGAATAGGCTATATAACATACACCGCCTTATTTCTTAATTATCTATTTCAAATGCATAGCTACATGAAGCATGGTACCATGCATCATGTTATTGCTACATAGTCACCCCCTCCTTCTATCCCAACAACAAAAGAGAAAATCCAAACAGTGTGACAACTTCCCATTGACTGCTGTGGATAACGACCAGCCATTCCCTGATGTATTTATGCAAGACTACAAAGTAAACATACATAATACAGAACGCTATGCATTACTTACTCAAAAGTATAGCACAGTATCCTTGCCAACTGTGATACAGATATCCTCCTTCCTCGCAGCAGAAATGTCACTTGTGTAGTAAAATCATTTTTGCTTTCCCAATCAGTACAACAAGCAAAGCAAATACTGGCACTTTTCTAAGAGAAACAATCAATAGTGCTGTCAACTGCACTTCAGTTTCCTGACAGATTACTATGATACCTGTGTACGCTGTGCTTGCCCTGTGAATTTTCCACACTGGCAGATTTGCCATGTCTGTAGTCATCAGCTATTTCATGCCATCGCAGTCAAAACCAGTAAAAAAGAGCCACTGACCACAGCCAACGTAACTGCACTGACAGGTGTGGCTATTACCAGCGCAAGCACGTTATACAGTACTACACGGTTGAAATGCCAGCTAATGATTTGGATTCAAGAGTCACTTTTCATATTGGAGAAAATTACTAACACAAAATCAGTGTAGCAGTTTAGTAGCTACATTCAGTATCCTCAGACATAAAACATGGGGAATGAAACTGAGACCCCTGGGAGAAGTATTTCATTTTGAAAGAGAAAACAATAAATATCTCTTATGCTCTTCTAATTTACATTTGCTGTTAATGAGAGACTACTTGTGACAAACGTATGAGACTGCAAGTCAGTACAGCCAGGTTACAACGCAGCTTGCAGTTTCTGCTATCTTTCAGTGCAGAAGCAATAGCCTTTGAGAGAACTGAAGCTGGGAACTATAGTTTCAAAGTGCCCTCTCCCAGACTGGCTAGTTTCTTAAGAAGTATGATGTCGAACCTGTGGGGACTAAGCCAGAAATAGAGCTCCCACCACAGCATGGGATGGGAAGGTAGGTTGTAGAATCATTTTTACAAGTTGGAATGCTTTCGGTCTTTTGGTCTCCAAATAAAACTAATATGCTTTAAAAAAAAAGTAGATTCAACTTCAGCGAGCTGCGCTAAATTATAAGGATAGCAAACAATTTAATGAGAATCCCAGCTTTTTTTAAGTGGCTGTGTAAGAAAATGTTGTTTTCTTTACAACCCGCTTTCCCAGCCACAGACTTTGGCCCAGCCCCGTTCGTTTGTTGCCTTTTAGCTTACAGTACAACACGCTACACAAAAACATGCGTGAAGACAAAAGTAACCTGTTACTGAGAAAAAACAACTACAATCTTTCATTATAAGAGAATGTACAAAGCACTGCATTGGTAGTTACACAAGCTCTTTCGTCCAGTTAGGTGAAATCTGGAAACTATCTCTTTCAACAACATTAGGATTATATACACTAATGTTGCAGTTTAGCGATGTTGACATACTGCATGTCACACCACAAAACACAGCAGAAGCAAACAATTAAGTGCCATTACTGTATGGCACAAAAAGATAAGAGAATTAGTAACAGCTCCAGCTGCAAAATTTGTTGGAAGAGTATTTCTTCCATTCTAAGCCTATTTGCACAACAGGATAAATTGAATATTAATACAACATATAACTTACAAAATTACTAATGCAATTTTTAGGCTGCTTGAATCAAGAAAAAGATTGTACTAATCTCAGATGTTAAAGACCTTTGTGTTTACAAATCCACAGTATGCTCTGCTTTAAAGCTTACACATGTGAAACAGATTAACCCCCACAATGGTGGGGGTTAGTCTCTCAAACTACTTTCTGCTGGCTACATAGTCCCCTGCTATTTTCTGTCCCAAGTAAAGATTCAGCATCATATTATACCATATACACTTCACCTCTCACTATTACTTATTGCTTTGTTTTAACATGTTTTTTCATGTTATTTTAACTACAGTTACTCTAAAATAGGTACGACTTGTCCATACTATAGCCCACAACGTGGAACCACCATTTAGCTGTAACCCCAACTGTTCACTG